>NC_135547.1:38484648-39157148 GCF_045843805.1 Urocitellus parryii
ATTAGGGTGTTCTGAACAAAGGCTCCAATTGTCTTTCCCCATTTACTACAAAAACATATAAAGTGATCATGGATGACCCAGAATTACTGATAACCCATTAATACTTCTTGAATTTTGTAATTCACACATGGTAAAAGAAAATTCAAGTTCAAAACAGCAAAACATCAAATGTAGAAACTTCTTTTTCATTCCCCACCCTCTAAAGGAAACTATCATCAGTAATAGCTTGTGTGTCTTTCCATTATTTTAAAGCAACTACTGATTTTGGAAGATGTGTTTCAAATCTGCCTGTTTACCACCCACAGGTCAATAATTAGAGTTAACACTGAGTACACCCTACATATACACCAGTGAATTTATACATGCTATCTCATTTAATATTACTGCTGAAGTCAGGTAGTATTGTTTTTCTCATTTTATAGATAAATAAACTAAGGCCTACAGAAGATAATTAATTTACCCAAATTCACAGAGAATGCATGATAGAGCTAGGACCTAACTTACTCTGGACCTACACCTTTACCATTCAGATCTACTGCTTCTTGGTAGCATATACTAACAACAGCTAACGTATACTGAATTTATACAATATGTCAGGCACTGTCCTAAGCACTTTAATTATCCTAAGCATTGCCTTAGTTTAACTTCTACAATATCCTGTTGAGTTAGGTATTATTTTTATCCTCATTTTACAGTTAAGGAAGTAAAGGGACAGAGAGGTTAAGTAACTTGCCCAAAAATACATGGTTAGAGGGGCTGGGGTGGTGGCTCAGTGGCAGAACACTCGCCTACCATTTGTGAGGCACTGGGTTCAATTCTCAGCATCATATATAAATGAATTAATTAAAATAAAAGGTCCATTGACAACTAAAAATATATTAAAAAATACATGGCTGGTAACAAGCAGAGCTGGGTTATAAAGCTAGACAGTGTGGCTTTCATGCCTGTATGTTTATCCCCAATGTCATGTGGTCTCCTTATACAGAAGTATGTAACTGAATTCACACATAACTGCTCCTAGTGTCCCTGTTCAGAATACCCCCTGTTGCAACAACTTCGACACCCCTTTGGTACTTTTCTGCATCCTTGGACTTCCTCACCCTGAATATTTGAGACCAGCTTTCCTTGCCCATGCCAGAAATACTTACTGATCCAAAACAGCAAGCTACAACGAACCATCTCTCATCCTGATATTTACCCTGCAGACTACTCTATTCCTATCTCTGCCAGGCTATCACTCTCTGGCCTTTCAATCCTTTGACATTTGCTACCTCTGGACCTTTAGCCTGGTTATGAGACTAAGTTTAATATCCTATGTTCATTTTTCCTCCAATGAAACTGACTTGGTTGACCCTTCCATTTTGTGACCCAGCTTGTTTCTTGAGAGGAATGTCCACTTTTTCTCCAGCCCAGCAAGCCCATACCTCAACCAGAGCTGCTTTCCCTCTTCCTAGGTGGGCTCTAAACCCCATGTAGTATGGAGTTAAACAGGTTACCTACAATTCACGCTTCTCAGGGTCTCACCTGATCTTTGGGGGGAAGAAAAGGCAGATTTCCCTTAGCAAGTGCACATTCTGGCAGTTAAGTTAGCCACAGAGAGGCCACAGCTGCTCTTATGTAGATGGCGATGCCTCTGGGAACAGCTGCCAAGGGATCTCCAGCTCTGCCTCTATGCCACCCTCTGGAGAAAAGAGGAAATGATCCTAGAAAAAGAAAACCTAAACCAGCTTCAGTCTCTGGCTTCTGCCCCAGCACTCTTGTGCAGAAGCATGAATGCAAGGGTGTAAGATATAGTGAGGGGTCACTGCTCTAGGAGCTGGTACATTTTCTTTTAGGATGTTCTGTGGAATTCCTGATCACTTTCTTCGAAGAGCCTGTCAAAGGGGTAATCAAGCCTGCAATCTCTCCCTTCCCTCCCCACTCAGAAAGGGTCTAAGGCAAGGCCTTCTGAACATGGCTTCTGCAGATGAGGTTCAATCATAGGAGGGATCTGAGAACCTGGATTCAGAAAACACTTCTGTGCCACAATATACAATACCTTATTTTTGATTATTTTTATATGGTTCTGAGGATCAAACCCAGCGCCTCACACATGCTAGGTAAGCACTCTACCAATGAGATACAACTCCAGTTATACATTTTTGTATTTATCAGCTTCTAATTTCAGTTTCCTTTGATTCATGTATCATTTCCTGCAATTATGAACATAAGCATTAACCCACAATGGTATCAGCAGAACCTGTGACTTTGTCATCAATGGAAGTCACAAATGGTTGCCTGACATGTTACAACAGTTTCATTCCAATGTCTTCAAATATATTTTTGTTCATCACTACTTTGAAATTATAGTAGTAGAGACCTGACACTAGATTTTGTTATTGAATGTGTGACAAAAACACATATATTGCTATTTCACTAATTCATCTTTAATATTTATACTATCATATTTCAGTATAGTAGGTTTACCCTTTATTGCCATGTATTTTGTTTTAGACATTTAAAAGTATGATTATAAGAAGGAGTTCTGCTGGCTTCACAGGCCAACCAAAGTGTTCCATGATACCTATTAAGTTAAGAACTCCAGCTCTTAGGAAGTCATTTAGCTGTGTCCTAAGAACTGTGGATTTGCTAAAACAGCAAGAAGAACAGAGACAGGTGGGAGGCTGATTGTCACACTTCATCTTCCCACCATCACCACCAGAGCCTACCCTCCCTCAAGCACTCTTTCCAAAATAGAAGGTGTCAACAACTGCAGTGCAGTTGAAAAACTCATTCCCCATAGCACAGCACGTACCACTAGATGGCGCAATTGTATGAGCTGGTGGCTAGGAAGGGACTCATCAAAGAATCCCAGAACCATCAGCCACTATCCAGAATTGCAGGATTTGTTGTCAAACTCCAACCAGGAGTTTGACAAGACTATTAAAAGACTATGGTTACCCATTCTAGTATGTATTTCAAATTAAGGCAAAACTAAATTTTAAATAATGTTGCTCAAATTCCAGTGATTTATTTTTAGATTTACTGATTGCCAAATACTGGATAAGGTGTTTGAAGTTGAACTTTACCTACGGTCCTAACTTCCTGGGGCTTTAATTGTGACTTTAGTCTGCCTGCCTAACAAAACATCCAGCACTGCCTGCTAGTCAAGGGGTAACCAAGCCAGATGTTGCTCTAGACCCAACCGAGCCCAGGCTCTATCAGCTACTGAGTCATTGTGTGCAGGACACTGGCAAAACCAAGAACATCTGGTGACAACCTCTAAGCTTCTGGTAGCCTGGAGGTTTTAAATAGCTTTGTGGACCCTGCCCAGCCAATTTATGTTACTTAAGTCAGCTCCAGCATGGATGTACTTCATTCTGCGACTGGGAAAAAGAAGAATCATTGAGGAACACATAAGAGTTTATACGTGGCATTGTGCAAACGTACTGATCAGAAATACCATCTCTTGGGTTGGGGTTTTGGCTCAGTGGTAGAGCACTTGCCTTGCATGTGTGATCTTGGTTTTGATCCTCAGCACCACATAAAAATAAAATAAATATATTGTGTCCACCTAAAACTAAAAAATAAATATTAAAAAAAGAAACACCACCTCTTGGCTTCACTGTATTCCTTGATCTCTGGCCTCTTCTAGAGTGTCAATGCCAAACTCATATCATTCTATGGACATCTGAATCTTTTGGGGACTTGCTAGCAGTCACCTCTACAACCATTCTTGCATGAGTTTCTGCCAAAAATTCTACCTCCCAGCAGAGACCCACAATTTTTTTTTGTAAAAAGAAAAAACATGAACTGGCTCTTCCATTGTCAGTTTTGTGACCATATAGAATCCTTTCCAATGCTGGTAATTGTCAGTCTCTTAGATGCATCTGTGAGGAACCCAGAGTAGTGTAAACTTAGACTTCCAGGCCCTCTAAATCCCCTGTCAAATCCAGGACAGTGAAGGACTAAAACCTCTGTCATTTTAGACCTTTCTTTGACAGTTCCTGCATCTGATAATGGCTTGCAGCTTGTACAACACCTCAGCCTTTCAAACAGTCTATGAACCAAGTCCTAGGACCCTCTGTGTCAGGGTTTCATTATTACTGTTTCTATAGTCAATCAAGTCCTTGGCACAGCCAGCCCCAGGCCTACCACAACAGTACTTATACTAATAAATGAGCATTTAAAAAACTGACAATTCCTTGGCCTCTTTCTACCTATTCAGGGAATCTGCATGAAGTCAGACAACATAGAAATCCACTTACCCTGAGAAGGGATCTCTCTAACCCTTAAGGATATACAGCAATCCAAGCCTTCTTTGGGCACTTCTTTAGTTTTCTATACTTGCTGTCTCAAACTGCCAAGGGCCAGGAAATCAAGGAAACAAACCAGTCAGGATAAACAGTGCCTTAAATATTAAATTAAAAAGAATCATTACTAGCTTTGTGATTGGTAGAATGTGCTGCTAAATAGGTTATATGTGAAAGTATTTAGCACAGAGAAAATAATTAATAAATATTTGTGAATGAATGAATTCAATGGCTAATAGTAAAAAAAAAAGTGCATTATAGAGGGTTGTAGGCTACTGTTACGCACACCTGAAAAAAGGTTGCCCTTGGGAGAATTGGAGTTGGAATTGGCCCTTTTTCACATGGACCACCATCACCAGTTGAGAATGACCATCCCAGGATGGGGTTGTAGTTCAGTGGTAGATCACTTACACCAGGTCCTGGGTTCAATTCCCTATATCACTAAAAAAAAAAAAAAAAAAAAAAAAAAGTTATACCTTGTAGAGCCAAGGGGAAATGTACTTCCTCACAGCTCTGTTTAACCCCATCTTACATTTAAAAAAATGCTTTTCACAATCACAATGTTACAGACACCATTCCAAGCCCTTTACATGTATTAAATTATTTAGTCCTTACAGCACTCTGATGTATGTGTTGTTTTTATTTCTATTTAGAGATAAGGGAAGTGAAGCATAGAGAGAGAAAGTAAATCACTAAAGGTCAAACAGCTGGTCAGTGGCAAAGTTAGAATTCAGACCCAGGAAGCCTAGCCCCACAGTCCCTGGGTTGAATCACTAAGCTGTAGTCTGCTTTGCTGTGTGATGTCACTGATAAGACCCTTTTAAGGGACTGGTGTTGTGGCTCAGTGGTAGAGCACTGCCTAGCACATGTGAGGCACTGGGTTTAATCCTCAGCACTACATATAAATGAATTGTGTCTATCCACAGTAAAAATATTTTTAAAAAGACCTTTTTAAGTTCTTGTCAATAGTTCTACCCCATGGATTTCATTTGCTCCCACCTATTATGTACATGTGATCTGACTTATTGCCCCCAGTCGTCAAGACTTTACCCAAGCAGAATCCCCGGAAAACTCATCCTCTTACCAGGCACAGCCAAGCTCCAAGGAGAGGATCTATTACAGGGGAGAGACAGGAGGTGTGGGAAACTGAACTGGAAGAGCCACAGTGGGGATAGAGGGAGAGGCATTAGATACAAAATAAATTGTAAAGGAATCAGCAGGATTGCGAGGTATGAGGAAGAAGAGGTCAATGATAATCTCTTGGCTTCTGGCTTGGGTGACTAAGGAGTTCTATGGTGATATGATTTTCTGAAGGGAGGGCCCAGAAGAGCTGTGTGGTGGGAAGGTAGTCTTATTCCCCGCTAGCCTACATGGTATGTGTATTGTGTGCCAGCACCTTATATATACTATCCAGAGTCATCCTGATAAGTACCCTTTGAGGGAAGAGACAGGTTCTCTTAGTACTCTCTGTGTCCAGATGAGAGGAGGGTGAGGCTTAAAGACTTGCAGTAACTTTCCCAAGATCTCACAGTCTGTAGCAGAGCTGGGGTTTAAACCTAGGTCTGTCTGACTTCAAGTCCATTCTTGTAACCAATTGATGAAAGACATACTGCCTATATTCAGATCCCCTTTCCTTGCTCTACCTGCTATTTCAATTTTGGTTGTCTGTTTGCATTGTTCCTGAATTATTGCCTTTCCAGTGTCTTTTTTTTTTTTGAACCAGGGATTGAACCCAGGGGCCCTTAACCACTGAGTCATATCCCCAGCTCACCCCCACTATGTATTTTAGAGATAGAGTCTCACTGAGTTGCTTAGTGTCTCGCTAAGTTGCTAAAGTTGGCTCTGAACTTGTAATCCTCCTGCCTCAGCCTCCCAAGCCACTGAGATCACTGGTGTGTGCCACCACACCCAGCTCCAGTATCTTAATTTTGACTTGGGCCTTGATGCCAGTTCTCTACTTGGCAATGACTCCTAGCCTTTCTCCAACCTTCAAGATTTGAGCACTGTGATCTCTTCCATTCTCTGCACCCTCCAATCAGAAAATTCCATTCTACCCCATTCCCTAGATTCTGGATACCCCCGATATGCTGGATAGGTCTACATAGTGAAGAATCCCTATGTTCTGCCCAACTTCTGATGCCACCCCACCCAGTTACTCCAGAAGCTTAAAAAATCTGTTAATAATTATCTGCCTAGAACATAACTCTGCTTTACACATAAACATGAAGTATTTTTTGTACTGTTTTAGTATATGCTGAAATTTCCAGGAATACAACTACCATATAAATTGAGGGAAATTTGTGCTTTGTTTTGCTCAGAACCCTCCCAAGAGTTGTTTAATATTTTTGAAGATCCTGTTGCCAACAGCAACACTGCTCTTGGTAATTGAGTAAGTAATGCAAGGCCCCTGTTGGCGCCTGCATTTGTAGTGTTTGTGTTCATGGCGTTTCTATACCTAGATGCAAGTCTCTGCCTGTTTCCTTAGGTTTTCTAGTATGAAGTGGCCTGAATATTTGAAAATTCATTGTCTATTAAAATAATTTTCTTGGTCTGGAGTTGTGGCTCAGTGGTAGAGCACTCACCTAGGACGTGTGAGGCACTGGGTTTGATCCTCAGCACCACATAAAAATACATAACTAAAATAAAGGTATTGTGTTCATTTACAACTTAAAAAAAATTAAAATAACAATTTTTAAAATTTAAACCTTACAATAAGTTAGTCCCCCCTTCTCTCCAATTATAAATGTATGGTGCACACATATGCAAATATATAAAACTATGTGTAGTATTGTAGACACATTATATTGTCTATGAATTTCCCTGTTTTATTTCAGAATAGTAAAAGGGTTGTAGCAAAGCAGATTAAAAATGATGTTATTCTTTAGCAACTAGAGAAATGCAAATAAAAACTCACTCCAGTCAGAATAGCAATTATCAAGAATAGAAACAACAATACGTGTTCATGAGGATGTGGGGAAAAGGTACCATCATAAATTGCTGGTGGGATTGCAAATTGGTGCAATCAATCTGGAAAGCACTATGGAGATTTTCTCAGAAAACCTGGAATGGAATTATCATTTGACCCAGCTATCTCACTCCTTGGTTTATACCCAAAGGACTTAAAATCAGCATACTATAGTGATGCAGCCACATCAATGTTTTTAGCAGCTCAATTCACAATAGCTAAACTGTGGAACCAAGTTAGTCCTCTACAGCAGATGAATGGATAGAGAAAATATACAAAATGGAATATTACTCAGCCTTAAAGAAAAATGGAATCATTGCATTTTCAAGTAAATGGATGGAGCTAGAGAATATCTTGCTAAGCAAAATAAGCCAGTCCCCAAAAGCCAAAGGTTTAATGTTTTCTGTGACATGTGGATGATAATTCACAATAATGGGGGTGTGCTAGGGAAGAACAGAGGTTCTTTGTATTAGGCACACAGGGGTGAATGGGGAGTGTGGGAAGAATAGTAGAATCAATCAGACATTATTTATATATATATATATATATATATATATATATATATATATATACCATATACTATATATATATATATATGATTACATGACCAGTGTTATTCTACATCATATACAACCAGAAGAATGAGAAGTTATACTTCATATATGTACGATGTGTCAAAATGCATTCTACTGTCATGTGTAGAACAAATAAAAAATGATGTTATTAAAACGCCCTATGATGATATATATATATATATATATATATATATATATATATATATATCTCAATCCTCACAAAACCTGAATGAAATGGGTATTATTTTCACTTTTGTTTTACAGATGAAGAATCACAGAGAGATTAAGTAACTTGCTCAAGGTCACACAATAAGTACAAAACAACAATCCAAATCCACATTTGTTTCACTTCAAATGCAGTGCACATTTGAATGGTAATGTGGAAGGTTTTCTGTAATGTCTCTTATTGATGTGAAAATAGGTTCAGGATGATTCTAAGGGCAGAATACTCAAAAACTCCTCATAGACTCCCAGAAAAACTATAGGTAAACCCAGGATAACGGAAAACTTTCAGGTACATTTGAGAATGTTTATTTATTTATTTTATTTTTATTTTTTTTTATTGGTTGTTCAAAACCTTACAAAGCTCTTGACATATCATATTTCAAACATTAGTTTCAAGTGAGTTATGAACTCCCATTTTTACCCCAAATACAGATTGCAGAATCACATCGGTTACACATTCACATTTTTACATAATGCCATACTAGTGACTGTTGTATTCTGCTTATTTAATACACACACACACACACACACACACACACAGCCAGTCTATGTCTTGAGTCAAATTTAATGATGTCTTATTTGTTAATTGCCTCTTGTGTCCAATTAGATTGTAATGCTGCCTTAAGAAGATCTGGGCCAACCATACTTTCCATTTGAAAAACTAAAGTGCATTGTCTGACAGTGAATGTGACAATGGGACCAAATATATTCCGTCTGGACTGTCTTGGAAAATTCTACTCACTCCCCATCAGCAACTAGCCACATAATAGGACTAATGAATGAGTCACCCAGACTCTATTGTTCTCATTTAACAAAATCTATCACTTGGAAAGGCACATCACACGCCTGCCACATTTAGACCACTTGGCCATTTTTTAAATGTATTTTTATCTAAAAATAAAAATATTATCTAAAAATAAAAATAAAAATTGCTGGGCTTTATTTTGTTCATTTATTTATATGCAATGCTGAGAATCCAACCCAGTGCTTCACTCATGCTGAGCAAGCCCCTTAATGCTGACGCACAGCCCCAGCCCCCTTGGCCATTCATCTTTATCCTGCATAAATGCAGGCTCAGTGGGCTGCTCCATGCCTCCACGGAAAAATACCTTATTCCTAAGCATCTTTGAATTTGATCACTAGGTGGCAGTGTTCTCCAAGGTTTTAATAGCATGAAAGGCCAGTTTTGTTTAATGCCATTTCTTTCCATGAGTCATAGGTCAAATTGACCATCTCTCCTGCCAACAAAAGAATGCCCAGATGTTTTTCATACTGTAATTTCAGGAAAGGTAACTTGTCTTTGGCAACTTGTTGACATTTTAACAATAACCTTAAACCTGTGCAAATACAGCTGCGTCTTCTCAGTTTAGTTCAAATACTTTCAGCCCATATTATGTCATAAACACTGAGCTGGAAGTAGGGGTACAGGGATGAAGCCAGATAGTTTGACCCTTAAGAAAAGCACAGTCTAAAAAAGTGAGGAGACCTGTGCATAAACAAAAAGTTATATGACAATATCATAAGCACGGTGATGGTATAAACTTGAGGGAAAGGAGAGCACCCACCTCAATATAGATGCTCAGGGAATCCTCCTGGAGCAAGTGACAACAAGAGCCAAATTTAAAAGAATGGTCAGGTATTAACCAGGGAAGAAAGTGTAAAAAGGTATTTCAGTTAGAGGAAACAACCCAAGCAGGAAGGCTTGCTGTAGTGTGGTGCATGCTGGGGAACTAGGTAGCAGGTGTTGGGCAAATAAGAGGACAGGGTATGTAGTGCAGGGTAGACAGAGGTCAAGTCAAAGACTGAAATAATAACCTTACCACCAGGAACCATGTTTGAAGCCATCTACTCTTTCCAACTACTTCCTGAGATAACAGCATCATAGCCTTACCCTGAGAAGGAACCTTCTCTTCATTTCTCACAATTGTATGGTACCCTTAAAAGTATCATTAGCCATCATTTATTGAGTCTCAACTAAGGACTGAGCAGTACACTAAGATCCCCTTCATGCATTGCCATTTTCAATATCAGCAGTAGCTCAATGAAATGGGCATTATTTTGCTCTTATAATCTTCATTTTACAGATGAGGATAGCTAGGTTCAGAGAGGTTAAGTCCTATTAGTATGATGATCATCTTTGCTTCACCAAATCCTTTAAGTAATAACTTTTCCTGCAGCCCAAAGCTCATATGTTATCTACATATGCATAATTTTACATCTTTCTGCTACATTTCCATGTGCTAAGACAGTTATGCTCTAAAACAGTAATTGTCATAGTACACTGATTGTCATAGTGAGACTCACAGTGGACTAGAAATACTGGTGCCAGTTGGAAACATAATTCCTCCAGCTCTATTAGGGATCTACTAAATCAGAAATCCTGGAGGTAGGTCTTGGCAATTTGTGCTTTAACAAACCTCCAGGTGATTCTGAGACATAGTAATGCTAGAAAATCACTCTTTTATACTATTGTTTCAGTATTGCACGTGTATGTAATTTATTTAATCTCCCAACTCAAGAAAGGGAATCATGTCTACTTTTATCACCCTGCCTTCCACCTGGACTCCCTGCCTGCCACCCTCCCCGGGCATGGAAACTCTGACTATCCCAGATCTGCTACTGAAAAGCCGTGTATAAGTCTGTATTCTTTTTATGCCTCAATTTATTCATCTGTAAAATGGGAATAATGGTAATTATTATTATTATTATTATTATTATTATTATTATTATTCAGCTGGTATATCAAGAGATAATCCAAGTAAAATTTTCACAGTTCTGCTTCACTTATATCAAATGCTCAGTTTCATATATAATTGGTTCTTTGTACCTACTGTTTAATAATATTCCTGAATTGATTGATAACTGAGAGTATATGTGGATGAAGAAAATGGGAGGATTAGAAAATGCAGGATTAGATAGTGAGCCAGAAAATATGGAAAAACAAAAAAACCTGTTTTGAGTACACCCTACAGGGCTAAGATGACAGACCAGGAACCTGATTTTTTTTTAGGTAGTTAGAAAAGAAGAAGGAGGAAAGGAAAAAGAGGCAGTAATAGAGCTTGTCTAATTTATAAGAAATGTCCAGAATAGGCAAATCAATAGAAACAGAAACTAGGTAGGGAGTAGGGAGTGTAGGATAGGTGGGAATAAAGTGTGACTGTGAATGGGTATAGGGATTTCTTTGGGGGTAATGAAAATATTTTTGAGTTAAATAGTGGCCATGTTTGCATAACTCTAAATATACTCAAACCACCTGATTATATACTTCAAAAGAACAAATTTCATGGTATATGAAGTATATCTCAAACAACAACAATAACAAAAACTAAAAAAAAACAAATAGTACTGGTCAATCTGGAACGAGAAATTAATATCTTTGCCTTTTATTCACATTAAAATCCAAGAAACTGGGCACAGATGCAGAACTGAGATAAGGAATGAAAAAAAAATCAACCTGTTAGGTTTTTTTCTTTTAAATTTGTGGAGCTGAGGATTGAACCCAGGGTCCCACACATACTAAGGAAGCACTAAATTACCAAACTACACCTTAAGCCCTTTTTTACTTTTTTCTGTTTTTTGGTACTGGAGATTGAACTCAGGAGCACTTGACCACTGAGCCACATCCCCAGCCCTATTTTGTATTTTATTTACAGAGTCTCACTGAGTTGCTTAGGGCCTCACTTTTGCAGAGGCTGGCTTTGAACCTGTGGTCCTCCTGTCTCAGCCTCCTGAGCCGCTGGGATTACAGACGTGGGGCCACTGCACCAGCTCCTTTTAACCTTTTATTTTGGACAGTTTTTTTTTAAGTTGCTGAGACTGTCGTTGTCATTGAACTTGTTATCCTCCAGACTCAGCTTCCTGAGTTGCTGGGATTACATGTATGTGCCACTGCCTCTAAGACAGAATCTGGTAGTTGAATTTTGTTCTACCTTCTTTTGCTTGTTACATAGGGGCTCCCAACTAATTTCCTGTGTCTTTAATTCTAAAGACTTAAAGCCTGGGGCTGGGGTTGTGGCTCAGTGGTAGAGCGCTCACCTAGCATTGTGAGATGCTGGGTTCAATCCTCAGCAACACATATAAATAAATAAATAAATAAATAAATAAATAAATAAATAAATAAATAAATAAAATAAAGGTATTGTGTCCAACTACAACTAAAAATAAAGAAAGAAGACATAAAGCCTGTTGTTTTCATTAAGAACCACCGTATGAATGGCATACAATTGTATTGCAAGAGAGAGAGACAATTTGATCATAATAAAAATGCAACTGATGACTGGCACACAATGGAAATTCTAACAAATGTGTGTAACATATTTGAGGTCAACGTGGGTAAAAATATCAACCTTTTTTTCCTCTAAATCTTTGGGCACTATAACCTGGCCAAATAGCCTGGAAGATTTAGTTATATCCCCTAAGGTCCCAAACCACTGAATTTTTGCTCCAAGCTTTTAGAGTTTCCAAGAAAATCATTCAATGATTATTTCACTGAATGATAAAAGCACGTTTATGCCTTTATAATCAGGACTTGATGACTTTTGAGGTTTAAATATATGCTCCACAGTGTTAATTATGGGGAGGAGGCCACTTTATTTTATTAAAGATAGTCTAAACATGTCTGCTTTGTAGAACCTCTGTGTGTGTGACAAGATTGCTTCCTGCCAAAAGAGCTCTACCAGGAAAAATCCGAGACAAGCAAAATAAATAATCACAAAGCAATGAATGCTGGCAAAAGCAATTTAAATGAAGGCAAAAGGGAAGACAAGTCTAATAGAGTGAAGGATGCCACAGACCACAGGCCCAACTTTATAGGTCTCAAATCTTAAACCAAATTCATAATATGAATCTGTATAGCACTTTGGTTAAGCATATAGATTCTGGAATTAGGCTGAGTTCAAATATTGACTCTTTTCTCTGCTCTCCTGACTTCCTAAGATATTAGTCTATTCCCTTTACAGCACTTATTACAATTTTTATTGTTATGACCTAACTCCTACTAGATTATACTTTCTACGAATAAGGCAAAGAGTCATATAGTAGGAACTAAATAAATATTGAAGGAGTTGAATAGAAGAACTGTTAGCTTTCTCTCCTTGGAAAACTAACTTCTCTGTCTCCAGTTTTTTCCATTAATTAATTGGAGATGATAATTTTAAATCCCACTTAATAGGGTTGTTAGGAGGAATCTAAATAAAAGTACAGTGCCTTGTACCTACTAAGCATCAAAAAATGCAAAGTATTATTATAAACGAGAATGTATAGGTAAGCATTATGCTGATACAGGCAACTCAATATGCTGGAGTCCTTTCTTTAAAAGTGATATTTTATTTGCCTATAAAACCATCTGAAGCAAACCCAGCAGGAATGTTAATGCAAAAATTCTGAGTCATCTGCTATACCACTTCTCAGCATTTATCTAAAAAATTAAAGACAGACTTTAAGGAGGCATACATATTCAGGTTTATCACAGCATAGTTCACAATACCCAAGTTATGGGACCAGTCTAGGTGTCCATCAACAGATGAATGGATAAAGAAAATATGGTATATATACACAATGGAGTATTACTCAGCCTTAGAAAAGAATGATTTTATGGCATTTGCAGGAAAATGGATGGAACTGGAGAACATCATCTTAAGCAAAATAAGCTATATCCAGAAAATCAAGGGTTTTCTCTCATAGGATAGCTATAGAGAAAAAAAAAGAAAAAGGGGGATTTCATGAAAATATAAGGGAAAACAGCAGGGAAGAGGAAGGGTCTAGAGGATGGAGGAAGGGAGGGAGAGGGAAATATTGGGGAATGAAATCTACCAAATTATGTTAGGTGCATGTATGAATTAATCACAGCGAATCCCATTATGTTCAATTACAGTGCACCAACAAGTTTAATTTAAAAAACTCTGGGTCATGAATACTTTTATGACTTCTATGTTATTCGACTGTATTTTCTCACATTGGAATTTCTCAAACATTACCCAAAGTTTTGGCACTTTTCCAAAAGATAGGTAGGGCCTCCTGTTGAATCTTGAAGGCAAATTTGTAATCCATAGGATATTGTGAGAATGACTGTGAGATCTGAAGCCAGGTCAGAAGAGGCAACTTCTGCTTCCTTTTTGCTTTCTGGAATACTTATGCTTGGAGCTCTGAGAAGTCATGTTAGAAATATAACCACCCCAAAGCTACTAGACAGTTGAGGAAGCCAATTGTATGAAATGGTCACATGCAGGTGCTTCTTTTGTTTTTTGTAATCTTTGAATTGTCTCATCCCAGGAAGCAGACAGGTAAGTGAACAAGACTTTAGATAATTCCAGCCCCCAACCATTAAGTCAAGTTTTCCCAGCAGAGGCATCTGACGTTTTGCAGCAGGGACAGCTTTCCCCATTGTGCCTTTTCTAAAAATGACCCCCAGGAATCTATGAGCATAATAAAATTTGTTTTTTTAAGCGACTCATTTACGTGGTCATTTATAACAGTACGTTTGAAATATTTCAAAATGTAATATCTTTCAAAGGGTCGTACTGCCACCTCCAATTAAAGTTTGTGTCATTTGAGGAAGAGCTAGGATGTACCTCAAGAGTAAGTAGCTATGTCGTGAAGTCATTTGAAGGACATTGAATCTCCAAAATACATCACCTTTTTCTAAGATCTAAAATCCACCCAATCAAAATTTGTTTGAAAGATTTTATGTATAAAAGTCCATTAATAAACCAGATCTGGTGACACATGCTAGTGAATCACATCCTAGTGACTCAGGAGGCTGAACCTGGAAGATAACAGGTTCAAAGTCAGCCTCAACAACTCAGTGAGGCCCTAAGCAACTTACCAAGACTCTGTCTCTAAATAAAATATAAAAAAGGACTAGGGATGTGGCTCAGTGGTTAAGACCCCCTGGTTCAATCCCCAGTAGCAAAAAAAAAGGTGCATTAATAAAAAATTAATCTCCTAAAAGGCATAGAGGTGGTGACAAGGAAGGAGGTCATTAAACTGAGGCATCCTGTTTATAAAAGGCTTTAACTTTAGACTTATCACCAAATGAGTTTCTACATATGCAATGTAAAACAATACAACTGAAAAAATACATTATATAACTTTAAACTTCTGTATCACCATCAGACCCACTATCTGTCCTACTGTGGATTATGTTTTTGTAAACCTGGCAATTATCTAGTGACTAGCACACATATATTGTAGAACATTACCATCTGTGGTGGAACATTTAAATTGGAATAGGCTATAGATTATGAATCATGGTCATTGGCTAAACCCCTAATTGACAAAATAGTTTCTGTTATATAAAAACATCCTGTGAAACTATTTAGCTGCAATGGTTCCGAACATTTATTTGTCTCAGTTAAAAATTACATTAGTCATTAAGCCTTTTTTAAAAGTATTTTTTTAGTTGTAGATGGACACAATGTCTTTATTTATTTACTTATTGTTATGTGGTACTGAGGATCGAACCCAGTTCCTCACACGTGTAAGGCAGGCACTCTACCACTGAGCTACAGTCCCAGCCCAGTCATTAAGTCTTTGAGGACAGAAAGAAAGAAATTGATTGTCTTTTTAAAAGTTAAAAGTCTGATTTTGTCCTATGTAAACACTGAACATACTATACAATTTGAATAACTTGTTTGGTATTTTGAATGTATGTGTATACTATAAAAATATGTGTACATATAAAATATATTTGATCCCTGTGTGTCCAGCTCTCTGAGAAGTCCCAGGTTACACTAAAAAACTGTCATTTGGAGGGTTACAGGGGACAAAATTTAATGATGGAGTTTTATGCAGCAAGTATCTTTGAAATCCTTTCTAACCTTGAGGTCCAGTTATTGTGTGATGAAATAAAAAACAGTCTCAGAGGGAGAAATGAGGGGCCCAGGAATGGGAATCTCTTATGTCAACTATTCCTGTCTCCAAGTTTTTCCTGGGATTCCCCGAGAAAGGGGTTGCAGGGGCTGGGGCTGACTGGATCAGCATTTTCTTAATGCGGATGTTCTGGTGCAAAATTCAACTCTTCTGTGAATCCAAACAGGGTAGCAGCACACACAGTTACCATGGCTACTGCTCTATTGCACAAGCTCCTGTTTGATGCCAGGAAAGGCTGTGTGCCAGACTGCGGCCGACCCATTCCCTAGAACACTAACCCTGCCTCGAAAGCACCCTAATCCATTAGTGCTGACCAGCAGAGGTCTCTACACGGCCTGCAGTTCTGCTGGGGAGGGGGGCACCCAGAAACTGCCCAGAGGGGTTTCACCAAGCAGTGACAGTTTCTGCTGTTCTGTGAGGCTGAGGAGCATTTGCTTCCTGAGAACAGTTCCAAGACACGAGGAGGCTTGATGATGTCCCACCCTGCCTCTCCCTGGTCACCAACGTGGCTCAGGATCCCACGAGGATTGCCAAGCATGTGCCCATCTTTTCTCCCTAGTTTACTGCTTCCCCTCTATCTCTTGGGCTGTCCACAGTTGCCTACTCATTTTTCCCTTTTATTGTCTTTTATTTGACCTTTGACTCATGTCTCACTTTAATAATAAAATCATTTTCTTGTTTTATATTTCCTCTTTTTATTTTTTTAAAAAGTATTTATTTTTTAGTTTTAGGTGGACACAATATCTTTATTTGTTTATTTTTATGTGGTGCTGAGGATCAAACCCAGGATCTCACACATGCTAGGCAAGCACTCTACTGCTGAGCCACAACTGCAGCCCTCTTTCTTTATTTTGATCACTTATTTCTCTCTACTTTTTAAAATATTTATTTCTTAATTTTAGGTGGATACAGTATCTTTGCTTCATTTTTTTTTTAAATGTGGTGCTGAGGATCGAACCCAGTGCCCCACGCATAGCAGGTGAGCATGCTACCATTTGAGCCACATCCCCAGCACCTCTCTCTACTTTTGATCTCTTAACTCAGCTTATCCACCTCTCTATCTAGAGATTTCAAACTGGTGACTTGTGAGGCAAATTTGGCTACTAGTTGGCTTCTATTTGTCTTACACGGTGGTTACTGTCTTTGTAAATTGTTTGCTGACATTAAATAATAGGAGATTTTCTTTTATAAAAATCTGGATTTTGAACTTTACTCGAAAAAATAGAGTATGTGGCAATTTTGGCTCACTTTCCCACAAGGCAATGATCAGCCAAAGCTCAGCTAGGGTGTCCCTTGGAGCAGGCAGGCATTCTTCAATATGTCACAAGTCCAACAAGTCTTCTTCCCTGAAGATGGCTATTACCTTCTTGACCCCTATACATTTCAAATCAGAGTTCTCTCCTCCAATCTTCTTTTCCTTCTTCTCATGACTTCTGTAAACCCACGGGTTAAGCTCCCAGTAACTGAAGTGGCTCAGAACTGGAAGGAAATTTTACTTTTCAAGCTGTGTGACTCAGGCAAATCTGTCAAGTTATCTAAACATTATTTTTCTCATATATAAAATAAGAGTCTATTAATACCTAATATCAGGAGTGTACAAATGCTTTACAAAATAAATTATCTGTAGGCATGGACAATAATAGGAGTAAACCATGACATATTGTTAACTTACTGGAGGGGGGAATCAAATGAGATAATGCTTGTGATATGTTCAGTACAGTGTCTGACAAATAGTAGACAATTAATGATACTCATTATCACTCTGCTCTTATTTACATTTTCTCCACTGCCTTCAAACCTCTCTTCTTTCCTTTCCTTCTATTATCCCTTCTTTTTCTCTCTTGCCCCTCTGCCCACACCTGTGTGTGCACATCCTATTGTGCTCCTTATTTTTTGCTTACTTCCTTTGTTTGTTTTGAATTTAAACAATTTAGTTATGATACAACACCAAGATACACCCTGATATAATCACAAAAGCATGGAACACAATTCAGTCCCTACCACCTCTCCCCCACACCTCCTTCCCACACCCTTCCCTTACTCCACTGATCCCTCTCCAATCCATTTACAACTTATTTTTTTGTGTGTGTTTTTAAAATAGTGTCCTGTGGATGTACCCAATGCCTGAACCCATCTTGCTACATCCAGGCATGCTCATATGAAAGTTCCATCAGATTCCCTTTTTTCATCCTCTCTTCTTCCTCCTGATCCCCTTCCTCTACTCCACTAATATTTTCTATATTAAAATGAAATTCCCTCTCCCTGTTTCTTTTCTTTCTTTCTTGTTTTAATAACCCCCACCTTATTTCAGATTAGCTTCTTCATATCAGAGAAAACATTTGACCTTTGAAGAAAATGTAGTATATATGCACAGTGGAGTATTACTCAGCCATAAAGAAGAATGACTTATGGCATCTGTCAGTAAATGGATAGAACTGGAGACTTTTTAAATTTCCATTATTTTTATTTCCTTTCTCTTCATCTTCAAGGATTATTCAACTATTTACCATTCTTCCTGCCTTTTCCCCCCTTACCCTTTCCTGGATCCCTTTCCTTGCTCCCTTCCTTCTTATATACACTTACTCCAATCTCTCTTAGGTTTAGAAACCTAGAGTTCTAAGATTATGAGATATGACTATATGTAATATTAAACTATTTCTTTATATCCAGATCTTGAAATAGGTTTACAATGGGTAACAGGAAGTATGACCAAAATCCATGAAAAAAAAAAAAACACTTAGAGGAGGAAACGTTTATTTGGTGCTCATGGTTTCAGAGGTCTCATTCCACAGTCAGCTGACTCCATTGATCTGTGCCAAAGATGAGGCAACACATCATGAGGAAGGGCACAGCAGAAGAAAACTGCTCAACTCACTTCAAGGTCTGGGAAGCAGAGAGAAAGAGAGGGTGCAAGAAGTCACAGGGAAGGCAAAACTTTCCGGGCCACAACCCTAGTGACCCACATTCTCTAGCCATGTCCCACCTGCCTACAGTTACCACCCAGCCAGTCTATTTAAACTAGGATGGTGTAATTAGGTTACATCTCTCATAATCTAATTGTTTCACCTTTGAACATTGCTACATTAACAGGAACTTTAGGGGGACACCTCATATCCAAGACATAGCAAGAAGTATAAAGCTGTAAATCTAAAGATTGTTCCTTGTAAAGTAATAGAGGAGTAACGATGCTCCATCCCCATTTCCAGACTTTTCAGGCTTTATTTATTGGTGCTGGGGATTGAACCCAGAGCCTAGTGTATACAAGGCAAGCACTCTGCCAACTGAGCTATATCCCCAGCCCCCTTTTCAGGCTTTAGTACATGACAAGTTAACTAGTATAGGATGATCTCTCTCCTTTGTCTAAGACAGTGAGATTCCCCGGGACCCATTTTTTACGTTAAGTTATTGAAATAGCCTTTTCTTATGAAATATTGTGGACATATAAAAGACATTTGTTTAACCACACCCAGTCTAAGAACATCAAGTATAGCAGTACAGCTGAAGTACCCTAAGTGTCTCTCTCTACCCCCTACTTTTTATCCAGATGTTTCCTCCATCCTAAGTTATGTGATTATCATCCTTTGGGATTCTTTATTCTTTTATTATACATGTATGTAGCAGCAAGAGCCCTTTTAAGCCAGGTGCAATGGCACACGCCTGTAATCTCAGCAGCTCAGGAGGCTGAGGCTGGAGGATTGATTGCCAGTTCAAAGCCAGCCTCAGCAGTGAGGCACTAGCTACTCAGTGAGACCCTGTCTCTAAGTAAAATACAAAATAGGGCTGGGGATGTGGCTCGGTGATTCAATCCCTGGTACTCCCCCCTCCCCCAAAAAAAGAGCCCTTGTAAAACCTTTGCCAACTCCTTAGTAGTAGACTTCCACCATTTGGGAAGAGTTGACAGAAGAAGGAGGTTTTGAAGTTTCCTTGGTGCAGACAGCTCTTGCTTATATGCACAGCCTGGATGCTATTCTTTAGGCTACCAACAGTTAGCAAAGAGTGTGATAGATAAGAACAGGGACTCTGCAACCACACTGATTGGGTTCAAATCCCATTGCTGCAGTGCTTGCCTACATAACCTTATAAAATCTTTACTACAATACTGCCTGGCACATACAATGTGTTCCTTAAATGAAGCTTTTGATGGTAATAGTGAAGGATACTAGTTATAAAGTGAAGGTGGAAGACTTCTTACTTTGGCATACATAAAAGGAGGCATAAGATAGATAGTGCATAGTCTCTAGGACCACAAATGGGAAGAGAAATTTCATGGATCTGGGTGAAATTGACACAGTAAGAGTAGTTGGTGTCCTGCCCTACTGTGATTAGTGCCTTATGAGGTGTTTGGATCTTGTAACAGAAATTTCACAGACCCCTTCAAGTTTCATTCCAAGAGCACATTCCTGATAAGGACTTGTAGATTATGCAATAAAAAATGATGTTATGATACTGTGTATGCAAAGATAATAAGCTTTATTCCAACAGAGAGGAGGTGGGAGAAAAAGAGGAGATCAACCAAAAAGACAAGGAACATAGGAAAAAACAATGGATTCATCCTATTTTATCATTGCTAACTCCAAGGTTTGATCCTAAGATTGTGTGACTATGGTGGTGTTACTGATGCATATAGGAAAGTTGATAGTGGAGAGGAAAGCAATTGAGAGTAGAAGAAGCATCAAAGGTTATAAACATTGATCTGAAACTTATGGTGAACTATATAAATGGAAATGCTGTCAAGAAGCTCTATAAAGTAGAAAGGCAATTGCTCCATTTGATAATTATGCAAATAAAGCAAACAAAGGGCTATGATTCTTCAGTATTGGGTCTTATGAACTGGTTTCATAAGGCTTAGGGATCTATACTTTAATATTATTTCAAGTGACTCTGCTACTGGTGGTCTTCACACAGAGCACATTAGAAAATTTCTGATCCATGCAGTGAGGAAGGGAGTTTCACGTGGAGAAGATGGTAAAATAGCAGAATGATGCCAAGGGAAGAGGTCAAAAAACAATCTGGCCTGCTCTTCAGAAATGTTTGCCTAGGACAAAGCCCAACTACGACACTGGTTGATAAATGAGTCCAGTCTCTTCCTTCCATTCCAATTCTGTCTTCTCTTCCCTGACTGGGAAATAAATCATGTATTTTTGCATGATTATATTATCATGTTGTATTTTATTGTTGGTATCTGGCTTGGTAGATGTAGGGAAAAGTCAGTACTGGAGAACAGAGACAGTTTAGTGTTTTGGGAGAGGGCAAGTGGGATGGAGATGGAGGTGGGGGTTTTAAGTTTTGCATCAATCTTTCACTTAACAACTTGAGTTGAGTTTACTACTCTGAGAGATATCAATCTAGGACATTGGATGAGACATTAGTGATACAGATATACAATTGAGAGTTATTAACACAAGAGGATAAGTTATATTTCCACTATGTGAAATGAAATGATTTGGTAAATATTTTGCTTATTTACCAGTATAGACAAGTAATCTGAATAATTCACATTGTTCATTAGTGATTGCATGGACTGCATAATTGCAAACTTGCCATCTAACTTAGAGCTATTGTAAACATGGTTTTAGTTACCACTTGAGAACCTTGTCTTGGGAAAGATCAAGCAAGAAGTGAAGAGATCCAGATAAATTAAGCTGTGCTTGAAGAGCCATAGAACTGAGAATTGCTGTGAGATTGTAAAACCAAAGAAACTCTTGGCTAAGAGAGGCATGGAATGGGGGAGGCCAGCTTGAAGCTGTTTAAACTTCTAGAAGGATCAATAAAAGCCAACAGACTCCTCCTCCTTTCTATAATTCACAAAGTTTTACTCAAGGAAACTAGTGGCAAATAAACATGAAACAAGTACAATGGTTTATGTTTACCTGTATGTCACCCCTCTGTGGAAGTCACATAGACCATGCTTTAAAAGAGAATGGGCTCAGACTGTGATTGTGGCTCAGTGGTAGAGCACTTGTGAGGCACTGGGTTTGATCCTCAGCATCACATAAAAATAAATAAATAAAATAAAAATATTTAAAAAAGTGAACGGACTATATTCAACTCTAATAACATTTGCATCTTTGGCTCAAGTAAAAGAGTACACACCTTCATGCTTCAAGTTCCAGGCCCTAAACTTGGTAAGGTGGGAGAAGAGTGAACTTCAGGAAGAACTATGGTTCCTAAGAAGAGCAATATACAATTAACACACACTTAGGTTTTTTTCTTATTTTGAGTCACTTTGCAGGAATCTGGATTCATTTTGCTCTCACTTCTCTTGGAGCTCTGCCGAGTTCATGTTCAACACAATTCACACCTGGAAGTATCCTTAAAGAAGATATAGCTCAAACTTTTGTTTTTTTTTTTTTTTTAGATGTGATTCAAAGCCAAGAGATGCCTTGATTAAGTTTCCAAACCTTCTTATGTGAATGCACAAAGGTATAAATGTGCAATTGCTCCTCATAGACATATTGTAAGTTGGAAATATCGCAAGGTGAAAATACATTGAATACACCTAACCTACCAAACAACATTGCTTAGCAACCCAGTACACTGTAGCATCCTGGTTGTTTTCCCCTTGTGATCATGTGACTGAACGGAAGCTCTGACTTGCTGCATTATAAGAAAATATTGTTATGTAAGTTTCTCCCCTGGGAAAAGATCAAAATTCACAATTTGATGTATGGTTTCTACTGAATGAATGTTGCTTGCACACAATCGTAAAGCCAAAACCTTTTTGCTGAATCCATCATAAGTCAGAGGAAATCTATAGTCAAACTAGTTATTTAGGGTGGTGTAGAAACAATGCTCAAATGAATTGAATAGATCAATGGTTCTCAACACTGGCTGCAGAAATGGTATTCAAAATATCTAATAATGGTATACAGTACTGGGCACTGATTAGTTAGAATGGAATCTGGCTAAATGCTGAAGCAGCATCCTGGAGAACTCCTGCGAGGCCAGGCATTAACATGTTAGTTACAGATTATGGGGTAGCCTGGGGGTTCTGGGATGGAGAAAACAAGGTTTCCAGGACACTTGGGTCTCAGGGCATTATTCAGCTTCCTCAAAAGCATATTTCAAGCTGGGCATAGTGGCGTACACCTGTAATCCCAGTGGCTTGGGATGCTGAGGCAGGAAGATGGTGAGTTCAAAGCCAGCCTCAGCAAAAGCAAGGTCCTAAGCAACTCAGTGAGACCCTGACTCTAAATAAAATACAAAATAGGGCTGGGAATGTGACTCAGTGGTCAAGTGCCCCTGAATTTAATACTGGTACCAAAAAAATTTGTATATATTTCATACTTTCACATCTTGTATGGCTCTACCAGTGCATCCTCACTGAAATAGCTACCTTGCTTGACTTGTACACTGGAATTAGAATCATTTGCAGAATCCTTTTACAAAAAGAATTCAGTGGCTAGGTAATTTTAATGTGCAGCCAGGTGTAAAGAATCAGTGGAACTATATATCTTGGTATTGTGGAGAGTTGTTTCTTTTTAAGCTTAGCTCATTACGATCATTCAGAAACACAACTAGAAAGAGGTCCCTGGATCATGGCTATTGGGTTTCCTTTAAGATGTAAAGACTTATCTTGGTTGCTCAACAAGCCTTCATGACACTGCTTGAGCCCCACTTTCTGTAAAAATTATCACTGTAGCAAACTGAAGTCATCAAATTCAGTCTGGATATAAGGTTAGACTGAAACTCCACACAAGGTTATATTCAACTTTACAGGTTTGGATGAATATCTTTGTGTTTCCAGTATAATTTTCTTTATATTGTGAGCTTATACCTGTGCAATCAATGGATTAAATGTTAATCCTGTTTTAAAATAACACATTTATTTTTAACATAAACAACTTTTAATATTTAATTTTTCTTTTTAAGTGGTGCTAGGGATTGAACCCAGCACCTCATGCATGCCAGGCAAGCACTTTACAACTGAGCTCCAACCCTAGCCATAATGCCAATCCTTTTTAGTGGATACCAGGGTGGGGTTTTGAAGTCTGAGATGTAAGGTTGCACCAGATGAGGCAGATTCCTTGAAGAGGTCCAACAGATAAGCTTCCTTAACAGAGTACAGTATTACTTAACACAGGACTGTCTGAAATTGAGTTCCTGATGGGAATGAGAGTTATGGGGGTACATGGGAGACAAATAATAACCTTGCAAACAAAATAGGATGGAAAAATTCAGACACTATATATGGGTAAGCATGCAGAAATCAAATACAGAAAGAGATAAGAGATAAAGGGCCCTTCTGGAAAAATCACAACCACCATTGTTTTTATCTTAAGATTTTTATTAATATTTTCATATGTATAGAAAAGTTGAAAGAATTTTACAGTAAATATCCATATACCCAACACCTAGACTTGACAATTTACATCTTATTCAATTTTGTATTATCACATACTTCATTTCTTTATTCCTCTATGTATTTATTAATTCATCTTATTATTTACATATGTGTCAACATGAATTGCAGACAACAAAACATTGCCGCCTAAATACTTCAGCATGCCCAACATTAACAAGAGTTCAGAATTTATGATACTTTTTCTCTTGAAATTAAATTTATATTCAATGAAATACATAAATCTTAATCAAACCACTAGTTACTTGTTACAAACTAACACTCATTCCAAGATATAAGGTGTTACATCACTTCAGAAAGTTTCTCATGTTCCTTTATAGTCAATCCCCACCCTCCTACCTTAGAAAACTACTATTTTGTCTTTCACCATATGTTATTTTTTCCTGTTCTAGTATTTTATATAAATGAAGTCATATAGTTTGTAGTGTTTTTTTGAATCATTATTTCATTCAGCATGACATTTTAAAGATTCATTTGTTCACTGTTGTATGTATTGGCAATTAATTTCATTTTATTTAAAAGTAGTTTTTCTTTGTATATATACACCACAGATTTCATCTGTTCATCTATTAACGAACACCTGAATTATTTCTAGTTTGAAGATATTATAAACAAACCAGCTATGAGCACTCATATATATATATAAGTTTTTTCATAGACAAATGATTTCATTTCTTTTGGAGAAATACCTAAGAAAAGAATTTTTATATATTAGGGTATCTGTGTATTTACTTTTATAATTTTTTTTAAAGTAATTTTTTTTAAAGAGAGAGTGAGAGAGGAGAGAGAGAGAGAGAGAGAGAGAGAGAGAGAGAGAGAGAGAGAATTTTTAATATTTATTTTTTAGTTCTCGGCGGACACAACATCTTTGTTGGTATGTGGTGCTGAGGATCGAACCCGGGCCGCACGCATGCCAGGCGAGCGCGCTACCGCTGAGCCACATCTCCAGCCCTTTACTTTTATAATTGACTGTCAGACATTTTCCCCAAGTGTCAATTTGACATTCCTAGCAAAAAATGTATGCAAGTTCTAGTCCCTTTACATCTTTTAAAACACTGAGGCCTTTCTGGTGGTTGTATAGTGATATTTCACTATGATTTTAATTTATAATTCTTTGATGTCTAATGATGTTGACTACATAGATACATACTTATTGACTGTTTATGTATATTTTTTTGTGGTTCTGGGTATCAAGCACAAGGTCTCATGTATTGTAGGAAAATGTTCTACTATTGAGCTTTATCCCAGGACCCTATTCATTTGTGTATCATCAGTCCCTAAACTTTAGTTCAAATATTTTGCTCATTTTTATTAGATTATTTATTCATATATCCTAAAGGAGTCCTTTTTGTTATATACATTTTACAAATATTTTCTCATAGTGTATGGCTCATGTATTAATTTTCTTCATGGCTTATTTTGATGGTGAGATGTTTTTAATTTTGGTGACTTAATATATCATTTTGTTACTATGTAGTAATGTTCTTTGTGTCTTAAGAAACTTTCTACACCCAAGTTATAAAGATGTGTTTCTGTTTTATCCCCCAATTTTTATTGCTTATGCTTTATCATTTGATATGTGATCCTACATAAATATATTTTTTATTTTGCTATGATCTGAATATTTGTGTGCCCTCAAATTCACATGTTGAAATCCTTATCTCCAGGGTGATGGTATTAGGAGGTGGGGTTTTTTTGTAGGTGATTGAGTCATGGGGATGGAGCCCTCATGTGTGGTTTTAGTGTTCATGTAAAACAGTCTCAGAGACCTGTTCACCCCTTCCAACATGTAAGCACACAGGGAAAAGATGGCACTCTGTGAATGAGAGACCAAACCACCCTCACCAGTAATCTACCAACACTTTGATCTTGAACTTAGCCACTAGAACTGTAAGAAACAAAATTTTGCTAATTATAAGCCAACCAGTCTATGGTATTTTCTTATAATAGCCCAAGTGGACTAAGACATGTGGTTTGAGGAAGGGACTGAGGTTCTGTTTTTTTTAAATATTTTTTTTTAGCTTTAGGTGGACACAATATCTTTTTTTTTACATTTATGTTGTGCTGAGGATCGAACCCAGTGCCTTGTGCATGCTAGGAGAGCACTCCACCACTGAGCAACAACCCCAGCCCCCCTTTTCTCTCTTTTTATATAAAGTTTTCCAACATTATCCATTGAAGAATCTCCACTTTCCTTAAGGTATTGTTGTGATGTCTTCCTAAAAATCAAATGACTGTATATGTGCATATATATTTCTGGACTCTATATTTTCTTTCATTGCTTTTCTTGTCAATAATATGTGGTCATGTCCTTCAATAGATGAATGGATAGAGAAAATATGGTATATATACTCAATGGACTATTACTCAGCTTTAAACAAGAACAAAATTATGGCATTTGGCAGTAAATGGATGGCGTTGGAGAATATCATGCTAAGCCAAGCCCAAGAAAACAAAGTCCAAATGTTTTCTCTAATACACAAATACTAATTCATAATAAGATAGGGGGCACTAGAGAGAAGTGCATTACCTTAGATTAGGTAGAGGGAAGTGAAGAGATGGGAGGGAGGGGATGTGGGTATAGAAAAGATAGTAGAATAAAACAGACATTATTACTTTATGTATATATGTGAATGCATGACCAATGTGATTCTGCAACATGTACACTCAGAAAAATGGGAAATTATATCCCATCTATGTTTGATATATCAAAATGCATAAATGATCATGTATAACTAATAAAACAAATATAAATTTTTTAAAAAAATAATATGTGGTCATGATTACTGTAGTTATATAGTAAATGCTGAAGTCAAGCAGGTCTTTGTTCTTTTAAATATTGCTTTGTATATCTATATCTTTTGTATTTCCAAATAAATTTTAGAATTACTCTGTACTTTTCTACAGAAAAGCCAAGTGGGATTGTTTACACGTTGTCAGATCCATAGGCTAATATTGGGGAACTGACATCTCAACAAGATGAGCCTTATGATCCATTTATTTAGATCTTTAATTTTTACATTTTTATTGGTACACATTAATTATACAGAAAAGTGGGTTTCATTGTGGTATACATGCGTGTAGCATAATTTGATCAATCTCACTCCCCAATACCTCCCCTTGTGCTCCCCTTCTACTTTCCCCTGTTTCCCTTCTTCCACCCTAATGGTCTCCCTTCCACTTTCATGAAAGACTTCTGTTTTCCTTTTATTCCCTCTTGTTTCCACATATGACAGAAAACATATGGTATTTGCCTTTTTAAGTTTGGCTTATTTCCCTTAACACGGTACTCCACAGTTCCATCCGTTTTCTTCAAATGCTATAATTTCATTCTTATTTATGACTGAATAAAACTCCAATCGTGTGTGTGTGTGTGTGTGTGTGTGTGTGTGTAATTTTATCCATTCATCTGTTGATGGAAACCTAGGCTGGTTCCATAGTTTGGTTATTATGAATTATGCTGGTATACACATGGATATGCATGTGTCCCTATAGTATGCTGACTTTAATTCCTTTGGATAAATACAAAGGAGTGGTATGGTGCAATCAGATAGTACTTCCATTTTTAGTTTTCTTAGGAATTTGCATACTTATTTCCATAATGTTTGTACTAATTTACACTCCCACTAAGATTATGTAAGAGTTTCTTTTCACCTGCATCCTTGCCAGCATGTATTGGTATTAGTATTCTTGATTGCCTTTCTGATTGGAATTAGATGGAATCTAAGTGTAGTTTTGCATTTTCCTGATGGAAAATAATACCCTGATGGTATTAGGAGGTGGGTTTTTTTGTAGGTGATTGAGTCATGGGGATGGAGCCCTCATGTGTGGTTTTAGTGTTCATGTAAAACAGTCTCAGAGACCTGTTCACCCCTTCCAACATGTAAGCACACAGGGAAAAGATGGCGCTCTGTGAATGAGAGACCAAGCCACCCTCACCAGTAATCTACCAACACTTTGATCTGGAACTTAGCCACTAGAACTGTAAGAAATAAAATTTTGCTAATTATAAGCCAACCAGTCTATGGCATTTTCTTAGTAGTTATTGGGCATTTTTCTTTTTCTTTTTCTTTTGAGGACTGTTTATTGAATGGTTGTCATTTATTGAATGGTTTATTTATTTTTATCTTTGGTGTTGATTTTTTATATATTTTGGATGTCAATCCTCTGTTGAAAGGGTAGCTAGCAAAGATTTTCTCCCATTCTGTAGGTTGTTTCCTTTTATTGACGGGGCGGGGGGGGGTGAGTACTGGGGAGTGAACTCAGGGACAATCAACCACTGAGCCATATCCCCAGTCCTATTTTGTATTTTATTTAGAGACAGGGTCTCACTGAGTTGCTTAGGGCCTCACCATTGCTGAGGTTGGTTTTAAACTCGCAGTTCTACTGTCTCAGCCTCCCAAGCTGCTAGGATTACAGGTATGTGCCACTGCGCCCAGCTCCAAGGTTGTTTCCATTGCTGTGCAGAAACTTTGTAATTTGATGCCAAGCCATTTGTTGATTCTTGGTATCATTCCTGAGATAGAGGAGTCCTATTTAGGAAGTTGTTAACTGTGCCTATATGTTGGAGTATTTATGGTTATATTCCTAGGCCTTTGATCCATTTTGGGTCAACTTTTGTGCAGGGTGAGAGAGATCTAGTTTCATTCTTTTACATATAGGTACCCAATTTTTCCAGCACCATTTCTTAAAGAGTCTTCATATTCTCCTATAAATGTTTTTGACACCTTTGTCAAGAATCAGATGACTGCATCTATGTGGGTTTTTTTTTTTAAAAAGAGAGAGAGAATTTTTAATATTTATTTTTTAGTTTTCGGCGGACACAACATCTTTGTTGGTATGTGGTGCTGAGGATCAAACCTGGGCCGCACGCATGCCAGGCAAGCGCACTACCGCTTGAGCCACATCCCCAGCCCCGCATCTATGTGGTTTGACTTGTGTCTTCTATTCTATTCCTTTGGTCCACATGTCTTTCTTTCTTTCTTTCTTTCTTTCTTTCTTTCTTTCTTTCTTTCTTTCTTTCTTTCTTTCTTTCTTTCTTCTCCTCCTCCCCCCTTCTACTTCTCCTTTTCCTTCTCCTTCTCCTTCTTTTGCTGCTGGGGGATGAAATCCCAGGCCTTGTGCATGCTAGGTTGCAAGTACTCTACCACTGAGCTACAACTCCATCCTACACATATCTGTTTCTATGCCAGTCCCAGGCTGTTTTTCTTACTAGGTCCCTATAGTATAATTTGAAATCAGGTATTGTGGTGCCTCCAGCATTGCTCTTTTTGCTCAGGATTGCTTGGTTATTCTAGTCCATATAAATTTTAGGATTTTTAGTTCTGTGAATAATGTCATTTTTTGTGCTGTCATAGAAAATGATAAATTAAGCAGAATTTATTTTCAAGTTTTTAAAATATTATTACAAACACAAAGTATCCTTCTAAAAGTATTCTAAATTAAATGAAAGGCAATCATCAAAATAAAACACTTTTGACACGAAGAATTCTTTTAGGTCAAATTTTCACATTATTTCATTTTTAATCATTTGCAATGTTCTGTATGAAGATCAATTTTCAACTTTTTTTTTTGGTACCAGGGATTGAACTCAGGGGCACTTGACCACTGAGCCACATTCCCACCCCTATTTTCTACTTTAGAGACAGGGTCTCACTGAGTTGCTTAGTGCTTCACAGTTGCTGAGGCTGGCTTTGAACTTGCAATTCTCCTGTCTTGGCCTCCCAAGCAGCTGAGATTACAGGCTGCTCCACTTCCACGGGCTTTTAAACATTTTTAAACATCTTTTAAAGACATGAAATAATGTATCTTTTTAAAAGTGCAACTACAACTATAAAGTAAAGGAATTTTAAAAAGATCAAATCTGTTTCAATACATGAGATGGGGCAATCTAATATACATCAAAACATGACTGTTTCCAAACAAGTTTACTAAGAAACATCTCCCGTGTTTAATTTTAAAAATAAAACAATCTTCTCATTTAGAAAAACATCAAGAAGACATCATTTGATTTGTAAAGTTCATTCTTCCCCCCCAATTTCATACTTTCTTGTCTTTATTTAGTAATTATAAATTTATTTTAGAAGAACAAAGTTTGTTATAGTATAAAAGTTTTAGGAACAACAAATTACAAATATTCCCTTTTTAATAAACAAAAGTGTTTTCCTTCCTAAAATGTAAACATCCAGTAAACAAAACATACATGATATTGTAGCTATAGTAACTCCAGTAACTCACTTATTAAAGAAGTGTATTTTGGTATATATGGTGGTAAGGTTGGTAAGGTCTTTGTTTATCTTAATACAAAGCACTTCACCAGGAGAACCAGGCCATTATTATTATTTTTTTAAAAATGTTTTTGTTTTAACTAGTTATACATGACAGTAGAATGCAAAACAACTATATCTCTTCACTCAGTTTCCTTATTTGAGTAGAGAATCATTAATTTCTGTAGAATTTTGGCTGTAAGACCAGAGCACAGGAAAAATCTGAAAAATCTCAGTCATTTGGCTAAAGAAAAGTGTTTTCTTGAGACTTGGAGGCAGTTATTCATTACTATGTGCTTGAAGGCATTCCTCAACAAACTTCTGCCCACCCTTCAGAGTAAAGCGCAGGATCTGGGCTCTTGGAAGGGGTTGCTTCCTGCTAGAACACCGACCAGCAGAATATCCTTACAAGCATTCTGCATGCCATACTGCTGAAACTCACAGCACCCTGAGAGACCTTGATCTTTTTCACACTGTCTCTAGCTTGAGCTGCTCCACCAGGTAAGGCGCTCACGCTGGCCCTGAAAGGTAAGGTGGCACAGGCACTGGCTGCGAGGGCCTGTCATTGGTACTTTTACAAGGATCACATTGAATCTGTAAATTGATTTTGATAATATGGCCATTTTAACAATATTAATTCTGTGCATTCATGAACATGGAAATGTTATTTCTATCTTCAAACTTGTAGAAGTGGTCTGTCACCTCCTTGGTTAGATTTATTCCTAGATAGTTTATATTTAAAGGCTATTTTGAATGTATTTGTCTTCCTGATTTCTTTGTCATTAGGCTTATTACTTGTGTATGGAAAAAAGATATTTGCTTAATTTGTTTATTTTGTAACCTGCTACTTTGCTATACTTATTTATCAGCTCTAGAAAGTCTTCTAGTTGAGCCTTTACAGTCTACTCAGCATAGGATCATATCATCTGGAAACAGGGGTAATTTGACTTCTTCCTTTCCTATTTGTATCCCTTTCATTTCTCTCCCTCATCTAATTATTCTGGCTAAAATTTCAAATACTATATTGTATAAGAGTGATGAGTGTACAGCTATTCTTATTCCTGATTTTGGAGGAAATGTGTTCGATTTTTCCCTATTCAATATGATGATGGCCTTGGGTTTTTCATGTTTATCTTTTTTTATGTTGAGGTAAGTTCCTCCTATCTTCTAATTTCTTCAGAATTTTTATCATGAAAGTGTATTGAATTTTGTCAAAGTTTTTGTTTGCATCTATTGAGATGATTGTGTGTTTTATTTGTCCATGATTCTATTTATATAGGGTTTCATGTTTTTTGATTTGCAAATGTCAAACTATCCTTGCATCCCAGGAAAGAAATTAACTTGATGATGATGTGTCCATGAATGCAATTTTCACTTATTTTGTTAAGTAGTTTATGTCTATGCTAATTAAGGATATTGGTCTGTAATTTTATTTCTCAATGTGCTCTTATCTAGGTTGGGTATCAGGGTGATACTGGCTTTGCTTTATGTTTCCTAGAACAGTTTCAGGAGCATTGGTGTTGGTTCTTTAAAGGTCTGGTAATATTCACTTGTGAATCCACCTACCCCTGGGCTTTTTTGTGTTGGAAGACATTTTGTTACTGTTTCAATCTCATTTCCTATTATTAGTCTCTTTAGTCTTTCTATACCCTCTCAGTTTGGGTAGATCATATGTGTCTAGAAATTTATCTGTTTCTTTTGAATTTTCTGACTTATTGAAATATAGATTTTCAAAATTTACTTTAATTATCCTCTGGATTTCAGTAATATCTATTATAATATCTCCTTTTTCACATCTAATTTTACTCACGTGTGTCTTCTCACTATTTTGGTTAGCTTGATCAAGGGTTTTTCAATCTTTCTTATCTTTTCAAAGAACCTACTCTGTTTTATTTATCCTTTGTTTTCTTTTCTCTAATTCATTAATTTCAATTCTGATTATTATTATTTATTTCCTTCTATTGGTTTTTGGATTGGTTTGTTCTTGTTTATCTAAGACCTTGAAATGCATCCTTATTTTTTTTGAGATCTTTCTAAATTTTTTTAAATGTAGGCAATTATAACTATAAGCTTTGCTCTTAGAACTTTAGAACTGCCTTCACAGTATTCCCACAGGTTCTTTTTTTATTTTTTTGTGATATCAGGGATTGAATCTATGGATGCTTAACCACTGAACCACATACCCAGCTATTTTTTTGTATTTTATTTAGAGACAGGGTCTGATTGAGTTACTTAAGGCCTTGTTAAGTTGTTGGGGTGGGTTTTGAGCTGCTGGGATTACAGGCATACACCACCATGCCTGGCTTCCCATGGGTTCTTGTATACTGTATTTCTATTTTCATTAAATTCTGAGAGTTTCAAAATTTCTCCACTGATTTCCTCAATGACCAACTAATCGTTCAAAAGTGTATTTGTTTGCCAGGCATGGTGGTGCATGCCTATAATCCCAGTGGCTCAGGAGGCTGAGACAGGAAGATCTCAAGTTCAAAGCCAGCCTCAGCAAAAAAGCAAGGTGCTAAGTAACCCAGTGAGACCCTATCTCTAAATAAAATACAAAATAGTGCTGGAGATGTGGCTCAGTGGTTGAGTGCCCCTGAGTTCAATCCCCAGTACCCCCCACCCCCCAAAAAAACTGTAATTTTCAATTTCTATGATTTTGTATAGCTTCTGTAACTTTTCTTGCTCTTGATTTTTAATTTAATTTTATTATCATTCAATAAGCTACAAGGAATAATTTTATTTTTTTCTGTTTCCTAAGACTTTCCTGGTAGCCTAATATATGATCTATTTTGGAGAAGGTTATATGAGCAGCTGAAAAGAAAGTGGACTCAGTTTTGTATGAAATATTCTGTAGATAACTGTCAAGTCATTTGATTAAAAGGTTTTTTATATATATTTTCAATTGTAGATGAACAAAATACTTTTATTTTATTTTATTTATTTTTATGTGGTGCTGAGAATAAAACCCAGTGCTTCACATCTGCTAGGCAAGCGTTCTACCACTGAGCCACAAGTTCACTCCCCCCACCTTTTTTAAACTCTGTAGTATCTTTATTGTTTTTCTGTCTGGATGACCTATCTACTTGTGTGAGAGGTGCATTGAAATCAACCACTATTATTGTATTGTGGCCTATTTGTCCCTTTATGTAGAGTAGTGTTTATTTTATGAAATTGGATGTGCTAATGTTTGGGGGATACATATTAAAAATTGTTAAATAATCTGTTGGATTATTTCATTTACTATAGAGATATTCTTTGTCTCTTATGAATAATCTTGGCTTGAATTCTGCTTGGTCAGATATAAGAATAACTACTCCTTCTTGCTTTTAGATTCAATTTGCATGGAATATCATTTTCCATTCTTTCTGTCTTAGTCTTTGGATGTCTTTACTGATAAGGTATGTTTCTTGTAGACAAGATAGAGTTAGGTCTTCTTTTTTTAGTCCAGTTTGCCAGTCTATGTCTTTTAATTTGAGAATTAAGACCATTTATACTCAATATTATTATAGTAATATCTGTATTAATTCCTGTTATTTTGTTTGATATTTAAAACTTGATTTGTTCTCAATTCATTTGCTCATCTACTCTTCTAATGAAATATATTCCTTCTCATGCTATCTTGGTTGTTTTTAACTTCTTCTATATGTAGGAGTTCTTTTTAAGTTTTTTTCCTGCAATGCTGATCTAGTGATCATGAATTCTTTTAGTTTATATTTATCTTGGAAAGTTTCATTTATTCTTAAATGCTAAAGGATAGCTTTTCAGGGTACAACAGTCTAGGTTGACAGACATTTTCTTTCAGAGCTTGAAATACGTCATTCCAAGCCCTTCTGGTCTTTAAATTTCCTACTCAGAAATCTGTTATTTTTCTGGTTGGTTTGACTTAATAAGTGAGTTGAAATTTCTCTTTTGTAGTTACAAAATTTTTCTTTGTTTTGGATATTTGCAATGTAAACTATAATGTGTCACGGAGAGGTTCTTTTTTGGTAATATTTCTTTCGGGTTCTACATGACTACAAAAAGCAGAATGTTGATATCATTCTCAAGGTTTGGGAAATTTTCTGCTATAATATCTCTGAATAGATTATCTATGTGATTAGTGTGTATCTCTAATACTTCCTCAAGACCTGTGAGTCATAAGAAACGTCTCTTAAGTCTTAAAAAAAAAAGTCCCAGATGGGGCTGGGATTGTGGCTCAGTGGCAGAGCGCTTGCCTCGCACATGTAGGGCACTGGATTCTATCCTCAGCAGCACATGAAAAATAAACAAAGTAAAATATTGTGCCCATGTATAACTAGAGAAATATTTGAAAAAAGTCCCATAGTTCTTGTATATTCTAATCATCTTTTCTTTTTTTTTTCTTCTTTGTTGCTACCTGAATGTTCAGGTTTATGTACCCTTGTCTTTGAACACTGAAATTCTGTCTTCTGCTTTATATAATCTATTGATGAGATTTTCATCTGAGTTGTTGATTTGTTGAGTTTTTTACTTCCATAATTTTTCTTTCTTTTTTTTTGGAAAATCTTTATCTCTTTATTGAAATGCTCTTTCATATCCTATATTTTCTCCCTTAGTTCATTCCTTAGATCTTCTTCTAAATTCATTGATCATTTTAAAAAAGTTTGGTTGTAGTTGGACACAACACTTTATTTTATTTATGTATTTTTATCTGGTGGTGAGGATTGAACCCAGGGCCTTGCACGTGCTAGGCTAGTGCTCTACTGCTGAGCCACAACTCCAACCCTCATTGATCATTTTAAACAACAATCTGGCAATTACCCCACTTCAGTATGTATGGATTCAGTTATTGGAGGGTTATGTATTCTTGGAAGCCTATATTAAGATTTGTGCATCTGCCTAGATGGACACTTCTTTCATTGTTATATGGGAGTTGTATTTATGCATTACAATTCTTATACAGCATATAGAGCACATATATAGAGCACAATTTTTCATATCTTTGTATATAAAGTATATTCACGCCAATTCATGCCCTTATACATGTACTTTGTTTTTTTACATTACAATTCTTATTACACATATATACCACAATTTTTCATATCTCTATATATGATAGTAGAATGTATTTTGACATATTATACTTATATGGAGTATAACTTCTCATTCTTCTTGTGTACATGATGTAGGATTACTTTTGCCATGTAATCATATATGCACCTAGGATAGTAATGTCTGAATCATTCTACTATCTTTCCTGTTCTCATTCCCACCTCCCTTCCCTTCATTCCCCTTTTTCTAATCCAAAGTACTTCTATTCTTCCCTACTACCCCCTTTATTGTGTGTTAGCATCTGCACATCATTTGGCCTTTTGTTTTGGGGATTGGTTTAATTTGCTTAGCATATTCTCCAGTTGCATCCATTTACTGGCAAATGTCATAATTTCATTCTTCTTTATGGCTGAGTAATATTCAAACTATCAATGAGGTGAAGAGAGAGCCTACATTTTGGGAGCAAATTTTTGCCACACGTTTGTCAGAGTACTAATGTATTATAGTTTCTTTATCCATTCATCTGTTGAAGGGCATCTAGGTTGGGCCCACAGTTTAGATATTGTGAACTGAGCTTCTATAAACATTGATGTGGCTGAATTACTATAGATGCTGATTTTAAGTCCTTTGAGTATAGACTGAGGAGTGGGATTCTGGGTCAAATGGTGGTTCCATTCCAAGTTTTCTAAGGAATCTCCATACTGCTTTCCAGATCAGTTGCACCAATTTGCTGTCCCACCAGCAATGTATAAGTGTGCCTTTTTTCCCAAATCCTTGTCAACACTTATTGTTGTCTGTATTCTTGATAACTGCCATTCTGACTGGCATGAGATCAAATCTTAGTGTAGTTTTGATCTGCATTTCTGTAATTACTAGAGATGTTGAACATTTTTCATATATGTGTTGATTGAATGTATCATCATTTTAAATGGAGAAAAATTGGAAGTATTCCCTCTAAAAACTGGAACAAGACAGGGATGTCCTCTTTTACTACTTCTATTCAACATAGTACTTGAAACTCTAGCTAGAGTAATAGGACAAATGAAAGAAATTAAAGGGATACCAATAGAAAAAGAAGAACTCAAAATATCATTATTTGCTCATGACATGATTCTATACTTAGAGGATCCAAAAAACTCTACCAGAAAACTTCTAGAACAAAGTAGCAGGATATAAAATCAATACCAATAAGTCAAATGTATTTCTATACATCAGTTATGAATCCTCTGAAAGATAAGTTGGGAAAACTACCCATTCACAATAGCCTCAAAATAAAATAAAATACTTGTGAATCAATTTAACAAAAGAAGTGAAATACCTCTACAATGAAAACTACAGAACTCTAAAGAAAGAAACTGACGAAGACCTTCGAGGATGGAAAGACCTCCCATGCTCTTGGATAGACAAAATTAATATTATCAAAATGGCCATACTACCCAAAGTGCTATACAGATTCAATACAATTCCAATTAAAATCCCATTGTCATTCCTTATAGAAATAGAAAAGGCAATCATGAAATTTATTTGGAAAAATAAGAGACCCAGAATAGCCAAAGCAATCCTAGCAAGACTGAAGCAGGAGGCATCACAATACCAGACTTTAAACTATGGTACAAAGCTATAGTATGAAAAACGGCATGGTATTGGCACCAAAATAGGCATGTAGACCAATGGTACAGAATAGAAGACATAGAGACAAACCCATATAAATAAAGTTATCTCATACTAGACAAAGGTGCCAAAAATATACATTGGAGAAAAGATAGCCTCTTCAACAAATAGTGCTGGGAGAACTGGAAATCCATATGCAGCAAAATGAAACTAAACCCTTATCTCTCACCATGCACAAAACTCAAGTCAAAGTGGATCAAGGACCTAGGAATTAGACTAGAGACCCTGCACCTAACAGAGGAAAAAGTAGGCTCAAATCTTCATCATGTCTGATTAGGTCCCAATTTCCTTAACAAGACTCCTAAAGTGCAAGAAATAAAATAAAAAATTAATAAATGGAATGGACTCAAACTAAAAAGCTTCTTTTCAGCAAAAGAAATAATCAATGAGGTGAAGAGACAGTCTATATTTTGGGACCAAATTTTTGCCACACGTTTTTCAGAGTACTAATATCCATATATAAAGAACTCAAAATCTTAACACCAAAAAACTAAACAACCCAATCAAAAAATGTTTTTATTCTTTAAAAAAATTTTTAGTTGTAGATGTACACAGTATCTTTATTTTTTTTAAATTTATTTTTATGTATTGCTTATGATCGAACCCAGTACTTCACATGTGCTAGGCAAGCAGTCTACCACTGAGCCACAACTCCAGCCTCTATTGTTGATGACTGCCATTCTGATTGGTGTGAGATGAAACCTCAGTGTAGTTTTGATTTGCATTTCCCTCATTGGTAATGATTTTGGACATTTGTTCCTATATTTGTTGGTCATTTGTATTTTATCTTTTGAGAAGTGTCTGCTTAATTCATTTGCCCATTTATTAATTGGGTTGTTTTATGATGTTTTCTGAGTTTTTATATATTCTAGATGTTAATTCTCTGTCAGAAAAGTAATGAGCAAAGATTTTCTCCTATATGTTCTCTCTTCACATTCTTAATTGTTTCCATTATGTGTGAAAGCTCTTTAGTTTCATTCCATCACATTTATTAACTCTTGGCATTATTTCTTGAGCTTTAGGTGTTCTATGGAGAAAGTCATTGCCTGTGTCTATATGTTGGAGTGTTGACCTATATTTTCTTTTAGGAGTTGCATAGTTTCTGGCCTAATTCTTAGGTCTTTAATTCATTTTGGGTTAATTTTCATGCAGCATGTGTGATAAGGGTCTATCTTATTCTTCAACCTACAGATAATCAGTTTTCCCTGTTGTTTAAGAAGTTGTCTTTTCTCCCATGTATGTTTTCAGCACCTTTGTTAAAGATCAGATGACTGTAGATGTGTGGATTTCTCTCTGTGTTTTCTAATCTGTATCATTGGCCTATGTGTTTGTTTTCATGCCAGTACCATACAGTTTTTGTTACTATAGTTCTGCAGCATAGTTTGAATTCAGACATTATAATGCTTCCCACATTGTGTTTTTGGTCTAGAATTGCTTTGGTTATTGAGTCTTTTATTACCCCCCAATACATTTTAGGACTATTTTTTTCTAATCCTGTAAGAATATTATTTATATTTTATGAAGATTACATTGAATTTGTACATTGTTTTGGTAGAATGGCCATTTAAAAATAATAATTTTGCCAATCCATGAGTACTGGAGGTCATTTATTCAATGTTCGAGAGTTTTCATTTTAGAGGTCTTTCATGCCCTTGGTTAGATTTATTTGTAGGTATTTTTTATACATGCTGTGTCTCTTTTAATATCTTTATTTATTTTTATGTTGTGCTGAGGATCGAACCCAGTGCCTTAGAGGTGCGAGACTTGCGCTCTACCTCTGAGGTAAAGCCCCAGCCTCTCGTAGGTATTTTTTGAGGCTATTGTGAGTGGGATTGATTTCCTGATTTCTTTCACAGCAGATTTATTGTTGGTATATAGGATAGCTATTGATTTTTGCATGTTAATTTTGTAACCTGCTATTTTGCTAAATTTGTTTATTAGCTCTAGCAGTCTTTTGGTGGAGTTTTTTTTGGATCTTCTTAATATAGTATAATATCATCTTCAAACAGTTATAATTTGACTTATTTTCCAATTTTATGGCTTTTGTTTCCTTCTCTTGCCTAATCACTCTAGTTAAAATTTCTAACACTATATTAAATAGGAATGGTGAGAGAGGACATCCTTTTCTAGTTACAGATTTTAAAGAAAATTCCTCCAGTTTTTTTTTTTCCATTTACTATGATGTTTACTTGGGGTTTTTATATACAGTCTTTTTTTGAGGTAGGTTTCTTTTATTCCTAGTTTCTTTGGTGTTTTTGTTATGAATTGGTTCTGAATTTTGTTGAATGTTTTCTGTGCATCTATTGACATTAAGTTATTTTTAAATTCTGTTATGTGATGAATTACATTTATTGATTTGCATGTATTAAACCATTCTTGCATCTCTGGGATAAAACAAACTTGGTTATGATGTAAAATCTTTTTAATATGTTGTTGAATATAATTTGTTCATATTTTACTAAGGATTTTTGCATCTAATTTCATCAGGGATATCAGTCTGTAGTTTTTTTTTCCTTGATGTGTCCTTACATAATTTTGGTATGAGCATGGTACTGGTTTCACAGAATGCATTTGGATGGAACACTCTATTTCATGGAATAATCTGAAGAGCTTTGGCATTAGTTCTTCTTTAAATGTCTGGTAGAATTCAGCTGAGTGTTCATCTGGTCTTGGCCCTTTTCTTTTGGTTGAAAGTCTTTTTATTACAGTTTCTATCTCATTACTAGTTAATGGTCTGCTTATTTTCTATGTCTTATTGATTCAATTTTGGCAGGTTGTATTTGTCTGGAAATATATCCATTTCTTCTAGGCTTTCCAATTTATTGCAGTATAAGTTTTCACAAATGGTTCATAATTGCTGGATTTCTGTGATGTCTTTGGTGATCTCTCTTTTTTCATCTCTAATTTTGTTAATATGGGTCTTGCTCTTTTTCTTTTGGTTACTTTGACTAAAGGCTTATCCTTCTTGTTTGTATTTTCAAAGAACCAACTCTTTATTAATCCTTTGTAATTTTTATTCTTATTTCATTGATTTAAGCTCTGATCTTAATTATTTCATTCCTTCTACTTGTTTTGGATTTGGTTTGTTCTTTACCAAGTGCCTTAATATGCATTATTAGATTGTTTACTTAGGATCTTTTGATATTCTTGTGTACACACTCAACTATAAACTTGCCTCTAATGAATACTTTCATAGTGTTTTAGAAGTTCTGGTATGTTGTTTCACTATACTAATTTGAGACCAAGAATTTTTAAATGTCTCCCCTGATTTCTTCTTTGGCCCACTGATCATTCAAAAGTGAATTGTTCAATCTCCATGTGTTTATATATTTTCTATATGGATTTTTTTGTGTTTATTCTTAATTTCATTCCTTTATGATCTGATGAGGAATTATATCTTTTTTTTTGTATTTGTTAAGACTTGCCTTGTGGCCTAAAATGCCATGTATTTTGGAGAAGATTCCATGAGCTGCTGTGAAGAAAGTGTGTTCAGTTCTTGTTGGATAAAATACTCTATATAGTCTATTAAGTTCATTTAATTTATATTTTTCAAATCCAAAGAATCTGTATTGAGTTTATGTCTGGGTGACCTATGTAATGGTGAAAGAGGTATATTGAAATCACCCAGTATTATTGTACTGGGGTCTATCTGAAGCTTCAATTCAAGTAGTGTCTTTTTTATGTAATTAGTTGCACCCCCATTTGGAGCATAAATACTTATTATTTTTATAAGTTCTTTCTGAATTGTTCCTTTTACTAGTATGAAGTGACCTTTTGTTTCTTCTGATTAATTTTGGTTTGAAATCTGCTTTGTCAGATCTGAGTGTAGCTACTCCTGCTTGTTTTGGGGGTAGCATTTGCATAGTATATTGATTTCCATCCTTTTACTTTCAGCCTGTGGCTGTCTTTGCCTGCAAAATGAGTCACTTGCAAATAAAGTATAGTTAGGTCTTGTTTTTGAATGAATTCTCCTAGCCTATATGTTTTAATTTGAGCATTGAAAACATTTTATGTTCAATGTTTTATAGAAAGATATTTATTAATTTCTACCAGTTTCATTTACTTAAATTTTTATTTTGGTTCTGTTTCTTCTTTTATTAGCTATTCTTGAAATAACATTTGTTTATGTGTGAGTCCTGGTGTATGTTTTTCATTTCTTCTGTGTGGAGTATATCTTTAAATAAGTTCTGTAGTGCTAGCTACTCATTAATTTAGTTTCTGATAATCTTGGAAGGTCTTTATGTCCTCTTTGATTTTTGAAGGATAGCATTGCTGGATATAGAATTCTTGCTTGTGAGTTGTTTTATTTCAGGATTTGGAACACAAGCTCTTCTGACTTTTAGAGTCTGTGCTAAGAAATCAGAAATAATTCTGATTCACTTGCCTCTAAATGTGACCTGACATTTTTCTCTAGATATTTAAAAAATTCTATCCTTATTCTTAATGTTAGATATTTTAATTATAATGGGTTTGGAGAGGTTCTTTTCTGATCTTGTCTTTTTGGGGTTTTGAATGCATGTTATATCTGGAAGTACCTCTTAATTTCAAGGTTTGTAAACTTTTTTTTGTTATTTCCCTGAAGACATTATCCATTCCATCACTGAATCTCACAACTCTTCTCAATTTCAACGATTCTTAAATTTGGTCTCTTAATGTTTTCCCAGAGTTTGTGTATATTCTGATCATGGTAACTTATTTCATCTTTTAAATACTGTCTAAATGTTCAAGGCTGGCCATTTTGCCTTCCAGCTCTGTGATTCTGTTTTCAGCATGTTCTATTCTATTAGAGAGACTTTCAACTGAACACTTTATTTGAATTATTGTCTTTCATTTCCAAAATTTCTGTTTGGTTCTTTTTCAATATCTTTATCTCCTTATTGAATTTCTTATTCATATCCTATACTGACTTCCTTGGTTGATTTAGTCATTTTTCTATGTTCTCTTAGAATTCATTGATCATTTGTATAATCATTCTTTTTTTAAAAAAAATTACTTATTTATGCATCTTTTTAGTTTTTTTTAGGTGGACACATTATTTTGTTTTTATGTGGTGCTGAGGATTGAATCCAGTGCCTCATGCATGCTAGGCAAGCACTCTACCACTGAGCCACAACCCCAGCCCCATCATTCTTTTGAATTCTTTATCTGGTATTTCATCTACTTCAATATCTTTTGAGGTCAGTTGCTGGTGAATTATGAACTTTAGAAGGTGTCAAGTTACATGTTTGCTTTTTTTAATTGTATTCCTGTGTTGAGTTTATGCATTTGTTGGGATGGATTTCTATTCCACTTTTATGTGTGGGCCTTTTTAGGGCACATCTTTCTCTTTCCTTAGTGTCCTATAGTGTTCTGGATTGATACCCCACCCTTGTAGGTGTGGTGTCCACAGATTTTGTGTTAATTCTCCCTGTTTTTGCTGTAGTATGAAGGCTCACCTCTAGTTTTCCTGCTTGGGGTCTGGTCCTTGGTTTTGTTTTTTGTCACTTCTATTCTTTGTATTAAAGTATAGCTGATATGTGAGTGTTGTTAATTTGTGTGTGGAGCAAAGTACACTGTTGTCATCTGCAGCAGTAATAACTGAAATGACATAAATGTTGGTGCAGGAATTATATAGACAAATTTGTTCTAAAAGATGGTCAAATTACAATTCATTATTATATGAAGGTGGAAGAGAGCTTATGATATTCAAAAAGTAAACAGAATGCAGAGAAAATGTGGCAGGTGGTAGTTATAAGGAGGGAGAAGAAAAATTGGGGAAACAACAAAGTAAAGGAAGAGAGAGAACAAGAGAATTTGGCTGTTAGCAGGAAAAGAAAGGAGAGAAAGAGAAATAAACAAGAATAAACAAAGCCAAACCCTAATCTTCTATAGATGAGGCAAGGAAAATAACTATTTAAAAATGGTAAAATTGAGAAAAAAATGAAACAAATATCTATGAGTATATATATGCATAAACCAATCAGCACAGCAAATTCTCTCTCTCTCTCTCTCTCTCTCTCTCACACACACACACACACACACACACACACACACACACAGAAAAAAAAAGATTATTAATGAAAGAGGAAAGGATCCTCCCCACTGAGTTGATTGAAATGTTTGCTGAGAATGGATGTTCACTTCCTATGCCTAACTGTACTCCTTTCCATGTCTTGTTGGTCTATGTATTGAGAGAAAGAGAGAGGGCTGGGGGGGGGGGTTGTGGATTGTTAACTCCTTCCTCTCTTTGTGTTGCTCATTGAGCTTCCTTTGATGTGGCCTAAGACTGAAGCTGCTTGAAACAGCTCTCAGCTTCCCTTCTTACCAGGATCGGGTAGGAAAGAGTAGGAATTACTGTCAATTGGAGTTTCATCTGCATAGACCAGATCTATGCACCCACAGGGTGATGCTGCTGCAGTTTCCTATGAGGGGAGTTCCTGCTGGGGCTTAGGTCTAATCAAGCCTTAGGGAATTTGCTGGGTGGTATCTGCTCTGGAGAGATTAGATCAACACACCCCTAAGGCCTTGCAGATGCTGATCTCTGCTGGGAGTCTGGATCTCAGGAGCCTCCCAGGAATTTTACTTGTGGGGCAGGGGAGTCAATCCTCCACACTTCAGCGCACAAGTAGTCTTCCTAGGCTTAGGCCCTGAGTGTATTCACACTCACTTGTTCAGATTCATAACCCTCTTCAGCTGATCATGTTTTTTTTTTTCTTTTTAACTTAAACCCCCTTGGGCACAATCTTCTTTGTGCCTGTTTCACTCATATTTTGCTAAGTACACCCTAGGCTGCATGGTAGGCGCTCACTGGGAGAGCATGGTAAGGTTCTCTGTGATCTCTCTGGCTCCTGAAAGAGCAAGCTGAAGCATGGCCTCCTCAAAATGGCGGCTGCCTCAAAATGGCTCTTGCCTCAGCTTTTCACTTGCCAGTTGAAAAAACCAGTTTGCAGTGTTGCCTGTTAAATTCAGGATGCTTTTCTGATTTCAGGTTTTTCCTATTAGATCACTTCATTGTTTGTGCATGTTACTCCTTCCCTCTGTAGTGAACCAGCAGTGTTGCTTCTGCTGTAACTGGCTTGGCTCCAATGCACTTTCTTCTTTGTTCAATGCACCCAAATTACTGAGACTCTAAGACACTCTGACAGTCCAATATTGAATTTTAGTGAAATCCCTCTTTCATATGCTTCACTGAGATACAGTACTCCCACTGCTTGAATCCTGAGCTGCCAAGCAACTAAGAATGAAGTCTTCCTATAATCCTACATCTTGAATCTGAAATTTACCATTTTACCTCTTTTCATGGAGGTTTTCTTTACCAGCTATTAATGCAACCACTTTAAACTTCTTATATTTTTTTATTAGTATGTATCTTGCCAATCACTTGCTTTCAACCTGTCTCACTTTTGTATTTAAAGTGCATACACTGTGGACATTATAGTTGTCTTGATATTTTTATTGATTTAATAATGTATGCCTTTTAATTAGAATGGTCATCTAATTCATATTTAATTTGATTATTGACATGGCTTGTTACTTATCTAATATTCTATTATTTGATTTCTGTTTGTTTCATGTTTTTTCTTCTTTTTGACTTCTTTTGGATTTTTTAAAATGCATTTTAGAATTTCATGGTAAATTAAAAATTTATTTCTTATTATACTTCTTTACATTATCTTTTTAGTGGTTGCTCTAGGGATTATAATATACATTCTTCACTTTTCGTTCTCTGCTTAAGAAGTAATATTTTAGCATTTCACATAAAATATAGAAAATTTTCAGCTATTTAGGTCAATTTAATCCCTTCCCATCTATATACTATAATTGTCAGATAATTCATATATGCATACATTTTGAAACCCATATGATAATGTTATACTCACTGCTCTAAACATTTAAATTTATTAAGAAATTTTTTGTTTTGCAATACTATGGATTAAAACCCAGTGACATTCTACACTGAGCTACATCCCCAGGCTTTTATTTTGCATCCTCTTTCCTTCCTCTCCTCCCCTTATCCCTGTTCCTTTTCCTCTACTCTTCTTTCTTTCTTTTTTTTTTTTTACTTGCTGTTGGTACAATGTCTTTATTTATTTATTTATTTATTTATTTATATGTGGTGATGAGGATCAAACCCAGTACCTCATACGTGCAAGGCAAGTGCTCTACCACTGAGGTATAGTCCCAGCTCCTCTATTGTTCTTTCTTCTATTTATTTATATATTTTTTTAAATAAGTGCCTTTCAGGCATATATAAATGTGAGATTCACTGTGTTATAGTCATATATGTACATAGAAATTTTTGGTCATTTCTTCCACTTTCCTGTCCCTCTTCCCTTGCCCTCAAACACCTTCTTCTACTCCTGACCTTGCTCTTATTTTTATGGCTTTTATTTTTGAGATAGGGTCTTGATGAATTGCTCAGGCAGATCTCAAATTTGAAATCCTCCTGCCTCATCCTCCAGAGGAGCTGTGATTATAAGTATGCACCACTGTACCTGGCTTAGTTTAAGAAAATTAAGAGAAAATATTTTTATATTTACTGGATATTTACTATGTCTAATACTGTTATACTGTTCATTTCTTCCTGAAAAGCCTGATTTATATATTGCATTATATCTCTTTAGCACAATTACCTCTTTTTCAATCATTCCTTGGAGTACAGAACTGTTGGAGATAAGATCCATTTGTTTCCCTTTATGTAAAACTATTTTTATTTCACTTTTATTCTTAATGACTAATATCTTGTCAAATAAAATTCTCAATTGGGTGTACTTTTTCTCTTAAATATATTATTCTAGAAGAGAGAAATAATATCTCTCTAAGAAGAAAGTGGAATAATATTTTTAAGAGAAAAACATTTCTAATTCTAACATTCTAGGTTGTTTGAACCATTGCTTCCCTGTACAATGTATCTTTTCCTCTTTATCTTTGGTTTTCATTCATTTAATGATGATTTATCTACTTTTAAATAAAACTTTCTTGGGATTCACTGAGATTGTTGAATCTTTAAATTTATGTTTTTTACCAAATTTAGAATATCTTCAGACTTTATTTATTTAAAAAGTTTTTTCTCCAGTTTCTCTCTCTTTCTGGAATCCCAATTACAGATGGATCATGGATTAGACCTTTAATATTGCTTAACTGGTCTCTGAGTCTCTTCCCCCCACTATTTTATAAAATTGAATAGTATCTATGAATCTATTTTGAAATTCAGACTCCTTCTTTGTCATCTACATTCTTCTGTTAAGCATACTTAAAATTTCAATTTCAGATATTGTATTTTTCTGGTTTTGAACTTCTATGTTTCATTTTTATTATTTTTAATCCTTTACTGCTATTCCTAATCTTTACATTCATCTTACAAATATTTCTTTTATTTAGGATATGATGATAACAGCTTAAAAATAGTTGACTGCAAAGTTCAATATGAGTCATTTCAGAGATGGCCTTCATTAAATGTTTTTTTCTCTTGAGAATGAGAGAAGAAACAATTTCTTCTGCTGCTTCATATAGTTTTTCCTATTATCATATAGTTTTGAATTGTAATCTGATCATTGTATATATTTTGGTGTTGAAATTCTGAGTAATGTTATAGTCCTTTGAAGAGCATCAATAATTTTAGTAGGCAACTAAATTGGTTGATCAGTTATTAGATCAATTCTTCTATGCTTAGTAGAACTACTTAGAGTTCTCTCTGCATGTTTGAAATTCATAGATTAACCAGAGACTTGGGAAGAATTCACACATAGAATTTGTGCCTTCTCTTCTTTGCTGTTTTCTCCCTCTTTTCCCAGAATCTGTGGTTGGCCCAAGCTCTATCCTTTAGATACTCAATCCAGAAAAAATGCCAGTTTTCTATCAGAGCATTAGGTAGTTCCATAGCATAGACTAATGCGTGCCATTAGGCAAGAAGCTAGAGAACTTACCCTTTGCCATTCTCTTTAGCCAGCTATTAATTCCCCTCCAAAATCTTCCTGCTTTTGGTTGCTTTCCAAGTCCTTAAGATTTTATATATATACTTTTTAATCTTCAAGAAGATCGAGCCAATAGGAGATTACTGAACATTACCAGAAGTAGAAACTATTCATTTCTCTTAAAATTACAGAAAAATACGTGGCTATATTATTTGTTCTTTTTGTCAAAAATTAAAATCCTATGGATGAGCAAAAGTCTTTCTTGGTTCATACCATTTTATTCCCTCAACCTAAAGTAACCATTGTAGTTTAGCACATATTGTTCCAGATCTTTCTCTATGAAATAAAATAAGTGTGATGTACACTAATATATGAAGTATAGGGTCTTTACCCACGTAAACGAGATATGTGGTATAATCTGGGTTAACAGCATAAAGTCTAGTATCAAACTACCTAAATTCAAATCCTTATTTTAACACTTACTATACCTATGTGACCTTAGAGAATTTCTTCAAACCTCTGCACCTCTGTTTTCTCATCTGCAAAATGATAAGAATTATATCACTGACCTCATAGGTAGAGTTGTAATGATGTTAACAATTAATTAATAAATATAACGCACTTGGAATACTGTCTGGCACATATCAATCCCTCAATAAATACTAGAAATTATTGTTATTCTTCAACTCATTTCTTCTGCTTATACATATGTATACATATATACATATGTATATATGCATATATGTGCATATATACATATACATATATATGCAATTTATCCTAGTTTATACTATGGCATTATATTCTACTTTATCCTACTTTATATTATTGCATTATATGGATGCATCAAACTTGTTTTGCCCATTATTCTACTGACTGATATCTAGGTGGTTTCACTCTATTCCCTTTTTATGAATAAGATCAAATGAACATGTGTTATATGCTTCTTTATGTACATAGAAGAGCATTCCTTTGGGAATAAATACCTAGAAGTAGAATCATTAGGCCAAAATATATGTACATTTCAGTTTTGTGTGTAATGTGAAATGAAGAAAACAAATAATTGAGTGTTTTTTTTTAAATCAACGCTGCTATCCCAAAGAATAAGGAATCTCAGAGAGATATAGAAGTAATATAGAAGAGGTTAATAAAATTCCATGTCTTGTGTTCAGTGAAATAAAATAAATAAAGAAAAATGAGTGTTGCATGTTTTCTTTCATATGTGGAAACTGAAAAAAAAGACTTGGAAGTAAAAGAGGGATGAGGATGATTAGGACCTAGAAAAGGTGCTGAGGGGAGCAAGGAAAGAGGGGATGGTGGAGAGGGTAGAGTAAAGGAGGGTGTGGATGATCAATGAACAATATATACATGTACAGATGTGTCACAATGAAACTCATTAATATGTAAAGTTAACATGTATTAATAATCATAATAATAAAAACAAATTCCAGTCACATATCATCCCAAGTATGAATTGGAATGATCTATTTTAACTCATATTGTACTTAAACAAAAATCATAATAACTAATCTAGCAGTAATACACATTTTTTGTGCTCAGATAGTGGTCTTGAAAGACATCTCATGTGAAAAATGGGGTTGCTTGAAGAAACAGTTAATCAAAATCCTTTCAATTGCCTGCAAAGCCCAACATAATCTGGTCTCAATGTTATCCTTGTTCCTCCACAAATAACTATTTCTCCACAAATAACTATTTCTCCACAAATAACTCTGCTCCTGTCACACTGAAATCCTTGATTCTAGCATTCCTGGTCTCTCTTACATTTCTACTTTTTTCCATAGCACTAACATACTTATACATATATATGTATAGATATGTGTGAATCTATCTTTTCCATTGATCTTAAAGATAGATATTTGTCCAAACAGTTCTGTATTAACATATAATTCCAATTCTCAGTGGTTAAGACAACAAGCATTTTTCACATTCTTATATTTCTGCTTTGACTGGGAATTGGCTTCCACCAGTGATTTGGGTCTAATTTTCCTCTTCTGGTTTCTCATCTTCTTTGAACTAGCAAGCAACCAAGGACATTCCCTTCTCAAGTTTATGGTAGAAGCACCAGAAAGCAAGCCCAACTACACAAGCCCAACTACACAAGCATAATATAAGTTTTGTTTCCACCAATATTCCACTAGGTAAAGCAAATCTTATGGCCAAGAACAATATTAATGAAATAAAATACAATAATAATATACTCTGTCTCTAGTAGGAGGAACCATGGAGTCACTAGTTAGAGTATAGGTAAAGGGTGAATATTGAGAGACAAAATTAAATATACCACACTTATTACTTTCTGTTTACCTCAATAAACATATACTTTTACAAAGTCATATTTTATTCACTGATATAATTTCAAGAACCTAGTACAGCACCAGATACCTAATTGGTACTTAGTAACTATTTCTTTCATTAATATGTGAATGAAGACTTCTTGTTAGAATGAATTATTCCCTAGTCTCTGCTTTCACAGCACATAGTTTAGACCTCTCTGTTGTCTGCTGACATATTAGGCCTTGTATGTTGTTTCCTCCAGAGACACTGGAAAACTATGTACCCACTAGTGTATCCATATTGTCAACAGCAAGGGGGAAAGGGTGGAAATCTCAAGGCTCAGTTTCCTGTGCTGAGTTATGAGAAGTCTCTGTATTTCAGGATGGCATGGCCTGCTGCTCTACAGCACATGCAGCATTCTGCTTGCAATGGCAAGTGAAAAACAAAGGCCATGACAGGCAGCCTGCTGGGCACTTCTGACTCCAAAAGAACAACTCTAGTCATGATGTGGAATCAAAGGAATGAGAAATGCAGAATTGTTCTATCTACCCTCCAGCAAAAATTATCTGTGCCATTTCTCATCTCTGCCAAATCCTGTATTAAGCTAGCTGTCACACTGGCAAGGTTCTGGAACAATTTTCTCTAAGATGTTAATGATTGATAATAGCATATTGTTTTATCTCCTTTGCAACTAAACAGGATGGTGCCTTAACTAAGGATCTAGTGGGTAGGAGAGAAGCTAGATGGGGCAAGTGGCTTTTCTAGGGCTTCCTTGTGACCTAGCAGGTGATTACACACACACACACACACACACACACACACACACACCAGCCACTGAGATTCTGATTTTATTGGTCTAGGCATTAGAATTTTAAAAAGAAAAACTCCCCAAGGGATTCTAACATGTAGCAAACCTTAAGAATCATTCTTCATGGTTCAATATAAATACCAAAAGCTTGTAAGCACTTGATGGATGGAGCACTAAGAAATTTCTTTTTACTGAATCTTCCCTAATCATGTAATAGTATATTTTTATCCTGCTCATATTTAAACCAAAAATCTCTACTTCCCCTTTGAATTATTTTTATTTTTCTCTTTATGGAAAAACTTCTGGAAAGGATTGTCTGTACTCTCTGCAGCCCATTTCTTTCTTCCTATTTTCTTTTGAACTCCGTCTAATCAAGTGTTGGTTTCCACCATTCCTTAAAAACTACTCTTATCATGATCACTAGCAACATCCACATTATAAAATTCAAGGATTATTTCACAGTTCTCATCTTAATAGGCCCGTCAGCACACTTTTTTAATTGCTTCTTTTTAGATATTCATAACATTAGGATTCATTTTCACATAATTAAAAGAAAAACATGGGATATAATTTGCTCTAATTTAGTTCCCTTCCCTCCCCTTCATCTTCTCTCAGTTCTGTTCCCTCTACTCTTCTGATCTTTCTGCTCTTTACTTTTAGCTCTTTTTAGGTAGTGTCTTGTGGGTGTACATGACGGTGAGATTCACTGTAATATATTCATAAATGTACATGGGAACGTTAGGTCAGATTCATTACTTCATTCTTTCCTTATCACATCCCTTCTCCATTCCTCTTAGTCCCCGTCATCTAGTCCATCAGTCTTCTATTTTGATGGAATTCCTCCTAAATTTCCCATTCTCACTCCCCCCCAACCATTTTGGACTAGTTTCTGCATATCAGAGAAAATATTTGACCTTTGGTTTTTGGGGCTGGCTTATTTCACTTAACATGATGTTCTCCATTTCCATCCATTGACCAGCAAATGTCATAGTGTTGCTTTTCTTTACAGCTAAGTAATATTCCATTGTGTATATGTGCCACGTTTTCTTTATCCCTTCACCTTTTGAAGGCACCTTAGTTGTTTCCCTAACTTGACTATTGCATCAGCACATATTTTCATAGTAAATCACCCTGTCCTCCTACTTTCTTCACCAAGCTTCTAGGATACTTTTCTTATCTTTGTCCTCTTTCCTCCATGACCACTTCTCAGTCTTCTTTGTTGATTTTTGCCTCATATCCCTAGTTTTTAAATAATGATGTACCCAGAGCTCAGTTTTAGTACATCTTCTCTATCTGTACTTGTTCATTAGAAGATCTCATCCTGGGTCATAATTTTGTCTTATCAATACATTGATGACTCCATCTACTTATTAATGGACACACTTAGATGTCAGTTAGGAATTTTATATTTAATGTGTCCAAAACTCAGTACCTGATTTTCTTTAAACCAGCTTCAACTGTTCTCTTTCTTATCTCACAGTACGTGCAAATTCTTTATTCCTTTTGCTAAAATCCCCAAACTTGGGGATATACCTTTCACTTAATCTATCAGAAAATACTGTCAACTGTATCTTAAACAAAATTTGAGAATATGATCATTTCTCACCACATCCTCTTTGCCACCCTGGCCCAAATCACCATCTTATCTTGCCTGGATTATTTCTGACTGGAACTGTAGCTTCCACCCTGGCTTACTTTAAGTGTGTTCTTGGTGTTAGAGTACAAAGTTCCACATATCCAAAGCTGCATGACTTTGGGAAAGGAATTTAACTTTCTTGAGCCTCAGTTTCCTGATGGGACCAGTGAACTTCAAGTGAGACAAATAAGTGAAATGGTCAGCTTGTCTGCAAAATGGGTAAATGTATGTATTGCAGGCACAATGAAACAAATTAGTCAAAGTGGCTCAAAGCCATTAGGACCATGAATCCTAACTTAGATCTCCAAGTTGAATGAATTTCTAACCCAACTAGAATTAGGTATGCCAACTTATTTATCAAAAGCCAAATTCTTTGAATTCACATGTGAAATGCTTAGCCATGCAGGTAATTCTGTTGTAAGCTGGATTCAGATCTTAGCTTCATTGTTACATGACCTTGAGTGAGTCATACTTCACCTCTTTGAGACTGACCTTTCTTCTTTGTAAAATGGGAATAAAAATAGCACCCTGTCCATGATATTATTGTAAGAAATGAATGAGACAAAGTATACTTAGTTCAATGCTTAGCACATATTAATATTATAGTTATTGTTATTTCAATAATCATTGTTCTAGTACACCATTTATCTGAGGCTTAAGGAACTCTGGTTCCTCACAAATATTAGATGTTACATGAATACTTATTTCACATGTGAAGGAGTTCAAGTTTGAGCCAGGTTGATCCACTCAAAAACACATATTTGGATCCCATCAGCAGAATTTTTTCTTTTGCACCCATGGACTATAATGCAGATACCAAATGGACCTCTCAGGAGCACATGCGGGAGGCAACTGATGAGGATGATATGACTAGAATTTTCATTTATACTTCTGAAGCAGCTGAAAAATGTATTCAGTCTTTAACATGTCAGGAAGAGATATGACCATGAAAATACAGATAAAGGATCAACTTTAAAAACATTTAAATAGAATATTTTCAATTAAACTGAAATATACCACATCAAACATATGATGGAAAGGGAAGGGGAAAGATGAAGTCTATTTCCAGTGGGAATTCCTAGCAGCCCAATCTCCTCACTCTGTTAATATCCAACTGGCAAACAAATATGAAAATGGATATAAAATTTCTTCTGAGACTTTCCTTATGACACCCAAACCACCAAAAGATTTAGTTAATATGAGGAAAAACTCACTTAGAACACTTTGCTTGGTTACACATAGTCAAAACATCTAGTTGATTTGATTTTTCACTTCTTAACCAATTCCTTTGGGTGACAGGTAGCCATAAACCAAATTTACTTTTTTAAAACAATTTAATTTGATTTCTTGCTTTTGGAAATGGAACCATTTTAACCACAATAGGTCACAATCAATTTATCATTGGGTCACAAAGAACATAGAAAAGCTAGAGAAAATCCACTATAGTGGCCCATGACTACAGTTCTGGCTACTTAGGAGGCTGAGACAGAACAGCTTAAGTCTAAGAAAAAGTTCAAGGCCAGCCTGGGCAACATAGTGAGACGCTGTCACGTACTGAGACAAAAGGAAATGGAATGAAAAAGAAAGGAAAGAAAAGAAGGAACATTTTGAGTGGAACAAAGAATGTCAACCTTAAGCTTTGAGACTATTTCTCCCCCAAGTTTTATTGAGGTATAATTGAAAAATAAAAATTATACATATTTATAATATATAATATGTTTTCTCATAAGTATATACTGTGAAATGATTATCATAATAAAGCTAATTACATGTTCATCACTTCATATAGTTATCATTCTTTTGTTATGAGAATTAAGATCTACTTTATTAGCAAATTTCAGAAATACAATTCATTGTTATTAACTATAGGAACTGTGGTATACATTAGATCTCCTTAACTTATCTTATAATTGAAAATTTGTTTCCTCTGACCAAAATTTGTGACGACAGGATGAACCTAGAAATTAGTTCTTTTTGGGGGCGGGGGGATGAGTACTGGGGATTGAAATCAGAGGCATTCAACCACTGAACCACATTTCCAGCCCTTTTTACATATTTTATTTAGGGAGAGGCTGGCTTTGAACTCACTGTCATCCTACCTCAGCCTCCTGAGCTGCTTGGATTACAGGTGTTCACCACCATGCCTGGCGTGGAACATATTTTTAAAAATCATTTTCAATGGAGTTTCATTCAGTCATAAGTAAAAATGTAATTTACAGGAAAATGGATGAAACTAGAGACCATAATTCTAAACAAAATACGTCAAAGTCGCAGGCTGGGGCTGTAGCCCAGTGTAGAGCACTGGCTTCGCACATATGAGGCACAGGGGAGCACCATATAAAAATAAATAAAGATATTGTGTCCAACTACAACTAAAAAAATTAAAAAATAAGTCAAACTCAGAAGGTCAAGGGTCAGTTATTTTCTCTCAAATGTGGAAGCTAGAGAGGGAAAAGGAAAAGAAAGTGGGGATGGATTTCATAAAAATCAACGGGAGATCAGTAGAAGAAAGGAACCAAAGGTTAAGAAGAGGGGAAAGAAGGGGAAAGGAAGTTCTGGGGCATGATATTGGCCAGATTATATTTTTATACTGTGTGCATGTTGAATATATAACAAAAAATCCCATCTTTACATATAATTATTATGTACCAATAAAAATGTGGAAAAAGTCATTTTTGTACTGTATTTTTACTTTCTCTCCAACTTCTCCCTTGACTTTTTGTATAACTCCTACATTGGAGGCAGGGTGTTGGTAGTGAATCAAGAAAAATATTTTCCCAGAATAATTTTCATCTTCTTTTTCTGTTTTGAAGCAAATATTACAGTTGTCAGTGAATGCTTTTCAGAGCTGTAAGCACCTGGTATCAGTCAGAAGAATAAGTTTTATATTGATATTGGAAGACAAACAGTTAAATTAAAGAAATAGGAAGCACTGCCCACTGGCTGAAGAAGTTAAAACTGAGTACAGCATACTCCACCATCTCAGCAAACTGCCTAATCTTTTCCCTAAATCAATGTTCCTAACCCATAGACAGGGGAATTGAAAGGAAAGAAGATCCTCAAAGCAAACTCTAAATAATTTTTTGTTTATCTTTAAATAATTTTGTAAACCATATAAACCAACTCCCTTCCTGTTATAAACACACTTCACACCCAGAATCTTCAGGAAAATTATTTGTTTCCAGCATTTGGCCTGTAAGTGGTACTTGTCAGTATCATGAGGTACTTAATAGTGATGGAGAACAGGAAATATATTAAGAAATCCTGATTCAAATTACGCTGTCACTAATGATAGTGTAATTTTAGTAGAATCAATGTTCTTTAGTAAATAAGGAGATAATGTAAAACATGACTAAAGGATGCTAATGGTAATGTTGAGCCAGAAATCACATTCTTATTTAAACTTTCCCTATCCCACCTATCAGGTTTTCTGAGCAAAATTATCAGGAGACAAGGGAGGAGAAAACAGACTAATTCATATATGTATTTTTATTACAAAGACAAGGTTCCTGCAAAGTCCTTTGAGATGCTCTTTCAGTACCTGGGCTATGTGGCAGGGAGCCATCCACTCTCCTCTCCCTTGACACCACTCCTTTTAACTAATGAATATCATGCTTAGGGTTTGATTAGGTAAAGTTTCCATTTTTTAATTTTTTTTTAGTTGTAGATGGACACAATACCTTTATTTTACTTATTTATTTTTATGTGGTGCTGAGAATTGAACCCAGTGCCTTGCACATGCTAGGTGAGTGCTCTACCACTGAGCTACAACCCCAACCCTAATTGAATAATTTTTGATATATTAACCAGCATGTGCTTTCATTCCAGGTGTTTCCTGTTACTCCATTACCCTTCTCCTATCAAGCAATTCATCATAAAGCATCCATTGCCTCAGAGTAGGGTTATTACAGCATAAATAATGGAAGAAAGGAAGAAAAGAGTCAATTGTTGGCTTTTGAAGTTCAAATAGAAACAAACCAAATACCCATCAATATTAGGCTGGATAAATAAGCTGTAATATCTTCAAACAATGGAATACCATATAGTTGTCAAAGAAAAGTATCTAGAGTTACATAATGACGTTGATGGAGTTAGTGATATATTTAATGAAAAATGGAGTCCCAAAAGGTAATATATGACACATTTAATAGAATGTGAGAAAACCATGACTGTAAAATTAAAAATTGCTTTTTATAATATATATATATATTTTCAATAAAATGATATAAAAGCAAGCAAATGATAAACACAGAATTCAGGATAATGGTCATATCAGGTAAAGCATGGTAGGGGCGGCAGGGATATGAGGGTAATGGAACACATGGTTAGGTATAGGTTACTTTTTTTTTTAAAGAGAGAGAGAGAATTTTTAATATTTATTTTTTAGTTTTCGGCGGACACAACATCTTTGTTTGTATGTGGTGCTGAGGATCGAACCCGGGCCACACGCATGCCAGGCGAGCGCACTACCGCTTGAGCCACATCCCCAGCCCAGGTATAGGTTACTTTTAAGGTTCCCCAACCTTCTAGCTTTTTTGTTTGTTTGTTTGTTTGCTACCAGGGATTGACCCCAGGGGCACTTAACCATTGAGCAACATCCCTAGTCATGTTTTCTATTTTATTTAGAGACAGAGTCTTGCTGAGTTGCTTAGGGCCTGCCTTGGTAAATTGCTGAGGCTGTCTCGAACTTGCTATCCTCCTGCCTCAGCTTCCTGAGCTGCTGGGATAACAGGCAGTGCCACCAAGCCTGGCCTAGCTTTTGTTTTGAATAGAATGTTTTAGGAGTTCATTACAATTATTAAAAATAAATAAGCTAAATTAAAGAGGGCCATGTATGGAACAATGATGGTACTGTTTATTGAAATAAAGATCATGCTTAATTCACTTCTGTGTATATAAGGATCAATTGTGAAACAACAAATAATCTTATTGAAGAGAGAATTATTTGACAGCAGCAGGGTTTGGGGTGTTTTTTTGGGGGGTGCTGGGGATTGAACCCAGGCTCTTGTGCATGTGAGGTAAGCTATACTAACTGAGCCTCAGCCCAGGGTTTGGGTCTTCTTATTCCTTATCCCAAGAATCTGGCCATCAACAGTGGATACAGAGAGATGAGTCTTCCTTGCCTCCACAACAACATAAATATCTTCCAAATGGTGAAGTTGGAGAGTCAGTGAGGATAGTAGTAGTGAGTGATAATAGTGATCCATGAGCAGGGGTCCTGTGTCTGACACCTCACTGGGCAGAGTCCTGGGAGTAGGAGGAACTATGGATTTCCTAACTAGTTTTGGAAGTCCAAGAGAGACTGATCCTGCAGGCCTGGGAAGGATCCCAGAGCAGTTACCTATGGCCAGTTATATGGAATCAGAAGAAATGTCTACAGCTGGGCCTAAAACTGATGGGCCTGTTCAGTCACACTTAATTTCCTGAATCTCCAGAGACACAAGGGGAAATCTTTTGTCCTAGTTCTCAAGGGGCATGGAAGTGGCTGGGAGAAAGCTAGACCTGGAGAAGCTCTGTGATGGAGAACAAAGGACAGTGGAACAGTGACCTGTTTGAATTTCCAGCCAAAGAACAGATGGGATTTGTTGTATCCAAGCAGATGCCAGCATCCCCCTTTCACATCACTCCAACCTCATTCTAAGGAAACTCTGAGTAATGTCCAAAACTTGGATTCAACTCTGGAGAAAGGGGAGGAGACGGAAATAATTAGGAGTGAATAAGATGGAGAGTTTACTACTGAAGGAAGACATGATATAGAAATTTGGTTTAGTTATGAAAGATTTAAGAAAATCACATTTCTGATACAACTTACAGATGAAATCTGTACATGAATAAGCTGTTCAATTAAGTCTTCTGTTTATCTGGGAATATGATATATGGAGGCAAACCAGATACATTAGTCTTACCTTCGCCTCATAACTGGCTGTGTGACTTTCAGCAAATCTCTGGGCCTCACTCTCATTTATATAAAATAAGGGTGGTAGCTAGAGCCCAGGTCAAGCTCTGACCCAGCCAGTAATTAACTAACTGTGTGATCTTGGGTACATTCTTTCACTTCTCTGGCTCTGTTACCTCATCTGTAATAGAAGGGAAATAGATGATATCTGCACATTTCTTTTAACTCCAATAATCTCAAAGTCATATGGGCTTTGGACTTCACAAGCACTAGATGCAGCTAATATCCTCTGGGTCACTAACTATTAATATAAAGGTGACTTTTATTTTATTCTAAAAAGTTCACAGCCACATTGGGTTTGTAGAGGGTCATTTAACCAAATCTATAGCCTGTCACTCAGTTGGCCAGAAACACCTGAGATGTTAATATTTAACTATGAATAACCAGCAGGATTCCTCTGCAGAGCTAAATACAGTCAATTTTTGTTATTTTTCTAAATATTATTGGCTTGGCTGTCTCTGCTTGAAAATAGTTTCTAGGGTCATGAGTATATTCAGACAGCCCTCTTCTCCTAATCCAATCTTAAAAGAGAGAAGGTGGGACCATTTATTTAGTTTTTGGAGTCTGTTTATATTTTTGGCCCCCTGCCTATTTTATTTATTTGTCTGTGAAACATCATGGAAATGGGGAGGAGGGAAAATGAAATTTGTAAGGCACAAATCTAGCAAGGTAGAAATTTGGTGACAGAGAAACTAGAAGACTCACTGTTGGAGTAGTGTGGTGATAAGGAAAATAGAGGTAGTAGTATAGAACAAGATGTGTATAAGCACATGTCCTGTAGTCTGTAATGCATAGACACACAGAATGAATGGGGTCAAAGGGGAACTAAAGCACAGGCCATAGATTCAGAAAGACATGGGCTTGAGTCCTGGTTCTGCCCCTTACTATCTGTGTGACCATCCTTAATGGTAAAAGATGGGATGACAATAACAACACCTACTTCATAGGGTTGTTGAGGGGTCTGATTAAAAGAGTATGTATAAACTTAAATAATATCATACCTGACACAGAGCAAGTACCTAATAAATGGTAGATAGTGTTCTGATGATTAAAAATGCAATTCCACAGAATCCCAAAGCTTAGAAAGAACCCTAAAATCACCTAAATGAGTTGTCTTAGGATTATATACATGAAGAAACCCAGATAGACTTAGAGAGGTGAAGAGACTTGCCTGAGGGCACACATGTTACTAATGGCAGTATCAGTACTAGGCTCTGGTCTCCTGGAGTCCATTTCTAAGATCTTTCCATCCTGATACACACACACACACACACACACACACACACACACAGAATGGTGATGAGGGTCACTTGGACCTTTGTGTCATTCTACCACTTCATTCTCCATTCTGAGGACTATTACAAAGCCCAGGGTGGTTCTTCTTTAGGGTAGATTTTAGTTCAAAGGAGCCAACTACCTTTAGGGAAGATAACACCAGAGAAGACTGGAGAGAGCTGCTTCCTCAGGAGCCAGAGCTGCCTATTTTTTTTTCAGGGGTGGGGATCAAATGCAGGGCCTCATATATGCTAGACAAGTGCTCTACCACTGAGCCACACTCCCCAACCCAAGAGCTGTCTTTTTGGGTGCACATCCACTTTGTGCTAGGCCTTGTACCAGATGCTTTGCTCTCTACCTGGGGAGTCTGCTGCCAGTGTCCAGGCTCCTGGCATCAGTGCTGGCCTCAAGAGTGAAAAAGATGGTGGTTGTTTCCCTTATGAAGATTACATACTATTTTTCTCAGTGAGCATCTCCTTCTTACTACCACAAGCAATAAAGATATTCTGTGAAGTACTCAGGGTTCTAACCAAAATAGTTTACTTCTAGTCCAGCATGGGCAATGAGCAATTAGAAAAGGGGACAGATGGTTCATTGAAGTGGGAGACTAAATGCCTTCTACCATGCCAGTCAATAGCCCTTTAATTGTGGATTGTAAGTAGAATGATAGTAGAGGCTGTAGGGGACACTTAGGGAGGTTGGAGCCAATAGCAATTTATCAACAAGTGAAGAAGTATTTCAAATTTACTAATGGTACAGTTGCACCAGGGGACACTGTGAAGTGCCAGACTTGGATCTACTCAGATGGGCTTTAGGTCTGGGGATGATAACAAAGGCAACCAACCAGACCTGGGCCCAGCACTCTAAAAACACACATGTAGGCAACTGTGTCCATGCCAGTGTTCGAAGACAATTGGGCAGAAACTTGAGACCTTTACCTTCTGACAAGTGACCCATTTAAAGCCACACATTTGTCCCACAGTGAAGAATTCTCCAGATATTGTACTAGGTACTTTTAGATGAGGAGTATTTTGCAATAGATTGATTCAGTATTGCTCTGAATAGAAACTGAAGGGGAAGGCTCTGATCTGTAGAGGATACCCTTCCATCTTTTTAGCACACATACCATCTTTCTTAACCCTGATATTTTGTCACACGCTCACTCCCCTTGTCCTAGTCCCATGTGATAAGGTGTTCCAAGAAACCACAGAAGTACTGGATCTCCACAAGGACTCTCCAAAGGCATATTTAGCCACTGTTGTTTTGAAAAAAAGTAGAGCTTGTCAAATGGGCTGCATAAAGATGATAATTAAATTAAATGAAATTAATCCCAAGAACTACTATTATAGGATTGGCTGATTACATAGGTAGCTAAGACCCACTAACTATCATTTTCCCTGCTGGACTCGGAAACGACATTTTTGTGCTGTATGAATAAATAAGAGCAACACAGCCCTGTCCACCCAAGGAACTCTTCTTCACATGCACAGAAAACTGGAGGCAGAACAGAGTCTCTGGGGTGTGCACTCTGGCCTGATGGCCTCCTCCTGAATGCTCCTTGCTGTGCTGTGCCACAATTAATCAAGCTTTCTAGGTTTTAGTTAATTTCAGGACCCCAATAAATTGGTTTGTACTGGCATTAGTCCAGCCCTGATAATTTCACAGCCGTGTGCTTGGAAACTGCTGCAAGTTTGCACAGGACTTAGCAAGCAGGGAGCTGGGGGAGAAAGCATAAAAGAAACTCTTGTTTGGCTTAAGTTCCATTAATATTGGAGAAAGCTGAACTCTAAATGACAGAAAAACATGGTTTAGCACATGGACTTTGTAGCTGGGAGTGGGCTTCTCTGTGTTCTTTTAACTCCCTCCCCCTTCAACTCATGGTGGATTTGAAAACAATAAAATTAAATAAACCCAAACCTTTAGTTTGACATTTCTCTTTGTCTGATTGTTCTCAAGTTTTTGTCTCTGATTTCACAAGAGTCCCTTGAGGAATAAGCACTGGAGCCCATAATCTAGTAAAAGGTTCATTTGGGTTTAGACTTTTTTATTTTTAAAGATATGATTCTTTGAGGTTTTTTTGTTTTGTTTTGTTTTTGTTTTTCCCCCCAATTTCAGGTGGCTTTTATGACTTTAAAGGTAGGAAAATTTAATGAGAGTGAGCAGAAGAGTCCCTAATAAGAAGTTTGGGGCTGCCTGTGTAACTGCTATGCAAAAACAACCCCAACTGCTAAGTCTCGCAGGCTTTCAGAGGTGCAACCATGTCTCTGGCACTCAGGTTCCAGAATGTGTTGTGGCCAAAGAAACACAGATCAGAAGGTGCCAATAAACTGAGTGAATGGACATCTAGAATATGATTTTACAATTGAGCACACCCTGAGCTTTAATGCTATGAGAGTTCAATTCTTACATTTTACAGATGGGAAAACTGAGGTCCACAGAGAGCAGGAGTTTGGGATATGACCTGTCCACGGCAGAGACAGGACCAGAGCCAAGAGTTTTAATTTACAGTTCAAGAATTCTTCCAGGTTCTGATGCAGCTTCTCTTGTGTCAAAAACATTATATTTTCTCTAATATGAAAAGCCGGGGGGGGGGGAAGACTTGGACAATTCATTATAGGGCCAATGTGAGAGTGACTGTTTAGATTTTCAGATTCTTTTGGCAAAACTCCGTGGACGTGCAGATTCTCTGCTAAGTTTTTAAATCATCCAAACAGAGAAAACTGGAGATGAGTGTTTGACTGTGTCTACATGATGCCTAAACAGACAGTTGATTCAGTCAAAAAATATTATTCATGTTGCTGGTTTGGCAACACAACTAGTTGGTGGACTAAATCCTTCATTTTTTTTAACTCCTTGAGAGTCAGAAGACAAAGCCCCAGACCAGCAGTCAGAAAACCTGGCTTCTAGGCTTTATTGTATCAGTGATCCCACCCTCCTCTCTGGGCCTCAGTTTCTGCTGTTGTAAATGAATAAGATTTTGACTAAGTTGTATACTTCAGTGTTTTCACCTTCTAGGGTACTCTATACAAACTTAGTCATTTTGCCTTTTTGGGTGGGAGAAGATGATGTGTCTGTTTGAGGTCTTTGCCATCTGCACATGAGGTCAGCAGCCCTGTATTTCTAGTGTGAGAAGGGGTTTCTGGATGTGATTCACAGCCTATTTCCATTTCACTCTGGACTTGGCTTCTAAATAGGCAATACTCTATTCACCCCAGTCCCCTCCCTTAATCTCTTCCTCATAAGGAGGAAAGGAGTCCAGTAGTCAGTTGACAGGAAAAATTCAGCAGTACTGTGAGGAGTCCTGTACTTTGTCTCCTGATCTCATCGGCCCACACCTCCCTCTCAGATTAGCCAAGCTCAAAAGCTGCAGAATGGCCCGTGGCTAAATAACAAGGTAGGGAACAAGAAAGCAGTGTGGGTGAATAATGGGTTCCATATCAGGTGATGAATCTTACTCTGGTCAATATGTGACTTCTAGCCTGTGAATAAAATCTCCTGGCTCATACTCCTGACCAATTAATCTGCTGAAGCTCTTTGAATGAATTGAAGCCAGTGGTGTACTTACAAGCTCTCACCAGCTTGTAAAGTGATTGTGAACAGCTTTTACCAACTCCACATTAAGTGACAACATATTGTTAGTTTGAAATTGGCCGTGTTGTGGCTATTTACACAACAGAAATTGGAAATTGCTAAATATTGGGACTCTCCTTCTCCCCCACCCCCGGGAGCCAGTTCTTAAACAATCATAACTGTACACCATGGTTCACACTTAATGTTTCTTTTTCTTTTAAAAAATATTTTTTAGTTGTTGATGGACCTTTATTTTATTTATATATATGGTTCTGAGAATGGAACCCAGTGCCTCACACATGCTAGGCAAGCACTCTTCCACTGACCTACAACTCCAGAACCACACTTAATGTTTCTAGGGGCTGGAAAGGTAATGTGAATGAGTAAAATAGACCTGAGGGTAACAAATGGGAAATGATATGGAGTGGTGGGGACTGTGGCAGTTCCTAAGTACATATGCTGTCTCAAGGCAGCCACCTTCACTCTGTTGCAACCTATGTTACCAAGTAGAGACTTTAGTCCAGTGTTGCTAGCAATTCTAATTTTTCAAGATGAACTAGAATAAAAGTTTTTATGTGAAATCTCCCAGTAATAAAAATTAAAGATTGTTTAGATACAACTCAAATTTTGAAAAACAAACACTCTGTTTAGTCCAGGCAAAATATGTAGGCAGGTTCTTCTCAGCCTTTGAATCAGCAGATTGGCATCTTTGCTTTCTGAAGTCTCTGCTTCTTTCTCCTATTCCCTGTATTATACCTTCCATGCCGAGATGCCAGCATCCTTCCTAATCAAAAACAACTTTTCCTTCCTTGATAACTGAAAGAACAGGCAATTTGGATCTGAGAGTATGAGTAGCTTCTTATAATCTTACTCTGGCTTGTGTAATGTATCTAGTTCATGTGCCACAAAGCTGAAGAAGAGGATACTAGCCTCAGACCTGAACCTAACATCTAATGATATTCTCCAGGCACTAGGACAAAGCCTGGTATTGTGCACCTGTGTGCAAAGAGAGAGTGATTTTCATTTTGGCATCAGCCTCATTGCTATTCCACTTGAAGGTATGTTGGCACTCTACTCTCCAACTTACTCCCTGCCTTCAAGAACAGGGTGGGAAATTGGGCTAATTACTGGTTTTCTCTTCCTGCTTTTATCCCCACTCTGTTCTGAGACAGGCAATCTGAAGCTTGAATAGCTAATAAAGGACTTTACTGAATGTGTAACAGCTTTCACATTTGTACTAAGTGGATGGAGGCAGGGAGGGGAAAGTGAGGGTAGAAGCAACTATTGTGCATATACTATCTTCCAAGGACTTCACAGACATTAGGCCATTGAATCTCAAAGGCAACATTACTATAATTTCCCTTTGACATATAAGCAAACAGGTTCATGAAGGTTATACAGTTGGTTGAGATCCAGTTCAAGTATATGTGTTTCCAAAGCATTGATTCCTTTGAGTGTACCATGTTAATTCCCAAGGAGAGATATCTGCTGTCATTAAGAAGATAGACACTGCTGTTGATTCTACTGAAAAAATAATAATGGATCAACCTGCTACATCATTCTTGGAATAAAGTTGAATACCTTGGGAAGTTCATGGTAGTTTCAGGGACTGTGAGTTACTTGAGGTCCTATACTAAGCTATCTAAGCAAATGCAATTTGGTAACGTGATTAACTTTCTATAACAATAGAGTGTGTAGGGATGAAGTTTCTATTCTATCACGTTGCATTTTTTTCTATGCATAGCATAACATTTGGACATAACCTATCTCCAATTTATTTTTATGGCATCCTTGGTTAACAAGTGTTTTATTTGTTCAAATTAGTTATACATGACAGTAGAATGTATTTTGACACATCATACATAAATGGAGTATAATATCCCATTCTTGTGGCTGTACATGATGAAAAATCACACCAGTTGAGTAGTCATATATATACATAGGGTAATAATGTACCTACCCTATATCCCCCTCCCTTTACTCCCCTCTACCTAATCCAAAGAAATTCTATTCTTTCCATACCCCCCGTTGTGAATTAGTATCCACATATCAGATAAAACATTCAGCCTTTGGGTTCTTTGCATTGGCTTATTTCACTTAGCATGATAGTCTCTAACTCCATCCATTTACCAACAAATGCCATAATTTCATTTTTATTTAATGCTGAGTAATATTTCCTTGTGTATATATACCACATTTTCTTTATCCATTCGTCTGTTGAAGAACATCTAGGTTGGTTTCATAGTTTATTATGAATCGAGCTGCTATAAACATTGATGTGACTTCGTCATTGTAGTATGCAGATTTTAAATCCCTTGGATATAAACCAAGGAGTGGGATAGCTGGGTCAAATGGTGGATCCATTCCAAGTTTTCCCTAGTTAACAAGTTTTAAAAATACCTTTGTAAAACTGCTTGAAAATGCAGTTAAATTTTGTGAAAAACAAAACAAAACAACTTTGATCCAAAGTGATAATTCTTATGCTCGGCCCATGTGTCCCATTCATGGTAATTGAGGGGCACACTATAACTTTGGATCAAGGAAGTCATTCCTTTTATCTTTAAGGTGTTTTATAGAATCCTGTATACCATAAGTTCACCTCGATTTTGACAACAAATATATTCTTGAAATTTCCTGTAAACCAAATCTTGTTTTCTCAATGGCCTTTCTTATAAACCTGGAGCTATTATCCTTTGGGTAGATAATCACATAAAATACTTCCACAAATATCTTTAAATCACTTAGAAGGAAAACCACTTCTCTAAAAATCCTATTCAGATATAATACAAAGCCCAAATAAAAAATACCTTGGGTTATTTTTCTTTACTATAAATAACTTAAAGACATAAATGGAAAATGACAGCTTAACTAAAATGAATACACTCAACCAAAATATACCTGCTATAAGGGCTGAAGATATAGCTCAGTGGAAGTGCAGATGCCTAGCATGTGTGAGGAACTAGGTTCAACCCCTAGCACCAGAAAAAAAGGCACCTGTTTCTATTAACTCTGTTTCCAAGATTCTATAAGCTCCTTTCTCCATTTACTGCTCTGGTTTTGAAGTTCTAGGAAACATAATTGTTTTAGCTAGTGGTAGCAGTTAGGATTGGCTAGGTTATGCTGCAAAAATAAGCAACCTTCAAATGTCAGAAGCTTAACACACAAAGGATTCTTTATCACTAACTGTAGATATTAAAAATAAGTCTTCTAGGGGGTTTGCTCATCTCAATCACTCAGAAATCCAGGCTTCATCTCGGTACATGCACACATTCCTGTGGGAGGGAGAAAGGAATGGGGTGAATTATACACCTTTGAAGATTTTACCCAGAAGCAACATATCACTTTCATTGACCAAAGCAAATCAGATGGCCATGCTTAACCAAAAAGGGGGAAAAGGAATAAAATCCTACCATGAGCCCAAAAGGAAGAAAGCTGGAAACATTAGATGAACCACTCTAGTCACAGCCAATTCTTTTTTCTAGTGCTTTTTAGAAATGGCTAGTAGGAAGAAAAATATAACAAAAGACAAAAATGTAGTAATAAGCATGAATATGTACGAGTAACAAAGGGGCTCATAAAATATAGTTTACCAATCCCCAAAGAATGAATTGTTAATGTCTACATATTGAATGAAATATCTGAATAATACAAATTCTAGGTTGGTTTAATTATTTTTTTAAAAGGGATAAACCTATGCCACAATCTTTATGAGTCTGGTCACTTTTTGAAAGTTAATTTGATAACCTGATGTTTTCATGTTCCAGTGGGACAAGAAGCATTTATAAAGCTAAAATCTATGACATCAGAACATTGTGCAATATTAATGATTCTGTAATACATCCACTTGTAGATTTATTAAATAAGTTCTGAAACATAGTACAGAAGATTGGCACACAAAAATCAACGCATGCATACATACTAGCAATGAATATATGGAAACAGAAATTAAAACACAATAACATTTATAATTGTCCCAAAGACAATGAAATATGTAAGTATGATTCCAAAGAAATATGTATGAGAGATTTATGCTGAAAACTACAAAACAGTGATGAATGAAATTAAAGAAAATATAAATTAATATAGAGATATACTGTGTTCATGATTTGGAACATGCAACATATTAATATCAATTCTTCCCAAATTGATCTACAGTTTTAATGTAATCCTGTTCAAATTTCAATTTATTGTAGACATAGACAAGTTTATTCTACAGCTTTGTGTGGAAATCTGGGTGACCTAGGTTAGCTAAAGCAATGTTGGAAAAGAAGAATACAGTTGGGGAATCACTTGACTTGATGTTAAGATGTACTATATTTCTATAATAATCAAGACTCTGTGGTACTGGTAAAAGGATAGACACATAGATCAATAGGATAAAGAGAAAAACAAGAAATACACCTACACAAATTTGCCTAACCAATATTCAACTAAGGTGTAAAAGGAATTCAATGGAGAAAAGATAGCTTTTTCCACAAATGATACTGGAGTAATTGGACATCCATAGCCAAAAAAGTAAACTTCCTCCTAAACCTCACACTTTATATAAAAATTAACACAAAATAGACCATAGATTTGAATATAAAACTTAAAAATATTAACACTTTTAGAACAAAAGTTTAGGAGAAAATGGGGCCTATAGATAGACCAAGAGTTCTTAGACTTAACACCAGAACATAATCCATAAAAGCAAATTTTGATGGATTAGATTACTTCAAAGTTAAAAACTCTTGTTCTATAAAGGCCCGCGAGAAGAGGATGAAAAGACGATCTACAGACTCAGAGGAAATATTGCAAAGGTATACAGAAGTCCAATATTCACATGAAAGATGGTAGACATCATTAGGTTTTAGGAAATGAAAATTAAAATCACAAGGACACATCAGTATATATGTATCAGAATGATTCAATAAAAATAATGACAACAACAACTGCTGGCAAGAATGCAGAGAAACTGGATCTCTCATGCATTGCTGGTGGGTAATCCTGTTCAAATCTCAGTTTATTGTAGACATAGACATCTAAAAATAGCCTGACAGTCCTTATAAAACTACATAAGCATTTACCTTAAAATCCAAGAACTGTACTATTGGGCATTTATCTCCTCCAAGAAATGAAAATTTGTTTACGTACAAACATGTGGACAAATACAGCAGCTTTATTTGTAAATGGCCCCAACAGGCCCTTTAATGGATTTAAACAAACTGGCATATCCATACCATGGGTTACTACTCAGTAATTAAAAGGAGCAAGGATTATGTTTGGGGGCAGGGAAGCTACTCTCTAAAGGTTACATACTATGTGATTCCATGTAACATTCTTTTAAAAAATATTTTTAGTTGTAGATGGACACAATATCTTTATTTTATTTATTTATTTATATGTGGTGCTGAGGATGGAACCCAGTGCCTCACACATACTAAGCAAGCGCTCTACTGCTGAGGCACAACTCCGGCCCAAATGTAACATTCTTAAATAACAAAATTATTGAAGTGGATAATAGTTTCATGGTTGTCAGGGAGTAGACAAGGGGAGGAACGAAAAACAAAGAGTGTGAGTACAAAAGTAGCACAGGGGATTCTTGTGCTGTTCTGTATCCTGACTGTGGTGGTGATCACCTGAACCTACCTATGTGGTAAAATTGCGTAGAATTATACATGCAGGCAAATGAGTGCATGTAAAACTGGTGAAATCAGAATAAGGTGAAGGGGTTGTATCAATGTCAATTTCCTGAATGTGATATTATACTCAAGTTGTGCATGATGTCACCATGGGGGAAAACTGGGTGAAAGACATATCCATATGATATTCAGGATCCATATGAATCATTTCTTGCAACTGCATGTGAATCTACAATTATCTCAAAATTTTTAAAAATAAATTTTAAAAAGTGAATGTGAGATTATTTATGTTCTCATCCCTATGTAGTAAATAAAAAAAATAAAGCATGGAGATAACCATGAGTTTAGTTTTATAAGACCTTGTAGGAAGTCTAGACTAGGATTCACCCAAATCAGAGTTCTAATTCAGAAATCAAGACTGGAACTGACACAAAGATCACAATTTACAATAATAAAGAAATTTTTAGAGAATTTCAGCAGACCCATATATAGTTGCCTGAAAATGTATAAAAGATTCTGAATGAGTTCAGTAGAATGAATTCAATAGAACCAATTGACAATAACTATTTTAAGCCAGTAAATTTTGCGATGTCTTCTTATGTGGTAATCTGAATTCTACAACAACTAATGGGAGTGAATAGTTGTAGATAAATAGATGGAGCTTTTAAATTCCATTAAGCCTATTTATTTTATTTTATTTTATTGTTGGTCGATCAAAACATTACATAGTTCTTAATACATCATATTTCACAGTTTGATTCAAGTGGGTTATGAACTATTTATTTTAAATGCTAGAATCCATGTTTGTCCCAGACTATTTTTTTTTTAAAGAGAGAGTGAGAGAGGGGAGAGAGAGAGAGAGAGAGAGAGAGAGAGAGAGAGAGAGAACTTTTAATATTTATTTTTTAGTTCTCGGCAGACACAACATCTTTGTTTGTATGTGGTGCTGAGGATCGAACCCGGGCCGCACGCATGCCAGGCGAGCGCGCTACCGCTGAGCCACATCTCCAGCCCCCCCAGACTATTTCTTGAAACCAGTCCTTGCCCTGGAAGAATTCACAGTATAGTGAGACAAAACATCAGCACATTAAATAGCATGAGAACAGTTATAAGGCAACAAATCACCAAGTTCAAACTAATATACTACAGCACAAATTGAATGCATGTGGCAACGTATGGCTACCCAAGCAACAGGATGGAGCTAGACATTCTGGGCCCTGAAGGCAACATTTCAGAAAGGGCCCCCTTTCCTTTGTTAACAGTGAAATAAACATCTCCAGCAAAGCAAGGGCTAGTTGGATGATATTAACACTTCTGAAGAAAGAAAAAAGGAGGTAACTTCCAGGAACAATTATTTCTGATTTTAAATTTTCTTTGTTCTCTGTTCCTGATATGTGGTGTTTTGTTTTGTTTTGTTTTTTTTTTTTTTTGACAAACTACAATTTCTCAGAGTGTCAATTTCTTCAGCTATTGACTGAATGTAATGATCAGAATTGAAAGTTGGGAATTCTGAATTGAAATCTCATGTCTGTCATTTACTAGCTGTGTGACCTTAGATACATCATCCAGCCCCCCCAACATCAGATTTCTCTTCTGTGAAATGAAAACATTGATTAAGTCAAATGGTTCAGATGGTTTCCAGAAACTCACACTTGAAGCCACTGATAGTTCAGTTTCTTGTGAGGGTTTAAAAATAATATTGATATAATACATATGCCAGTGATAGGGAACTGACAGACTTGAGCAGTGGGAACATGAGGATAAGGGAATAATTCTTTTTTTTTTTTTTTTTTTTTTTTTTTTTGGTGGGTGCTGGGGATTGAACTCAGGGCTTCATGTATGCTAGGCAAGTGCTCTGCCACTAAGCCAGAAACCAGCTCTGCAAGGGAATAATTCTATAAGCCGGGCCCACAGTACTGACCCCCACATGCTTTCTCTTTTAAAAAGGAATTTACCTGCATCCCTGACTGGCTTAAGTCGACAGGATATGTTACATTCCTCAGCAAACTACCTGTTATCTGCAGGAGGAATACAGGCCTGAAATGCCAATAAGAACACAAGTTACCCTGAAAAGGGGGACTCTTGTGCCCCTTACATAGAGCAGATCCCAGAACTCAGGGAGATAAGGATAATTTCCCCTAATCACAAAATCTGTTAGACCAGGTTCCAATTAGAATTGGTCAGGATGGGCCAAAGTGACGTAGAGTTGTCATGGTGGTGGGGACTTGAAAGTCTGATGTCATTCTGCTGTTGGTCGAAAGTCAAAAGGCGGACCTGGTCGAGACTATCTGGAAACTTTCCTAGGATCCCCAATAAAACAGAAGGACACATTTTCCCCTCTCCTCTCTGAGATAACCCACTCTCTCCCTTAAGAGAGTCCCCTTTTACCCTTTCCTTCCCTTCTAATGAATTCATGACCCTTACTCTAAGTGATGTATCTGAAATCTTCCTGTCCAGATCTCAAGAATGGGGGTAAAGAGGAGGTCGCTGAGCTGCCTCAGTTTTGCCACAGTCCCCTGCCCTATTTTTTTTTTAAGTACCCAGTAAGGATCTACACGTTAGGAATATTGATATTATGCAGTTCATGTAAAAATGCCCAGCAGCTGTCCTCTAAATTTAGGCACTACAGATATAAATGGGTACTGTTAAGGCAGCACTTTCAGGGGCCTTAAAGGATTTTGATAATTTTTTGCAACTATGCTTCATTGAATGAACACAAATATGGAGTAGTTTGTCTCAGGTTCATCAAGACATCAGCAGTGCTGGGTGATTTTAAGGTTGGGGTCTTGGCCCAACTTGGACTCTCTGGGACTGCTAAAGCAGTTTTCTTCCTCAAGACCCTTAACAATTAGTACAGAGGCCCTTTCTGATGGGACTTGGGAGTTCTCTTTGTAGCAGAAAGTAGACTTCGAAGTTCTCTCCAGTGGCCCCCCCCCGCCCCCAATCTCCATCCCGTCTTTACCGAGGCCAAACCTTTGTCACTTGCCACAATAAAGATCTGCGAAATGTCCCGAAATGTTAAAGCGACGTGCTAGAGCGTAATTTGCCGGGCCAGCCCAACTTGTATACAGTGCACCAGGATTGTACCAGGTGCGCCTGCAAAAGTCGTTTTGCCTCGCGAGAAAGGGTGAGGGGGTTCCAGGCAGGGAAGGCAGAAGGTAGCTAGGGTCTTCAGGGTGCGCGCGAGCGGTGGGAAGCTCCTAGGTGCATCCAGTGCACGGGGGAGGAGGGGCCGGAGGAGATGTGCGGTCCCTTTAAGACCCCAACGCTCGCCTAGCCAAAGGAGGGGGGGTGTAGTGGGGGCGCTGCGTGATGGGAAAGTCGCCGGCTGAGCCTCACACTTTCTCCCGGTTTTTAAACTTTCGGGTTGGGGAAGCAGGAATAAAGCCGTTGTGCGTGCTTGCAGGGGCTGCGTGCTTGCGGACTTCCCGCCAGCCGCGAGCGGCCCGCCTCTCGGGCCAAGTGGGGAGCGGGCAGCCGGGCGGGCAGGTGGCCCCGGGCCGGCGCGCCCGCGCCTTGGCTCTGCCCCCGGGAGCGGAGCGAGCCGCTGCTCCCTCGTGGTGTGAGGGCGGTGATGTTTTTCCTCCCACCCACTTTTGAGTCCCCCCTCCCCCCTCGCGCGCACTGTAGCTCTCGCCACAACCTGCGAGCCCCAGACCTCGGAGGAGCGTCCCGGGGAGCTCAGAGCGCGTGCACGCGTGGCAGACGGAGGCCAGTGCCCAGGTCAGTGAGCGATGCTCGGCGCCCGCTTCCCCCACGTCCCTTTCCAGCCTTTGCACAGGTGGGGTGCCTTCTGCTGGCTGGAGGCATCCCTGGTAGTTCCCCCAGGGAGCCTTGAACTTTGAGACCTGCCATCCCTAGTCGTCCTATGATCCAGCTGCCAGCCGCTGAGATGGAGGTGGGGCCCAAGGCACTGGACCCAGGCAGGTTGGGGGCTCTGGATTTGAACTCACAACTCGCCACTCCTCACTCGGCCTACGTTTCTACGTGTTCTGGTGCTTTCAGAGGCCACTAGGGTACTCCCTGCGGAACTGCCTAACTGCCTAACTGGACTCTGCAGGCCCCATAATTCTGCATGTGTCCAAGAGCCTGTTTTCTCATTGATTGGTGTCCTGGACCGGTGGCTGATTAATACGTGTTAAAGTTAATGAAACTGGGTGGAGGGGCAAGAGGCTTCCCTCTCCTCTGGACATCTGCCTCATTTTCTGGCCAGGCCGCTGGGGTCAGAACTTAGACTCTAGGCTCAGGAAACAGTGGTATTGCTAGAACACAAGCCTAGAAAACCTGCCTTCCAGTCCCTCCCATCCCTGCCACTACCTCAATTTATTTGAATTCTCTGTCCCCACTCTGTCGCCCTCTCCATGCCCATGTTGAAGGTGGCGTTGTGTGGAATGAAGTGAAATGACAGATAGAAAGGTGTTTTTTAAGCCAAATACAAGGCATTGTTTTGCTACTCCTAAGCAGCAAGGAAGGTATTGCCTCTGACAAGAGGTATCCTGGGCTAAGCCCTGACATTTTTTGGTGGCAAACCACCAGGAGTTAACTGAGCTTTTCTTGTTGGGTGGTAGTGTGAGGAGAGGATTTCAGCTGATGGACAAGGGCCTGAGACTCTAGTGTCTTTCTTATTGTTTGTCAGAAAGAAAATTGCTACCCTAGGGGCTATCCCACAGATGATAGTGAATGTGAGATTACAAGGTCAGTCAAGCCTCTCCAGAGGATTAAAGAAACACTGTGGGGTATGAAGAACTGACTAACATGTGCTCATCCCTTAGCCTTCCTTTGGGAATGTCTCTTTGGTTCTGTTCTACCCGGGAGACCTGTTCTGAGTGTGGGCTCCTGTCACTTGATGGCCCAGATTACTCTGCAGTTACAGTTGGGCAAGGAGCATTGGTCCCCTCACTTGATGTAAAGGAACAATGTGAATGCTTGTTTCAGGCAGGCACCTTAATCAATACCTTTCCTTTAGTATCAGGCACTTTCCTGTTCTCTTATAAATTCCACAACCCTCCCGGACCAGCCCTCACCCCCATATTCATTGTAGGATTTTGTTTTCTTTGTTGCTTTCTTGTTGGGTCCTGGATCCCCCTGAAACTTGTCAATGGTTACATTTCTAAGTAACCTGTAAAAGAGTCAGTGCAAGTTTGATGGCCCAACAGCCTGTGTGAAGCCGACAGAGAGTTAATGCAGAAATAACTCCAGTTAACTGGGTCAAAGTATAATTTGAAAAATTAAGGACAGTTTGGCTCTTTGCAAGAATAAGAGTCGGATGTTTGCTGAGCATTGCTTGCTTGTGTTTACTCCTGCAGTCCCAACAAATGCCTTGAACCACCCTTTCCCCCAAAATAAAAAAAAATTAAAAAGATAAAGAGAAATTGAATGGTAGGGAGACCTGGGAAGGGAACTCTTCTCGGTTCATATTTCTGCACAGAATACAAAGGCAGGACTTCAGGATCTTGTAAATCAAAAGTGAATATTTATAAAGCGATTCATTTTCTGATGTTCTCCATCACCGCCTGGGAGGCCACACAGATGACAGGAATGCCAAAAGAGATTAATTGCTCTCTAGTCACCAACTTTTCTATTTGCTCATAACATTAGCTGGGACCCAAGAAAAGCAAAAAATTCTAAGGGCCGTTTTCTTGCCAGCTTGAGTTATGAAGCAATGCTACTGTTCACCGAATCGCCCAACCATTGTACAAGAAAAACAACCCTGTTGGTTCTTGCATGGGGAGACCCAAAAGCCATGGTTTTAAAAATACCCCCTGAGATCTATATATGATTGTGATAAATTGGACTTCAGCCGTTTAAAAGCTCTCTCTTTTGGAAACCTGGGTTATAAGCTTATAAAAGTAGACTCAGGAAGAACCTCTCACTAAGGTGGGAAACTGCATTTAACTGTTCATGCAATTGTCTTGCTTCAGGGGAACCTGGTAGCTCTCAGGGTACAGAGATATTCTGAGGGATTGAAATTGGACCATAAACTCTCGGAGAGGACTAAGACTTCAGAATCCAGGGTGTTGGAAACTAGGAACAGTGTCTTAAGAGAATTTGATTCTTTTATAAGGAGCTGGGGAAAGGTAGAGAAAGAAGGCAGATGGGCCACTGCAAATCCTGCACGATAGCATAAATTATTCTCTATGATCAGTTTATTTCAGTTACATATGCATAATTTGAAACAATGGATGTTAAATGATGCTGGCAGCTTCCTAGCATTTAAAGTTGGAGCTGTGGCATCCACTTCAGAACCCAAAGAGATTCAGTGCTCCAAAATGAGCATCTTGCATTCCTTCAAATTCTTCATGCCCGATATTTAAATTGGACTTTCTGAAAAGATCATTGAGTTTAGTTCCTAGTCAGGGTTAACCCCCGATTGAGTGTTGTGTTTCTTGACTATTTAAATATTTTCCAATCTCCTATTGGAAGAATTTTGCAAACTCTGAAGTCCATGGAAATGACTCGTGACTGAGTATGAGCTACAGCAAACTTTCTGTGCTCCAAGGCTCAAAAGGCTTAAGATTTCTACCCCTTAGACTGGAAATGCCAATCTCATATTTTAAAGAATTGCAGTTCTTTTAATGGTCTTTAGCATGGTAGTACAAGGTGAATAAATGACCTGTTTTAGGTTGACCTAACTTCTCTTAAAATGGGCCATTTTAAATTTCCATTTTACAGTGGACTTTATGGGTAGGAATATGTCTGAACCATTCTAAGCAATAAAACTTTTCAGGTGTTGAATTGCATCCATTTGCTTGTTACATCTCTCTTCCAATGTAAGTAGCCAAACGGAAGATCCTTATGGATCTCATAGAGGACACTGGAGAAATATTGATCAATTTGTAATTGATCCCTAAAGTATTAATGATAACAGTAGTCTTGAAGCTTAGATTAATTAACTTCTATTTCAGAAATTGCCTGAATCTCATGCCTATTATTTTTACCTTGCTTGCCAAAATAGCCCTTTTGCAAACTCCAGTTTCTTTTTTCTCTCTCAAAAAAAAAAAAAATCTCTTGAGAAATCAACTTTAATTCCCTTGGAAAGAAGGATTTCAAAATTTATTTTTTATTTTCCTATGACTTGCTTGTAAAAAATTAGGTTCAGTGTTGGATAGTGATGCATGCTCATTCATTTGAATTTTCTCTTACATCTTTGCAAGACCAGAGAGGAAGTCCTTTTTCTTATGCAGGCAAACAATGCTTGCACTCATGTAAATTCTCCAGCACTTCTTTTCTAGCAAGCTAGACCCCTAAGCATCAGTGATCCCTATCCGTTACAAGGGATCTGTTTTAAGTCTTTTTTTTTCTGCTTCTTTCCAACAGCTTGAGTACACTGCTCCTTGAAGATTCTGAGTTACATTTTGCAGTGACTCAAATGAGAAAAAAGTGGAAAATGGGAGGCATGAAATACATCTTTTCCTTCCTGTTGTTCTCTCTTTTCCTAGAAGGAAGCAAAGCAGAACAAGTAAAACGTAAGTGTCTTGAGTTTAAAAATAATATACTTTCCTATAATTTCTTTGCAAATGTGGCTATATTCTGTAGGGACTGTGATTTAACCCAAATGTGGCCATTCTGCTATTCCATAAGAATAAAGTGAATGTTACTGGTTTATTCATGAGTTGATAAAATAATGAGGATTTTGAATAAGGCTAACTAAGTTTGGTGCTGTTTTTCTGATTATTATATAGTTTTCATCTCATAGAACACATGACACATTTGCCTATTTCCCCTTTCCTTTTCTAAACTGTACAAATCCCATTCCATTTTATGTAACTCTAGAAATATCTGACAGATGAGCTGGATTTTTTCCCAAATTTTAGATACTGAAGCAAAGGTTTTCAGTTTATGAAAAAGAAAAACACAGAAAAGAAAAAAGAAAGAAAAGAAAAAGTAAAGCAGGCTCTCCCTGCTTCCTTGTGCTGAAAAACGGGGAAGGAAGAAACCTTCACATGAACTGGATTCAGATGAAAAATCCTTTGAGGAAATTGAGATTCCAGGGACCGTTAGTAAATTGGATGCCATTTATTGAAAGGAACGTCCCTACAAAGCCAGGGAATATTTCTAGAAAGTCAGCGATCCGTGTGATGGGCTAACACATTGGAGAAAGCAGAGAGTGGCAGGAGAGGGTGATAATTAACCCTCCTTACCACCACATTTGGGAGATTTATGAGGAACCATTGACATTTCTGTTCTTGTTAGGTGCTTCGTTCTGCCTTTGTATGGGCTTTACCTTCATCAGGCCAAGTGCAGCAACTTCTGAGGTGGCTGCTTGCTCTATATTTGAAGGAAAAACCATAGCTCTAGTTCCCCTTTATGGCTGCATCAGAAAGAAGCACAAAGTGGAATTGGTCCAAGAGGGGCATTCTCTGCTCCACTGAACTTATTCATGAGAAGAAGCTATGAAAATATTCTTGGTAGGAGCTGCAGCACAGCAGCATCTGAAGCCCATCATTTAAACATTTATCTCCTTTATCAGCATAAGTTAAATATATCAGGCAGAAGGCTTGCTGACAGGGAGGATGGTGCCAAGCTTATTCCATTGTTAAATGCATTTCTGTCCCACTGTGATTTTCATAGTAAACTTAATCTTCTTCCCAGGAGAAATAGTGATTTTGGTTAGGCTTTTAAGCATGAGTGCTCTGTAGTGCTATCTAGTAAGCTTGGGACACCAAAAGAAGTTTATCAGGGCATGGTCTCAGTAAGGAAACTTGGATCCATGCCCCTCTCTCCTTGTATTCCTTAAACTACCTCCTCCGGCTTCTGCTTGAATATAGTCCATCTTCAGAGCCTTCCTCTTCCAAAAGTTCTTCTTGATTTAAGTGGATGTGATAGAAATATTGTAGATTTATTCGTAGCTCAACTTATAATCATCAGGAATTAAACATCCCTCCTCTCTTAGAAAGAAACTTCCATTATGGCCTGTTACTGATGGCTTCCTGGAGAAAGCATGGACCTCTAATTAGACCATCTCTTCTGTGAGGCCTTTGATATTTAAGAAGTATTGAAGAACATAGTCCATGAAACTTAAAGCTTTGTTGAAAAACCAAAGAGAGATGTAATTTTAAAAATACTTATGCACCCAAATTAGTATTTTCTAATGTTTCATAGTGCCTATGAATTTGTCCCCAGCCATTTTAATATCCAGGTGGCATAAAAGCAATTGTGTAACATATGGCCTAAAGCACCCAGTTCTGGTCTGATATTTCAGGATTATAGTCATAAGATGAGTCCAAGTTCATTCCCTCAGTGAGCCTCATTCTGTGTGGCTGCACCTAAGCTGACTATCTCAAAGATATACAAAGTTATCTCTACTAAAGAGGAAACCTCAAAGTGTGTGTTCCATTAAGTTGACTTAAAACACACACACACACACACACACACACACACACACACAATATGTATGCAGAGACAATGCACTTCTAATGATGAGAAGTTAGAAACAGAAATGTCAATCCATAGGGGATTGGTTACGTAAATGATCAAAGTAATATAATATCATACTACCATTTGAAAGGACTGCTTAATGAAAATTTGGTGGTTCTAGAAAATGTATATATTAACTTATTTTTAGATTTCTTAAATTATAATTAACATATGCTTATTATTCAAAACAAAATGAAAATATCTAACTGCATAAAGAACATGTACCCCTTAACTCCCATTTCATTCTCCAAAAGTAAACATAACTAGTGATTTGCTATATGCACTTCAAAACTTTTCTTTGTGTTCAGAAACCATACACACATGTCTATATGGTTTTTTCTTTCACAGAAATTGGAGCTTATACACATTTTCCTGTAACATGCTTTTACTGAACAATATGAGTAGGATATCCTTTGATATCATAACATTGCAATATAACAGTGCCATATCCTTTCTAATGTTTTTATAGCTTCCAATTGTGTATGTGTACAATGATTTTTTTAGCCAGTCTCTATTTGTAGATATTAAGGTTTTTCCCATTATAAGCAAGGCATTAGTGAACATCTTAGACACTAATGAAAGTATTTGTGAGAAATTTGTAGACAAAGTGCATGCTCAGTTTTTAAAAAATATTTATTTGTAGATGAACACACAGTATCTTTATTTATTTTTATGTGGTACTGAGGATTGAACCCAGTGCCTCACAAATGTGAGGCAAGCACTTTACCACTGAACTACAGCCCCAACCTCAAAATGTTCAGTTTTAATCTTGGTAAATACTGCCAAACTTCTCCTCAAATAAGTTGTATTAATTTACAATCTCACCATCTGTCTATGGGAGTCCATTTATAATAACTTTGGAGAGTATTAATCTTTGTACTTAGAGGACTGTTTAATATGAGAAATCATATTTTAGTTTTGCCTTGATTTTTCTATTACTGTAGCATCTTTTCAACAATATTTTAGTTCAATTAAATTTCTTCAGTGAATTACCTGTTTTTTTTCATTTGGGCTGCATATCTTATTTATGTATAAAAGCTTATTTATTAACCTTTTGTTATTTCAAATTTTGTCACTAGCCTTTTATATAACATATATTATTTTTCTCATTCTGTCATTTGCTTTAAACTTTGTATAAGTTGTATTTTTCATATTGAAGTTTTAAAATTTTATGTATTCAGATATATCATTCATTTCCTGTATGGCTGCTGGATTTCTTATTCCTAAGGTTTTTCCCACTTATAGTCTTATATTTTCTTCTGCTGCTGCCAAAATTTAGAGGTTTATCCATATTTTTCTATTCCATTTGAAATTTATATTCATGCATGGTATGCAATAGGGAACTATTTTTTTTAATCTCGGAATGTTAAGATTATGAATGTTATTTTTGTTCTTCTTTGTGCTGCTTCTATCTATTCCAAAGTTTCCACAGTTGGCAAGTATGGCTTTTTCATCAGGGAAAAGTCTTTTAAAGTAAAAGAATATCACATTTCTCATGTTTTTACTGTCCAGTTCTGGAGAAGGGTACTTGGTATGGGAGTTGATGAAGGTCAAGCAGGTTTATTTTTTAAATTTAAAAAGTAACTGGGAAAACGAGAAATAAACCTTCATATCTCTCTTTGTGGTCTCATTCCATTTTACCCAAGGAACCCAAAATATTTTCTGGAGCTGGTTTGAATATAAGCTTGTAAGTCAAGGAAAGTATTCTGTCATCTGTTTGCTCTCCTATTTGGGGCATCATGGTGGAATGTAGGTGGAATACTCTTATGGTGAAAGATGCTCTCTCAATTGAAGTGAGAAATATGACAAGGGCTGGAAAAAAATGCTTTATTTGAGGAAAGGTCTTTGACAAGAAATGGTGAAGGTTTGTGCTGCCACTTGCTGTTAGCTAATTAGCCACAGTTACAGTTGTTTTCATAAGAGAGAAGACAGGCTTCCCAGACCAGGAAATACTGATAATGCACTTCAATGGATGAATGAGCCATTTGTTGCTTATGTAAAAGTTTGTTACTGTCCACCCCCCAGCAAGGTTTGAGGTCTTTAGCCAGGGAAAGATCTTTCTGTAACTCCATTATGTTCTGTTGTTAAAGTTGTAGTCAATGAGGCCAGGAAGTTCTTTTGAAGTTCAAAGGAGCGTAACATTCACAGCATAATATTCATGCAAATATGGGACAAATGGGCTGAAGAGTTCATCCCATTTGGCAGATCTAACTTAGGTAATGAACTATTGATCAAAGTGAGGTTGAAAATTGAATTATTAAAAATATTCTATTATGTATTTCTAATGGGCCAGCCTGTGCCAAGTCTGGCAAAGACTTAGAGAGAAATTGTTCACATATCTATTTCATGGAGTCTATCCCTGCTTTATAAGGTGAGTTGATTGGATCTTCAAGGGACCTGGTTCTCATTCCTTTTTTTTTCCTTAAGAGAAAAAAGTTTCTAACATTCGTATTTGGCTTAAAGTGGGCCTCTGGACTTCTCAGGAAAGGAAGGCCATGAAAAGATTGAAGAGAAGGAAGAAGATACTTAGAAAGCTTGAGATATGTGAAGTACCATCTTCAGAGGCCACCAGACCTCTCTGTCTCTGTTGTGAAAGCCGGCCAGAAAGGCATGGGTTTTCCAGGTTTTTCTTGGACATTTAAGGTGATTATTGGATAATAATAAGAAGCAAGCAAAAAAGTAGACCTAGTCACATCTTAGAAGTTTAAGTAGTTGGAAGTAGAAGAAAGGAATTATATTTTAAAATTAGATAGTTTCATGTTTTTTAAAGTAAATTCTTAATTATTATTTTATTTTGGGAGACTACAATGTGGCTTGGCATGGATGTTCTGAAGTTAGCCTAGATTCAGCTCCCAGCTCCATGACTGTCTTATGTACCTTGGGAATGTTACTTATCCACTCCAGCAATAGTTTTCTTATCAGAGCACAGGGGAAACAATAGCATAATGATTATCATCATGGTAATTTGAAGAATAAATGAAATTGTGTATACCAAGTGCTTTTGCACAGTGCCTGCTCGTAGTAAGCTTTTTTTAAAAAAAATGGTTTTTTTTTTAGATGTTAGTGAACCTTTATTTTATTTATTTATTTTTATGTGGTGCTGAGGATTGAACCCAGGGCCTCACACATACTAGGCATGCTCTCTACCACTGAGCTACAACCTCAGCCTCATAGTTAGCTTTTTTAAAACTATCTTTTTAGTTGCTGGTGGACTTTTATTTATTCAGATTTATATGCAGTGCTGAGAATCACACTCACTGCCTTACACATGTGAGGCAAGTGCTCTACCACTGAGCCACAACCCATCCTTCATAGTTAGCTTTTAATGAATGGTAGCTATTAGAGCAATTCTCCAACAAGCCAAATGATATTATATCCTTAATTTTAAGATGGATATTTGAAACCAAATGAGGTCAAATGACCATACAGGTAAGAAGAGCAAGTCCTAGCCAGAGTCAGGAACCAAAATCCATGTCTCTAAATTCAGTGTTCTGTTTACTACACCAATTTGCCTCTAGCAATTCTTTGAGGAAACCAACTCATTCTGTTGAATAGAAGCCCAGTCTCTTACACATGGTAGCTACTTAATACATTAGAGATGATCCAAGTGAATGAATAAAGAACTTTGTAACAGGAATTCCTAAGAGAGGCAGTATAATATTTGGGAGTTAAAAGACTGGGACTAGGACTGAAAATATTCAGGAACCTAAGGAATCTAAGCCAAAGGAAAGTTGTGAGGAAGGTTAAAAATATGTGCCTTTATATCCATACTTCTTAGATTTCCTTGCCTTCTCAGTAGGATTGGAATGTCCCTGTAGTTTAGTGGAAAGAGGACTTCACTTGAAGTCAAGAGACCTGATTTTTTGGTCAGTCCTGTGATGCTTGCTGTGTGGTATTGGTTGAGTCATTTGTGTCCTTTGAAGTAAAAATTCTTTACTTATAAACTGAGAATTCTTGCTTCCTGGACAGAGAACTAAGGGACAACAAAATAGGGGATAGGAGGCGGGGCAAGGGAAACCAAAGCCCTGGTTTTGGGTTCTTGAAGCAAACTACCTGGACTTTATATATTGTCACAGAGTCATTGCAAAATAATTCTATTCCTTTAAGATTTATAGCCTGGGGCTGAGGCTGTGGCTCAGTGGTAGAGTGCTTGCCTAGCATGTGTGAGGTTCTGGGTTCGATCTTGGAACCACATAAAAATAAAATAAAGGTACTGTATCCACCTACAACTTAAAAAGTTAAAAACAAGATTTATAGCCTGGTTGTTTCAAAAAAGGTTAGATATAGTTTAGAGATGAAAGTCTAGGTGGAAAATAATGATTTTAGAGATGAAATAAAATAGAGGTCATCTGAAGAAAGCAGAAAGAATAGATGTATTTAGCATGTGGTTTAGTAGATTATAGCATTTGCACTGTAAATTTGGCTTATTCCTCCTGAAAAGATAAAAATAGAAATTTCAGGCTTGTTGGAAAACTTGCAGATTCAGCTACAGACTATTCCCATCTCTCATCTACCACTTGGATTGATTATGAGATGTTTGAATAAAGCACATTCTGGGTGGTACAAGAAAATCATCCTTAATCCTGGCTTCTTAGAGAAGAATTATCTATTTTGTGTTTATTTATTAACCCTCTGTGAAAGTAAGAATACAAACATTAAATTATAACTTAATAAACAGCTTTCCACAAGCAGTAAGGGAATGCAGTACAGGTCCTTTACCTTTGAGTGACCTTAGTTAATTGAAAGATACAACATAGTATTCTTAAACACATGGATGTTCAATATGCTTACTAGACTGAATTGTCAACTACCCTACCAGATGCCCTAAGCAACCTTTACATCAACATAATATCTTTTATGATTTTAAAATAGATGCTCATTGTTAAACATGCAGAAAATACATAAAACTATAAGGAAAACAAAAATAAGCAGTAATCTCAACCACAGTTATTTGTGTGTGTTCTTTTTTCTAAGTTCAGCTATATATACATATCATTTTACAAAAATGAAGCACAATCTTGTAACCAGTTTAGATCAGGGTTTATTATGTCTATTCACAATTGGAGTCTTAAAGAAGAAATAGTGGAAATTGGGTGGTTTACATTTGCATGGGATGTAAATTTGATTCTGTTGTAAAAAGTTTAAGAGTCCAACTTGTTTTCTTGACCAAAGAAAAAGAAACTATTCATGACAAAATGGAAAGTGTCCTTTAACTGAGGCTTGTGAAGCTGAGGTGCAGACAGAAAGAATAATTGGTTTTATCTTTGAATAGGAGCTTGTATTTTTGCCCAAAATCCTAGGCCATAAGACATGGAAGAGATTATCTCTGCTAGAAAAATATACTCAGGTCAGGTTACATCAGCCAAGTAACATTTCTATGAAAGGATCTCCCCGTGTCCTTATAAGAAAGATTAATGAGAATACTATCAACTATCAGTTAGCCATACTAATCAGAGATAGAAGTTCACAATGAATTGGAATTTCATGGAAAATCTCTAGTTTTTATTTTAGCCAATGGTGTTACCTTGCTTGACTGTCAAACCTCTTGAATTATAAACCCTTTTCTTTTCATTGTTTGCCCACCTGTTAGTAAAAAACTGAAATAGCCACAAGACGAATAATAGGAGGCCCATACTGTGAATAGGACACTCAACCTATATGTCCAGTGGAATATATATATATATATATATATATATATATATATATATATATATATATATATATATATATATATATATATATATATAATTTGGGGCAAATGATCCAGTGAATAGGAATAAGATAGTTAATTCCAGGATAAGGGAATCAGCTGTATTTACAGAATGAAGAATTTGGCTTCTTTCTAGCTTCCCCTTTTCACTGGTTTCCTCAGCCTAGAAATGAAGTCTTAAAGTCCTGAGGGAATTTGATAGTCTTCAACTTTAGAAACTCTATGCCAGAGAAATTAGAGAAAAATTATGCAATTACTATATATTGCCCTTCATACAATTCTGATAAACAACAGAAGAAAAGTATTTATGCCTTTAGTTTTCTTAACTGCTCTAGAAACTTTTTTTTAATATTCACTTTTTTTAGTTGTAGTTGGACAAAATACCTTTATTTTATTTGTTTTTATTTTTAAGTGGTGCTGAGGATTGAACCCAGGGCTTTGCACATGCTAGGCGAGCACTCTACCACTGAGCCTCAACCCCAGCCATCTAGGAACTTTTTAAAAAATAAATAATTAAAGAAGAAATGTATTCCCTGGTTGAGGTGGGAGGATGGCAAGTTCAAAGCCAGCCTCAGCAATTTAGTGAGGCCCTAAGCAACTGACCGAGACCTTGTCTCAAAATAAAAATAAAAAGGGCTGGGGATGTGGCTCAGTGGTTAAGCGCCCCTGGGTTCAACCCTTGGAAAAAAGAAGAAAATTTGTTTACTTGTATCTATTCATATAATGAACAGCAAAGATCCATCTCTCCTTCTCCACTGACCATATGTGTTATAATAGAATAAATATTATTGTAATACTGACATGATGGTGTGTCTACAGTAATAGCTCTTATCAAAAACAGTTCATGGAATGTTTTCTTGCTTTTGGATTGGTGATGGGGTTATTGACCTTTTGACCTAATCTTAGGAGATGGGAAATAATGATTGGGCGAAACATTGATGGTACAATGACTCATCCCTTTTGCTATTTACTTTTTGGAATTTTTGTTCTTCTTAACAGGGGCCACTAAAATAGCAGGGATTTCCATTTCTAATTAAATGCCAGCTGAACCGTTTGAAAAATAATTATGATGAGGCAGGTTGAAGGTCCATTTCACATATTAGTTGGAATTCCTTTGGGATCAAATTCTACTCTCAGAGAACCATTATTTAATAGAAAGTCATGCATTCTCCAGCTGGTATCTCTCAGGTATTGGCAAGTAATCACATCACTTTTTTTCCCTTGTGTCTCCTAAAAGTTGATGAGATATCTTTGCTTCAATAAAATCATCTCATTTGTGTGACTGATCCAAGGTGACATACTGGAACTTTAGGTGTGGTTGATTATACTATATAACTCACTAAATTCTCTGCTAAGTGGAGCCAAACAAATTTTAAAAGGTCAAACTTAAAAGCATGTGCTGAAATTGACTTTATCATAATTTTTGAAAATTGATAATATCTAGTGTGTTCATAGAAAAATCAGTAAATTTATACTAACCACTCCATTTTGAACAGCCATGCAAAACCAGGTTTTGAAGATTATGGTGTTTACATGTGTCATCTGCTTGAAAAGATATTATTGTTAGTAATTGCAGAAGCATTGTTTAATAGCACCAATGATGTTACTATTCAGCTCTTTGCTTTCATCCAGTTCCTGAATTTTGCTCCTTCAAGGAGTTGTGGATTTCTCTCTGGAATAAAAGTGGACAGATCCTATACCATGGAGATAATAAGACCAATGTACTTGGGCTAAGGCTGTGGCTCAGTGGTAGAGCACTCGCTTAGTACATGTGAGGCACTGGGTTCGATCCTCAGCACCACATAAGAATAAGTAAATAAAATAAAGATGTTTTGTCAAACTAAAATTAAAAAAGATTTTGTAAAAAAAAAAGACCAATGTACTTGATGAAAAACCACTATGTTTATATTAGGATCAGGTTACTATCAGCATTTAGTGTTTGAGAAAGATATTTAAATCCTTAAGAAGCATAGTTCAGGGGTTAGGGTTGTGACTCAGTGGTAGAGTGCTTGCCTGGCATGTGTGAGGCCCTGGGTTTGAGCCTCAGCACCACATAAAGATAAATAAAGATATTGTGTTCATCTATAACTAAAAAATATTTTTAAGAAAAAAACATAGTTTAGAAGGTACTGGTATAATATGTAGAATAAATTCCATGAAACACATGAGGAAAATGCTATTTGTTTTAAAAAGAATGAAAATGAACTTTTAGCTGGGGATGATTTTGTTTTCTCAACAAGATTTCAAACCCCTTGAGAGCATGAGCATACACTTTATGTTTTGTCACTGACATAGATACAAAAAATGCAAAATAATGTCTTTACTCTCTATACCATTTGATGTAGTCTGAGTAAGACTTGCCTTCACTACAAACAACACCAGTTCTTTGAAAGGTGATCAAAGTTATATGTCAAAAGTGAAGTGTAAGGATGTTTGAGAAAAGATGAGACAAGAATGTGTGGAAGCCCTTCTCAAGTTCTAAAAATGTGTGACCTGTACCTTACCAACTACATAGTAGAAGACACACAATTATATAATGGCCATAATCATTGGTTCTAAAGCCAGACTACTTAGGCTTGAATGCCATTTCCATAGTTGACTCATCATATCAACTTGGGCAAGTTTCCACATCTCTCTATGCCTCTGATTCCTCATTTGTAAAATTGAGATAATGGGACCACCATTGTAGGATTATTGTGAGAATTTAGTGAATTAATATATGTAAAGCCCTTAGAAAAGAGCCTGGCTCCTAGAAAGTACTTCACGAATATTAGGTGTTTTTTGCTGTTATTATTATGATCATCATTTTCTTCTATTTTTTAAAGAGAGAGAGAGAGAGAGAGAGAGAGAGAGAGAGAGAGAGAATCTTTTTTATTTTTTGGTAGATGGACACAACACAATGCCTTTTTTTTTTTTTTAATGTGGTGCTGAGAATCAAACCCAAGTCCCGCCCGTGCTAGGCAAGTACTCTACTGCTGAGCCACAATCCCAGCCCCATGATCATTATTTTCATTGAGCTCTATTTTCTAGGAACTAATCATTTATCTCCTGGTTTTTGAGCCAAACTTGGAGGAGGAAAATTTATATCATTCAGTTTTCACACTTTGACTAACAATATTCCTCATAGACTGAATTTGAGGGAAATTGCGCATATTAGTTGAAATTAGCTGTTTGGGTTATCCCTGTTTTTCATGAATAATGGTGTACTCAGACATATTAAAGTGATTTATTTAATATTCAGTGAAATAATCTGTTTTAAAAATATTTCAGAGAAGAGCAACCTGCTTACAAGTAATGAAGAATACCCTTCTTTTGGCATCAGTATATACTGTCTTTTGGGAATCAGCCTTTCCTACATGTTAGAATCTTTAACAAGTTGAATGAGAGTTTAAAAAATGTACAAATGCACATGGAATCCACATTTTATAGCTTATTTTATTTTAATGATTGCTTAGTCTTCCAGAAGTATGTATCTTCTATTATCAAATTTCTTCAAGAAAGGGGTACATCACCCAGTCATGCAAATCATATAGCTGATAGCAAAGCTCATCAAATTTCATATTTTAAATAGGTAGATCTGATGTCAACCTGAGTGTGGTACATATATGATTGCACAAATGGTGTGACTCTGCATCATGTACAACCAGAGAAATGGAAATTTGTGCTCTATTTGTGTACAATGAAATGAAATGCATTCTGCTGTCATGTATAACTAGAAAAAAATTAAAAATTTAAAAATGCTAAAAAAATAAAAAATAAAATACATTATTGAGAAAGAATTTTAAAAAAGTATTAGTGATTCCAGACTCATGAAATTATTACTATTTATGCTAGCCTAATAATACCATTTGAAGGAACCACCTTCATGGATTTGTTTCCAAGTATACTTAGATTGTTTTCTGAAATGTCAAAATAAGTTGTATATGTAAAATGCAAATAACTTCGGTATTTTTTAATGAGACATTAAATTTATTGATAGACTGTTACTCTCCTCTCTCTGATATGTCAAAGGTAGGGAAAGATGCCACATTTAGACATTAGTCTTGGGAATATCCTGACTATCACTCATCAGTTCAAGATGCTGAGATTGTTAAAATATTTAAACTATTTCTTACTCTTACTAGAATATTGTGGAGCAGAAGTCTAGTTTGTGTCTATACAAGAAAGTTATATTTCTCAGATTTGGCTGAAAAACACAGAATTTCTGCCTAAAAAGAGTTCTTTAGTTTTCTATGTTCTTTTAATTAATTAATGAGCTTGAGCACATACTCTTAGGAAATATAGGTTAACATAAAATGTTAATATAACAAAATAGTAATATGTTATGTTAATAACATAAAATGGTAATATAAAAGGTAGAATAAAATATTTTACTAAAATGAATATATATTCATCCTTGCTAATAAAAAATATTTGTTCCATCCATTTCCCACATGAAATTGTCAAAAGTTTTTTTTTGTTTTTTGTTTTTTGTGGTTTTTGGTACCAGGGATTGAACTCAGGGGCACTCAATCACTGAGGCACATCCCCAGCCCTATTTTGTGTTTATTTAGAGACAGGGTTTCACAGAGTTGCTTAGTACCTTGCTATTTCTGAGGCTGGCTTTGAACTCACAATCCTCTCAGCCTCCCAGGCCACTGGGATTACAGGCGTGTGCCACCATGCCTGGATGTCAAAAGTTTTAAGCACTGAAAAATATCTACATTTGTCCACTGTTAATAGGAAGGGAAATTAGCATAGCTTTTCTGGAAGACAGTTTTGCAATGTTGATTGTGAATTTGAAAGCATCCAAAATCTTTAACTAAAGGAATCTGCTTCTGGGCTGGGGATGTGGCTCAAGCAGTAGTGCACTCCCCTGGCATGCGTGCGGCCTGGGTTTGATCCTCAGTACCACATACAAAGATGTTGTGTCCGCCGAAAAACTAAAAAATAAATAAAATTCTCTCTCTCTCTCTCTCTCTCTCTCTCTCTCTCTCTCTCTCTTTAAAAAATATGCTTCTAAGAATTTTTTATTAAGAATAGCATTGTACTCAAAGGTTGATATACAAGGATGTATACACTATGAAGGTGCAATAATCACAACTATGTGGTAATGGCAAAAGAATAGACATAGATCAATAGAACAGAATTGGGGAGCTCATAAATATACATACACATCATCAACTAATCTTCAACAAAGAGTGAAAATATGCAGTGGAGCAAGGATAGTTTTTTCAATAGATGTTTCTGGACCAATTATATGTCTGCATCAAAAAATAAATACATGGCATAAAGATAGGAAAAGAAGAACTTAAATTATCACTATTTGTGGATGACATAATCCTATACCTAGCAGACCCAAAAGGTTCTACAAAAAACTACTAGAGCTAATAGATGAATTCAGCAAAGTGGCAGGATATAAAATCAACACGCATAAATCAAAGGCATTCCTGTATATCAGCTACAAATCTTCTGAAATGGAAATGAGGACAACCACCCCATTTACAATATCCTAAAAAAAATAAAATACTTGGGAATCAACCTAACAAAAAAGGTGAAAGATTTATACAATGAAAACTACAGAACCCTAAAGAGAGAAATAGAAAAAGATCTTAGAAGATGGAAAAATATATCCTGTTCATGGATAGGCAGAACTAACATCATCAAAATGGAGATATTACCAAAAGTTCTCTATAGGTTTAATGCAATGCCAATCAAAATCCCAAAGGCATTTCTTATAGAAAGATAAAGCAATCATGAAATTCATCTGGAAAAATAAAAGACCCAGAATAGCAAAAGCATTTCTAAGCAGGAAGAGTGAAACAGGCGGTATAGGGATACCAGACTTCAAACTATACTACAGAGCAATAGTAACAAAAACAGCATGGTACTGGTACTAAAACAGGCGAGTGGACCAATGGTACAGAATAGAGGACACAGAGACCAATCCACAAAATTACAACTATCTTATATTTGACAAAGGTGCTAAAAGCATGCAAAGGAGAAAAGATAGCATCTTCAACAAATGGTGCTGGGAAAACTGGAAATCAATATGCAACAAAATGAATCTGAATCCCTTTCTCTCACAATGCACAAAAGTTAACTCAAAATGGATCAAGGAGCTTGATATCAAAACAGAGACTCTGCATCTAATAGAAGAAAAAGTTGGCTCTAATCTACATATTGTGGGGTCGGGCTCCAAATTCCTTAATAGGACACCCATAGCACAAGAGTTAAGAACAAGAATCAACAAATGGGACTTACACAAACTAAAAAGTTTTTTCTCAGCAAGAGAAACAATAAGAGAGGTAAATAGGGAGCCTACATCCTGGGAACAAATTTTTACTCCTCACACTTCAGATAGAGCCCTAATATCCAGAGTATACAAAGAACTCAAAAAATTAAACAATAAGAAAACAAACAACCCAATCAACAAATGGGCCAAGGACCTGAACAGATTTGGAGGACATACAATCAATCAACAAGTACACGAAAAAATGCTCACTATCTCTAGCAGTCAGAGAAATGCAAATCAAAACCACCCTAAGATACCATCTCACTCCAGTAACATTGGCAGCCATTATGAAATCAAACAATAACAAGTGCTGGTGAGGATGTGAAGAAAAGGGTACACTTGTACATTGCTGGTGGGACTGCAAATTGGTGCGGCCAATTTGGAAAGCAGTATGGAGATTTCTTGGAAAGCTGGGAATGGAAACACCATTTGACCCAGCTATTCCTCTTCTTGGACTATTCCCTAAAGATCTTAAAAGAGTGTACTATAGGGATACTGCTACAATGATGTTCATAGCAGCACAATTCACAATAGCTAGACTGTGGAACCAACCTAGATGCCCTTCAATAGATGAATGGATAAAAAATGTGGCATTTATACACAATGGAGTATTACTCAGCATTAAAAAATGACAAAATCATGGCATTTGCAGGGAAATGGATGGCATTAGAGCAGATTATGCTAAGTGAAGCTAGCCAATCCCTAAAAAACAAATGCCAAATGTCATCTTTGATATAAGGAGAGTAACTAAGAACAGAGCAGGGAGGAAGAGCATGAGAAGAAGATTAACATTAAACAGGGATGAGAGGTGGGAGGGAAAGGGAGAGAAAAGGGAAATTGCATGGAAATGGAAGGAGACCCTCAGGGTTATACAAAATTACATATAAGAGGAAGTGAGGGGAAAGGGAAAAAAACAAGGGAGAGAAATGAATTACAGTAGAGGGGGTAGAGAGAGAAGATGGGAGGGGAGGGGAGGGGGGATAGTAGAGGATAGGAAAGGCAGCAGAATACAACATACACTAGTATGGCAGTATGTAAAAAAGTGGATGTGTAACCGATGTGATTCTGCAATCTGTATACGGGGAAAAATGGGCGTTCATAATCCACTTGAATCAAATGTACGAAATATGATATGTCAATAGCTTTGTAATGTTTTGAACAATAATTAAAAAATAAAAATTAAAAAATAAAGTTGGTTCAATATAAATAAATAAATAAATAGAATTAGACATAAAACTTGCACCCTGGGCATGTGTTTTGGCTCAGTGGTGGAGTGCATGCCTAGCATGTGTGAGGCACTAGTTTTGATCCCCAGTACCACATAAAAATAAATATATAAAAGAAAGATTAAAAAAACCCTTATACCCTTCACAAAAATTTCAAAATGGATCAAATATCTAAATGTAAAATACAAAGCAGCAAATCTCCTAGGAAGATAATATAGGAGAAAATGTAATTGGGTTTGGCAATGGATTTTTAGATATAACATCACATACATAATTCATAAAAGAAAGAATAGATAAACTGAAATTCATTATAATTAAAATTTTCTGCTCTGTAAAAGACATTATCAAGAGAATTAAAAGACAAGTCACAGACTGGAAGAAAATGTTTGCAAATGACTTCTGATAAAAAAACTCTTACTCAAAAAATATATTAAATAACCTCTTAAAACTCAATAATAAAACCAAATAACCCATTTATTTAAAAAAGGCCAAAGTCCTTAAAATACTCTATACCAAAGAAGATATATAGTTGACAAATAAATATATGGAAAGAATGTTCTACACCATGTACATGTTATCAGGGAAATACAGATTAAAATGACATACCACTACCTACCTATTAAGAATGACCAAAATCCAAAATAGTAACACAACCAAATGCTGTTAAAGATGTGGAGTAACAGGAACTCACACTTATTGTTGATGGGAATGCCAAATGGTCCAGTCACTTTGGTTGACATTTTGGCGGTTTCTTACAAAACTAAACATACACTTAACACACTACCTAGTAATAAGAGTTCCTGGTATTTACTCAAAGGAATTGAAAACTTGTATCTATACAAAACCTGTACACGTATGTTTATAGCAGTTATTCATAATTGCCAAAACTTAGATGTAACCAAGATGTCCTTCAGTGAGTGAATGGATAAATAAACTGGCAAATCCAGGCAGTGGAATATTATTCAGTGCAAAAAGAAATGAACTATTTAAGCCATAAAAAACATACGGGAAATGTAAATGTATATAACTGAGTAAAAGAAGCCAATCTAAAAGTGCTAAATACTGTATGATTCTCCCTATATGACAGTCTAGAAGATGTTCAACTATGGCAATGGTAAAGTATTCAGTGGTTGCCAGGGTTTGGGGAAAGAATGAGTGCATAGACAAAGAAAAAAGGATGGTGAAATTTAGGGTGGTGGAATTACTTTGCATGATATTGTAATGATGAATACATGTCATTATATATTTATTCAAAACCAATAGAATGTGCAATAGCCAGAGTAAACTGCAATATAAACTATAGACTCTTGGTGATAGTTATGTGTCAATGTAGATTCATCAATAGAAACATATTTATTGGCATTGAACCCATGATTGCTCCACCACTGAGCTATATCCTCAGTCCTTTTTGTTTTATTTTGAGGCAGGGTCTTGCTAAGTTGTCCAGGCCTCTAAATTGTGATCCTTCTGCAGTAACCTCCCCAACTTCTGGGACTAGAGGCATATGCTGATCTTCCTTTTTTATGTAGATCCAAGTTTCTGAAATATGTCATTTTATTCTTTATGAATAATTTCTGCTGACATTTCTTGCAAAACATATATTTTTTTGCACTTTGAACATGATATACATAGGTGTAGTTTTTTTTCCATATGTATTCTAGTTGGTGTTTGTAAAGCTTCCTAGATCTGTGTTTTGGTGTCTGTCACTAATTTTGGAAAACTACCAGACGTTTTTGCTTCAAATATTATTTTGTTCCATCCCTTTGTTTCTTTCTCTTCTGGTATCCCTGTTATATATCTGTAAAAGTTTTGTTATTTTCTTTCAGTTTGGGGATGGTCTATTCCTTTTTTCCATTTTATTTTAGTTTTTGAGCTTTCTGTTGGCATTTCTTTAATGTTCCAATCATTTCTTCCCATTTTCCAGTCTGTAATGATCCTGTCGAAGGCATTGTTTATTTTTTATTACAATATCTTTAATTTCTCCAATTTCCTTTTGATTCTTTCTTAGAATTTTCAACTGTTTTCATTACTCTCATATTATTGCATATTGTACACTTTTCTACTAAAATCCTTGTCATGTTAATTCTAATTATTTTTAAAGATTTTTTTTGCAGTAGTGGGGATTGAATGTAAACATAATTATTTTAAATTCCTGGCTTGATCATTCCAAAATATCTGCTATATCTGAATTTGGTTCTGGTGCTTGATTTGTTTGCAAATCAAGTCCTCAGACTCTGTTTTTTGGCTTTTAGTAAGTTTGTAATTTTTGATTGAAAGTTGGACATGATGTATTGGGTAAAAGAAACTGAGGAAATAGGCCTTTAGCATGAGATTTTTATTAGGGTCACTAGAAGTTAGGCTCTGTATACTATTTGTAGTAGTAATGATATAAAACAGGCTAAAATGTGTTTTGCCCTCCTCTTTTTCTCCTTTATTGTCTTTGAAATCCTTAGGTTCTAAAGAAAATGGAAATAAAACTTTGAAAAGTAAATTTCAACCTTTGACAAGTTGGAAAGATTTATAGAACGTCTTTAAACCAATAAGTGATATGGAACATTTATTTATCTCAGTATTGTTTTCATTTGATTATTAGTGAGGTTGAATATTTGTTCATATTTATCTTTTGTTCTCATTTCTTATTCCACAAATTGCCAGTTCATGTTCTTAAATGGTTTTTCTATTGAATTTATTGTTCTTTTATTGATTTGAATGATTAAAAATGTTCTAATAATACCTTGTTTATTATTTATTGAAAATATCTTCTCCCAGTTTCTTGCCTATGTGTCTTTTCTTAACTATTTTTATTTCCATAATCAGAGAAATGTGTTCTAGAGTGAGGGAAAGCAATGTGTTTGCTACAAGAAGAGTATTGGTTTATTTTGACCTTGTTTCATGAAAATTAAGAGATAGAAAAGCATGGGGTTAGAGGATAAACTGCTTGATTTGGAAATTCAGTTTACCAATCAGTTGTCAATTATTTACATTTACTGGCCACAGTGTGCTAGGCCGTGTGGTGGATAGAGAGTAAAGAATGAATGTTGCCTACTTTTGAGGACTGTGATGAAGAAATAAACCATGAAACATAAAACAAGTAACATGGTATGAGCTCAAGTGTGCTATGCTACAAAGCTGTGGCTGCCCAAATTTCTCTTCCAACAAAGGGAAGTGTGTGGTTTGAGTTAATTGGGAGTTGTTCATACAAAAGGAGGTCTATAAGTTGAATGGGAACAGGGACTATCAATAAAAATTTTTGCTCTTTGTTTTTTTTTTTTTTTTAATACAATTAGCTTTGCAGTTCAGTTGACCAGAGTCCTGGGTTCAAGCAGGTGCTAGACAGTCACATCCTGAACTTTGGCGGGGGTTGGTGGGGTGAGAATCTACTTTATTTTTTTATTTTTTATTTTTTATTTTTTAAAGAGAGAGAGAATTTTTTTTAATGTTTATTTTTTTAGTTTTCGGCGGACACAACATCTTTGTTTGTATGTGGTGCACAACATCTTTGTTTGTATGTGGTGCTGAGGATCGAACCCGGGCCACACACATGCCAGGCGAGTGCGCTACCGCTTGAGCCACGGCCCCTTGCTCTTTGTTTTGTCCCTAGCACTTAGCACAGTGCTTGACAAACAGTAAATGCTCAAATATTTGTTTAATGATTGGCCAAGGCCATTTACAGAGACCTAACACAAATTGTGTGATCCACTGCTTCTACACTACCACTAAGCAGCTTTTAGAATGCTCTGATACATCCACATTGCAGACATTAACTTGCATTCCCAAAGCAAGGGGAACATTAACTTTAGAAAAAGAAAGGACACATAGCATGCTACCTGTTCTTACCATTATAACAGAACAGTAGTTAAGATTTAAGACTCAGACAAATCTTGGTTTGAGTCCCCTTTCAGTTACTGATAATATGCTTCTTGATTGTCCTCATCTATAAAAGAAAGACTATTGGTAGTATTTACTTTATGGGTCATTGCGAGAATTCAGTAAAACACCAAGCCAGTAGTACGGTTCTATTGATATTTGGTATGCTTTTTCTCCTGATGTATGTTTATTAAAATGGATGGAATATATGACTGATTTTATATTTTGTGACTTGGTTCGTGTTTACTAACAAGTATTTTTTCTATCTCCTTTCTCACAGATTCAGAGACATATTGTGTGTTTCAAGACAAGAAGTACAGAGTGGGTGAGAAATGGCATCCTTACCTGGAACCTTATGGTTTGGTTTACTGTGTGAACTGCATCTGCTCAGAGGTACAATCCCATATGACACAAAATTTCCCAGTTTGTTCTTTAGCAATGCTCAGATGGCCAGACAGTATAGGTGATAAAGGCTTAAACCAAATGAAGAAAGAGCCAGGAGCAGTGTTGCTTGCTTGGAAGGCTGAAGCAGGATGATGGCAAGTTCAAGGTCAGCCTCAGCATATTAGTGAGGCACTAAGTAACTTACTGTCAGATTTTTCAAAAACGGGGCTGGGAATGTAGCTCAGTGGTAAAGTACCCCTGAATTCAATCCCTAGTTCCCCCCACCAAAAAAAAAAGAAAGAAAGAAAAGAAAAAGGAAAAAGAAATGAAGCAGATTGCAAGGAAAAATAAATATCTGTGTTTTTTTTCCTGTACTGCTTTTTGGCTTGATTTGTATGGGATCTCTGAATAATTGCTATAGACAGGTATCTATGGTCTTTTAGACTAATGATATAGAGCATGGTGGTAGAAAGTAGAAGAGCTTATATTAGGAAAAAGCTCAATATAATCTCTGGATTATAAGACATAATATTTTTTGGAAACTATTTCCAAGCCTTGCCTTAAGAGAGGAGATTAGGACAGATTATATACTGGTTAATTGGGAGAGTATATTTTATGTAGTCTCAGCTAATAACTCTAATTAAGAATGAGGCTGATGTACCTTGGCCTGTATCTTGTGAGGATTAGAATTCTCTTGCCCTGGCCTTGGCTTCTGTCACATCACTTAAACAGGCATTTGGAAATTTAAATGCCATCTTTGTAATAAATTAAGCAGGTAGTTTCACCTTCTCTCCATGGTCTTTACTCAAGATCACAGCCATAGTCTATCTTCCTGAATAAGCTTCTATCATTGTAGTAGGCCAGGGATTTTCAGTGTCTGCACTTTTGACATTTATGGATAGATATTTTGTGGCGGGGGCTGTCATATGCATTGTAGGATACTTAGCAGCACCTCTCCTGTGAATCCACTTAATGTCAGTAGCGCAAACCCCAGTTGTGATAATCAAAAAAGTCTCAGACATAGTCAAATTTCCTGGGGAGCAAAATTACCCTTGGGGGAGGACCTGTGCATGAAGCAAATTAGGAAAGGAAGCTTTGCACTAGATCTTAAGGATTGAGAATTTTGATCACATGGAAAAAAAAATTCAAGACCATTCTCTTACTTGTCTTACTTGAGGATTTGTTTAAGGAATGAAATTCCTCCCACTTGCCAAGCTAGAGCAGGAACACTGGCAAGCTTGGCATTTTTTTTTCTTCCATTTAACAAAAATTCGGGCTTTCCAAGCCTAGTCCTTTCACCCATTTAAACAATTTTTTTTAATTTTTAATTTTTAAAAATTTTAATGTTTTATATGACAACAGAATGCATTCCACTTCATATTGCACATATAGAGCACAATTTTCATATCTCTGGTTGTACACTAAACAATTTTAAGCATGCAGAAACCTGACCTTCAAGTAATATTAGGAGATATAAGAAGCAATGGGTTCTAGATTTAAGACAAATAAAGTTTCTGACCCTGGCTCTGCCACTAGTGAGCCATGTTGTTTTGAACAAGTTACCTAACTTCTCTGAGATTCCCTCAGCTTCCTCTTCTTTAAAATAAGATAATGATATTACCTAGTTCATGAGGCTGTGGCAAGGATTAAAATCACTAATTCATTTAAATCAATTAAAGCAACGTTTGGTCATGATAAACATCTAAGAAACAATAACTGCTGTTGCCATCACTGTCATCATAATTATCATTGTAGTTATTATTATTATTATTAAACTGTTAACCCTAGAACACAATTCAGTACACAGCATTAAGGATCAGTTTAGATCTCACCTGGGAAGTGTGCCTTTGGTGTGCTTTGGTGATCTCATCTCCAGATGATATGACCAGTCTCTGAGAAGTGTGGTGCATAAGAAACTTCTGTGGTGTTTCCAAATGTAATGTTCCAAGAATGTATTGTAGAAAGCACACAATAAAGGAAAATAGGTTGTGGTAAAGTGATTACAATTTGTATAAAAGAAGCCTGCCCTTTTAAATGGATAGGGCATGTATTAAATAGAGTACCTGGGGACTGATTAACTTCCTGGTTTGTCATAATTTTATCAGATTCTTGATCCAACACATTGGAAATAGACAGCTAACCCTTGGGGGCCAAGGCTTTGATGTCTGCAAGGCAGTGAAAATGTTAATAGGATCCCAATGCCAGAAGCTGATGCACTAGGCATCTTCTCTCTCTCCATGCTCTTCACTACCCTTTTCTCCACAACATCCTTACAGATACAAGTAGCCCTTGCTTCAAATGAATTATAGATGGGAAATGTAAATGTGAAATGTATTTTGAAAGTCTTTCTTTGTTCTAGCAATGGCCTGAGAGCTGTCAGAGTTTGGGATCATGTAATTGTAAGTCAGGCAGAGACCCAATTGCCCCACCCAGGCATAATAGATAATCAGCTCAATTCCTAACTCTAGCTTGTTCTCAGAAAACATTCTGGCTGCAAAGGGAAATGAGAATTGTCACTCTGCCTACTGGACCAAGGCAGGCTTACATAGAATCCCAAATCCATGTGTTAGGGATACTTTCTTGCCCAGGGGAGGGTAACAACTCGAGGGACCCATTGCTCATCATCCTTTCCCTTAAATGGCATTGGATAGGTGATTATGAAATCAGAGTGGGATCTTAGAAAAAACATGCAGCTAGAGAATTAGGGAAGGATAGAAATGCCCAGAGCCAGACCAGAAGAAGCTTCCCACAATTAATGGTAGTCTTTGAAAACTGGAGCAATAGTGATCCAGCCTTAGAAAAACATTCCAGTAAGCTATCAACCAACCCAGAAGAGGTGCTAGTGATGAGAAAGGAAAGAAAATGCTGATTGCATTCAGCTTCTTGGGAATGTTATTCATTGTCTGGGTGAGTCCCTGCATGAATGTTTTCCAAACTGGCATGATCCCAGTGACCTTTGAAAGATATTTATTCTTTCTTGGTGCCTCCTTCTTTCAGAATGGGAATGTGCTTTGCAGCCGAGTCAGATGTCCAAATCTTCATTGCCTCTCTCCTGTGCATATCCCTCATCTGTGCTGCCCTCGCTGTCCAGGTAAACCAATTTGCTTCTCTATTCCCATCTGTGGTTCTCCTTCCTCCCTCTTCACTCAGTTCAACCCATCTCCCCTAAGTTCCCCAGAAGGGAAACTGCCAGACAGAAATAACAGTAGGACACTTTTAGGCAGTACAAACTGGCCCCTAAATACTGTTTATAGCCCAAGCGGGACACATTCTAAGCTCTAATAAGTTATTGGGTACCCAGTAACAAATTTTTATTGGGCTTTTAATCATTTGAAGGGGGATATCAACTGGGGGAAGGGAATCGTGGCTCAGAGATTTTCTGTCATAAACAGCCTCTTCCTGCCATGGGCAGCAGGCACCAGGGGAGTTGCAGCATTGCAGCAATTAGTGCTGGAATTGCATCCAAGCATAGCTTCGAAATGATGAGGGGCTGTTCATAAATCAAAGGAGCTGAGCCAGTGAGGTTTATGACAGTATAAAGCTGCCTGCCTGTTGAATAGTCACCTCCTCCACATTGCATGGTTATTAAGTACACGCTGTTAAGAGCAACTCTGGGGGGAACCAGGCAGAGACTTTTTTCACAAGACCATTAGGACCACTACTTTCACGATTTGTGGTTAGGGTGTTTTTCTGAGGCAGGGACTCCGTCAATGACACTGTTCATGTCTGACTGGAGCCTGGTTCCCACACCAAAGGCGTGGAAGCATGGAAAGATTCAGAGAATGTCTGTGCTCTCAACAGCAGTCCTAGGAAAGCTATGTGACAGTCTTCGGATCTGTGAAGTAGAAGCCTTGTCATCCTGTAAGTCAATTCTGTTTCCCTCTAGGACAAAAGCTCTTAATTCTGGGTTCCTGGGTGGACTTTAAGGAGTCAGAGAATGCTTTAAAATTGTTGGCAGTTTTGGTGTAACAATGTACAGATGAAAATTCTTTTAGAGATGATCGATCCATAGCTTTACTGGTATCCCTAGTTTGGCATTGTTATTGCTATTTCTTTATAAATTATACTTTTCTGCATCAGTGAATACACTCTGATGAACAAAGGCAATTCTTCCCCTGATGGGAAAGATCTTAACCATGTCACAGGTTTATCCTTCTGAGTATTGGTGATAATAGTACATGCTTCAAGATATGAGAGATTGATTTGGCATATGATGAATCAGAAAACTGTTTTTTGGAATAAATGCCTACATGAGGCTTACTATTTTTGTATATGATTATGTGTTGCTGCTTAAGCTGGATTACAAGGGTGTGATATATGAGAGGCTCTGGTAAATGGGAGTAATATTTCTGATAAAATGGCTACCTGGGGTTGTTATTTTTTAACCTGCCATGCAACCTGTCAACTTGCTTTATAAAAGCTTTCTTTCCTAGAATTCTCCAGAAGTAGTCTAATACTATAGGAAACTATCTAAACCACTATGGCATGGCCCAGACACAGAACCTAGTAAAGCATAAACTAGAGTATGGCTGTCACCTACCCCAATTGCCTGGGAAGCAGATGGTAGGAAGCAAGTATTGAAAAAAAAAAGGAAAGTATAGGCCAGCAAAAAAAAAAAAAATTCAAAGAACTGAGCGTATAAATGTTTATAGCAGTGCAATTCACAATAGCCAAGTTATGGAACTAGCCTATGTGCCAGTAAATAGATGAATGGATAAAGAATATGTGGTATATATACATAATGAAGTTTTACTCAGCCATAAGGAAGAATGAAATTATGAGATTTACAGGAAAATGAGTGAAAATGGAGAACATCATGTTAAGTGAAATAAACCAGACTCAGAAAGTCTAAGGTTGAATGTTTTCTTTCATATATAGAAGCTAGGAAGAAATGGGAAATAAAAAGGAGGATACTATGAAAATTGAAGGGAGAACAATACAGTAAGGGAAGAGAATCAGGAGGAGAGAAGGGTAGGAATTATGGGATTAAATTGGTCAAATTATGCTATGTGCATGTATAAAAACTTCATGATGTGGGCTGCAGCTATAGCTCAGTGGTAGAGTGCTTGCCTAGCATGTGTGAGGCACTGGGTTCTATCCTTAGCACCACATAAAAATAAATAAATAAATAAAATAAAGGCATAAACAAACAAAAACACATCATGATGAATCCCATTATTGTGTATAGTTGTATTCCTCAATACAAACCATAAAAATTGAGGTCCTAAATCCCAAAGGACAGGAAATGGAAAGAATTGAACACCATTTTATTTTAAGACTTAAAAATCTCATTTTACAGAGTATAGAAACAAGCTTTCCTTTTTGTTTTCCTTCTTGCTCTTGCAGCGCACTTCCTTGTCAGTTCATTGTACTTCTTATTAATTATGCAAGATCTTTCTAAGGATAATAGTGCTAAAGTTCTATAATCCTTATATGCAAAAAATGTGTTGAGTTTTGAATGATAATTGGGCATGTTCATTTTCCCTCAGCACTTTGAAGATATTAATAAACAATTTGTTGACTTCTTTTGTTTGTTAATAAAAGTCTACTATTTGATTGTACTTTTTGGTAGGTCTTTTTGTTTTCTTCGTCTAGCTTTTCATATTTTCTCTTTTTTCTTTCTTTGTTGCACATGGTGAGATTGTAGATATGTGATTTATGTTTGTTTAGCCAGCTCTGCATATGATGTTTTTCAGTCAAAGTAAATAATTTCCTCTTCAATTTGTCGTCATTATTTTGGTAAACATTCCCTTTTCACTTTCTATCTTTTTTTCTTGTTCTCAAAGTTTTATTTTATGCTTTGTATCTCATTTGTCTTCTATGTCTCTTAATATTTCCTTTATTTTTCTTTCTTGGTATACTTAATGTTATTACTTCAACTCTATACTCCAATTCATGTATTTTTTCATGTATACTATTTAGTTCATCTGTTGGGTTTTTCTGTGTGTTTTATATTCAATGAATATATTTTTCTCCACATTTAAAAATTATTTTAAAAATATCTACTAGTTGCTCTTTTGTAATTCCACATTATTTTGGGGATCTTATTTTTTTATTTCTTCATAGTGGAAACCCTTTTTCTGAATTTTTTCTTGATTTTCTAGTTTTTGTTTAAAAGCTCATTATCTCTGGGAGTTGTGTCTTGCATAAGCCTTCCTTCTTTCTAGAATTGCTGTTTCTGACTTTGTGGCTCACTTAGCTCTAAACCAGGTTATGTATTAGTGTCCCAGCTTGTGTTCCTCATACCTAGGTGATCTGTTTCCACATGTTTTCTTGTGCAGTGCTACTCGCTAATAACAAAGATCTTGGACTGGTACCTCAGGTACAACTGCCTACTTTGGACAATCAGTGTGCTTTAGGATACAACTTTGGGTGGGCAGAACTATGTCAACCCCTTATTACATATGAGAAGTGTGACCCTGTTACCTAGCTACATAAGTCAGCTTTCTATCATGGTGATAAAATACTGAGAAAATGTTTATTTTAGTTTATAGTCTCATTTCAGTTCATGACTGGCTGACCCTTTTGCCTTTGAGTAAGTGGTTAGTCTGTGTATCATGGTGGGGAACACATGCTGGAGGAAACATTTCACCTCGTAGCAGCTAGGAAGCAGAAAGAGAGAGAGAAAAAGAGAAAGTGTGAGAGAAAGGGGCTGGGATCCCAATATTTCCTTTCAAGAGCACTCCCCCAGTGACCTAACTTCTTTCCACTAGGCCTCACCTCCTGAAGGTTTCACCACCTCCCAATAATGCCATATAATGATGAGCAAGCCTTGGATACATGGGCCTTTGGGGAACATTCAAGATCTAAGCCATCATACCACTTTCACGTAGGAAGCCTCTTGCAGGCTGTAGTTCAATGGAGCTGTTTAGAACCAACTATCTGTATGTAGCCTCAACTGCCTTTTGACCCCCTTTAACTAATGATCTTTCTTTCTACCTATATTTTATTCTACAAAGAGTTTAATTTTGTTTCTGTAATTTTTCAGTTTTAAAGTTTCATTCATTTTTTCAGCTTCTCACATCATTGCTCTTCTATGTTTGGAAAAGATTTCTCATGTACTATCTTTGCCATGTTGAACCAGAATGCAACTAATCTTTCTATTAAAGATAAAACAAAATCAAGTGGGTTTAAATCATAGCACAGAAGAATGGAGTTTGATAAAGGAAGGCCTTTGGGCTGCAGTTGTTAAATTCTGCAATAAATGACTAGAGTATTTTGCTCTCTTTACTATTTCTAGAAATAAAATGTACCCACCCATCTGAGATAGACTTGGCACAGCCCTGATTTGAGCTAGGGCAATGGATGTGATGACTCTCTGTATTCCTTCCACCCCAGTGAATATTAGGCATGAAGAAACTCATGCCTTCAGGGCCACAGAAATGTTTGGTCAAAGGAAGGGGCTCTCATTTTCTGTCTTAATCTAATAGAAGACACTGTGAAAAATGTCCTCACTTAAAAAAGGAGTATTTAAAGCCAAGATGATGAACGAATTTTGTGTCCAAAAGAGAAAACTAGTAGTGACATATATAAGGCACTCCTTTTACATACAGTCCTATATCAGCAGTATGATATGGAGGAACATTATCTAGATAGTGACAAACTTGATGGGGGGAGTCCTACATGCCATGTTTAGGCAGGAATTTTTCCATTGGAAAAGATGGAGGAGCTGTCTATTTCCATTTTTTCTCTGTTTCTTGAAGTTCTGACTTTCTAAACTCCTTACCCTTGAATTGTCTAAGCATTTCACCTGTGTTTGAGGTTTTACTCCTACAGCTCTGGTTAAACCATGGCAATCAGAGTATACAGACTACATTTCCAGGGCTTCCAGAGAGAAATATATACTAATTTCCATGAACAGCAAATGAATTTTTTTTTCAGCATCACTTGTCCAAGTCTCTGTGGCAGAGGTCAAGTCTTGGTCACATACCACAGGGCTCTACCGGGCCCAAAGAAGCTGGTGCTACATGGAGACTGGAACGTTTTAAATGGAAAAGTCACAATGAGCTTGTATGAATATGCCACAATGAATCCCAGTATGATATATAATTATTATGAACCAATCAATACACATTTTTTAAAAAAACTGCACAAGTTACGAAGATCATTAAATTCATCCTGATCTCTTAGTAGGACTCTGTTTGGTCCCTGATAATTAGAAATACATAGGAATGAAATTCCCTATCTTTTAGTGGAATGAAGTGGTATAAAGAGAGGAACTACAGAGAAACAGCACAACTTCATTCCTTTTGTTTTTTACATAATTTTATCACCAAAGAGACTTTTATACTGACCAGGAGCTTAAATAATAATATTATCTAAGGGTTTTTTATGGTCATTCCACTGAGAATTTGTGATTCAGAATTAATAAATTTGGCTTCCCTTGGAGGGATTCCAGCATTCCTGGGTTATTAAAGAGCTGTTATAAAATTGCCAAAATAACTGATTTGGTCTGGTTACCAGAGACCTAATCCACAATGTTTCCTTTTGGTTAGGTGTGAAAAAGTTTGGCTCTGTAATATAGTTTTAATAGGGATAGTGACAGTGTGGTTTTGCCAAGAGAGGCACCTGGGGTGAGCCCAGGCTTCTAAATTCCAACAATGTGCCATGTTCCCATAAAGGAAAGGCTGGGAGCCCTAGGTCATTTCTCTTTCAGTAGTATTTGAGTTGAGTGAGCTATCAAACACAGGCATTACTGCCACAGTGCAATATGCATTTCAGAAAACCCTCACATTCTGCAGAATTATACACTGAAAAATAACAGGACTTAAGGAAAAAACAAGATTGGAGAAAACCACTCAAAACTTAGGAAAGTTTGCAACCAGAGTACTAAAAAACAACTATACTAATAAAATAGTAGGATGGTTTGAAAAGAGCTTACTTGTATAATAAATAAAAAATATAGGAAATATAGACTTCACCTTTTAAAATAGTGACATTGGATGGAAGCTAGGGGATGTAAGAAAGGATTAAGGCTGATGATTTATAGAGACAAGAGAAAAATTCACCAATATACAGGAGAATCATGTAATATATACTTAAAAGATAGCATGCTGTCAAACTGAACCAAGAAAAAGAATGTAGTAGAGTGAATGGGAATATGATAGAGTATTTACTGTATCTCTTTATGCTTACTGATTTCAATTGAGTTAGTGTACTTGGCATTTAGCTACTGTTACTTGGTAATGCAGAATAATCGTTTGCTGAGAAATATTATGTATGAACATAGGCAATTTCTCTCTTAACCTTGTCCCCTTATTTAAAACAAATATAAACATTTTTACATTGTACAAATTCATTATATAGCAGAAATGGACTACATAAGTTGAGGTAGATAGATGTTTTAATTCACGTGACCATTCTGTATCTATTTTTTGGGCTTTCTGCTCTGACCTTAAAGATTTTGTTCCCCTTTCTTCTCATCTCATACATTTATTTACATAAGAAGGTGAATCTAGGTTTATGGTGTGTCTGTGAGTTCCTGTATTATAGTAATCGAAGAGAGAGACTTTTTTTTTGCTTCTTCAAGTTTCTTTTTTCAAAGGGCAAAAGTTCAAGAGGGGGTTTATTTTTTTTTATTTTGGTAAAGTGCACATAACATAAAATTTATCATTTAAAAGTGTACAATTCAGTGGCATTAAGAACATTTATGATATTGTGCAACCATCACCACTAATTTAGTTCCTGATATTTTTCACCACTCCAAAAGGAAACCCAGTACACATTACACAGTCCCTTCTCATCCCCCTCACTCCAGCTCCTGGCATCCACTAATCTATTTTCTCTCCTTGTAGATTTTTCTCTTTTATATTTCATACAAATGGAATCATACAGTAGGCAGTCTTTGGCTTCTGGCTCCTTTCACTTAGCATAATGGTTTCAAGGCTCTCATCCATGCTGTAGCCCATGCCAGTACTTCTTTCCTTTTTATGGCTGAATAATATTCTACTGCATGGTTAGATCACTTGTTTATCCATTCATCAGTTGGTGGTTATTTGCATTGTTTCCACTTTTTGGCTACTGTGAATTATGCTGTTATGAACATTTGGGTATGTATTTTTGTGTGGCATGTGTTTTCAATTCTGGGTATATAACTAAGAATGAGGTTTCTGTGCCATTTAGTAATTCTATGTTTTACTGATTAAACAATTTCTCCCCAGTTTTAAGACCATCCCATCTTCTTTTGGTTCATCTCTTTGATGGCTGATTGCAATTGTCATGGCTGCTACTGATTTGCTAATGTTGTCATTATCCATGTCTGATGGCCCTTCAGTTTTTCCTCTCTTCTTTTGTTCTCTATTGAATTCTGTATTCTATTGCTTCTAGGATTATATTAAAAGGTCAATTACTTTTAAACAACAACAGTCAAATAGACTATTATTTTTAGTAAGGTGACTACCCTAGCTTTAGTATGCAAAACGGTCAGATGCCATTTCTTTGCTTGCAAAAGATTACACTTTTCTAAAAAAAAAAAAAAAAAAAAGTATTTTCTGGAATCCCAAGCTAACCAAAAGCTTAAGGATCCTGGAATATTGGTGTTTAGATAGCAGAGGCTTTACTCTATTACAGTCATTATGCTGTTATTATCATTGTTCTTAAACTGATTGTTGAGGGTTGCCAAAGAAGATGTTCACTGTTGATCACTATACCCTCCATATCTATACTGACTGCTTTCTTAAACTGCTTTAACTGTCTTTATACCTTATTTCTATTTTTTTCTCCTACACTTAGTCCTTGGACATTTTTCAGAGTATGAAGGGTTAAAACCTTTTCCAAAGAAGTGGCAATTAACTTGCCTCCTGCAAGGTGAGATCATCTTTGCCTGTAGTAAACCATATAACTTGATTTCATTGAAAGAATGTGATTTACTAGGGAATGAGATTGATCAAATTATGTCATGTGCATGTATAACTATGGCATAATGAATTCCACTATTATGTATAACTATAATACACCAATATAAATGAATGAAGAAGAATGATTTCCTGTTAATATGCTAAAGTCCTGTGTCACATAAAAACAAAGTATTTTGGGAAAAAATGTAATTTTCCATTATGATAGAGTAAAACTGTTTGCTTTCTCTATTTCTTTCAGTGGATATTAACCAACATTGGTCCCTCAAGAAGGTGCAGAGGTGGCACTGCCCGAGGGATATCAAGAGGCTTACATTTGTCCTGAATAAATCTTCCACTTGCTTTCTATACAAGAGAAACATCTATTTTTACTTACTTTTCAGAGTTTAGACAGTGTTTCCCAAAGTTTGCTTTTAGGAACATAATTTTATGGAATAGTATTAGGGTTTACTAGGGAAAATATTTATATGGTCAAATAAATTTGAGTTTCTGAATTAGAGAAACTTAAAAAGGTTTCTTTTAATGCAGGACTTCTCAGAGCCTTTAATTTATTATTACACAGTATGAATCTACTAGAGAAGTATGTATGATGCAGTGTTATTCAAATTTATTCAGCCATAGGGCTCATTTTTAAAGAATATTTATTTTTTAGTTGTAGTTGGACACAATACCCTTATTCATTTATTTTTATGTGGTGCTGAGGATCCTACTCAGGGCCTTGCACATGCTAGGAGAGTGCTCTACTGCTGAGCCACAATCCCAGCCCTAGGAGTCATTTTTAATAGAGCACTTTGTAGGATAAGTGTTCCTTAGTGTGTTTTAAGAAGTGTTAGATTATGCCATTCAATTCCCAGAAGTTTTTTTTTGTTATAGCAATAAGCTATTGGTATATACTTCATTTGCAGATGTTCATTTGGGAAGCATATCACTTTTGCACAAGACTTGAAGCTAGTGTTACTTAAATTCTAACATTATCAAAGGTAACCTTAGGTAAATTTGGTAAAATGCTAACTCCCAGGCTCTGTGCTAGAAATTCTGCTTCTGTTGATCTGTAGTGAGTACCATGCATTTAAAACACCACATTCATTCTAATCACTTACACTGGAGAATGTACTACAATAATAGGGCCCAAGAGAGGCTTTGAGAATGGAGGTCAGGACATGTGAGAGAGCAGTCCTGGGCAATATCTTGGAATAGAGGGCCCTGTGAATTCTGCAAAGGGCTATGGAAAACATGGCAATGCTGTTTCTGTTATAATTGGGAGCATAGGCACCCTAGAAACACATTTTGCTTGTGTGGCATTTCCCCAGGACCAACCCCAGAGTAGCATGTACATAGTGTGCCATCTGGTCTGCCTCCTCTTCTTTCCCAGGGATCCCATCCAAAGCCTTTCTCTTCTGCCATTTTGCACATTCACAGCCTCTGGCTGTCATGTCCAGAAGCAGGACCCTCCATGGGGAGCTCCCCCTTCTACCCCACCCATTGTTCATGACTTGTTGGCAAGAAATGAATGGCATTTCTCGGAATTAGCCCAGGAATTTCTGCTGATAAACAAATGAAACTCTCAAAGGGAAAAGCAATCAACATAGTTTGAAATAAAATCAGTGTTTTCAGCTTAGTCTGTTTCCAACTTAGTTTGAAATAAGAGTCACATCTAGGGTATTTTAAGGAAAGGATTATGAAAATGTCCTATAGTGGGTTTTCATCCTAGTTGCAGGGCTTACTCTTGAACCAGGGCCTGATTTCTACGTGAGTAAGCAGAGGAGATGATTATTACCTTGATTTCCTGTACCTGTGATTCCAAGACCCATTGAGCCATCAGATCAGCCTCATCTCCAGTTCTCTTCCAAGTTGCCTGACACCTGCAATTGTCATTATTACAGTTTCATCCTTTTCATGTAAGCTTTGCTTCTTGATACATTCATGTGTCTACCTTGGAAGTGGCAACTTAACTCTCTGTAATCATTTTAACTTAATCTAAACACTGGATTTAGAAAGCAGAATTTGATTGCAGAGAGAGGAGGTGGGTATTGGAGAAAAAAGTCCTGAAGCTGCTAGATGGATTTGGGTACTTGGAAGAGTTATGAAGGAGCAGGGAGTCAAAGGAAGAAACTAGAGCATCAGGCTTTCCCTTCTCCACAGTCCTGCAGGGCACCAAGCTTCTCCCCAATTTTAAGGATAAGTTTTTTTATTCGTGGCAGAGGACATAGTTGTTTCTAGGATGAGTTGCCAGCTTTCAAGTTTTTTACTTTGGGGTTATTAATTTAAAACCAATATATTCTTGAAGTAACCAAATATCTTTGCTATCTGTTGCCTAGAGCCAAAGGGTTTCACTTCTGGGTTTTGGATGCAAAATAACTATAACCCAAAAGGTTTGCCAGATTATTTGTAGCCACTAAGATAAATAACAGTCTTTATTAGAATGATTTTGTCTGAATTTTGTATTTAGACTTTTATACCGTCAGCTATTCCCTAAAAGTGACTTTAGAAACTGGCACACTTAGGGTGTCAGTTATTGAAATGTGTTCCAAAATCTACCTCCTCACAGGACTCCATTTTTGGCCATCCAAGTATTCAATTGTATAAATGTCTTGATGTGTTTGTTGTCTCTTGTGTTTGCCCCAAACTTGCTAAGAACCAGAGAATGGGAAGTAGTTTAGCAATGTACATGTGGCTGCTTATAAGGAGTTTTCTAGAGTTGTACTCCTACAATTATAGAGAGGCTATAAATAAAACATATGTACTGTATCCTTTAAGATACATCAAAATTTCATTCAGGAGGGGTAGGAAGAGGTTTGGTTGGATTTTAGTTTAATTGAGAAGAAAAGGAGCAGAGATTTTCAAAATACATGAAGATACAATAATTATCTCTGCAAGTTTTGTTTTATTTACTTTAATAAGTTCAATAAGCTTTGATTTATCCAAATTCACAGGATCATGCTCTCAGGGATCTAAGGCCAAATCAGAGCCCATACTCACCATTGTGTGGTTTATGGGTGTATTCACTTCTTATTTTATTAGAAGAGAAATGATATTTAAGGAGAGAACAGAGAAACATGCTTTATTTCCCCCTTACTTTATTTTGTTTCCCTTCTTAATTTCCTTCCTTCCTACATTTTATTCACTTTTCAAAAAATATTTTATCAGATAAAAGATACACAACATAAAATTAGCTATGTAAGCCACTGTATAGTTCAGTGGCATCAAGTACATTCATATTCTTGTAAAACTACCAACAACCATCTTTAGAACTTTTTTCATCTTCTCAAATTGAAACCCTCTACCCATTAAACACAAACTGCCAACTTTTCCCCTTCCACACCTTCTGACAACCACCAGTCAATTTTCCATCTCTGTGAATTTGACTAGTCTAAGTATGTCATAGAAGTGGAATCATATAGTACTTAACCTTTTGTGACTGACTTATGTCATGTAGCACAGTCATCAAGGTTCATCCATGCCATGTTTTTTTCTTTTTTAAATGGGGAAGAAATATTAGAAGACACCTGGGAGGAGGTTGGTAATACAGATGAGGAAGTGAAGTCAGGAGGCAAGCAAAAGGGTCTTAGTGGAATCTCGAAACTAATGGTTTTTGGTGCTCCTTTCATAGAATGAAGAAGATTTCAGGGCTGGAGATGTGGCTCAGCGGTAGCGCGCTCGCCTGGCATGCGTGCGGCCCGGGTTCGATCCTCAGCACCACATACCAACAAGCATGTTGTGTCCGCCGAGAACTAAAAAATAAATATTAAAAATTCTCTCTCTCTCTCTCTCTCTCTCTCTCCTCTCTCACTCTCTCTTAAAAAAAAAGAAGATTTCAGAGACCACACTGTCTCTGAAAATGGCAGATATGGCAAACAGGAAATAGTATCAATGACTGTATAAGATATTAAGTTTTGAAAGGCAGACATATTTCTTATTAATGTATGTCAGAGAGTATTATTTCTTAGGAGCTGATTACCATCAACTTTTGCCATTTATTTTTGGAGGAATCCATAATGGTATAAATGCATCCCAGTTTCCCTTATATGGCCCTTTCACTCCGGAGATTGCTTCATGAGGCAATGTTGAAGGAAATCTGTAATTACTGACCCTGGTGAAAGAAAGGGAGGACTTCAGTGAGCTTCAGAAAAATAAATGGCTTCTCTTTCCATCTCCAAAAGGGGTTGATGTGGTGTATGCATTTATTATTGTAATTCATTTGTTTATTTTAATAGAAGAGAAATTAGCTTCAGTATAAGAAAGTTATTCCCAAGGAGGTACTTCTAGGCATGAATAAGGGGAGCAAGAGTCATCTGAAAGTTACCATATTACAGCTCTAGCCTAATGCTGAGTAAAAGCAAGACACACAAAATCTACAAATGCATGCATTTCGACTCAACTAATAAAAAATTCAAAACAGGTAAAACTAAACTGTATTGTTTGAGGATGTATGTAAATATAATAAGACTACAATGACAAGCAAGGAAATGTTTAGTACACTAATCAAGATGGTGGTGACCTCCAGTGGGATAGGAAGGTTTCTGGGGGGCTGCCAATGTGCTCTCTGCATCTACAATGTGGTCACATGGTGTTTGCATTATAATCATCAGTTCAACTGCACATTCATGTTGAAAACATTTTCCAGCATAGAATCCTTTCAATGGTGTTACAGTTTCACTTTTTTGAGATAGTTATGATTAGAAGCAAAGGTGATCCAGAGACTTTATCAAATCCCACTATTATGTATAATTAAAATATGTAAAGAAAAATTAAAAATATGAAAAAGATGACCTTGAAAAATTGTGACCAAGCATAAGTTTCTGTACATGTATTTGACTGCATGTGAGGTAGTTGTTTATATAGTTTTGGTCTTCCTGGTGTTTGGTTTTGTCTTTTTATTTTATTTTTTTGTACAAAGCAGAGCAGTACCAAAGTCTACAGAATGGTGTGCCCTCTGTCCTCTAGATGGGCCCTTGAAATTAGTAAGAAGGCATGTGAGTCATTTGAGGCATTTGATCACGAAGCTGCCGAGTGAGTGCATAGTAAGTTGGCAAATAGATGAAACCATCTAGCTCTAAGCTTAGATTACTGACCAGAGTGCCCATGTATTTCCAAGAAGTCAGGCAGATCAGGCCACCTTTAGAAAAGAGAGGGGAACTCTGATCCTTTCAGGTATGTATGCCCTCTTCCAGGTAAGGGTGGACTGTGCTATCACGGGTTGAGAAAGATATGAGGCCAGAAAAGAGATTCTTCAGTTTACTGTGGTTTGTTCACAGATTAGATTTTTTTGTACCAACTTATAAATTGAGTGATAATTTCTACCTTCTCCTAAGGTTTGCATTGACAGTGAGCAAAAATGTTGATGTGGGAAATTGCTTTGAAAAGTAGGTAAATGAAAACAAGATGATGTTCATTACTGAAAATAAGGGAATTTAAATCCCATACCCAGATTGCATTTGGGCATATCTATACTATGGGCAAAGCTGGAACCTTGGCATTTTGATACACATTCCCAGGGATGCCACCAATAGCAACCCCATAACCAAGCACTGAACATGGGTCTCCAGTTTAAGGAAAAAGATGTGGAAAGTCCAAAGGAAAGTGTGACAAGTTTAATGACTGTTACACAGAGGACATAAATAAATGGCATCACTTCTGCCTTGCCTTTCTATTTTCCTGTAAGTTCTCAGAGGTGCCTAAGTGAACATACTACACAATAATGCTAACCTTCTTTTCAAAGCTGAGAAAGCCCTTAGCAGAAACATGAGGTAGTGCTGAGAATGCACTCAGAGACAAGGCAAAAAGTCCTTGAACTGCTTGGAAAACTTGAAGTTTTTAAAAAATTTAAAATTTTTTTTGACTAGGCACGACCCATCCCTCTTCCAAATCATAAAAATAGGGAGCAGGATTGTTTGCTCTGTGTTGTTACATGCTGATTAGGCTGCCATGATTCCTGTTTGCTGACCAGGAGTATTTTGGTCCCTACTTACTAATTTTTGCTCTGGTCAGAGGCCATCTTCTAGCACCTCTTGAAGGAGCACAGCATGATCCTACTATAAGGGGCCTTTTAGACCAATGAGATCAGGGAAAAGAGCCACTGATGTGGTGCCACTTCCAAACCAAAGAGGATCATCTCTATACACACATACTTCTCCCAGAGTTTTGGAATTGTTTTTGTTGTCACAGTGATATAGTGGGGAATGTCATTGGCATTTAGTGGGTAGCAACTAAGGATGTTAAGTGTTCCACAATGAGTAGGAACACAATGCAGTATAGAATTGTCCCACACAAAATTCCAGTGGTAACCCTATTGAGAAACACTGGACAGCAGCCTTACCCAGAGACATTCAGTGAAGGCAGTCCACACCTAACCTTGATTTGGTGATGGCAGTTTATCCATTCATTTACTCATCCACGTCGTATACATTTACAGAATACAAACTTTGGATCAGATTATTCATATCCATATCTATATCTATATCTATATCTATATCTATATCTATATCTATATCTATATCTATGTATCTATATCTATATATACCTATATATCTATATCTATGTATCTATGTATCTCTCTCTCTCTCTCTCTCTCTCTCTCTCTCTATATATATATATATATATATATATATATATATATATATATAGTCTCTGCCTCAAGGAGCTCATAGTGTAGTGGGGGTAACAGGCATAACAAGATGATTGAAACAGAATGTGATGAGTACTCTTGTAGGGGTGTTGACAATGCCTGTAGAGACAGAAAGAGATTAAAGACCATCTATAAGAGCCAGGAGCCAGGCAAAGTCTCATAGAGGAGTCAGCATTCAAGCTGGGTTCTGACAGATAAATGAGATTTTGCCAGTTGGGAAAGAGAGAGATCAGGAGGGCATATGCAAAGGTGTGTGTGTGAATTCTGACTGCAGTTGAATGTGATTTGGGCAGGAGGGAGGAGGCTGGAAAGGTCAGGTTGGTGGAGCCCTAGTTCCAGAGGACCTTACATGTTCTATAGTTAGACATTATTTTGAGGAGTAGGAAGTAGGTCAAGTTTGTCTTCAGTGCTCCCAGACATCTTCTTTGTGCCTTTTTTTCCTCTTGTGTAATCTCTCCCATTATTGCCTCTTCCCAGCCACTCAACTCTCAAGCAGTCATTCATATCTGATGGGGATGAGGCAGGGTTACTCCTTCCAGAAGGTTTTTCTGTTTATCAGCAAAGGATCAATGCTAAATACAAGAATACTCAAATGACAGAATTAGATGTCAGTGGGAGAGACTTTGGGAAGGAGACTTTGATGTACTGAGCACCAAGGAGATGGGGTAGAGGATTTGGTTCAGTTTACATGAATTCAATGTGAGTATGAGTGGAAATGAGCATATGTGTGAGTATGCAAGCAGGAGAGATTGTGTGTGTGTGTTTATGTGTGTGTGTGTGTGTGTGTGTGTGTGTGTGTGTGTGAGAGAGAGAGAGAGAGAGAGAGAGAGAGAGAGAGAGAGAGAGAGAGATAAGTGGGGCCATACTATCACCTATCTTAAAACAGTATTTTGAGGATTGACTAAGTTAAGGTATGTAAGGGGTTTAGCACAGTGCCTGGCCCATAGTCAACCCTTAATCAATTTAAGCTATTGTTGTTATTATTTCAGGATACAGGGACAGAGAGCTCAGTGTGGAGAAGTGGGAACATGCTGGCCAGAATGGAGATCAAGATTTTATGTTAAGACTTAGCAGCTGTGTCTGGCTAGTTTCAAATACGTGCCTAGGCCCACATCTTAACACTGGGACAATATAATATTTCAACATGTTGGCTTATCAGAATGTAGATGTTCCCAGGTGGAGACAGAAAATTATGTAGTGTATATTTGGATATCATTTTATGTACATTTGTGTACTCTGTCTCCATTCCAGAATGTGTGGTGGGCGAAAAGCTATTGTTTTACAAAGTGAGGATCTGCTTTGAGGCCCAGGTCAGCAGGTCTGTCCTCATTATAGGACCACCCAATAGGGGAAACCCTCCACTCACTCCAGAGCCAGGGAGATAACTTATAAAGAAATTAACTTGGGAGGGGCTGCATTAAGAAATAAAAGTCTTAGCTGGAGAAGGAAGGAAGGAAAAAAAGGGGAGGGAAAAATACTAGGAAGGACAGGATACTTAAGATCATCCAGCTGCCCCCAAAGTGAACTTACAATGTTTTCTGTGTTCTCTTTGAAAGAGGGGCTGGTTTGTCCAGCATTCAATGGAAACTTGTTGATTGACACTGAGCTGGGCACAAGTTCAGTGTGAGTGTGCCTTCAGCTATTTATTTGATTTTTACAAATTGCATCCTTAGCAGTAAGACTGTTTAGCTTCTACTGGCGCCCTGGGGCAGTAAGTTTAGATTGTTAAAATAGCAGCCATTAACACTCTCTGTGTTATGACACTGTCCTCCCTGCCCCCCCTTTCAAGGACAGGCATGAGGTTGTTTGACAAAAGTTACATTCTCCTCTCCCTACCAGGAGAAACAGAGGCTTCTCCTCTGAGTCAAAGGCACATTTGCCTAGCCCTAATAAAAGCCTCTGAGTCTCTCCCCTACACCAGTCCCACTCACACACATGTGACTTTTGTGTGTACACTCGCGAACACATGAACTCTCACATACACTCTCACACTCTCACACCCACACCCATCCCACAAGCTTCAGATACCCTGGGGAGCCCTTGTGCTTGTCTTGCTGTTCTTTTGTTTTGCTTTCCTTTATTTGCTTTGTTTTGATTTGAAATCTGTCTTTGGGATGACATTGGATATTTTTTTCAATGTTATTAATAGTGCAGTGGAGGGAGCATGTAAGGACTTTCTCCTCAGTTCTGGCCATGCATGGTTCTCCAGACTCAGAAGTGTAATGCTGACTTTTATTGATCAGTTGAGCTGGTCTTTGTAGGACTTTGCATACAATACCTCTTGAGAAAGTAGCCCAGGGAATTCTAAAAGATGCCTGAATTCCCGGATTATCTAGATTATTCATACATCTGCTTAAAAGGGAATTTTTTCATGAGAGGACTGGATGGCTATGGCATTCTTCAAGGCCCTAGGGAGAGATCAAAGGAACAGAGACAATGGGGAAAGTGTGGAGCTACTCAGCTCTCTGAACAAGACAATAACCGTCATAAGACACAGAGTACACCACCATCTCAGAGGATCAGCAGTTGGTCACAACTGAACAGCCATGGTGAGTCCAGACCTAGAAGGCATAGAGGGGAAGTTCTGTTTTCTCTTGACATCTTTGGTATGTGTCTTTACCGGCACTGTCCAATAGAACTGTGTGAAATGATGAAAATATTCTTTTTCTGCACTCTCCATTATGATAGCCACTAGCATGTGTAACTGTTGGACACTTGAATGTGACTACTGTGAGACAGAGAAACTGCTTTTTAAATTGCATTTAGTGTTCACTAGTTTAAATGTAACTAGGCACATGTGACTAGAGGCTACTGTAGTCTATGATCCAATTCTCTCCCATTCATTGGATGATTTGTGCTGCATTGAATTTAATGTTGTGTTTAATTTTGTACATTCTGGTTGTTTAAGTGTCTTGCAATTAGATCATAAACTTCTTTAGGATAGTAATCACATATTCTAAAGTCATAGATATTTGGTGTAGCCCCTTCTCCCCATGTCTGACAAAGGAAACTGAGAAAGATTGTAACTTACTGCAGGCCACAGTACTCCTTAGTAACTTTAAGTGAATCTAGAACCAGGTCTCTCTGTCTCCTGGATTGTTCTTGTACCTTGTTTCCCTTGCAGACAAATTTTTGAAGAGTAAATACTACTTTCTTCACTGCTTATAATTGAGATTCATCCCCTGACATTTGGAAATAATTTGGATCCCAAGTCTGTATTTATCTCCTCATGTGCCAAGGCATAAAGTAGGCTCAGGGCAAATGCTTGTGGAGTGAATTAATTCTCTAACCCTGTTGTCTGTTATCTTTTGTGTTATATTTTTCAAGAAACTCTGTTTCTGTCTCAGTGCCTTTGAGTCAGCCAGAGCTCATGCCATCTTTGTCTCAGTCCAGAGAGTCTTGGCCTGTATGTGTTCAGGTATAAACTAGAGAATGCTGAGAATCTTCATGGCAGACTGATGAAGAGGCTGTAATATTTTGGGTTCTGAGTGTCTTTATATTCTGAATTCTCTACACGTGATGGTCACCAGGGATATCATATAACTCTTTCCCTTCTCCACATTTCCACAATAACCTAGGATAAAAAATGCCACAGGTAAAAGATTTTGGAGCTATATCCTTCTGGTCACCTTAGAAAGCAAGAGAAAACACCTAGTCCTAACTAACCCCAGAAGCAGCTGCTAAAAGGGAAGACAATTCAATTAATAGGTTCAAGTTCATTCTCCTTTCATCTTTCTTATCCTCTATGTTCGCTACTCCAGGCCTTTGCCCCAACCCAGAACCAACCAATGGTAACACAGCAATAGCTAAATTGAAGCAAAACCTGTTAACAGCCACCAAAGGTTGAGTTTCAGCCAGGCAGCTGGCTCTTCCAGTCAGCCCTGCCAAGAGCCAGGCTAAGGCAAGGAGGCAAATAGCCTGTGTCTCATCTGCAGTGGAATGGCCGGCTCATTTGCTGGTACCACCTAATGAAGGAGTGATCTGGTACTGAGATAGAAGGCTTCCAGGGACCCACCCAGCCCTAAAAATCTGAATCCCAAGTATAGTCATTGGATGCCAAGGACACTGGAGAAAGTCTTTGGAGCATGTAGAATACCAAGCCAATTGGAGTTCCTGCTAAGCCAGCCCAGAATTCCTAGCATTCCAGCCACACCATATACACCCCCACCCCCGGAGGGCAGCCAGTGGCCACAGCAAAGGCCACATCCAGCAGGCTGAGACCCTCATTAGACCCTCCAAGAGTCTGCTTCCTCACTTAGGGCCTGTCTGCTTGCCCTGTGCTGAGTTCAGGGAGGTGGACAAACCGTACCACCCAGTTTAACCTAAGAATCTCACTTGCCATGGACTCTCTGGGCAGTGAATCATTTTGAGCAAGCACTTAAGCAACTTTCCACTGAGTCATCCTGAGGACTGTCAGGTTCACTAATCCTGACATATACTGTGTATATCTTTTGTTCAGAAACTGTCCCTATCTTGATTCTGGGGGAATGGGGTATAAACAACAGAACTTTAATGATGTGCTTATTGGAAGTCATATGAATTAGGGCTTCCTCTGCCTCTCTGCCTCCAAAAGGTTTGAAGCTCATTATGAAAAATCCTGCCAGTACCAACTCTTGATCTGTGTCTGCTTTTGGCTACATGGCTAACAAGAGTATGTACTCTTTACTCTGAGTGGCTGTGCATGTTGGATTTCTTTTCCAGATCCTCCATGGATCTGTTTTCATTTGGCTTCTTCTAGACCAGGGTCTGGCAGTTTTTTTCTGCGAAGGGCCAGATAGTAAATATTTTAGCATTTGCAGGCAACTCTTGCAACAACTCTTCCATTACAGTGTGAAAGCAGCCATAGACTATGTAAATTAATGGGTGTGGCTGTGTTCCAATAAAACTTTATTTAGATAAACAAGTCATGGGTCAGAGGAGTTAGCCCACAACTCCTATTGTAGATATAACAAATTAGCAGATCATAATCCAATTTCAACTGTTAGAGTATCTGGATAATTTTGAAGAAGAGACTGCTCTTACCTTATAGTTCTTTTGGGAGGAGATATAGAAGTTGTAGGAATTTTTTCACCTTTTCCATTTTGAATACCAAAGTCTATTCCTCATCAAGTATTGGATACTCTGTAATAATTGGAATTGACTAAATCACAATGCATTAAAAATGCACCAAGCTCAGGGCTTAAAACTATAAAGGTTTATTTCTTACTTAGACCACATGTCCATCTCAGATTCACATGTCATTCTCATCCAGGGACCCTGGCTTACAGATCCTCACCATCAAGAATTTAGTTCCAGTGGTATGGGGAGAGAACATAGTAAACAGTGCCCTGGCTTTTAAAAACTTTGTCTAGAAGTGACACAGATTACTTCTTCTCCTATGTCATTGGTGAGAACAAGTCATATGGCCATGACTTGACTTCTAGGGGATAGGGAAATGCAGTGCTATCACGTGCTTGGACAGGGGAGAACTGGAGTATTGACAAACAACCCTTGTGATAGAACGCTCCAAGAACTCCCTCTTAGGTTTCTTCTTTGTGTCATTCCTTACCTCACCAATAGGTTATCTGGTCTAATTTTCTCTTTTGCATAACTCTGTCTGCCTTTCCTCTGCCTTTCTAGCCCTCAATATATGGAAACACAGCATAGAGGCTAAAGCATTGAGATACTAATTATTCCTTGAAATGCTGTATAGACCAGCCATGAGCAACAATTCAGGCCTCTGAGCCAGGTCCTACATGCCATTGGATCCAAGAATTGATTGCCATTGGGCAACAAGCCTGACAACAATTGGACCTCCCATGTCTCTGGTTTTTATTTCACTTTGATTTGCTTTTAATGGGAATTTGAATCAGAAAGGGAATTGTAAGCACATTGACTTAGGCAGTTCTTTCCTTTACCGCTATGGATAACAATTATCAGGATGGAAGAGGAACATGGAACTTGATATCATAGGTGATATCAATGCAATGTTATGGACTGAAGTGAAACTTAGGGCCCATGATTTTGGAGAAGGGAATACATTTGCAAATATAAAATAATTAGGATAAGCCAATTGCCCAACAATCCTAAAATCCCCAGTGGCTAAACATGACGAGGGTAAAGTTGGGTGGCCATGGAAAGGGAGGACTCTGCTCCATGTAGTCATTCAGGGACTCAGGTGCCTTTCACTTGAGTGGCTTCACCTTCCCCTAGGGCTTCATAGTCCTCTACTGTATCCTCTGCATGTGACTCTCAGTTTTGGAGGGAAGAGAAGCAATATTGTGTAGAAGATTTTACGGGTCAGGTTTCTAAGGTGTGTACACCATTTCTCACCATAATTTCATTAACTAGAACTCATTCACATGACTCTCCTAACAACAGGTGAAACTGTGAAATGAATTGTCATATAGCTGGGTCCCAAACTGGGTTTGATAAGCAAACAATATTGTGTATGCCCACTATAATATCTGAAGCCAGGGTGATTCTTCATAAGAAGAATTGAGACTGGCTGAATCTTAGACTGAAATCTTTACAAAATAACCTCAATGTTAAAATGTTTGCCACTCATTATAGGCGTTATAGGCCTTGGTGAAGTAGGAGACTAGTTATACCTTCAGAGGCCCTATATTATAAATAAAGAGAAATCTGATTTCCCAAATCTCATATCTTGTTTTATACTTCTCTGGATCTGTATGTAAGGAAAGTTATATTGTTTTTTAATATTTATTTTTTAGTTCTAGGTGGACACAATGTCTTTATTTTGTTTTTATGTGGTGCTGAGAATGGAACCCAGTGCCTCACGCATGCTAGGCAAGCGTGCTACCACTTGAGCCACATCTCCAGCCCAGTTATATTCTTATTAACACAGAGGCTTAGAATGTGAGTCCTTGGGGCAGGAACATGAAGGAGATGACATTGATTGAAATGAACCTGGTCAATTCATTCTGAGTCTAGAACCATTCATAAACCATTAATACTCTTAGGAAGTAAAGAAAAGCCATTAAAATAAAGTTATATAAGTACATAATAAGGTGAATGCGTGTGTGTGTGTGTGTGTGTGTGTGTATACACTATATAACTAATCTTTCCCTTTTTGCTTTTGCCCTGGCTCATAGGCATGTAGGGGTTTTTTTTTTTACCACTTAAATATGATAATTACATTAACCTTATTGGTTGGTCTTTATTTTAGTTACTTCTTGGTTCAGGTTTTTTAAAAATTTTTAAATACTTCATGCTATATACTGTGTGTTGCAGAAAGGGGAAAATGTAGGTATTATTTATTCCTGTTTTATTTGATGCTAGGATAGAAGACTAGTATTTATAATATATTTTTTCTGTGTGTATTATGATTTCCTGAGCAGTTCATTTTACATGGTGTAGTTTTGAAGAATTATTTTAAGTCAAAGAAAAGCTCAAAGGAGCACATCACTCCTTCAAGGGCAGCTAGAGCTTCAGTGTCTACTCTAAATCTGTTAAAATTGAGAAAGATCTTTCAGGCTCCCTTTCTTCTGAGCTGAGTTTTGAATATTTAGATCATTCGTGCCTATTATTTCCTCTATCCAGGGTTTCTTTACCCACTAGATGCCAGTAACACCCTCCCCCACCTGTGATAACCAAAAATGTTTCCAGGCATTACCAAATGTTTCCTATGGGAAAAATTGTCCCCCATTGAGAACTATCACTCTAATTTTACAGTCATTTTATTATTTTGATTAGATACCTTCACTTTACCAGGATAATAGTCTGTGGATAAATACATGCTGCCATTTCTTATAGAGATGGGTAAACTTTTAGAGACAAAAGTTATAGCAGGTAGTTTAGTTTTAAGGTTACCTCTAGAATGAGACATTTTTTAAACCAACGCTGCATGTGTGTATCCAGAAATAGGAGGACAGGCTTCTCAATACTCACTCAACCTTTGAGAATCTGACTCTTTTATAAGGTATCTCTGAAGGTTCTGAATAAGATGAGCTCTAAAACCAGAAGGCCTGGAATAGCACTTGTCAAACTTGCATGTGCACATGAGTTACTGGGTGTCTTATAGAAGTGCAGACAATGATTCTGTAGGTCTGGTGTGGATGTGTGAAGTTTTGCATTTCTAACTATCTCTCACTAATGCTGCTAGTCCCTGTACCACACTTTGAGGAGAGAGTTGCTGGTGTCTGAGATGCCATTTTCAGGTTCTGTAAAAGAGAATTGTTCTGTTTCAGGTTATTCCATTAGCCCAGTAACTTCAGTCATGTGCCATTTTAAAAATATTCCTTCTTTTTGTCATTCCATTCTGACATGGGTACAGCCTAAGACAATATAGCCTCCTCCTTCTCTTCCTCCCTCTCTTCAACCATTTAAGGTGAAAGAACTTGGGAAAAGCCATTAGAGACAGAAAAGATTCTGTGTAGGTGGCTATTTTATCCTACGTGTATTTTCAGATAATGCAGCCTACATCCATAGAACAATATAGTTCAACTCCACTTTGGGGATCACAGACCTTAGTTCCAATTCTGGTTTGACCACTTCCTAACTTTAGTTTTCTCATCTGTAATGAGAAATAACAGCAATACCTACATCAGAGGGTTGCTGTAGGGAGAAAAGAGCTAATGAACAGGAACTTGAAGTTCCTCAGTGAAAGCATGAGTCTATAAATGTTCATTGTTAATATATTTGTGTGTTTGCTGCAATTATTGGAACTGTGACCTTCAAGCTCTTTTATGCCTTCACATTATTTGCATGTTCTGCTCTTTCCTCAGTGACATCTCTCATTCTGTTATGTGATTCTCAGTGAAAGATGAAGTGATATGTGAAGTTTGAAACCACTCCCACTAGTCTCTGGTCTACTTGCTCTCCTTTTGAGAAATCCCAGTCTGAAAACAATGATTGAACCTCATTGCTTCTCCAGCCTTGGTAAATCCAAGATGTTAACACATTTTATTTACTTGCTTAATCCCCAACCACTACAATCACTTTTCCCTTCAATAACTTTGCACTAATATGAGAATTTGGGTCATTGTAGGAGTATCTGGCTGCCAAAAGAAGAATCTGAGTTTCAGATTTTTGTTAATCTTTGACTTTTTTTCACCTTTGACACTACTGTTTCCTGAGGAATAGTAGTCACCATCCCATGGCAATCAGCAATGGAGTTCTTTTGAATTTAAATTCTGTAACACCCTTTCCTTTCCTTTCTCTGTATTGTATGTTGGTACCTAAATTATTCTCCCTCCTACAGGGGCTTTGGTTTTGGTTTTGTGTGTGTGTGTGTGTGTGTGTGTGTGTGTGTGGTGTGTATGTATATATGTATGTGTTAAATATGTTAGCTTGTTTTATTTTTTTGTTATTTTTAGATATATAAACATGGAGTGTATCTTATTCTAATTAGGATCCCAGTCCTAATTGTACATGTCGGTGAGATTCACTGTGATGTATTCACACATGTATATAGCAAACTTATGTCAGATTCATTCTATTGTCTTTCCTAGTCCTATTTTCCCCCTCTCCTCCCTTTATTACCCTTTGTCTAATCTAATAACTTCTATTCTCCCCTCCTCACCCCTTATTGCGTGTGTGTTAGCATCCACATATCAGAGAGAACATTAGACCTTTGGGTTTTGGTGCTTAAATGATTTCCTAGGAGAATAAACATGATACTTTCTCTTTTTCTATAGTAATTCCACGACATGGCAGATGTGTCCCCTCTTTTTGTCTCCAGGAAGAGGGAGATTGCATTTTCCTAAGAGTATTCCCCCTATTCCAGCAGTCTGGAGCCCTTTCTGCCACCACTTTCTCTGCAGACTCTGCCAGTGGCCCCCAGGGACCGCTTTCTGAGGCCTGATGCTAACAGTTTTCTAAACACAACAAAATACATGTTTGAGGATAACTTTTGTCAATCTTCAAGTACTGAATGCCTCTTTTCTTCCCTTTTGTATGTGATATGATAGCAATAGGTTTTTTTCAATCACTTTCTGGGAGGTCTTGCTTCCAACTTCATTGTCACTTCCAATCATCCCATAATACTCTTTCAAAAATGTAAAAATCTCATTAAATCACTTCACTGTTTAAATCACTACACTAACTTCTCATCATATGCAGGAAAAATGGAAACTCCTTGGCTTGACTTCTTTGTATCCCCAGGTGGTAGATAGCATTGGGCTATCCTTGCAGGTGGCAAAATGTGAGGTTTCATTTATTAGCACCATTTAGTGTTCCGTGGAGTAGAGGGGGCTTTCCCCTTTGATTTAATGAATTTGGTAATGAATGAAAGAAGAGAAGAGTTACAAGAGATTCTGCATCTAGAAATAATGTTTGGTTTTAGCTGAAAGTGGAGTAATTCAGGGTGGGAACAGGATCCTCAATTCAGTGGTTAATAATGTCCATGAGATGGCAAATATCCATATCCTCAAAATATCTGCTTATTTGATGTGGTGCAGGGCAGCACTTTCCAAGGGGGTGGTCCTGGGATCCTTTTAGTTGTTACCCAGGTGAAAAAAAAAAGTTCCCAGTGGTTTGGTAAAGTCAGTCAAAGAAAATGCTAAGTTGTAGTTCAACAGGTTTCTTTACTCTGGGACTTTTGAGATCCTTTAACATGCTGAGAGGGGCACTGTGAACATTGACTATGGATCTTTTTTCCAACTCTATTTGAATCACAGAATTTTGTTTTCACAGAACATCTTGTGGGCTACTAGTGCTCTGCACAGCAGACTTGGGAAATGCTGGTGTAGGCAATACAAAGGAATGCTCCACTGAACTCCCCACTGTCTCATCCAGATGCCTCACATTGTTTCTGTAAATGCTGCTTGAGGGTAGTGACTAATTTGTCCATTTCAAAGGGTCATTGACCTTCAAAAAAAAAAGCCTGGTTCCCAAAGGATTAGAACTAACCAAGTAATAGTAGAACTCATTCTTAATTTATTTAGGGAGAGGAGGAAGGCAATGAGTGACACATGTTACCACAAAACCTGTCATTAACAATTAGGCATCATGCAGAACAGTAGACTTAGCATTTTCATTGCAATCACAAGTCCATTTGTTATACCTTTTGGTTATTAGAAATTTAAAAAATCCATAGTCTAGTAGCAAAGGAATAATATAAACCTACCAGATCCCCTGTAAAAGGGTTTCTTTTTGTTGGGCTACACAATCCAAGGTCAGATGAAGATTTAAGCTTGAGCAGTTTAGCCTCTGAATACAGTGGGATTTGTATTGTATCTTCCTTAGTTATTGGACTGGATTTTCCTGGGCTTCTCTAACTCTCATGTTTTGTGGCTATAAGTAAAATTGAAAATCCTAAATTTGATTCCTTGCTCTGGCACTAAAGAATAGTGTCCCTCTTGTATCTTGGTGCCTCATTTCTGTTTTGTCAAAAGAGAAGGCCATTTCCAGTTTTCTCTTGGGGATATATGTGAGAAATCCTAGGAGGCTTATGTAATGAGATTGGAATGGTCCATGAGCTGAATAATGGAGCTGATGATAAAGCTGTTCAGTAGAGTGGAAGAAATTTGGATAGGGAAGAACATAGAGGTTCCCTCTGAAAGAGTGGATTGTGAGTGCTCTCATCACACAGAAAGCTGAAAATGAGTTTGTATAACTTTAGAGCCCTAGAATGTGGAACTCTAGAGCCCTAGAATATGGATCAGTGTTGCTTTCAGAGCTCTGGTACTGGTACTACCTTTGCATTTCAATAGGGAAGGCACCTCTTTTGCATCCTAGAACACATTGAGAGTCTTGTAGAATCCACCGACCCTTTTCCCAGAGAAGGTCTATGTATACATTCTCCTTCACTCAAATACTGTAACTCATTTCACAATCACTCTTGAGAGTCACACTACTTCTTTCCATCTATCTGGGTCTTAAATAATAAGCCACATTGTTCCTGTATAGTTATGTTTATATCTTACTGAATCTAAAAATAGACTCTCAACATGGAAGCATATACCATGTTTGTTCCTCCATGCTATGCTCTGTTCTAGTGTCAGAGTCAGCAGAAGTTGGAGAAGTACAAAATATAAGCTGTATCTCTTTTGTGGGTTTTAATAATTTAGAAAGAGATACACCTGTTGTCAGGCACTAGATAGTAGGGGAAAGATAGACCATTACAATTGCTGTAAGATATCAAAATGTATTTGACAGACCCTTGGGTCTGAGTAGGATATGAGTAAGCCAAGGGTAGTCTGTGGGGGTGGTTGAGTCTCGCATGAGTCAGAGCAGAGTTAGCAAGGAGCTCACAGGGGCCCAGACCAGCTGGTAGAGCATTGATTGCCAAGAGGTACATCTTTGATGGAGACATCTTTGAGATGTACTTCATGACCCTGGCTGAACCTTGCTGTGATGCTTCTCCATCTGTGAGGCTTCAGCCTTTTTGTGCTTGCTCCCAGACAGATGACTGACACTGCAAGGCTAGAATTGCTACCTGGAAGGCAACAAATCCCAAGCCAAGGGCCTTTTCTAAGTTGCCACAGTCCACATGGAACATAGTAATGTCTCAATCCTGGATGATCAGAGTGGACACAACCATAAATATTTTTGCATTCATAGGGAATTCACTTAGCTATCTGGATGCATCCGTAATCAATGGGTTGTGTTGCATATGGCTCTGTTACTCCCTGAACCTTTTAAAAAGTAATTACATCTCTGTGAAGTAGAAGCAGGTAAAATAGTTAATCCCAACATAACACACACACACACTCTCTCTCTCTCTCTCTCTCTCTCACACACACACACACACACACACACACACACACTCAGAAATACAGAAAGTTCTTTAGAAACTGAGGACAAGAGATACAAAATAGGGGCTGTGGCTGTGGCTGTGGCTCAGTGGTACAGCACTTGCCTAGCACATGTGAGGCACTGGATTTGATCCTCAGCACCACATTATATATATATGGTATTGTGGAGAGAGAGAGAGAGAGAGAGAGAGAGAGAGAGAGAGAGAGAGAGAGAGAGGCAAAATAACAGGAGTCCCATCACAGAGCTAGGCAGTGGCACAACCAAAAATACAAATAACCCCCTGCCAAAAAATCTAGGTCCAGTTGGCAAACACCCCTGGTTTCACAGAGACATGGGCTCTTCTCACACAATGTCTCAAGCCATCCTTCCCAGGCATCTGCCTAACAAGCCTGCATATTCAGGCAGGGTCAGCTACTGACTGACAGCAGCTGAAACATTAACGGAAATGGGATGAAAAACAGCATGCAGATGGGGTCCGGATGAGGAGGGGGACAACTGGGATCAGACCAGGGTGTGAGCTTTCAGCGCCCTCTCCTACTCTCTTCTCTCCAGCTGGAGCATCAGATGACTGTTTCCTCTCACTCGCCACCTTCTTGGTTGGGACAGAATGTTGTGTCTGTCTGTTTAGCTGTAGAGTGATCTGCTGAATCTGCTACAAGAATTTCCTGGCCTGGGATCCCACTGGGGGTTGGGCTGGGGATAGGAGTAGGGAAGCCACTAGCCTTGCTGAAGGTGTGGGCCCACACAGAGTCTTCTTGAATATTCCAAGCAGCAAAGTCTTTCCTCTATCAGTCTTCTTTAGTTCAGCTGTCTGACAGACCCACTCCACCTCCAAAGTGGATCCCCATGACAGGGGACATGGAGCAAACTTATGATTTAGGATTGAACGCCCTACCATTTTGTGATTCTCTCTTTCTTTTTAAATTAATTTTATAGGTTCATTATAATTATATACATAATAGTGGAATTCATTGTGATATATTTATATGAGCATATAGCATATTTTGTTTTGTTTTATTCTCTCTTGCTTCCCCTTTCCTTTTCCTCCTTCTTCCCCAAGAATCTCTCCCTCTATTTTACTAGTCTCTCTTCTACTTTCATAAATCCCTTTTCTTTCATTTTTTTTCTCTCTAGTTTCCATATGAGAGTAAACATAAGACCCTTGACTTTCTGAGTCTGGCTTATCTCACTTAGCATGATGCTTTCCAATTTTATTCATTTTCCTGCAAATGATATAACTTCATTCTTCTTTATGGCTGAGTAGAATTCCATTGTGTATATATACCACATTTTTTATCCAATTGTCCATTGATGGACACCTAGGTACATTATGATTCCATAATTCAGCTAGTGCTGCTATAAGAATTGGTGTATGTCACTGTAGTATGCTGATTTTGGGGTTTTTTGGATAAATATTAAGGAGTGTGATAGCTGGCTCATATGGGAGTTATATGCCTAGTTTTTTTAGGACTCTTCATACTGCTTTCTAGAGTGGTTGTACTAGTCTGCAGTCCTACCAGCAATGTACAAATATACCTTTCCCCCTACATCCTTAGCAGCATTTATTATTATTTGTATCTTGATATTGCCATTCTAACTGGAGTGAGATGAATCTCTGTGTTGTTTTGATTTGCTAGTAAATTCCCTTTTTAAAATATCTTTATTTTATTTTTATGTGGTGCTGAGGATCGAACCCAGGGCCTTGCACATGCTAGGTGAGCTCTCTGCTGCTGAGCCACAACCACAGCCCTGTAACTTCCCTTCTTTACCAGGCTCCCTGTCACCATGCTACAAAGCACCTTTATTGTGTCTATGCCCCTCCCATTTTGATACATAGCTTTTTGTCTGTATTATAGAATGTTTAGTGGTTTAACATTTTGGGTATCAGCTTGATGGGGATACAATCTCCATGCTATAAAATTCGCTCTTTTGTGTACAGTATATTTGATTATAGTATATTCACAAGATATTGAAGCTAACATTACTATCTTATTGCAGAATATCTTCATTATTCTTCCAAAAGAAGTCCTGTACCTACTAGCAGTCATTGCCTATTCTACACCAGTTCTGGTATCCACAAATTGGCTTTCTGTCTGTACATCTTTGACTATTCTGGAAATTTTATATAAATGGAATCATACAATATGTGATATTTTATGACTGGCTTTTTCACCTAGCATAATGAAATAATGTTTTCAAGCCTCATCCATTATAACCAAATATATACATTATGTGAATATACCATATTTTGCTTATCCTTTCATCCATTGATGGATATTTGGATTGTTTCTGACTATTGTGAATAATGCTGCTGCTAACATTCATATACAAGTATCTTCTGTTTGTTTCTGAACTTTCAATTCTTTAGAGAATTGAAAATACCTAGCAGTGATATTGCTGATTCTTCTGATACCTGTATGGGTTATTTTTTTGAAAAACACCTGAACTGTTTTCCAAAGCTATTGTACCATTTCACGTTTTTACGTTCACACCATCAGTTTTTGAGGGTTTTAATTTCTTCACATTTTTGCCAATGCTTCTTATTATTGTTTTTTTCATTATAGCCAGTGCATTTGGGTACAAACTGGGATCTTGTTTTGTTATTTTGGTCCCCTGACCTGGTATTGCTCTATATTAGGGAATTGTTCCAGTCTTCTGTACCCATTACTACAAATTTATTAAAAATCTGCTCTAACTAATGCTTGAACCTGGGAGTATATCAGGCATTCTGGTAGAACCAAAAGGAAGAGAGTGTAGGTCATGGCGAACTTGCTGCCTTTGGAAGCTCTACCATATTGGCAGTAATCTGCTCTACTGACTGCTCATTTTTCTTTCTTCCACTGAAACCATCATGTGCAGAAATAGGTGAGGCTTCCTTGCAGAGGTGAAACTAGAACTGGACCATGAAGAGTGGGAAGTAGCAAGATGGATAAATGGGGAAGTGGAGAGGCATCCTAAATGGGAAAAAGTGAAATCCTCTTTGAAAAGCAGCTTAGATACTGATCAAAACAGATGAAACTTAAACCAATCAAGAATCACTTTTGTTTAGCAATTTTGGAGAACATGCAACAGTAGGGGAGATTGGAAATGATGGCTAACTTACAGTGGGACAGTTGTCTGAGGAGCTCAATTTTTCTTTCTTCTCCTTGGCTTTAGGACCACTCATAATCACAAATATGTTTGTGGCCTTTTTTACCCTTAAGTCAACCTGTCTGAGCCCTCAGGAAATCCAAAGCAGAATCTAGTGTATGAGTTTGGTAAATGCCTCTGGCCATAATGAAAATGCTGGGCCAAAAAATCACATCTGATTGGCCTCCTGCTGACCTGAGGGCATGGGACAGATGGTGTCAACTTAGAACTGGAGCATAATGTGATACCAAAACACATATTATGAATCTGATGGCTCAGAAGTGACTCTTTAGTCACCACTCAAGGTCTGGCAATTTCTGAGAATTTCTGTATGGCAGAGAAACAATAATTGACTGCATGAGGGTGAAAACAGTGCTGTCACTATGGTGCAGGGGTTGAGAATTTCTAAGTTAAAATACAGAATATTGACTAAAATGTGTTACTGCTCGTTTGGAGTTCAGCATCAGCCTTATGCAGGAGCATGATCTCTAGTGTGGGAAGAAGGTGGTCACTGACAGGACTAGGTCACCCCGTAGCTCTTCCCTTATCAGTCTGCTTTCTTCCATCCAGGAATCCCATATTTATAGCTAGCTATAAGATATAAATGATAGACTATAACACTAATATGTATTTGGTATTATGCTGAGCCCATTCTATATCTTATCTTGTTTGCTTCTTTCACCTGTGAGGCAGGTACTATTATCCCAATTTTACAGACAGGGGAACTGAAGCTCAAAGATGGGAAGTAATAACTAAATAGGTTAGTTTAATACAAAATTCAGATAATAAACAATAACTAAGTAGGTTAGTTGAATACAAATGGAACATTATAAAGTAAGGCCTTTCCCCTCACTAGCACAGATCTTGGTAGCTACAATTTCAGCAAGCTCTCTCACATAAATTCTAAGTTCTGGAGTTTCACACCCTTTGCTCTGTGTTCTACAACCTTAATATGGATAAAGCACTTTCAAAGGCCCATATCACAATATAATTATCTAGAATATGACTCTGTCTTCCATTAACTCCTAGTATGAATTAGTTAATGGGACTAATGCTGAGGCCCACTAGCAGGACTTCAATGTAGTGGGTCAAAGAAAGTTTGGGAAAGATCTGGAAATCATAATACTCTGCCCAAGAAAAGTAGATCCAGTTATGTCATCACATCAAGGGGCAAAAAGAAGTGATGCTGGTTGGAGCTCCGAAAAGAAGGACTTAGGTTGTAGGTATCACCAGTTCAGCTGATGGACCGATTTGAACCAGTACCTCTACTTCTACTTTCCTTGCATTTAAAGGCCTAAAAGCCAGCCCAAATTTGTATAATGACTTTAAACTATTTAAGAAAGCAATGCAATAGCCCCATCTTCTCCCAGAGGTGCTAAATAGTGTTGCTAGGAGAAAACCCCTTCATCAAAATAAGACTGAGAACACAGAATCTTAACTATGGTCTATCTGAGTAGTAGGAACAGATCTGGGCTTCTGATGACCAGATTTGGAAGATTGATTTTTTTTTTTATGGTTAGAAGAGATCTAAAATGGTCATGTAGTCTAGCCCATGACCTTCCAAGTAAAATTATTTCAAACATAGTTTTTAAATTTAATTTTTGAGTGAGAAATACATTTCTATAATTCAAGAATGTGAATGCATATGTAGGTGTTTATATATAGATATGTATATTCATAGGTGTATACACACACACATATATATGTGTGTATATATATATATGTGTGTGTGTGTATATATATATATATATATGTGTGTGTGTGTGTATGTATATATATTCAGATGTCTGATTCACCACTGCCTCACATCCTACCTATTCTTGTCTTACTCCCACAAGAATAACTCCCCTGTAACTTATAGTACATTTTAATGTATCTTTCAGGTCTTCTTTTGAGAATACAAGTAAAATGAATACATAGTCTTTTTAAATTATATTATTTTTATATAAAATTTAGTACACTGTGCACATCATTTACACCTTATTCATTTAATAATATATTTTTCTATCACACTGCATAGAGAGCATGTTCATTCTTTTATATAACTACATAATATATCATTATATTAATGAGTCACCACAAATTTAACCAGGTGTCTAGTGATGGATATAGAAGTTGTTTCCATGTATTGCCAGTAAAAACAATGCTGTAATGAATAATTGCTATATATTTCACATGTGAGTAAATATATCTGCAGAATGAATTCTTAAAAGAAAAATTGCTGTGTCAAGTGTATGTGTATTTCAAATTGGTAGATTTTGCTAAATTGCCATCCACATTGTTTTTATCGGTTCTTCACAGCCTTTCCAAGACAGTATATTACTCAAACTTCTGGATATTTTTTTTATATAAAGAAAAACATGGTATCTTGATGCAGATTTAATTTGTATTTATATTTATCTTACAAATGAAATTGAACATATTTTCCATTCAGTGGATTAAACAAAGGGGAATGAAGGGAAGGGAGAAGGATAGGAATAGGAGAGACAGTGGAACTGATCTGATACAACTTTCCTATGTACACATATGAATACACCGCAATGAACATCTACATTAGGGGCAACCACAAGACTGGATCCCAGTTAGAATTAAGATATACTCAATGTTTATGTAAATATGACAAAATATACTCTAGTGTCATGTATATCTAAAAAACACAAAAGAAGAAATTGGGGGCTGGGGTTTTGGCTCAGTGGTAGAGAGATTGCCTAGCACATGTGAGGCACTGGGTTCAATCCTCAGCATGGAAGGAAGGAAAGGAGGGAGGGAGGGAGAAAGGGAGGGAGGAAGGAATTAAAAAGAAATTGAACATATTTCCTTATTTCAAAAGCCATTTCTGTCATTTGTCTATATTCTTTGCACATTGTTACTATTGGATCATTTGTCTTTTTCTAATTGATTTCTAGGAACTCTTTATATATTAGGGACAAATAGAATTTTTAATCCCAAGATACTCTTTCCCACTTGATATTATGTGGCAGTTTGTAATATTTGACTTCTTCTATTATGAACCTTTACATGTTATTTAAATACATTACTATTTATCACCTTTTAAAACCTCCTCTAATGAGAACATTATCCTATTGAAATGAGAGAAGAATCTTCTTTATCTTTGTAGCTTTAACCTGGCATTGTGGCAGACTTATCAAGGTTTTATCAAAGTATATTTAAGGTGAGGAAACTTGGGTGCAAAGAGATTAAGTAGTCTTCCCAGGATCACAAATCAGAAACATACCAAAGTGCATGTTTTAGTCCCTTTGGACTGTTATAACAAAATACTATAAACTGAGTAGAATATAAACAAGGGAAATTAATTTCTCACATTTATAGAAGCTTGGAAATCCAAGATCAAGTTGCCAGCAGATTTAGTGTCTGCTGAAGGTCCACTTTGTAGTTCTTAGAGGACACTTTCTCTCTGAAACCTCACATGATAGAAGGGGTAAACAAGCCACTTTAGGCCTTTTATAAGGACATTGATTTTATGAAGGCAGAGCATTTATATCCTAAAGCCTCAACTCCTAATACCATCATCTTGAGGGTTAGAATTTCAATGTATGAATTTCAGGGAACAAAAACATTCAGATCATAGCATCTGTGATCCTAGAGATCCAATGTTTGCAGACCCCAGAGACCAGGCTAAGTTGTTTTCTCTTGCATCATGATGAGATACAGAGCTGAAAAACACAATTTGCAAGCAGTGACCTACTCCACGAGGTCATTTCTCAGCCTTTCTACAATTTTCTCCTCAATTGGATTATACAATTCTATTTTGATGGATCTACGTGTGCATCTTTCTCTGTACCTCACAGGAAACTAAAGGGAGTATAAACCTCTTCTTTCAAGCCTTTATCTCCATTCCCTTCCTCCATCACTGCACCCAGCAGTTGATTGCAGATGTGCTAGTAAAAACGTCAGAGTACCATATAAACATTAGAATGAGGCTCAGCTATCAAAAGTGAAGTAGAAGCCAGAGCAATGATTGCAATGTCTAAAGAAGGGACAGCTTGGCACTGAGGAAATTAGCAACTGATCCCTCGAAGCTCTGGAGAGTTTTTCATTTATGTTGTCATAATGGGAGCTTGATCTGGAACTGGATATATACTAGCTGAGAACCATCCCATTGAGAAAATGGGGAAAAAAAGTGGAGGGAGAAAGGGGAAAGGAGCAAACAGATTAAAGACTTGGGGTCCAGTGAGTGGGGATAAGGGTAATACCAGGAAAAGAAAGAATAATGTACCAAAGGAAGTGGGGTAGGACCACAGACTTTTTGGTAAAAATTTCCAGGCACTTTGAAGAGCAGAAAAAATCTAGAACATGGTTATTCCCACTAAGATATTACTGACAATGCATAGCCTCTCATGGAAAGTCTTGGGATTGCAAAAATTGATGGTAAAAAAGCAGCCATTTTAGGCATCAGTGAGAGAAAAGGTATTAGAGATAGTTAGAATAAATGGTGCTTTTTGAGCACCTCAGAAATCATTCTGCTTACATATAAGATTTCCTCCCCTGGGGGAAGTGCTTTTTTCTCATCACATTTGTACTAATATGCCTTATTGCTGCTCTGCTTACTGTGTGATGTTCTTCCCCTTCTCCTTTTTATAGTGCATTGTGGGAATTTGACCGGAAACAGGGGAGATGGGAAGGCTAGACATCATGTAGCCTGGTCATTTTTGTTGTAGCATTCTCCTGAGGGGTCTTGGAGCCAGCATGGCTTTAGACTGACTTTCTGCCAGTTTTTGGCCAGGAACACTGAATGTGTTCCAAGGATAGTTGGTTAGAAGCCCAGCCACCTTGGAAAATCTGGGAAAGGAGAGGGTAGAGACTGAGGTGGCTTTTCTTGCTTCTGTGGTTGGGAAGCATACTGTGTTGGCCCTCTAAAGAGGCAAGGGGAGATTGAGTCTCATACCCCATTCTTAGAAAAATTGAGCCCCAAAGAGGTAAAGTGCACGGTTATGGAAATTGGTGCCCAAGCTAATGTTATGACCTAGTGATCCTATCCCAAAGGTTTCACATTCATTCTGCAAACAGAATACAAGCTTGAAGGCAGAGGAGTGCCTAGGAAGCAGTTGTATGATGTAGGTTAAATCTTTTGGGCCTCACTTTCATAATTTCCTGCCTACACTGTTAAGGATGTTCAAAGAGTAAAATGATAAGTGAGAAGATGTTAAGATAATTTTATTGCATACACTATTTGTAAGCTTGACCATAATTGCTTTATTTTTCTTTGATTCTCATTTGTCTTCCTGCCTTGCTTTCTCCGTGTCCCCTGTTGAGTAGATTAATAGATTCCAATGCTAGGTTACTCCCAAGACTATTCTAAGGAAGACTTTCTGCTTCCAGTAGAAAAACTCACTCCACAGTTGCCCTGCCATTTATACCTTAGTGGAAAACCAATTATAAAAATCGATGCACATTTTTAAAAAATATATTTTTAGTTGTAGATGGACATAGTATCTTTATTTTATTTATTAATTTTCATGTGTTGCTGAGGATCAAACCCAGTGCCTCACATGTGCTAGGCTATACTACTGAGCCACAACACCAGCTCCACATTTTAAAAAAATTATTGATCTTTTTAAAAAAATAAATGACAGTGGAATGCATTACAATTCTTATTACACATATACAGCACAATTTTTCATATCTCTGGTTGTATATAAAGTATGTTCACACCAATTCATGTCTTCATACCTGTACTTTGGATAATAATGTCCATAACTTTCCACCGTCCTTGTTAATCCCCTGCTCCATCCCTTCCCCTCCCATCCCTCTTCCCTATCTAGAGTTTGTCTATTCCTCCCATGCTCCCTCTCCCTACCCCACTATGAGTCAGCCTCCTTATATCAGAGATAACATTCAGCATTTTGTTTTGGGGGGGTGGCTAACTTCACTTAGCATTATCTTCTCCAACACCATTTTTTAAGGCTAAATAATTCCAAACTTATCCTGGAGGAGGGCATTCCAAAGATCTACTGGCTCCTGTCAAAGCCATGGCAAATACTATTTTGTAGATCATCATACTTTTCCTTTATCACAAAAGTCTGAGATTTGGAATAATTAGATCCCGTGAGCAAATGGTCCCGCTCCTGTCTTTTCTCTGATGAGTTTTACTCATTCCTGCTGTCTGGATATATGCACATATAGGCAGAAGCTAGAATTCTTAGCCCAGTGAAAGGGACAGTTAGTATAAGTTAAACTTTTCCTTGGAGTGGAGACTTCTTCTTTTTAAAGCAAAATTAAGGAAAAATTTTTAAATGCTGCAAAGTATAGAAATTTAATTATTACTCTAATTGTTGAAACTGAAGGAAAATGCACATGTTTTCTGGATATTTGGGGCCACATGGTGGTGGAGAGACAACACAGCCTTCACATTTTGTTGGTTTGGGTTTCAAATTAAATGATCTCTTCCTTGTTATAGACTTGAAGTGGTCAGTACCCTTCTTGATAGTGGCTAGGATGGAAGATTCTAGAATCAGTCAGATATTAATATCCAGGTATTGCCAACTTACAAGTTATTTGACAAATCAATTTGGACAAATCAATTTCTAAGCCTTAATTTTTCTCATCTGCAAAAAGGGCACAATTATGTCTACATTAGAACATGATTAGTAAGTGCAATGAAATAATGAGTGCATAAGAACTCTCCATTGTGCATGGCATTGAGTTAGGGCTCATGTATTGTTATATTATTATTATGGGTATTGTAGGTATTGTTAGCATTTATCACACAATAAAATAGAAATTATTGCTATTTATCAATCATTTCCATTACATTCTGGGAATTATTTTCATTTTTTTGTTTAAATTTTTGCTACCAGTGATTGAACCCAGAGGCACTTAACCCCTGAGCCATTTCTCCAGTACTTTTTATATTTTATTTTGAGACAGCATCTTGTAAAGTTGCTTAGGGCCTGGCTAAATTGCTAAGGCTGGCTTTGAACTCATAATTCTCCTGCTTCAGAATCCCAAGTCACTGGGATTACACGCATGTGCCACCACATTGGGCTTCATTTTGTTTTTTAAAAGAAGTTATATGGAGGTATAATTTGTCCACATAAATTAAACTGATATTCATCATAGTTTTGATTGATAGCAAGGATGGTCCAACTCTCTTAGCTTCTAATGAAACACCCAACTCGTTTTTTTCTCTCACTGTCCTGTGGCAGGCATTTTCCAAGTTCTGCTTGTGCCTTTTGATTATTCATAAATCAATGATCAGTTTAATCTTAGAACATGTTCATTATTATTTGGTGTGTGTATGTTTGTGTGTGGATGTGTGTGCATATACATGTATCATGTACTGAAGGAAACACAGTGAAAAGATTTCTAGAGATCATTCACTTAGAATTAACTCACCAAGTATATTGACCCTTTGCTACATGGTAACCCTACAGTAGACTCCATGGAGGAAAGAGACATTTGAGAATCCTGGTTCTTAAAAAGTAATACATATACAGATTGCAGAATCACATCGGTTACACATCCACATTTTTACATAATGCCCTATTAGTAACTGGGAGTTCATAACCCACTTGAATCTAATGTATGAAATATTATATGTCAAGAGCTTTGTAATGTTTTGAACAACCAATAAAAAATAAATAAAATTTAAAAAGTAATACATACACATGCATATATTGGTTGATAGAAGGTAAACTTTAGATTCAGGAGACCAGATCTTGATTCCTCTTTTCACCATTCACTAGCTTTGTGACTTCAGATAAGTCACTCAATCTCAGTTACTTGTTTCCCTGAAATGAAAGACAAGATAAGACTCTACCCTACTTGATCCACAGCATTGTTAAGGCTCCATTATAACAATATATGTGAAGCTTCTTTGTAAATGGTTTTCTAGGTTACCATGATTCACAAATATGAGTTCTAACTATTCAGATATCAAATGAGTTCTAATAATATTCAAATATTGAATTGTGTGATTTACACATCTTATTCCCTGAGAGTTCCTGACGGTGGACTGGGATTATTAGGGAATACTTTGTGGAGGTAAGGAAACATGAGCAGATCCTGTATCAGTTAGGATTTCAGTAACTGGAAGAGAGTGGAGAGAAGGAGCAATCTTGGTAGAGGGATTAACAATAAGCAAAACCTGCAGAGGCTGGAACAAGCATCCAAGAACTGATATAAAACACAATAGAAGCCAGATGAGGTGGTGCATGCCTGTAATCCCAGCGGCTGGTGGGGCTGAGACAGGTGATTCACAAGTTCAAAGCCAACCTCAGCAACAGTGAGGTGCTAAGCAATTCAGTGAGACCTTGTCTCTAAATAAAATACAAAATAGGACTGGGGATGTGGCTCAGTGGTCCAGTGCCCCTGAGTTCAATCCCTGGTTACCCACCTCAAAAAAACAACACAATAGAAGGTAAAGTTTCTATGGTAGCTATAATAGACTGTTCCTCTTCTGAATGAATAGGTGGAAAAGATTTAAAAGAGATAACATGGACTATTTCCTTTCAGGCAAGTTAATATCTTATTTATCTAAGACTTATAGCTCCATCAATGTAGGGACCTTGTCTTTGTTCTCTGTTCTCTCTCTAATGCTTATTACAATGCCTGACACATAGTAGGTGCTCAATAAATGCCCAATAAATAAAAGAATGAATGGATGATGATGTCAACTTCTATTTTTGTCGGCTGTTTTAGTGCTATGTGAAATCATTAGCCACTGAAGCAAGGATTGTCCTTTAACTCCCTCTATGTAGTACAGCCCCATCTGCTGTTGGGATTTATGAAATTCTTTGCAATGTTTTCAATACTTTATATGTTTTTTTTTCTCCACCCTGTTCCAGAAGACTCCTTACCCCCAGTGAACAGTAAGGTGACCAGCAAGTCATGTGAGTACAATGGGACTACTTATCAACATGGGGAGCTGTTCGTGGCTGAAGGGCTCTTTCAGAACCGGCAACCCAATCAGTGCACCCAGTGCAGCTGTTCGGTAAGACCTTGCCTCTCTGTGTCCCTGCCAACTCCTCCCCAAATAAGAAAGCTTCCTCTTTATTTGTGTTTTTTCCTCTGAGCTTACATTGTAAGATGTTTGAATGAAAGATAAATTATATTCAATCATAAACCTCCCTGCCAATCCAAACTCCTCAATTTTTACCAACTCCTTTGAAGAGCTCAGGCCCAGTTCTGTCCCAGGCTTAAAGCTGTAAGACTGCTTAAACGGGTGATGATGATCTGTTTGACTTGATCTTCATTCCTTTTGATAATTGTTATACCACCTAAGCCTTAGTCTAAGGGAGTCATAACTATTTGAAGCACTGAAAATATTATTGGTAGAAAATTCCGTGGCATTCTAGGGCCATTGTCGTTGGATAGGGCCACTCAATCCAATTCACAAAAAATGTGGTATCTATTGGTTACCATCTCTGAAGTATTTTACTAACCAGATAATTCCTGCTGTGCTACAATGAGAAAATTATATATATGCTTAATTACAATAATTCTTGTGACATCACTTATTGAAAGAGCTGCATATAGTTCACAAATAAAATACACTCATTCTGTCTTTACCTAATTGTGCACTCCAGAGAATAGCATAGATAAAACTAGGAAATGGAGTACAAAAGGGATATTTAAAATGAAGCATTAAGGAATAAAGTTAGGTATAGAAACAACTTCAATACTTGTAAGGGGCATTGAGCACTGGATAGCTAAGGAAATTTCTAGAATCTTCCCTTTGGGATTTATGGTAAACATGTAGTATCTCAGTAATATGGAAGAGCTTTATTGTGACCTTGATTTCTTAATGAGCTTTCAGCAAACCTTCTAGTCCCAGAAGGATATGCTTCTAAGAACTAAGAGAAAGGTTTAAGGAACACCATTCAAAAGATAGAATTTTAGGAAATGGAAATTATTGCAAGGACAGATGTAACCAGCAAGCAAATTGAATCCTCTCTCTTGTCTTGCACTGGATTGAGCTGCATAATTCAGACCATTTTGTATAATTTTGTATTACCTCAAGGAGAGCCTGTTTTTCTGGTTTGAAAAAGATACTCTAATGAATGTTACAAACAGTAGTTTTGACCTAAATCTTCATGCCCTTATGCTCCCAACATCCATCTCAGGTGTAATGGGAACCAAGGGATGTAGTTTACAAAGAAGGAAGAAGCAAGACTATATTTGATGGTTTAAAGGCTCGTATCAGCCCTCACAGAATACTTTCTACCACTTGGGACCAACCAGGATGCTTGGATTGGCTTGCTAACTCTTCTCAGACTTAATTTCTTGCATGGAGAAATAGTAAGCAAGCAAAAAAAAAATGCATAGTGAAATGAAGGAAGTACCTAGAACTGACTATGGAAGAGCAGCACCATGTTTTGAGTCCTTACTATATCCTTGGTACTGAGATAAACCTTTACAAATACTATCCCAGATCATTCTTATTTTAATTCTATTTCTCCTTGGCAGGAGGGGAATGTGTATTGTGGTCTCAAGACTTGTCCCAAATTAACTTGTGCATTCCCAGTCTCGGTTCCAGATTCCTGCTGCCGGGTATGCAGAGGTAGGTGTTTCACATACCAAGACCTGGGCTGCTGCCATCCTGAGTAGCAGAACTTAGAAAAGAGGAAAATATTTGTCTATTCTCTTAGGGAAAGGAGATTGGCTAAGGTAATCATAGTTTTCAGAAGTGCTTCACAAAAGAAGAATAAAAGCATTGATTTTTAAGGGCCACAGCCTAAAAGAAACTGTGTTGGAGTTCAGCAGGGAATACTGGGTGGGAGTCATCTAATGTGAAAGTGATTATATTTATCTCTCCTTCCTTAATCCTTTCTAGCTTGGTCCCTAAATTATTGTATCGTAAAACACAACCATTTCCATGCACATCCTTTAAAGGAAGAACAGACCTTGCAAAGTATTAATGTAACCATTTCAAAGACTGTGCAGACCAAAGTTAGTTCTATTTTTAAAATTTCGCAATAAAATAATGACAAGCTCACTAACAACAAAATGGGAGGCATCATCTTCTCAAATGAAAAAAAAATTAAATCATTGTCATCTTCTCAAACCAGTCTTCTTTGGGTTCCATTCCTTTTTTTTTTTTTTTTTTTAAGAATGGTACCACTTTTCCCCTCTAGGCTTCTAGGGTCAGAACTAGTCACTTTTAATTTTGCCTTTGTTCCCTCTTCATAAATAACCAAATTTATCAGCCATCTTGTGTGTTCCTCTGTTTTCCCACTGGCAATATCATAATATTGTCTTCTTTCCTTATATCCAGTCAACATGTTTTTGGAGTATTTACTATATGAAAAACAAGGTGCTAAAAGTAGGTATACATTAGTAAATGGAGTAGACATACAGGGTACTCCTAGACTATATGGCAGAATTATATGTATCACAAAAAAGTGGCCCCTTATTAAGATATGTTATTGCCATTTGCTAGAAAGTCTTTGGGAATGCATCTTTTTAGCTACAGCACCCTCATGCATTATATAACCTACACAACTATATGTAGCATACATGGCAGCACAAATATGTTCTTTGCTCTTCTGGAACTCTCATTCTACCATTCAGGCAAATAAGAAAAAATACATGAATAAATATCCAAATGTAAACAACATAAGTACTATTAAAGAAATAATGGACTGAGGAAATAACAGGTCTGGAAGACCTTTGACTAGATGACATTTAAGCTTAGATCTGAAAGATGGAAAGGAGCCATCCATGTAAAGAGCCTGGGGAAGAGTATGCCAGACAGAGGGAAAAAAAGTTTAAAGGCTCCAGGTAGGGAAGCTTGGAGCATACAATGAGCCTGAGGACAACTGTGGCTGGAATATGGTGATTGTGGTTGAAACTGGCAGGACAACGATATGAGGCTGGAGAGGTGGACAGATGAGTGAGACCATACATGACTTGGAAGGCCATGGGAAGAAGTTTTAATTTCAGCTTTTAAGCACATGGGAAATCAATGGAAATTTTTGAGCAAGATTGTGACATTATCCAGTTGATGTATCAAAAGATTTCACTGGCTGTAATTTCCATTTTAAAATGGAGGGATGCAATAATGCAAGTAGAGAGACCAGGGAGGTGACCTCTCTAGTGTGAAAGGGTGACTGTTTGGACTGGGGACACAGTACCAAGTGGTGGTTTTGAGTGGTGCCTCTGGAATCAAACTGCCTCTGGAATCAAATTGCCTATTCCTTTCTAGATAGATGACCTTGTTCAACCTTCCAAACAATCTTTTAAAGTGAGGATAACATTAGTATCCATCTCAAAAATGGTTCTGAAATTTAAGTGATATAACACAACAAAAGAACCTAGGTTATTGTGATGCATATAGTGAGGAGTCAATAATGGAAAGGGGACAGATTTGAAATATACTTAGAACACTGATTCTCAACTATGGGTGCAAATCAGAACTGTCTTGGTGGATTTCTGCCCCAACCAAGAGGAGGAGGAGGAAGTGATTCCAATGTTCAGCCAAGGCTAAGAAACATGAGTTAGAGGAAATATAGGGTTTGCTCAACAAGGAAAAGCTGGTGACTTATATTGCCATCTTAACCTTCCACAAAGATAGCCTTAACCTTGTTACATGCCTTTTCGAAAGTCTTTATGCTGACACATCATATTTACTATGTGCCACTCCCAATTTTATGCATTTGACATATATGAACTCATTTAATCTCATGACAATTCTATGAGGTGAGTCCTATTATTATTATACCATTTTATACATGAAGAAACCAATGCAGAGAAAGCTTAAGAACTTTACACGAAGTCAAGTAACTGGTGAGTCTAGGAGCTAAGAGCTGACTTCTGGAAGCCTGGCTCAAGATTCGAGCTCTTAACCATGATACTCTGCCATTGAAAGATATGCTGCCTATTGCCACTAGAATACATGTTAAGCCCTTGACTCTGATGCTGGAATCCCCCATTGGTCTGGCTTCCATTTACCTCTACAGCCCAATATTCTTCCATTCATACCCTTCAGGTTTCACTCATATTGTTCTTGTGCTTTCTTACCTTTGTACTTTTGCTCTTTCTTCCCTCTTTTAATGTTTCTCAAATTTTATTTTGCTTCAAAATTTCCTAGACAATGTGTTGAAATTCATATCTCTGGAACATACTTGCAGGTACTCTGATCTAGTGGCCTTGGACTGGGGCCCAGGAATCTGATAGATTGTATCATCATTCTGATGCAGAATGGTAGTGTATGGACTATCAGTTTGAGAAAACATTCCAAAAGTCACATAACCAACTGGAGATAGCCTGGAACCATGGTTAAGAGTGGGAGCAGGGAATGGTGCCTCTTAGTGGGAAATTATTTCCCTTCATTCCAGCCTATGAAGATCCTGCCAGACCTTCAAGACCTATCTCCAAAGCACTAATTAGGTACTAATGCAGTTAATCATCATCAGGACATATTTTGATAAACACTATATGGAAGGCCTTTCTCTCTTCTCTGCCTTCCCACCTCTATCCCTAATTTTTGTACTACTTAAAAGCATTTTTTAATCCTGCAAGCTAAGAGTAAATCTGCCTCTACATTTACAGTCCCTTAGCACTTAACCTGTGTCTCTCCAGTAGCATTTATCACCTGTCATCTTAGTCGTTTATTATCTATATCTGTGTCTCTCATCCCTAATAATGTATAAATTTCTTAAGGCATCAATTCTTTCTGGTTCATGTTTATTTCCCCCACTGCACTAGGCATGGAGTAGGTGCTATTTAAATGACTGCATACTAGGTTGGAAAGATTACTAGAAGGTTGCCCAGGACTTGAATTAGATACTAAAGTACTAAAATGACATATAATTATTGTTTTTACTGACTGTTGTATCAGTCTGTCATTGCTATAACAAAATACCTGAGGCTGGGAAGTTTGTAAAGAAAAGAGATTTACTTAGCCCACCATTTGGGAGGCTGCAAGTCCAAGCACCAGCTCTGGTGAAGGCCCCTCTGACAGCATCACCTCATAGCAAATGGTATGATAGTGGACCACATATAAGAGGTAAAGATCACATCTCTTCTAGACAAGAGGCGAGAGAGTAGGGAAGAGGTCAGGCTTGCTTATCTGTAGCAACCATATCTGGAGAGCTACCAGGATCTCATGAAAACTATTTTAATGCCTTCCAAAGGCAATCCCTCCAATAGTCATTCCACCTTTTACATGTACCACACCACCTCATAATGCTGCAACACGGGGAACTCCATTCCAAGTTCAGGAAACTTTGAGGAACAAACCACCATATAGCATTGGTGGAAGATGTTACTGACTATGTATCAATTCATAGTCAATAGGAAATGATTTGTTGTTAGTCTTGCTCCCTAGATTTTTTTCCTCCTCCATCCCACTTTAGGACCCAACAGTTAATATTTCTTTCTGAAATAACTCACCCAGTTTTGGCTATCAGTGTATGCTCATTCCTTTTATTTTTATTTATTTATTTTTTATTGGTTGTTTAAAACATTACAAAGCTCTTAATATGCGATTTGTCCCAGCACTTAAAAGTTAACATAGACTCAGTTACGGCCTAATTTGATTTATGCTTCATTCGGTAAGGCCCCAGGTCTTTTCATACCTATTTCTTAAAATGTGTTCATATATATCTGTACCACAGTGTTGTTATTACATTTCACTCAGGAAAAAAAAAAATAGATGTTTTATTCCTCACCTGCTTTCTTATCTTTTTCTGCAACTTAATTGAGTATTCCCCAAATGGAAAATAGTCCATACTGATCAGAAACACACATCTGACTGTTAATATAACCAGATGGTCACTATAATACAGTTCTTAGGCTAAGATTATTTTGTTTTGAGTAAAGAATATGTGAAATATAAACTGAAGAATAATTAATAATAGAAAGAAAAGGAAACAATGAAAACACATGTTATTGTATTGAAGAGACAATGAATTGCAGAGGACATAGGTTCTGAAGTCAGAAACGCATAGATTTGACAGTGCAGTTACATTAAACAAGCTACTCCAATTAGAAACTTGCATTTCTCAACTGTAAAAATGCTTAAGAAGTGGTAATTATTAACCTGGAATTAACAGAACTGAATCCTCTCTTCAATTTCCAGTAGCTTTGTCTTTTTGTGTATTTAAGCCTCATAGAACTTTCTTTCTATTCATTGTGGTAACAGATCCTGGGACTAAGTATCTTCAGTTCTCTTATCACAATTTACATTTCTTTCCCTTTATTTTGTTCTCAGAAGCAGAACATGAAAGCTAGTTCTTCCTGACCATGTATTGTCCCTTCATATACTTCACAATTCATTAAATTCTTCCTTTGCCATCTCTTCTCCAGCCTAAATACACCGTTTCCTTTCATCTTTCCTTATAAAGACTAAATCCTACACTTTTATAAAATTTGTTGTTTTTTCTGTGCCTCCCATTTCTTTACATCTTTCAGTTGTATATAATGTGGTTGAAACTCCTTTGAAGTTCTCATTTTTGAAGTACCTAGTTATTTTTTTCTGTTGAAATGATGTTTTTACAAAGGTGTATCTTGTATAAGCATATTATTCACACAGCAGGGAACCCAGACACTTCTCCCCTGTGCTGGCCACCCTAACTGCAGGCCAAATACTGAAGAAGAAATAACCTTTTGAGTGCTGAACTTGCAAACCTTCATATAAAGGACCCCATTGAAAAAGCCCCTCTGCACTGTCACCAAACACTAATTTGTGCCTTTCTCCCTGGATCAGACAGCAATCCTAGATGTGGATTGAATCTCAGACCCAGCCTCGGTTGTTTAGACATGTCTGTGAGGCTAGGACACTCAAGAGAGTGTTGGCAGGGTACATGTCATTGCTGGCACTTCAGCAAACCTCATCTGAACTGGAAGCAGAGCATAAACGGCCACTAGAACCTTAAGGGAAACTTTATCAGAAGACCAGATCTCTTCAAAGATTGTACTGCTGCCACATTCTGGGCAGGCAGGCCTCAAACCCAAACCCACACCCAGCTTCTCTCGACCATTTATCATTTCTGCTTGCCTGTCTTCCGTCTATCTTGCCAAAGCAAAGAGGGAGACTATATACTTGATTATAGACAAGGGAATATTATTTTGGTAGGTCATTGACTATATTGAAAGTCGTGTGTGTGTGTGTGTGTGTGTGTGTGTGTGTGTACACTATATATACTAAATGATATGCACTTACTATGTGCCAGGGGGTATTCTAAGCACTTATGTATGCAATAACTCATTTGATCTTCACAATTGTACGATCTATTTTAATCTCCATTCTACAGACAACAAAGTATAGGCAGAGACGCTATGTGATTTGTCCAAAGGTACATGATAGTGTCAGAACTAAAATTTGAACCCAGTTACTCTGACTCCAGAGTCCCAAATTCTTAACCCCCACACAACTTTGTTTGAGTCCATTAGCAGGGTCATAAAGGCCTATCCTAGTGCAAGAGAGTAAAGGGGGAGGAGAGACATACATAGCACATCGGGATTGGCAGATACTCCTCAGAGAGTAACTGCACTGCCCATCTTTCCACATCAAGGCCTCAACCTCCCACTCACAACCACAGGGGACCACTTTCATCCCATCTGTCTCTCTCTCTGTCTTCAGGCTTAAAGAGTCTCAAGGGTAAATATCTACTTTCTTTCATTCATCAGACATTTGTTAAGTAACCTCTAAGTAGCTGGTACTGTGCCAGTGCTGGAGAGACAATGGTAGATAAAAACAGACATGGAACTGACTCTAATGAAGTTTTAGTGGAGAATGCAGACATTTAGCATGTAATGATATAAGTAAACTAAAAATTGCAATGGTACTATATAACACAAAGGGCAGGTTTTATAAAAGTCAGTAATTGAGGGGGGCCATCCTAGACAGAGAGGTAAAAGAAGACTCCTAGGACTATCTCTCCAGTCTCAATTCCAGCCTCACACATTCTTCTTCATCCTCTCCAAGGTGAGGAAAGACTGGCTCAAAAGTTAAGGAGATAAGCTGAGTGCAATGGTCATGCCTCTAGTCCCAGTGACTCTGGAGGCTGAGTCAGGAAGATGGCAAGTTTGAGGCCAGACTCAGCAATTTAGAGAGGCCCTAAACAACTGAGACCCTGTCTCAAAATAAAAAGAACTGGGAATGTGTCACAGCGATTAAGTGCCCCTGTGTTCAATCACCAGTACACATACAAGGCGGCAGAGAGGGAAGAGAATGGAATGGAGTGGAAGGGGAGAGATATAACTGGTAGTAGTGTTATATTCCTGGGATCCCCAACTTATCATCCAACTAGGAAACCAGCAGCCCCTCCATGCTACACTGGTCTCTATGCTATTTTTTCTACGTTGTATGTTCTTCACAATACTGTAGGAATTTTCTTCATAAGGAACTACTGGGTCATGTTGATTTACTATAGCTACTACCATTTCTTACCAAATTCTTCAGCTTGTTTTCTTTCTCTTTCTTTCTTTCTTTCTTTCTTTCTTTCTTTCTTTCTTTCTTTCTTTCTTTCTTTCTTTCTTTCTTTGATGCGTATCTTTACTAAGTGATTCTGGTAATTTGATGAATGCATTTGCAATTATGTGCATGCATTTTTTTCTTTTTTTTAGTTTTTGGTGCTGGGGTATGAACCCAAGGTCTCCTGCATGCTAGGAAAGCACTCTACCAAAGAGCCACTTCCTCAGCCCCTTCAGGTTGTTTTTAAGCATCATCTGTAAAACAGTTAGGTCATTCCTTAATCCACTACCCATCCTAATTTCCCCCCCCCCCCATCGTCATTTCTTTAACATCACTACACACACCTGCTCTTGGCTGGCTCATCTCTTCATCCTATAACTTGTCATGTTTCTCCCCATTTTCTTTCTCATCAGCTCTATTCTCCACAAGCTTGGAAAAGTTCCTCTTCTCTCTCCTACATAATTAAGATCTCATTCATCTTTGAAGAGTCCAACTGAAGTTCTACCTCTTCTAATTGCCCTGCCTGATCATTCTAATCCTCATTGATCCCCTTCTTTGACCACCTTCAGAGCTTACTCTAGTTCATACAAGTCAGTCCATTTTCTATTACTATCACAAAATAATTGAGATTGGGAAATTTATAAAATAAACAGCTTTATTTGGCTCAGAGTTTTGGAACCTGGAAGTCTTAAGATTGGGCTGCCCTATCTGCTAGGCTTCTGGTGAGGACCATATGCTTGCTACTCCATGCAGCAAAAATGTGGAAAGGGAAACAAGTATTTGTGGGAGAGAGGAAGGGAACAAAAGAACTAACCTGCTTATAACAACCTGCTCTTGCAAGAACTAATCCAGTCTACCAAGAAAAGCATTAATAATACCTCTTAAAGAAAAATCACATCCAAACGACAGTAATAGAATTTAGCATTTAAATATATTTTCTTGTATTGTCCATCTTTTTTGTGTACCTTGGTTTCTCATTTGGGAACCTCTGTAAGTAAAGGACCATCTTGTCTCCCTATGTATCTCCTATTGTAGAAAAAAAACATATATTTTGCTGACGGATACACTAAAATCAAAGAGAGTCACAGTCACAGAAAGCTCTTGATAGGGTTCTCAGTGGAAGCAGAAGACTAAACACAGTTTTTTTTTTCAATCCAACCCAACTCAAGTGAGCCCAAAGACAGAGCTGTGGTCTCTTTTCATGAAATTGAGATATTTCTGCTAACTCCTTCAAGGTAATTGAAAGTGGAAGCTCCTTTTAAAAGTAATTTTTCAGTATCAAACAACTTCTATTGTACTTGCAATTCTTGATTTCTGTTTCCCAAAACAGAAAAAACACACACACAAAAAAATTGCACCTCAGATGCAACCTCGGCTTGAATCTTAGGGAATTGGTGTGTGAAATACTTTGTTGTTTTCTAAACATCAAAAAATCTGCTAAATTTTTCAGATTTTTTAAATCAAAGAAAACTGAAGAGCTAACAGCATCTCCAAATGTAGAGCTTAATAAATCAATTTTGAATCCTTTGTGTATTGACCCACATTTTCTGCAGAAACATCACCATCTCCTGGTCATAATGATAGGAAAGAAACTTGTTATTGAGAAGAATTACTACTTAAAATCAAAATTCATCTTGCATAGCTGAAATTTTGTGCCTTTTGACGCAATTCCCATTTATTCCTCCAAGATGAATAAGTTACAGAGATCTACTGTATAATATCATGCCTTAATGTTCTTGCCACAGTAAAATAAATATTTTTAAATTAGCTCAAAATTTGAGTAAATATGTTCTCACCTGTGCTTCAAAATATATTGAAATATTTGGATCTTTTAAAAGCTACAAAATAGTCTGACCACCATTAGTAATCATTTATGTTCAGAAAAAGGGACTATCTTAGAGATTTTCCATCCTTGCCTAACTCTCCTCTTCTAAATTCTAACTAGAATTGTTCTCCTTCCATGGAAACTTTCTGTGTTGTTTTTATTCTCTCTCCATCCCTTGTGCTCAGAATTCATCTCCACATGCTTACTGACTATCCCAGGACCTCCACCCCTCTGAGGTCATCATGTTCCTTCTTTGAATGTCTTTTATGTCTAGAATATTTCTTCCTAGACAGAGAATCCTTCAGACTGGATGGGATAGTGTTGACTTTCATATTGAACTTAACAAATTGATAACCATGATTCCCAATTGGCCATTTGGAATCTCCTATCAGGGTCAATAATGCCCTACCCTGTTCATAACGTTAGAGGGGTGTGTGTGTGTGTGTGTGTGTGTGTGTGTGTGTGTATGAGTCTGGTTCTATAATAAAAATAAGGAATTTCCTTTGAAGCATTTCACAGCAATTATTTCTTTGCAGGTATTAACAGCCACTCTTTCTTCAGACTTAGTCTTTCTGATCACTTCAAGGAATGGCATCACTGCCCAGAAACACACTATTGTATGTACTCATTTCTCTCTTTAGAACAGAACCATGAGTTTAGATTCTAACCTCTATAGGAATCAATCTGATTTGTTGACTAACAGTGAAAACAGATGAAAGAATCATGAGAAAGAAGAGTACTGTCAGGCACAGGAATCATATTTGACTACTACCCACACTAGAACTTATAAATTCTGGATCTCCACAGTCCAGGAAAAGGGAAGTTGATTATCTGTTTGTTTGTTTTTTATTGTTGTTGTTGTTGTTTTACAAGCAAGGAACCAGTATGACTACATCCACTTTCTGCTTTGCTTTGGCTATTAAAACCAGATTCATGTCCTCTACTTCCACCTATTAATCTAATCCTCTTCAGGTAGGACAGAAAGTCAACACCACATTCATGCAAAGAAGGACCTTATGACTGACTCTTTCTTTTCTTTTCTTTTTTTTTATTAATTGTTCCAAACATTACAGAGCTCTTGATAAATCATCTTTCATACATTTGACTCCATTGGGTTTTGAACTCCCATTTCTACCCCAAATACAGATAGCAGAATCACATCTGTTACATACTCACATTTTTACCTAATGGCATATTAGTGACTGTTTTAATCTGCTACCTTTCCTAACCCCTACTATCTTTCTTTTCTAGGTTGACCAGGCCGTAAGCACGGGTAGATCATTGACTTTCCCTTCTCTGTCCTGCTTTTTATTTTCAGCTTATGATGTGGTGGCACAGGACTCAATTTTATTGGGGTACTTGGAATTTTTAACTCTCTACTTTATAACTATGTAAATTGAACCGCATCTCAATGAAGAAGATACCTATCCTTTTAAGCCTCATTTTAGCCAAGTGAGAAAAGGGTTTAATTAAAATGCTAACTCATTTTCTGAAAAGATGAAAATGAAGAGATGAGTAGCATAATTATGAGAGACTGTAAGCCAGAAAGGTCTGAGCTGAAGGAATCTCTGTAGCTATTATTGTTGTATCTGTGTCTCTAGGACCCTGACTTCTGATGGTTTAGAAACAAAATAATTTCCTTTCTATGTGAAAGCATAACTTTGCTCTTTGCAGCAGGCTTTATTTATTTAATCTAAACTCTTTCCTCTGTTAAATACCTATCACATTTGTGGAAGTCCCTTAAGCTGGGTTTTCCCCATGTGTAACTTATTTTTGATAAAAGAGAATAAAGAACTGGAAGGAAAGGAGGGGAGAAAAGGTAATGGGGAATAATACTTACAGACAATGCTTGCATGATAATTTCTGTGTACCAGGCACTGTTCGAAGTGCTTTGTATACACAACTTCATTTGATCATCTTAACCAGGTAAGGGAACAATTATTGTCTCTCATTTTAGTAATAAGGAAACTGAGGCACAAAGAGGCTAATTCATTTGCTCAAAGTCATGCAGGAGGAGGTAGCAGAACCAGGATTGGACCCAGGCTGTCTCATTCCAGTCCATTCTTGAAGTCATTACACATACCATCTCTCAACTTGGGGATAATGAAGCAATTTGGGGAACTGTTTTCATCAGGGCCACTGGAAGAGACAGTCTTTGTGATGACTGTGTTCCCAGGAGCAAAATATGGTAACAATTTAACAGATACATTGGGACTACTCTGGAAAGGAAAGACTCCATTTCTAACCATGAACTTGGATCTGTTTAGTCATATCTCCATTGAAAAAGCAGAGGGTAGGTTATGGATACCAGCCAGCTAGTAGTTTTTCTACTCTCTTCTGATTCCCTCCTACACACACATGTGCGCGCACACGCGCGTGCGCGCACACACACACACACACACACACACACACACATACACACTCTCTCCCCTGTGCATTTTTTTAAAAAATTAAGTATTTCTCATTTTTTGGAAAAATACTTTTGAATACTTCAGATTTGGCTTGCTAGTTCTGGCAGGAAGTTATCTCTTTTCTGTTTCTTAGTATTTTTCTGCAAATATTTTGTTTAAAATGCTAGAGTTTGTATTGACAAACCAAATAATAAAATGCTTTATTTGACCATAAAGTATATTCTAAAAAAATGACTGTCCACTTACAAGATACTGGAAGACTTCTTATACTACTATATGCATACAATTATTTCTATAAAGAAAGAAACTTATTCCAGCATTCATTAAAGCTTCCCACAAGTTTCAGTGTGCTTGCTTCCTCCTAGCAGAATTTGTAAAGTTAGATGATTGGCAGGGGCACCCCGAGGGCATTTGCTTCCACCTGCTCCTTCATCTCCAGCTCAATTACTGAGTATTGGCAAATAAAGTGCCCTCATGTAGAACCTGGAACATGGTAGGTGGAGATTTCATGATGGGTTTCTTTCTTCCTCTCTGTTCTCTTTCACTTTTCCTCAAAAGCCTTTCACTATTTGCTCTAATTCTGCTGATTTCAACTGATTCCTCTGAAAATGAAAAAATCACTCTACTGTCTTGAGGATTCATTTCATTTCTATTTGCTTTCTGGTTGGAGTGACTAAGTAGTTTACCATCCAAACCAAGATGCTTTTGAAGGCAAGAGGGAAATCTTAATAATTATGCCTGTCAGAAAAAAATAGGCGATAAAACTAGGTTATCCCAAATAAATCAGGCCCCATAGCTATCCTATTTATGTTGTCTTGTGTGGTTCAGAAGTGGCCACATGCTGGCGTAGTTTTGCTGTCTAAGGCTTATCTTCGTGGGCATCTTAGAATCTCACTGTACACTTGGTCATTTTGAGAGCACAGGAATTACTTTCCTGACCTGCTTGAGCCAACCAGAGATTAATGTAAGCCATGGGAGTTATAAACAGTCTGAATTTCAGCTTAGATTTTGACCACTTTTCAAATACTTGTTCTCCATTTCTCCCATTACCAAAAAGCCAAGCCATTCCAGCCCCATAGGGTACCACTCAGAGTATAATTGAGGTTTGAATAAACAACACATGTGGCTTTTAAGGTTAAATGAATATTGTTTGACATACAGTACACTAGAGTTGTTTTTCATTTTGGTTTAAAAAATTGGTTAAAATTACATCTTGTTGCTTCTCGGAATTAACTAGAATCCATCTGTCTCCATTAGAATCACTGTTTTTTTTACAAAAAGCCTTGGCTGAAAGAAAGAGGTTCCATCTCACTCAAGAAAAATTGTCCAGTGAATCAGAAAAAAAGCAAAGAAACAGGTTTTTTAGGGTGTTTGTGCTTTTTTTTTCAAGATATAATGTTGGAGATAATAAATTGACATACAGTACCTATTTTCAGCTATCCAGACAGATACTACCCAGGTCTAGAGAGCCATTCATAGGCATAAAAAGTGTAAATATCTAAGAAGATCATTTCAGTATGACCATAGTTTAAATTTAAATAGGATAACTAAAATATTGGAACCTTCAGGTGTTACTTAACAAAACATCCATTCTTAGATAATGTCCTTTAATGACTTCAAAAGCTCAAAGGTAACAGAAATTTTATCAGTTCCTAAGACATCGCGCGCATGTGTGTGTGTGTGTGTGTGTGTGTGTGTGTGTGTGTTCAGAAGTAATAGCTCTAGTGGTTTTAATGAGTAAAATTGTTTCAATTTATATAAAAGTGCTCAGGTTTTCAAATACAGATTGTGACAAATTCATCTGAATTGTGTCACAGGGTATTAATCTTATTTTTCATTTTTGTATTTGTTCTTTTTAGTTATAAATGACAGGATAATGTATTTTGGCAAATTATACATACATAGAGTATAACTTATTCTATTTAGGATCCCACTCTTGTGGTTGAATATGATACAGAGTTACCCTGGTCATGTATTCAAATACAAGGCTAGAAAAGTTATGTTCAATTAATTCTACGTCTTTCCTATTCCCTTCCCCATCCCTTCCCTTCATTTCAGGGTATTAATCTTCTGCTCCCATACTTGATACTGACTTGCCTAATTGCTTTGCCATCTTACCTTCCTGCTAACTAGTAACAGATACTATATGTGTCTACAATGCTTCAACATTCTGACTGGATTATAAGTACTTAAAGACACTATTTAACTTAAAAGTCCTTTTAAAAACTCCATTGTCTAAATGTACTAAATTGAACTTCTGAGAAGGCCATGCTATGTAAACATTTTGTGTCAATACCAATCATGAAATCTACACTTAAAAAGGGCATTTGATGAAGAGAGCTATTGTATGATTTTTCTTTGGTAATTTGTTTTCTTTCTTTTAGCTACTTAGATTAGGCTTGAAGCCACATCCTATAGCTTTTACATTTCATTTTGCCATTTGCTGCTAAATCTTTCCTGGTTTCTAATCTTTTCTCTAGTCTATTTTCATTTGGCTCAGACCCACCACTGCCAGCTAAAATGGGACAAGTAAATCTAAGTTTATCCCTACTCAATCACTGTCAAGGGTAGTTTCCAACTTTCCAGATTTGCAACCCCTAGGTTATTTTATACTGTTTTCTTCTCTGCCTTTCTCCTCTGTGATCAGATCCTCCATCAGGTTCTTATACTTTTCTTATCTGCAGTAGTTTGAATCAACCCTTCCTCACTATTATTGTGGAGATGCTCATGGCCTATTACCTGTTACTGTGGCAGCCTCCTGGTTGGCTTTCCAGATTCCACTTGCTCCCTGACTAGTCTACATTTCATTGCCAAACTCCGTTTTTACCTTAAGAATCCCTACCTAAAAATTGATAACAGGAGCAAATGTGAATTCTTGAGCTTATTTTTGAAATCCATGTGGTGATTTTTACTACCCCTGTTTATCTCAACAGCCCACCCCATTCTCTCCTTCCTTCTCCCTGCATTCTCTGTCCCATGCAGTTAACAGCCCATTTCTCTTGTTTTCACATCTAGTTTCTGCTCAAGCCACAACTTGCCTTCTACCTCCAGTATATGACTTCTATTTCCAAAGCTCTGATTCTTTGCAAATGTCATTCTATTCAGAAGACATACTTTCTGCCCAACATTGCTGTCCATTTATGCCCTGCAACATCTACTTCTAACAATGGGGCTTAGATCTGTTAGGAAGATTTCTGCAATTATATTGGACTGCTTATCTTCCTATTCAATATTTCCTAAGCATGCATATTCCAATTTTATTTCCAGTTGATGATCTGCCTGTGTTTTGAGGCTGTTTCCTATATTGGTTTCCTGTCACCTCCAATCATGGTGTACATATCTTGAGTGCAAGAGCCCAGCCTGATTTCTGTCCTCCTCCTGCCAATATCAGACATTCCAAATACATGGCATTTAATGCATGTTAACGGACTCATGGGCATCATTTCCTAGTTACAACCAAAGGTTGTAATCTTCACTCTTACAATGGATAGTCAAGTTTTCTCCTATGTCTTCATGCAGTCATTGTCTGCCTCAGATATGAAATAACCAGGAAGAGGAGAGTGGACTGCCCAGAAACTTAATTCTGTTTTTATTTTTTTTTGACTGCAGTTTAATTCAGTACATACATTGAGAACCTGATATGTACCCAGCAATATGCCAATTCTCCAGTACAGTTATGCTCAAACTCCTGCATGCATCAGAATCCCCTGGAGAGCTTATCAAAACCCAAATCACTAGCACCACCCCAGAGTTTCTGACACAGTATTGTGGGGTCCAAACTTTATATTTTTAACAAATTTCCAACTGATGTTTATGCTCTGGTCTAGGGACCACACTTTTTAAAATTTTCTCTTTTTATTTATACATGGCAGTATAGTGTATTTTGACATATTATATATACATGCAGTAAAACTTCCAATTATTTTGGTTGTACATGATGTGGAGTTACACTGCTTGTGTATTGATATATGAACATAGGAAATTATGTCCGGTACATTCTACTGTCTTTCCTATTTCCATCCCCCATCCCTTTCCTTCATTTCCCTTTTGTCTAATGCAAGAACCTTCTATACTTCTCCAGCCTTATTGTGTATTAGCATCCACATATCAGAGACAACATTTGATCTTCTGGGGGGTGGGAGACTGGCTTATTTCACTTAGCATGATAGTCTCTAGTTTTATCCATTTACCAGCAAATGCCAAAATTTTATTCTTCTTTATAGCTGAGTAATATTCCATTGGGTATGTATACCACATTTTCTTTATCCATTCATCTGTTGAAAGATGCCTAGGTTTGTTCCATAGCTTAGCTATTGTGAATTGAGCTTCTATAAACATTGATGTGGTCATGTAGGGACCACCCTTCAAGAAGTAGTGATTGAGGGGAAATAGAGATGTTCTAAAACATGGTCTCTCATTTCAAGGAATTTATACTCTACTCAGGGAGATAAGGCAGACCTGGTAAACATTTAGTAGCACAAAATATTTATAATGTTTTAGTATTCATTCATTCAACAAATATTGAATAAGTATCAACTATGTGCCCATCACTGTTCAGTGTACTTGTATTATATCAATAAAAAGTACAGACCAAAGTCCTTGTTCTCATGAAGATTCTAGTGTCAAAAAAGGACAGTAAACAATAACATATGTAAAATGTAAGATAGTGACAAGTTCTAAGGAGAAAGAGCAATAAGAAGGATTTTTTTTTTAAAGAGAGAGTGAGAGACAGTGAGAGAGAGGGAGAGAGAGAGAGAATTTTTAATATTTATTTTTTAGTATTTGGCGGATACAACATCTTTGTTTGTATGTGGTGCTGAGGATCGAACCCGGGCCGCACGCATGCCAGATGAGCTCGCTACTGCTTGAGCCACATCCCCAGCCCCAATAAGAAGGAATTTTAAAAAATCAGATGGGGGTTTGAATTTTATTAGGTTGATCAGAAAAGCCTCCCACTTTAATCATTTGCCAAGTATTGACTGTTTACTATGTGTCAGGTACTGTTAAAGATTTGATTGTAAATGGCTACTTCTCCTCTCTGAGCCTTGGTTTTTCCATCTGTTAAATGGATCAGTTGAACAAAGTCATGCTTGAAATCTTCTACATTTCTAAGGCTACATAACACTAAGTTTTTTAAGCAGTCAGAAATACATGTGTGTCTGAGGACAACTTTGTAGAGGAAGAAAATCCTAACTGCTTTTCATAGGCATAGAGGAGCTGGGTAAGGTGGTGTACACCTGTAGTCCCAGCTTCTCAGGAGAGTAAAATGGGAGGAATACTTGAGTCCAGGAGTTTGTCTGGGCAACATGGTGAGACTTTGTCTCAAAAAAGAATGGAAAAGGTCTAGGGTTGTGGCTCTAGGTAGTGGTAGAACGCTTGCCTCACACATGTGAGGCACTGGGTTCAATCCTCACACCTCATAAAAATAAACAAAATAAAAATATTGTGTCCATATATAACTAACAATATTTTTAAAAAGAAATAAAAGGAGGAGGAGTGGGAAAAGAACATGAGCTAAAGCATAGAAGCAAGAGAGGGAGTCACATATTTAATGAGAAACAATGAGGTCAAATGGTTCCCATTGCAGAGTAGCTGAGATAATTGGATAGAAGGTAGGTATTCAATAAAGATGAAGTAGGGGCTGATTGTAGAGAGTCTTGGATGGGGACTCACTTAGGGTTTTGATCAGAGAATGATATGATTATACAATCAAAGCTGTATTTTAGGAAGATTAGCAATCACAATTAAGTCTTCAAAATTCATCATTGTTTTCCATAAGATTATTTTTGAATTATGAAGGGTTAAATCTATACTTTGTAACAAGAGACTACTTGATAATAATATTGCCATCAAACTAATTTTCAGGTATTTTTCAAGTCCTTTAAAGCATAAATTTCCCTAACAGTTTATTGAACAATGATTGAACCATTAACTAAATAATATTTAGTTTTAGGTTTTTAAAGGCTTGAGAGATTAATTAGAAAAGAAAAATTTAAATCATACTTTTGCATATTTCTTGTTATCTCACAAAATATCTGATTGAATATTGTGTTTAACTTCAGCCATATGTATAATTTATATAGTACTTATTTAGAGTGGTGAAAAGATCTGTAAGACCATCTCTAAGACCATTTCCCATCTGTTTGTTTGGTCATAGATAAAACAAGGTTCTTGGAAATTAACCTATTGTTTTGACCTTCAGTCAGCTAAGGAATATTCATATCTGTTGCATGTTTGTTGCTCTCAATGCTTAAAGTAGAATCCTCCTGTTAAAAGCACTTACTCTGGAAGACAGCAATGATAGGCATTTGCTGTTCAAAAACTGGGCCATATTAGACCTAGAGAAAATTGTGTCAGGCAGAAATAGATGAGAGCATTCTGGATATTTGTTATGTAAATATTGTAATCACAGCAAGTTTTATCTTAACTTTCAAATAAGCTTATACCTTCTCAGAGACATAATAGTGAACTGAATAAATCAAGACAGACCAAATTCTGAAAACTCATTGTGTAAGGCTAGTTTAAACACAAATTAAATATGACCTGTAAAATACTAAACTGTCACTGGAATAATAAGCAAAAGTGACAATGATGGTCATATTACATGGAAAGTGATTATTTTCCCTTTTATTTTCCAAACTCATGATAATGTTGCTAGATGATCTATTTAGAAAGTGGCAGCTTTCTTCAGAGTTGTTTTGAACCATGAGGCACACCCAGAGAAATCCTTCAGTACTGTTTCTTGAAGGGTAGCCACAAGAGCTAAAACGTCTTGAGAACTTTGGAATCATACTACCAAAAATGTTTGGGGTCACAAGGGTGATAGTTTTCCCTTCTATGTATGTATTATTTTTTTCTTTATTCCTTTTTAATAAACAGGGGATGGAGAATTGTCGTGGGAACATTCTGATGGTGATATCTTCCGGCAACCTGCCAACAGAGAAGCAGTAAGTGTGAATAGCTCAAATAATTCAGTACCCCACAGCCAAGCTTTCCTTTCCTTGTGGCTACTATCCCAGCAAATCCAAAAAAAAAAAAAAAGGGTCCTTTTTTAACACCAGTTTTCTTCTTTTTTCTCAGAAATTAGCATAACATCATCACCAACCTATAACCATTTAGGTACACTGTATAATTGTTAACTGAGGCCAGGATACAAACACAAAGAAACCACAGCCCTTCATCTATATCAGAAGTTTATACCCTTTCAGGATGATTCTCCAAATCTTTATGTCCCCTGTAAAGAAGGCAAGTCATTACCCCATCCTCAACAACGAGCATCTTCTGTGTGATTGTAAAGTAGCCCATTCCATCCTTTTGATGGAATTTTTTGGATCAATTTGGACTTGGTCATATAAATCTTTCCATAAGCCTTAAGGCTCTAAATCAGATGTTTAAAATAAAGGAAAGATGAGGGCCAGTTTCTCCTCCCTTCACCCTGTAGCATCTCATTTCTGCTATCACTGCTAATCTTAGAATAAACCACACAAGTAAACATCTTTCTACATATAGTAATATTATCTTTTGTTCCTTTGTAGTATTTTGAAATAATTAACAAAATAGAACCCCTTTACAAAAATGTATGTGTAAGAAGAGTTAACACTTCTAAGTTCTTAGTGTCTGAAAAGGAGATGTTCTGATTCAGAAGAGACTTACATAAATGTGTTCACTGCACCCTATTCATAAAGTGTACAGGGACATTCATTTCAGCATTGTTTTCATAAAAAAAAGAATGGAGTAACTTAAACATCTATTAATAATAGTGTGGTTAAATACACTGAATCTATGGGTATATGCAGTATATATAAATATAGTCAAGGGGAGATAACTCCGAGACATATTATCTAACAAAACAAGGTGCTTTCCTTACATAAAATTGTGTGTGCATGTATATAAATGAATGTAAAAAAGATTTGGACACCAGTGAAACACCACATCACATATAACCACAAGAAAGGGATTCTAATCAGAATCTATGTTATACTCCATGTATTTATAATATATCAAAATACACTGTACTGTTATGTATATCTAAAAGGAACAAATTAAAAAAAGAAAAGAAAAAAGATTTGGAAGACCACATACCAACATGTTAAGAATGGTAATCATAGAAGTGTAGAAATGAACAGGAAGAATGAGAGGCTTGGTAAAATTTATCTTTTTACTTTGTCTTCTATATTATTTGATGCTTTTTCCATAAGCATGAATTAGTTTTGTAATGCATAAAATTTAATTTTCTAAAGCCTTAGGAACCAGTTCTCAGCAAGCATTGGAGGTAAGGTATTGGAGCCTAGGGAATTATAGAGCACACCTGAGGATACTGAGGGTGTGAGGAAAGGGTCCAGATTTTTTGTAATCAAATGACCAATACAAACATCACAGTGTTGCTGAGTCTGTGCTTCCTGGTCATCACATGGATTACATCTAATTTACATGCCCCCTGCTTGCCAACACCCAACCCAAAGCCTGAGCAGTGAGATTAAATACTTTCTATTTGCATTTTTCTCCAGTGATATTGTTTCCTAGGCATTGATGTTTCTGAGTGAATATAGAAGGACTATGGCAGGAGTGGAGAACGGTCTTCTGGATATCTCAAAAAAGCAGCATCCCACAGGACAGGGTGGGCTTCCCCATTTGCCATTTAATATAGATCTTGAGGAAAGCTTTTCTCCATCCAGTTGTATTTGTTTTATAGTGAGCATTTTAGTCAGCTTTTTCACCATCATGACCAAAAGACCTAACAAGAACAATTTTAGAGGAGGAAAATCGGGGGGTGGGATCATAATTTCAGAGGTCTTAGTCATTAGATGGCCAGCTGTACCACTCTAGGCCCAAGGCAAGACAGTATATCATCGTGAAAAAGAAAATGTGGAGGAGGAAAGCAGCTTAGGACATGGTTCATGAAGCAGGGGCAGGGGGAGAGAGCTCTCATCTCAACAAAATATAAACCCCGAAGATATGCCTTCAATGACCCACCTCTTCCAGCCATACCCTACCTGTCTATAGTTACCACTCACTTAATCCCTTTCAGGGGATCAATGCACTGATTACATTAAGACTAAGTGTGATTAGGTTAAGACTCTCATAACCCAATCATTTCACTTTAAGCTCTTTTGCATTGTATCACATGTGAGGTTTTGTAGGATACCTTATATCTAAACCATAACAGTAAGATAGTCTTCCAGATCATGGCAGGAAATGGGATCAGTCTCAGTTTTCTGTGTGAATGCCCTCTTTATCTCAGCCCCGAATTTTTGTTATTGTGGTAGGAAGCCGAGTAGCTAAAGTAGTGGCTGTGAATCAGATGTCATTCCAAACCAAATTTATGGCCCAGTCACCTTAAATTATCAGGGTTCATAGTAAGCACTGTGATCACCTTACTGGTTGTTCTGGTAATGCTATTAATTAGCCTTTCTTCTTGACTTCATTTTATGCTGTACACAAACCTCATCTCTGGTCTTGCAGATTTAATATTTTTCTAAACTGTTTATGATAGGGAAAGACTTCATCTAGGACTTCTTCTAGCAAGAGAGGTTATGTATAGAATGCAGGACCTTGAGATAGTTATTGATTTTCAAAGGAGTTACAAACATTTGGGAATGGTAGAATAAAATGGCCAGATGGTTCCACTTTATTATAAGTAAATATTTTTCTTTGTTCTAAAGTGCATAGATATTATGGGATATGGTTTGAATAATAAATATCATCTGTAGTAATGAAAAATATATACCTGGTGCATAGCACGCACCCAATAAATTCATGTTGAATGAATGGCTGTGGAAGGTGCAATGAAATGTACGTGAGAGAGGGCTGGAGTAGAAATGGGGTTTTTCATTGATTTTAATGCACATAAGTTTGTCTCAAGTCAGAGAGAAATTCTTTAAATTTGGTATTTTCTTTTGCCCAGCCTAATGTAAAAGATAAGAGAATCCTTTCTGAATATCCTTTGCAGGCTCAACTTCTTGCACTGGGGTAAAACAAAAAGGCAGCTCCCAAAACGTTTTTTCTATCCAGTAGACTGTTCCTATTTTATGGGGAATTATCAAAACCTCAGTTCCACAGAAACACAGCTGATTGGTTTATTTTGCTAAGTAGGCTGAAAACCATCAGGTTACCAAGTTTTATGAAGTGAATAGGAAGAGGAAGCAGTGGTTCAAATATGTCTCCTTTGTAAAAACCTGAAACCATTTTTGTTTTACTTCCAGGTCATAATTTTACATAAATTGGTCATTATGCCACTGGACAAAGTGGTGTGTGTGTGTGTGTGTGTGTGTGTGTGTGTGTGTGTGTATGAGCGTGCGCATGCTCATGCGATGTGAGGAAGGAAAAGGAGGCAAGGAGTGGAAAGCTAAAACATGAAAGCAGGCATGATTTTCTTTTGGACAACAGCCAGATTGATTTTTGTCCCCCAGTTAATTGCATTGAAATTTGCTATTCAAAAAGAAAAGGAGTTTGGAATAGAAACAACATAAAAGAGGTAAAAATCCAGGTCTCATCCACATTGTCAGAAAAGTGGTTTAAGAAGAAAACTGGCCTAAGTGTCTTCCAGCCAGGGATTATTGTAGGTTAGTAGTGACTAGAATATAATACTTTTATGGCTATGTGGATTAGAATACTTTCTGAAAACACTTTTTAAATTAAAGATTTTTCTTTTAAGATAACTATAGATTCACTGGCAATTGTAAGAGATAATACAGAGAGATCTGTATGCCCTTTGCCCACTTTTTACCCCAAGGTAACATCTTACAAATCTATAGTACAAAGTTACCACTGCAAAGGCCCTTTCTGGACTCAGATGTTCTCCTGTCTCTGACAAGAAAACCTTTACATCTTTTTAGAAATTACCTGATATATAAAAATTATGCAAAAATAAAAATTATACATATATCATGTGATGTTTTGATACATATATACATTGTGTAATGTTTAAATCATGTTAAACATATCTAACTTCTCAAATATATATCATTTAGTAATTGTGAAAACATTCAATATCCTTTCTTCTAGGTTTTGAAAAAAAACGGTGCATTATTGTTATCTCAGGGTTAGTTTTTTACTGAATTATATCCTACAGCCCTTTTTATTTTATTTTTTTTATTTTGAGACAGGGTCTTGCAAAATTGATGAGGCTGGTCTCAACCTTGTGATCCTCCTGCCTTAGCCTCCCAGCATACTACTGTGCCCAGCCAAAATGCCTTTCTCTTATCCAACTGTAACTTAGTACTTACTGATCAAACTTAGCACTTATTAATTGATCTTTCTCCATCCATCCCTGACCCATACTTTCCCAACTCTTATGTCTTAAACCTGAGAAAAGTGAAGAAAAAAATCCTGGGGAGCCTTTACTATGGAGGGTATTTTCCAACACCAGAAAATAACTGTTTTAGAGCCATTTCAAAAACCTAAAATTTTTTTCAGTCCTTCAGTCAGTAAACCAGACATACCAAAATATTGAGCAAAATACAACAAAGCATAGCTTGATGGTAATTTCTAACAAACTGATTTTGACCTGTTCTCTCAAGCAGCCTCTGCACGTTGCCTAATTGCAACTGACTTCTATGATAAGCCACAGTTTAACTTACAACTCCAAGGTGTTAACGTCTTTCCTCCTTCACTCAAAGTTACAAAGTCAGAATGGCCCTTGATAAGACTTTTTCATTTGTATAGAAGAACAACTCAAAAAGAACCATTAAATCAAAACCACACACCATCACTACTCACCCCTGACCCCAAACAGAAAATCCATATGTCAGTGATTCTCCATCTTGGCTTTAAATTAGACTCCTGAGGTTTATAGAAAAATCCTAATGTCCAGGCCTCACGTCAGACCAGTTACTTCAGAGTCTCTGGAATTAGGATCCAGGTACTAGCATTTTTTTTTTAAAAAAAGTTTTATTAGTACATTATAATTAAACCTAATAGTTGTATTTATTATGCCATGTTCATACATAGACACCAGTATTTTTACAGCTCCTCAGGTGATTCTACTATGCAGCCAAGTTGGAGAACCAGTGGTTGTGAACACTATAGCTGAAAGAGCTCTATATTGAAAGAAGTTCTTTTTGGAGCAGCTTTTAGCCAAAAGTTTGTGGACCATTCTTTCTCCACTTCCTCTTCCTCCTGTTCACCATCCTCTCTGCTTCCCCCCATTCTTACTATCCTACCATTTCTAAAAACTCAACCTTCACTGTCATCCTGAATAAATTGCCTCTCTGGCCTCAATTTCTCTACTTGCAAAACAAACTACAACAAGGTGAAATTGTGAGAGACTACTAGTCTACATCAGTGCCTCTGTAAAAATCCTTGAGATTTTTTTTTTTTGTCTCAAATCATTTTCTCACCCTACCAGTTCCTGATGCTGAAGAACAGCTTTTCAATTTGTGCTCACCATTATGAATCAGAGAACTTCTTGTACTTGCAACTTCTCCTGGGTTAGTGACCTTCCCTCTAATTCTCTCCCTGTTGAACTCCTTTCTTTTAGCATCAGTCGGACACCCACCAGGCAAACTTTCTTCTCTGTGTTACTTTGGCAAAACTTTGCCAAACTGCAGAAAGGACAGAACGATCTGTAATGGCCTTTGTGGAATGTGAGTGATTATGGCAGAAAAAAAAATATGAGCCATTGTGGGAATGAGAAATATTTGCACTGAAAATCCTATTCATGTGCATGATAACAAATTGTTGTAACATTTGATGTGTGTGAATTTTTATAACAATGCACCAGAATGAGTTCTTTTTAGATATAGATAATAATGTTCTCTTTCAAAAGGCTAGGTCCACTTACTCTATCTCCTGTTCACTCTTCCTTCCTCCTGCCAAGAGAGCAATATTAGTTCCCAAAGCTAAATTTGCAACATGTGAGTCTGTGGCACATAACTGTAATCATTTGTTAATGGATGGTGGGGTCAAAGGACCCCATAACTATCTTCCCAACATTCCCTGCTATTTCTATCACTAAATATAAGGATTTTCCCTTTTAATTGCCTATGAAAGATTTTTAAATAGGTTTTCCCCTCTTTCACTCATGACACAGTTAATGTTATTTATCTTAAAGGCTGTACTCACAGCCTGCTTCAACTCCTGGGAGAAGAGTAGGTAGCAGGATACTGAGCTCACCATGTGTCTTGAACCCCTGATGAAAGAACAATGCTTGGAGCTGGGCATGGTGGCTCATGCCTGTAATCTCAGCAACTTGGGAGGAAGAGGCATGAGGATCACAAGTTCAAAGGCAGCCTCAACAACTGAGCAAGGCCCTAAGCAACTTAGCAAGACCCTGTCTCTATATAAAATATAAAAAGGGCTGGGGATGTGGCTCAGTAGTAAAGTGCCCCTGGTTTCAGTCCTCACACACACACATATACACAAACAAAGAATGTTTAGATTACTTATACTACAAGACTCTGAGCTTTCCTAAGGATCATAGTTTCTCTCTTTCAACAGGTATTGGATGACCACCTTCTAGATGGTAAACACCATTCTAGGCACTGGAATTGCAGCAGTGAACAAAACAAAATCCTTGACTCTCTGGAGTTTACATTGTAATCCTGTCTTGTGCTGTCTATAAAATGGCCTGCTGTATGATTTTATGCCATTTTGCCTGTGTTTACAGTCTCAGTACATCTTATTAAGACTGTAGTTGATTCCCGCCTTCTCCTCTCTAGTTTACCCTACAAATAATCAGAGTTCAATGCTGTGAAACACAGTTGTAATCAAGTTATTTCTCTCATTTAAAAAAAATTCCTTCAAATGGTTCCACACTCCCACCTCTATCATTTACCAAATAAAGTCTTCACCCCTTAGCTTGTCATTTAAAGTCCTCCATGATCCGGCACCAACCCCCATTTGGAATGTTATCCTTCAACTGTTCCCTTTTATGGACTCTATGTTCTGTGCTACACCTTCTCAACTTGGAAACCTCTGCCTGGAATTTTCCCCAGAAACTGCCTGTAAAAAGTCTACCCACCCGTCATGGCCCAGGTCACAAACCCTCCTGAGTAGCAACTCTCTTTCTTCTCCTAATTTGCACAGCATTTTAGACTTATCCTGTGCACTTCATCACCTCTGCTGTGTGTTGTGGACTACTATCTTAACCCTGAAACTGGAAAATTTGAGAGTCTGAGGAACAGGAAAGACACTTTTAGCCTTTTTGGTTGTTTTTTTCTCTCAGGAATTTGTTTCTGAATCTAGTCTGATCTTCTGCAAGGAAAGAGAAAAACCTCAGACATTGCCAGTGCTGCTTTCAGATGATCACATTCTCACTTCTGTTGGTATAGGGAAACATGCAGTTAAGATCTGAGTTCATCACTGAAAATCAGAATCATAAAATGCCATCTAATGTATCTAACTCAATCTGTGCCACTTCATTGGAGGATTTTTTTGTACAAAATGTGTTCTTATCATTTTGTAGAGACATTCTTACCACCGCCCTCATCATGATCCTCCACCAAACCGACAGGCTGGAAGTCTGTCTCGCTTTCCAGGGGCTAGGAGTCACCGAGGAGCTCTTATGGATTCCCAGCAAGGATCAGGGACCATCGTGCAGATTGTCATCAATAACAAACACAAGCACGGACAAGGTAAGGGACCATCCTCCTTTTATACTACAGCCACATATTTTTTTAAGGGCTGAAGCTGGGAAGGACCCTTTCTCCCACCAACAGCACATATTTGCATGTGGGTCACTCACAAGTCTACAAAAGTGGTTGTGAACAAGTGACTCCAGGGTAATCTTTGGACTTCCCTAAATGCAGCTAAAGGACAAATTCCCTTTGTGCTTTTGAAACAGCACCCCCCCCATGATTTTTCAGTTGCCTCCATGGATCATTTGAGAAAATTCCTGGGGTCTTCATTCAGTAGGGCACCCAACATTGAAAGTGCCAAACATTCTGAAGCTCTTATACACACCTTAGAAATAGTCATTCACACACCTCAGTGCAAACCAGATTCTCTTGGGGCTCTTGCTAAATATTCCAGGCCCCTTTCTCAGAAATTCTGGTTCAATGTGGAGCATATGAGATTGTCTTGAGAAATGAGTAATTTAGGGAAAATCCAGAAACTACCTGGCCGAGCACCAGGACAATTGATCAGGTTAACACTGACCTACAGCCCACTCAACTGACCAACTGATTGCAGCAAGCACCCACACACATGCACAGGGCCTGTTTTCTCCTTTACTGAATTCTCTGGCCTCCACTGATCCAACCCCAGTAGCAGAGGTAGGAGGAGGAGAAATTCAATCAAACAATTGACTGCTTCTTACTTTTTTAGGCATCCTGTCAACCAGCTCTTCAAACTAACAGCTCAGCTGGTTCCTTTTTACCAAACCACAAACATGTTTTATTTCCTTTAAAGGAAAAACAAATCAAAGGCAGTTCTCTGAATGGGTTAAAGTAATAAATTATTAAACGAAATGATTGAATAAAAGGGGTGAAAAACAATCCATTACAAAGAACTCCTACTATAAATCTCAACAATGCTCGTCAAGCCAAAGCTAGATGATCACATCTGTTACTAGTTAGATGTAAATTTCAGATTATAGATAAAAATTAAATTGCTTTTGAAACCTACAAGCTTAAAAGAATAGTCTAAATAAGATTCTTAATAAAATGGTTATGTATTAAAATAATTGGAAATATTTGCTATTGATCTATGTTTGATTCAAAACTTACTATGTTTATGTTCTAAAACATTTTGATACCAGTTTATGAAATGAGGAGGAGTTAAGTTGCAGTTTTATTTTTCAATCCAAATTTCCCCTAGTTGATTTCATTTGCTTTGAAAGTATTTCAAAGCCTTAAAGCAAGTGTGGGGAAATGGACTTTAAAATTCCTAAATCCCATAATTTCCATAAGGCTTCTTCTTTTTCAGGGTAAGGCTCATCCCTTGATTGTCTCTGTGTTCTATAAAAGCTCCAGCTGGTTTACATTTATTCATCTGCGCCCATTGACTTGGATGCAGCAGTTCTCTTCTGACCTTTCTATTATAGTTCACTGGAGAATCACTTGTGTCCACCCCCAGCTCCCAACTCCCCAGCTGGATGATTCAAAATCATCTTGAGAATTTGTTGGTGGGGAGAAGGCTGGGTTTTCCTCTAGAGAATTGACCTCATCATATCCCACTGTTGAGTGTGGGCTCTTACCCAGTCTGGACTATTCCCTTACTCTACGTGTTTAGAGGAGAGGGAACCTAGCTATATGATACTGAGAGGCCTTCTTGCCTTGCTCCTCAGCATGGCTCACCCTTCTCCTTAGCCCTATTGCTAATAATGTGGTCCTTTCAGATATATCTATTGGTTCCCTCTTTGAACCAAAGAGGAGAAGCAATAGTACTCCACCATTTTGAACTTGAATCCAGCCTAAATTTTCTTGAAGCAGACTACCTATGCACTTGCCCACATTACCTAGAAGGGAGTGTCACTCTCTGAGGAGAAACAAGAGGTGAGGGCACACAAGAGAATAACACATCTGGTCTGTTTTTTGTTGTTCTGTCTACAGCCTTAAGCCCCACTTTAGGTACCAAGTCTGTATTCTGACTCATGTTGAGGTTCTTGGAAATCTTTACATGGATTGACCCCATAGAGTGCCCAGCATTCTAGCAGCTCTTGCAAAGGACAGTAAGAGGCAGCCAATATCATTCATATTTCTCAATGTGACCCAGTGGACTTGATGAGAAAGAAATAGCCCAGTGATTCATCCTGAGCTGTTGTCTTGCAGCCAAATCAGTCAATTCCTAGAAACGCCCCAAGTGGGCCTATTTCTCACCCCCCAACCCCACCCAAAGTGATACAACCCACCCTAGAGATGTTGTTGATTGGGATGCCGACAGGTCTCTCTGGGTGTGATGAGGTGATGGGAATAATGAAAAACATACTCAGACCCACTCATAGTTTGAAATCTCCACAATCTCAGCACTTTATAAAGGGGAGAGAACTCATTCTCAGAATTCCCCCATTCACAGACCTGTACAGTTTTTTTTTTTTGTTCCCTGAGGCTTAGGTCCATGACTTACCGTAGGAGCCTAATAAGTTTTAAGTTGATTTGCATGGAAGGATACTCCTGTGACCCTTTACATTCACGGGCACCTCAGATTGCAGCCCAGGTGTTTGGTCTTTCAAGGCCCTTCAGAAACAAACTATACTTCCCACTCAACAAATGCCAGAGTGATGAAGGATATCTGTGGAGCGGGCAGTAATTCACTGTAGCCAAATCTCTACAGCCACTACAAGGAGGGAGACTGAGGAAATTTCCTGAAGCTTAGAGACATAAAAAGCCACCCCTTCACAAGTTATAGGCCCTTTCCCTTTCAGTCTTAACAACTGCCTTCCTACACCACAGAGTGGATCAGCAGCATTAAGCTCCATACCCACCCATATTGGTGGATCAGACTCTCATACTATTTGAAATTTTGAATGGATTGGCTTCAGGGTCTGGAAGAGACTGGCCCTTTGGGAACAGCAGTAGTTTTTGCATCTATCCTCCCTCATCAGCACATTTGCTTGGGAAATTTCATGCCTGAAAACGTATCAACTTGTGCCACACAAATCTTCTATGGCACTGTAGATGTTAATACCACATTCTACTGTAGACTCTTTAGCAGGTGCTCAGGATAGATAGAACTCCACATTCATGTGTTCATTTATGTCTGCATTAAAAATATTTACTAAGGCTGGGGTTGTGGCTCAGCGGTGGATGCTCACCTAACACGTGTGAGGCCCTGGGTTTGATCCTCAGCACCACATAAAAATAAATATATAAAAGGAAAGTATTGTGTCCAACTACAACTAAAAAGTAATATTTAAAAAATGTTCACTATCTGCCTATATGTATTAGGCCATTTGTGAGCATTCAAAGGCCACTGCAGATGATGAACCTGGATAACTGATGATGATAGAATGTGGCCCAAGCTGAGCTTTGGTCACACAGACTGCTCTGTAAATGTGTCTCCATGCCCATGACAAGAACAAAGGATGCTCGATGTGTTAAGGAGTTTAGGCCTTGGGTTGCATGCATAGGAACCCATCTTAGCTCCCTTGCCTTTAATTTTGAGTCCTATGTTCTCTTCCAGTGTGTGTTTCCAATGGAAAGACCTATTCTCATGGCGAGTCCTGGCATCCAAACCTCCGGGCATTTGGCATTGTGGAGTGTGTGTTGTGCACTTGTAATGTCACCAAGCAAGAGTGTAAGAAAATCCACTGCCCCAATCGATATCCTTGCAAGTATCCTCAAAAAATAGATGGAAAGTGCTGCAAGGTGTGTCCAGGTAAAAAGGCAAAAGGTGCGTTGGTTGGAGGCCCTGCCTTTGGTTGACTGAGATCCACACATAGTTCTTCTCAACTTTCATTGGGCATCAGAAACATAATTAACCTCTCATATAATTCTAATGATAATAATTATAGTAAGAATTAACTTCAATTGAGGGACTGATAAGATGATTACTTAGAAGAAATTTACTACTCTGAGATATACTGGGGATTTCCTCTTGTCTACGACACCTCCCAGACAGCCCTAAGTGCTATATTTACTCTTGTTTTTATAAATAGCAGAGACTTTATGTTATTATAATTGTTAGGAAAAATAGTAGCACCTCTTAATTTTATTACTGTTTAGCTCATCAAAGCACAGTCACATCCATTACACTTTTCAGATAGGAGGAAATATAGATGAATTATAGTAGGAGACCAGGTTCAGCTTCAAATGTAAGTTATTGTGTGACTTTAAAAATGTGCCATATCCACTCCTGGCCTCATCAGCCTCATGTGAAAAGGTTAGAACAATTGATCTCTAGGATCCTTTCTTTTCTTTTTTGTGTTTGCATTTTCTTTTTTTGAGACATAATATTTGTATTTATTTATGGGGCATACTATAACAATTTGATAGATGTATCAAATGTCTAATGGACAAATCAGGGTCATTGTCATTTTTACCCCCTCCAACATTTATCATTTCTATGTATTGGAAACCTTTGGACTCTTCTAGTTATTTTGAAATACATCATAAATTTCTGTTAACTATGTATACTACTATGCTGTAGAACACCAGAACCAATTCCTCCTACCTGTATTTTGGCACCTATTATCTAACTGCTCTCTATCTCCCCTCTTGCCCTGTCTCCCAACACTAAAATCCTATAATTATATTATTTGCCTTTTAAAGACAAGGGAACTGAGATGTACAAAGTGACTTAACCAAAGTCATGCAACTAATTGATAATAAAAACCAAGGCCCTGCTGGGTGCAGTGGTTCATGCCTGTAAACCCAGCCACTGAGGAGGCTGAGGCAGGAGGATCGAGTTCAAAGCCAGCCTCAGCAACTTAGCAAGGCCCTAAGCAACTCTGTGAGATGCTGTCTCTAAATAAAAATATTAAAAGGGTTGGTGATGTGGCTCAGTGGTTAAGCACCCCTGGGTTTAATCCCTGGTACCAACAAAACAAAACAAAAACCAAGGCCCACAATAAATTAATAAAACAGAACACTATGTGTAAATGGTAGAAAGATCAGTAGAGGGAAGGGAGTAGGGGGGAGGGGAGTAGAGGGGAGGGGAGAGGAGTAGGGGGGAGGGGAGGGAGTAGGGGGGAGGGGAGGGAGTAGGGGGAGGGGAGGGAGTAGGGGGGAGGGGAGGGGAAGGAGAGATACTGGGATCTGAATTAGAACAAGATATATTCCATGCTTGTGTAATTAAGACAAAATGGATTCTACTGTCATGTGTAACTAAAAAGAACCAATAAAAATAAATAACTGAAAACTAAATCTGGCCAAGCTAAAAAACAAGCAAATAAACAAAAAAACCAAGGCCTGTAACTCAGGTCAACTTCAACCCTATTGTCTTCTCCAGCAGAAAATGTTTACTAATTTTTTAAAAGGCAAAGTAATTATTTAAATTGTGGTTTGTTTTAAAGACATTAGCTAAATAAAAACATAATCAGTAGTCCTGGCAATGACAAAATATGAGATGAGTAATCAAGTATTCTAACCGTGGCTTGCCACTGGTCTCCTGTGTGATTGAGACCAAGTAACAACTTCTCTGAGCCTCAGTTTCCCTTTCTGCAAAATGAGAGGGTTAGAGCAGCTGATATCCTAGAGTCTGTTCAGTTCCAATATTCTACAGTCAATGAAGTAGCTACTCCCAGGCACATGAATTTCTCATTTCTCATGCCTTCTACAAATAAGTTGTATCAACACAGATGAGAAACCAAACATTTTTTTTTAATGTAGGCAGAGAGCTAAATCATTCATTCCTTCACTTTAGGCAATCCCTCTTTACTAACAGGCAAACATGCACTTAGTTGATGTGTATTAATGAAGCATTTTCATGTGGGCCAGCGGTGCCCAAACTTGTCTTCACATTGGAATCCCCCAAGAGCTTCTAAAAATACCTGTGTCCCATCCCCAGAGATTATGATTTAATCAATTTGATGTGTGTCTTGGGCTTTGGAAATTTTTAAAGATCCCCAGGTAATATTAATGCGCAGACAATTTGAGAACTACTATGGTGTTACAACTCCAAGTGTGGCTGGTGGATCAGCAGCACCTGAGAGCCAGTTACAAGTGCTGACTCTTGAGCTCCCACCCCAGACCTACTACATCAGAATTGGCATTTTAACAAGATCCCCAGTTGATTTTAATTTACTGTATGTTAAACTTTGAGATGCTGATTTAAGGCACAAACAAAATCTTCCTCAATATAATGACCCCAATCTTCCAGAGTAAATGGGGGATGGAATGGATAGGAAGGATAAGAACTAACTGACATAGAGTAGAAAGAAGGGATAAGAATTCATGAAATGTACTTATTAGAGGGAGAGAGAGAAAGCACATTCTAAGGATGATATGGATATTGAGGTCATCCAACTATGGTGACCTGTTATGACTTCCACATCTGTGGTCTCACTGGATCTCCAAATCTTTAGCGTCATCTTTTGTAGTTCCACCAACATAATTTTCTGTCAGGGGTCTAACATCTATAGTTTAAATAGTAATAGAAGATAACTTCAGACAAAATATAATAGTTACCTAAATACCCAAGATAAACCCTCATGCTATATAATATTTCAATTGAATCTCAGACCTCCAGACCAAATCACATTTCACTGTGTGCTTAGGATTTTATTGATGTTGGTGATTCAAACAAAAAGGGAAAGAACTTAAAAGTTGTGAGAACAGTACACAAGGTAGGCATTACTTTTCAAATAGTTTTCCTCTCAGGTTTGTAATTTTACTAAAATATTTGGATAAGCATTTCCACTCCCAGATGTCCTCTGAAAATAATCAGAGATACACAAAAATATACAAAGAAGGATTTGTGCCGCAGTACTATTATTATAGTAGTGAAAAATTGGAAATAATCTGTAAATCCACCATCATGGGAATGTTGAAATTATGGTGTAGTTGTACTATGTAGTATTAAATAGCCATTAAAAATAATTGTACACCAAGAATTGATGGCATGGAAAGTTATTTGCCGTATGTTAAGTACAAAAAGCAAGCTACAAAAGTGTTTAGTATGGTCACACATTTTTGTGTTAAAAAGAAAGTATATGCATATATATGCTTAGATTATATTTATATATAAATAAATATGCTCATATATGCTTAGACTTTTTAAACTGGAAGGTAATGTGGCAGAATGGTCATTTGTGGGTAAATGGGTAATTCTTATTTCTTTTTTTGTTTGTATTTTCTAAATTTTCAGTAGTAAATGTGTAGTATTTCTAAATTTGAAAAGATAATAGAAGTCATCACTTTAAAAACTGCCCTGCACTTTTCTGTGTACATAGATGAATATACCACAGTGAATCTCACCTTCATGTATATTCACAAGGCACTACTTTAAAAATAAATAAATAAATAAATAAATATCAGAAAGATCAGCAGAGTAGAGCCAAGGGAATAGGGGAGGGAGGAGGAGAGGGAAACTGGAACTACTGTGGACTGAATGAGAGCAAATTGTATTCCATGCACTTATATTTTTTATATGTCAAAACAAATCCTATTATTATGTATTACTAAAAAGTACCAATAATTTTTTTTAAATGATCAATAGACATTGAAAACCTGGCCTGCAAAATGCTAGTGGGCAATATATTGAAAAATCTGATTGACTAAACCAGTTTCTCTAAAAGGCCTGCTTTTCCTATTTCCTATCCTGATCAGATGTGTGGAGATAGATTGACTGGGCAACATGGAAGGAGAGAATTTCTGTCCCATTCTGGGTGATGTATTTCTCACTGGGCCAGACATGATTGTCTCCAGGTTGAATCATCCCTGCTAGTCACATTGTCCCAGTAACATGGCATAGGGCATCTGTTCCAGGTACTCATCAACTACAGAACACCAAGGGACGTGCCTCTCTGTATACATTTGATCTAGACATATGTGCTAAGTACCTACTGTGTGCAAAAAACTTATAAACACTGAGGGAAGAGACGATTCTCGATTTCTAGTGGAGAAGACAGTGAACCCAAATCAATAAAATAATTTTTGGTTATGATGAAGCACTGTGAAAAAAATCCAAATGGGATCAGGACTGATAGTGACTGTGGTAGGAAGCATTTTCCAAAGACTGATTTTTCTAAAAAGATAATATTTGAGTAGAGTCCTCTATGATGTGAAGAGATGAGAAATGGGAAGATCATGACATTGTGAGCCTCTTTAAAAAACGACACATGACAATTGAGGAAAAAGAACAAGGGAGTGAAGAGGGAAGAAGATCTAAGGACAAAGAATTGTGTATTCAGTTATATTGATAAAGTAAATAGAGAAATAAAATTCACTAATAATCCAGCCCAAAGTTTAATTGCAACAACTGATTGCAGACTCCACCAGTAATGAACAAGGACCAAAATAAAAGGATGTATCTTACCTGTCTCTCTTCCCTTTACTCTGGGAGAAGCTGGCCTTGCCTTGCACATCAGTGGTCACCTACGGGGTTGGGTAAGACTTCAACTTCCTGAAGGTTCCTCAACTCACCTCTCACATTCATTATGCCACCCTGATACCTGAAATTCCCTATATACTCCTTTTGCATTTTGGCATAAAATGCCACATTGTGACTTAAAACTTACCTGAGCTGAGCTAACATATTTCCTTCATCAGTCATCACCACTTCCATAAGGAATGGTTTATTATTTTCTTAGTTCTAGAGGGTTCCTGATAAGAGCATTCATACAGGAAATGGGAATAGTCAGAAGTGATGTCAAATGTGGCATGCTTGCCAGAAGGAAATAAAAGTAAGGTGAGCATGCAGTGGTCAGAAAGCACCTTCAAGTAAGAGTATGGAAAGTGGAAGATGTTGCTGAATAGGTCCTTCTAAAGACAAATTTTGCTTCCTTTGGTATTTTCAAGTGTCAGCCAGGGCTGAGTCACTAATGGCTTTTGTTGTTTGTAGATCCCTTTAGTCTAATAAATTAAGCTCTTGGAGGGGAGAGGGTGGTGATGTAGAAGGACTCTTCAGTATACTGCAAGGACTTTGAGCATATTACAGGTATTTCCAGTGACATCATGAATTTCATACATCAGTGATAGCCATAGCCAATATTAAGCCAATGATATGAGCAAAGTTTAACAAATGAACTTATCTTTTGTTCTAAAGGTGATAGTTGTACACATACAAGTCCCTGTAAACTCAGTGACCTCCTCCCTCCACCCATTTGGAAAGTGCTAGCAAACATCCTTTAATTGCTTAACATATCACCAAAAAGACTGGGCTGCCAAGTAATTAAATAGCTGAAAAGAAAGACAAAAGGAGAAAGGAAGCTGGATTCTGAGATAATCCACAAATTGAGTAATCCAACCTGGAATTGTCAAGAAAAGAGATAGTTTTGTCCTTACGGTGCCAAATGGTGGTGGGGGTGGGAAAGCTAATCAGGTCAGCAAGAGACATACAATAGCAATTTGATTACAACTTCTCGTCCAAATGTGTCTGATTGGCTGACAGTGAGTCTCCCCAATTAGAGTTACAGCTCCAAAGCACTCAACACTCAGCAGGTTCATCCTTGACAATTCAGACATTCTTACAGATGGCTTCTGCACATACTCAAAGTTTTCAGGGTGTCTAAGGCTTCTCTTTGTTGTTCCTGATTTGAGTGTACACTTTAAATACGCAGCTGAAGAGGGTGCTGATTACGAAGCTAGCAAAGAAACTTAACTCACTGATAACCAACCAGGAGGAACTTTTTGGGGAAGAGGGCTGAGGTAGGGGAGGGTGAAGTAGAATGGGGACATATTAGGGGGCTGGCACCTTTATGCCTGGGAGCTAAAATCCAGCAGTTTAGTTTATATGTGAAATGATCCATAGTTGAGGGATTTGACCAATTTTTTGTGTCTCCTAACCATTCATTTGGCATAGCATACATATGACTAATCTGACATCTAGGTTTTGGCACTAGTGTTGATCCGGTATTATCATTCCCCTTACAAACAAATCAAAGAGCATTCAGAAATGTCAAGCCAATTTGGATAGATCCGTTGGGCAAGTATATGCACATAAATGAGTGTCATGAATGTTTTCTAAGTATATGTAAATGATGTCAGGGAAGTTAACCAAGGCCCTCTGTCTGCCCATTCCCTGGGCCTCTCTTGGCAACACTGGGCTGGACAGAGAATTATTCTGATCCAGTATGGAAAATCCTATGTTCCCTTTAGTGCCAAAGATATTTATACCTGGCTATATTCTTTTTCCTCATAAAAGTCCGTTTCTCAAGGATGATGGTAAGGAGATCTAGTTTAGCTGGTGGGCCAGTGTTCTATACAACTATGGATTCTGTCATCATGTGGATTTCAATCAATAGCTGCGTGCTGCTTTCTGATTTGGTGATTGCTAAAGGGTAGCCTGAGCTAATAAAATATGAGTGGAATCTGTCTCTGTAAAAATGTTCTTGTTGATTATCTAAGGTGTTATAGCTAACAGTGAAATAAGTAAGCGCACAAGTTCACTTTGAGTTTTAGAAACCCATGATAAAACTCTACTTTTTCTACTTGCTCCCTAATTCCAGAAGAACTTCCAGGCCAAAACTTTGACAGCAAAGGCTACTTTTGTGGAGAAGAAACAATGCCTGTGTATGAGTCTGTGTTCATGGAGGATGGGGAGACTACCAGAAAAATAGCACTGGAAACAGAGAGACCACCTCAGGTAGAGGTCCATGTTTGGACCATTCGAAAGGGTGAGCAAGATAACATTAACTTTTTGTCTTTGTAAGGTGGGGGCAGAGAAGGAAGGAAAGACTCATCTTAATTTTGCTTCAACATGTTTCTCTGTTTGAATCAGAAGTTTTTCTGATTACTTAGAAACTGACATGTCTAACACAGTTGTCATTATGGCTTTTCATATTTAACCATGGTCTGTGCTAAAGATTAGTATTAATATTAACCCTTGCTGTTCCTATGGTCTTTCTCATGCCACCAAAAGCTGAAGGAGTGAGTCTTAATCATGGCTGAATATCAGAATCATCTGGGCAAGTTTTTCTATTTTGCTTTGTTTTACTATCAAATACCCGGGCTCTACCCCAAAAGTCTGATTAGTTGGTCTTGGTAGGGCCTGGGCATCAGTGTTTGTTCTTCCAGCTCCACACGTGATTCTAATCTGCAGCCAGGATTGCAAACTACCAAACTGTGCTCTGCTTCTCCAATACAAAGCTTAACAAACAGGAAACCCATTTATTCAGTGTGAAGCTAAGTCCCTAGAACTATGTTGTATGTTCTGGGGTATGAAATTAAAAACATCATCACTGACTTGACAAGATTATAGACTCTCTGGAGAAACAATCCCAGTCATGATGTCCAGTTCTTTTTCTGATTACTCACAGTGACAACCATAACAAGCCACATTCTATTCACTGAGATCCTACAGCTCTTCACACCATTCTATAGGTATAAGGCTGGTATTGATCTAGTCTGGTCAACTTTTCCAGGAATCCAAATGTAGAAAATTATACACAAGTGTTGGAAAATTTTACACATCCTCCTGCTACTGGTTCCCATTTAAAGTTTGAAAGTGCTCAACCTTTGGTGTGCTTCAGCATCATGCAGAGAGCTGTTTTAAATGCAGCTATCTGGCCCTATCCCGGAGGTGCATATTCAGCAGTCCTTAGGTAGGACCTAAATATTTACATGTTTAAAATATAGCCTGATGATTATAATGCAGGTGACACTTGAACCACACTTTCAGGAATACTGCTTGTATACTTTTTTTAAAAAGGGGATTTTTCTCTCCCTTTTCATAACAGCCTTTGCTTCTCTGAAGGGTATGTTCTTCCTCACCCCTTAGAAAATAAATATGCTAGAATGCACGTGCATTTTTTTGGCCATTTTTATTTTGGCTTTATACGTAGGCATGTCAATTTTTCCATCTTTAACTCCATAGTGGGTCTATAACTGGTTATCTAGGCACTGGTCTATTGGCTTCCCCAGCAGTAGGCCCAGTATTTGTCACCTCATATTTCTCTTCCCACTAAGGTATGTGGATGGTTTGCAACTCTCTAGTGTAGCATCTAAATAGCCTCCTGTTCACAGTGCTGGGTCATCAAGGTCTGTGTTGGTGATCAGAGAAAAACTCAGACTTAATCTCATTTGCCCTCTGTAGATCTCTTGAGGATTTATTTAAGTGGGCTAGGGACATGTTGCTGCTTAACTAATAAGCAGTTTTCACTTATTTACCTATTATTCTGATTAAAGCTACCCAGGCCAGGTTGAGACTGCAGATTACTCTATTTTAACTCTCCCTATTCCTTTTAATAAAGAAAGGCTAAAGGAGCTGTGAATATTTCCCAAAGATAAATGTGCTCTTCAGTGAGTTCAGGAACAGGAGTGGCTTCTCCATCTATACAAATAACCTGCCTGCTATCCTACTGTTGGCTCTCATTGTTTAGCTAGGAGGGCAGCCCAGTGGTTTGGCATGAATATAGTAGTCTACCCAGATTGGGGGCAAAGGCAGAATTTCTAATACTGCCTTTGGCTGCAGAAGCTCCAACCAGCACCCATGCTTGATTCCATGTGGCTTTCCCTAGGAGGAGGTCCTGTGGTCAGCAGCACTATCTCCCTTATCTCCATTCCCTAGAGAAGCCAAGTAGAGGCCAGTGAGCCAAGGAAACAAATGGAGTCAATTATAACCTTTGAGCCATCCAAGTTTCTGGTTAAGCACATTACACAGCCTAGCTCGATACTCCTAAGCCCCAGTAATGAGATGATATGCTCATAGAGAGTGCCTGACCACCTGCCCTACTTTGTGCTCGGCCCCAGGCATTCTACAGCACTTCCACATTGAGAAGATCTCCAAAAGGATGTTTGAGGATCTCCATCATTTCAAGCTGGTGACCAGGACAACCATGAGTAAGTGGTACCTCTCTTTATTCTTCCCTGAAAAATGCATCCAGCTTTTCACTATAGTATAGCTACAACTGTAGTCCCTCTGTGTTTCCAGTGAACATTAACAACATGCAGTATTAAAATTATAGGATGCTCAATTTCTTCCCTGGGGGACTTAAAAGCAAATAAGATTTCTGAATGTAAACTGAAAAGCTTGGACATGATGAATACAAACCCAGATGTAGTGTGAATATAAGCTACCTCAGGTCAAGCATCCCTGAATGTCTTTTATGAAACTGCTAAACCCAAAGTCTCGAGAGGGTTGGAGAAAGCCTCCCAATATTCCAGGTCTGGTATAATTCTGAACAGTTCACATCTGGAAGGTTATGTTCCCTAGTGGTGGAGATGAGAGGAAAAAAGGAATGTATATCAATTCCTGTGTTGTATCAAAGCTCTTTGACTTCTTCAGAAATGTCCCTGGGTGGTCATGTTTCTTTAAAAGCATTCAGACATTCAAACATGCTTGCAACTCTCCCACTTTCTACACTAGATGGAGCCTAGGGACTAGATACTGCTAGGCATTGGGGAGGTGGGGTGGGGAGCACATCTAATGGAATAAAAGGCACAAAATTTCTATCCACAGGGAATTCTAATGGGCGAGACAGAACATGAAAATGCCTTCATGAATTAGTATAGTACTGAGGAGTTAAATACCTAAGTGCTCAGGGGAATCTGCAAAGAACAATGAGATGAGAGCCAGGTGGGCTTAGTAGGGGAAGACTTCGGGGAGGAGGTGTGTTTTGAAAGAGAAGGGTGTGACTGGGCACCAGGTCAAGAAATCAGTCCAGGAAGAGGGTGCAGCCTAAGAGAAGCCTCAGACAGGAGCAAACAAGAAATGTGGGTGGGGGTGAGGAACAATCACAAAGCCACATAGGGTGCACTGAAAGATGAGAAGAGTTGGTAGGAAGTAGTAGGCCTAGAAGAAGCCAGTGAAAAGTTCACAGGTAAGACAGGTAACTGAGAGAGTTGCCACAAAGTACACACAGCCGAGTGGTATCAAAATGGTGCTTTGGAACGATGTCTCTGGGCTTTTAGATAGATTCATTAAGCACCTATTTTGATGAAGCCAGATTTAGAAGTGTTCAATTTGCTGTGCTAAGAAGTTAGACTTGATCTGCAGGCCAAAGAACCCCCATGGAAGCACTTAAGCAAGTGAATGTGTTCAAATCTGTTTTTTAAGCAGAGGTCCTTGATGTTGGAGTGAGAAGTGAACTATTAGTGAATGAGCTGGCAACAGTCTGAATTAGGAAGCTATGATTCTTTCTTAATTTGGTGAGACAGGGGAGGAGAGCTTCCTATGAGGGGCATTTCTGAGGTTAACTCAACAAGATAAGTGTCAAAGAGAGAAGTGACTCCAATATTATCAACTCCGTAGACTTAGAGAATAGTAATTCCATGTACCCATAGGAAACTCTTAAGAATAGCAGGTATTAAGTAGAAAAGATAGAGAGTGTGTGTGTTTCACTTGGAAGATACGAATTTCATTATCATTATAATTATTATTAGAGTCCATATACAAGCTATATTATAGCTAAACTCTTGTATCTATATTTTAAAGATTTTATTACTGCATAATAATTATATAGAAGAGTGGGATTCATTGTGGCATACAAACTATATGCACATAACAATCAGTTTCATTTCCCAGTTCCTCCACTTTCCTTCCACTCCTCCCGCCGCTTGATCCCCTTCCTCTACTTTACTGGTCTTCTATCTTCATGAGATTCCATTTTCCTCCCCAGCTTTGACATATGATAGAAAACATATGACCCTTGTCTTTCTGAGTCTGAGTTATTTCACTTAACCTGATGCTCTCTACTTCCATCCATTTCCTGCAAATGACATAAGTTCATTCTTCTTTATGGCTGAGTAAAACTCCATTGGGCATACACACCACATTTTCTTTATCCATTCATGTATTGACGGGTATCTGGCTGGTTGCATAACTGGGTTTTTGTGAATTGCACTGCTATAAACATTGATGAGTTTATATCAGTATAGTATGCTGAATTTAGTTCTTTTGGACAAATGCCAAGGAATAGTACAGCTAGGTCATATGGAGTGTTTCCATTCATAGGTTTTTTTTTTTAATCTCCATACTAATTTCCATAGTGACTGTACTAATTTAAATTCCCATCAATTGGAACATGTTTAAATTAAGATGCTTGAGGATCATCTGAAAACAGTTATTTAATAGGTAGCTGGAAATAGAGTTAATTAAGTCCAAAGTCTTCTGCTGGACTGATAGAAATTTAAATGAATAGTATAAAAATTTGAATGAAAGTGGTGGGAGTCCTTACATGTGTTTAAGGAGTAAAGGAGGCACAGTCTAGCATCCGAGGATCAATGATGTGACTTTGGAAATTACCATTTAATTTCAAAGAATGTATTTAAGTACCTAGCAAGGTACTGTACTCGGCTCCAGGGGACTTAAAAGATGATTTAGCAATTAGGATTTAGAATGTACAATGGAGGTAGATGGTATTTGCTTCAAACTGTATGCATCTAAAGGAAACAGATATTGAGATGATTCTATGGGGTCACCTGGGGACAAAGAAAAATCAACCAAACTCCTTTACAGTGGGCACTTAGCAGAGCCTGGCTGCTTGCCTAGACCTTCTTTTTCTCTTCTAACTTCCCATTGAATCAGAGAGAATAGGGAAAAGTGAGGAACCCAAGAGAGAAAGGATAAAAGAAGACATCAGGTCTCAAGTGGAGGAAGTCATGTTCAATTGTAGCTAAGGAAAGCAAGAGTTTCACAATAGGTTTGGGGTTAAGAGGAGCTTTCTGACCTTGGATTAGGGATTCTCTAGGATCATCACCATAATCAGGAATAAGAAGAATGAAGAGAATTTCCAGAGTGGGCAGAGACAACATGGAATGAAGGGATATAGCTGAGTTTACCTAAAGTAGAAAGGGGTATGGGGACATGAGAATGAAACACTGTAAGGAGCCAAGAGACAGAATTTAAAGAGGTTGAGGAATTATAAAGAACAACACATGAATATGAAGGAAATAGAAGTGAATGGCTTTTGACAAAAGCATTTCAGGAATAAAGAAAAGGTTGGCAAATAATCCAGTAATCTATAACAGAATGTAAGGTCCCTAAGATTAAGCAAGGCACTAGTAATGTAGTAGGTATTATTTTCCACGGTGCCTTTTCTGACCTGGTGCCAAATGAACCTCCTAAATAGCTAACAGATAGTAGAGCATTTGCAAATGCTAAATACACTATAAATATTCCCTCTAAAATTCTTAGGCTTTACTCTTAAGGAGGCATTTATCTATTATTCTTGGGATTCTTACAAATGCCATGTGTTGAAGTAAAAATTTCATGCCTTGTTTTCCATGTCTGCTCCCAGAAAGGTGTTTTGGGGACCATTTTTGCTGATACTATGCTGTTTGTATGTTTGTGTTTCAGATCTCCTGGTGGGTCCATGAGTAGGATGGGGGTGTGTATTGGTTCTATTCTAAATTTGCTGTGCTCTGCTCTTACAGTCTCTTGGATATTGTATGTTTGCCTTTTAGGCCAGTGGAAGATATTCACCGAAGGAGAAGCTCAGATCAGCCAGATGTGTTCAAGTCGTGTGTGCAGAACAGAACTTGAAGATTTGGTCAAGGTTCTGTACTTGGAGAGGTCTGAAAAGGGCCACTGTTAGGCGAGACAGACAGTATTGGATAGGGTCAAGCAAGACAACCAAAGCTGCAGCTGGACTGCCGGCTTATTTTGCTTAAGTCAACAGTGCCCTCAAACCCCAAACTCAGATGCAGTCAATTATTCATGCCATGCACAGCATAACTTGCTCCTTTATGTGAAGTGTTGTGTCAGCCCTTAAACATCTTCTCTAAAGAGACTCTAAGAGTCTTGAATGATTAATGGGAGGAGCGGAGATCGAAGATCACACTGCAGCTCTAGTTTCTTGGAGAATCACATTTCTTTACAGGTTAAAGAGCTAACAAAACCCCAGGGTTTCTATCTAGAAAGTTATTCAAATGAAAGAAAGAGAAGGGAATTGCTTAGTAGAAGTTCTGGAGTTTAGAGCAATTATTTGTATGAAATTATAATCTTTGAATCTCAGAATGTCTTTTGTTCTTTATAAAAACATTACATCCCATACTCACAGGCACGAACACATACATATTACAACCACACGCATGTGAAATTACAGTGTCCACTCTGAGGCAAAGCCAGCCTAGACTCTGCCCTTATTTCCTTAGTCTGGCTCTGAAGTACCTTGGAGAGTGTTGGTACCCATGGAGAACAAAAAAGAATTGGAAGAAAAAGGTTCTGCCTCTAGGCCTTTGAGGTGGCTGTTGAAGTCACCAACAATAGTGGCAGGGTGAAGAATAAGAGCACTGTGTCATGGCCTTAATCACTTTGAAGTGATAAATAAATTTTCCCTAATGATATACTTTGTCTTTTCTCCCTGAGCATATGGAGTCTCCATAAAGAAGCTAGAATTAGGTAAAATTGCCAGAAACTAAATCAATATAAGACAAAGCAATTGTTGAAGAAAGGAATTGATAATAATAAAATAGGTCATTTTTGTTTTCACATCAATAAAACTCACCCACTAATAGAGTGATACTAATTTTCTTAAGGCCATAGTTGTCTAGCCAGAAAATTGAGGTGGAGTTATTAAGTTGTAGAAGCTCCTTAAAAGGGAAGTTACAGGAGTTTATTTTTTACTTTGCAAAGAGGCTTAACCCTCATGAGTTTCTGAATGTTGGCTCTTCAGTTAAGAGAGTTGAGTTATTGTGCATTTGGGGAGCTGAGAATTCTGATAAAGATCTTTAGATTAAACCCTCCTACCATCCTTGCCTTATTTACTAAGGAGAGTGAATTTGAATTGAGGATTCTAGGGAAGGCTACTCCTAAAATGTCTATTTGCAGTCCAATACCAGAACATAAATTATCCATTCGGAGATCCAGCTTTAGAAATCATCTCTTTGGGAAACGTAAATTTTTCACAGCAAGGATCTCAAGCTGTCCCTCTGGATTTGTCTCCTCTAAGGAACATGAATGAAATATTAAAGACCAAGAAATCCCATCATTTCCTATTCCATGGCCGTAGGAGAGATAATATGTTTTCCTTAGTGTTTTGACACTGGTAGGGTAAAACATAAAAGGTCCAGTCTTGATGGCATCCTGGTATAACAGTCAGTCCTCATAAGAGATGCAAGGGCCCTGTGACCAGGACTTCATAGAACAAGCCCTTACCAAGCCCATCACACACATTCCCCTTAGAATGGGAAGTAGGGCATCCTGGGCTGAAATGCTCCACACAATATTGTGTGTGTCTGGTGGGGGAAGGGGTGGTTAGGCAGCCATTGTCTGTCTCAGAGGTGGCAGTGTTTTGATAGCATGGAGGCCAGTAACCAGATCGTAAAGAAAAGTAGTGATTCCCCTTCTAGATGATTCCCCCTACAGCCTTCCCACCCAGATATTCTCTGAAAGCTCAGCCTTAAGGGAACACCCAGAGAGCTTCCCTAGATAGGCTCCCAGTGCTGGGACACACCTTTCCAAAGTGCTGTGGGAAGCCTGAGCTGGGAGGTGTGTTAAGTCGACGTAGAAACCCCAGTATTTGGTGTTGTGTAGGGAGTAGGACATAGAGAAAAGAGGCCAGCTGTAGTTAGTAGAGAAGAATGGATGTGGTTCTTGTGTATTTATTTGTATCATAAACCCTTGGAACAACAAAGACCATAAGCACCATCTTGCAGTTGTAGCCATTTTCTAGTTAACTCATGTAAACAAGTAAAGAGTAACATAACAGTATTACCCTTACACTCTTCTCACAGGACATGTACCTGAATATGGTACTTATTTATGTAGTCACTGTATTTCTGGATTTTTAAATTAATAAAATTTTAATTTTGAAAAGTCATCTGCCAGCAAGTCTTTTGGGTGAGTAATTGACTTTCTGACCTGGAACTGGGTAACATGTGATGGGTAAGCCTGGTGGTTTTATAGTCCTCTTTTTTTTTTTTTAAGAGAGAGAGAGGAGAGAGAGAGAGAATTTTAATATTTATTTTTTAGTTCTCGGCGGACACAACATCTTTGTTGGTATGTGGTGCTGAGGATTGAACCCGGGCCGCACGCATGCCAGGCGAGCGCGCTACCGCTTGAACCACATCCCCAGCCCTTTTATAGTCCTCTTGATACCCCTCTCATACCATAGCATAGAGGTTAACAGTGTGAACTTTGCAGTCAGGCTACCTGGATTTTTCAGCCTGTTCTTCACTTGCTGACTATGTTTGCCAGTCTCCCCAACTGGAAAATGGGATAATAGTAGTACCATTACCCTTTGCTTGCAAAGTTATAGTGAGTTCTACTTTAGTCAACACATATAAAGTGATTAGAATGATGTCTGGTACATAATGAGCATTCGTTAATAATCATAGATATTCAAGGATAGCATGAAATTATATTTGACCATCTCCCTTTATGCTGTTGATGTGTATTCAAAAAGGAACTCAATATTGGTCCTCTGCTAGTCATTTTTATACAAAAAATGTGTATAAAGAGGAGGGGAAGAGTTTTGTCATTCATGTTGATGCAGACTAAATTCCCTCAAACCTCCAATATCAGGTAAATGTGACCAATGACAGAAATCAAACTATGAGAGTGCTTCAAGAGAGGACTCAAATGTATCAACTCCTACTGAGATGTCGAATAATATAAGTACATATACGGACAAAATTTTGTGTTGGGGTTAGTAAAAAAGTGTAAGTATTGTTGGAGTGACTGGAACAGTGGCCTAGTTGGAGTGGATTGTAGAAGTGAATAGGAAGATGAGGAATTGGAGATAGCAGCTCAAAACAACTCTTTTTGGAGAAGAGTTTGCAGAGTGTAAAGAGGTATGGTGAAGGAAGTAGCTAGAGAAGGAAATAAGGTCAAAGAAAAGCAATTTTTTTCTTAAATATGGGGGAAATACAATCGAAAGGAAAAATTGAAGATAGTGAGCAATGGCGGTTAACCTGGTATCTGAGATGAGTGAGGAGCCATTCCCCCATGGTGCACCCAGAACTCAAAATTCCTGACTCACAACTTAGATGAAATTTTAGCCTTTGTTTACCAACCCCCACTGAGGTACACTTAGTCCTACTGATCTGTTAGTTTATAAATCCAGATTACTTTCTTCTGGAATGATGAGCTATAGATCCCAATATTGGTCCACCTCCCTTGACATCTTGGTTTCATTTGCTCTCTTCCCTTTTCCTGATTAGCTGCATCCAGATTTCATCCAGCCTTGTGAATTAGGTCTTCTAAATGGAGATAAAGTTTATAGGCTTTCTCTATCAACTCCTCTTGCAGGATCTTTTCCCCAACCTCATCATCTTCACCCACCTAGCCCCACTATGATTCCAAGGAAGCACCAAAGATCATCTCAAATGGGTTCAACAGGAAGTCTTGCCTACTCTCATATTACCTTCCCTTTTATTCATTTTTTGCTTTAACTATTGGAGAAGAGTCAAAGAATATGACTTGAAGAATTTGCCACTCAAAAAATATTGCCACTTGGCATAAGGATTATTCTGAACTAAAGGCAAATGAGAATCAATAGCTGCAGGAAGAGTTCTATGCCCTTTCCTTATTTGACTCAGGACACAAATTTCCCTTTGAGGACAGTCCCCCTTCCCCTGTACCAAGGAGAGAAGAGTGATTCATCACTAAAGGGGGGAAGTCAACACTGAATCAGTTTGTAAAAACAAATCTTACTGAAACAGCTTTTATCTCCCATCAGTTCCCCCATGTGAATTTTATTTCCTAGTAACTTCTCCATAATTTATCATCCCTTGAAGTGCAAATCCTCTTTCTTATGTTAAAAGGTATTTAAGCCCCTAAGTCTGACCACAGTTTTGAGTTTTACTTCCTTTTTGTGAACTTCTGTACATGTAAATATTCATAAAAATGATGTGCCTTTTCTTCTGTTAATCCATCCTTTGCTAATTTAATTCATGGGTCAAAAATGGGAGTTCTTCTCTCGCCATGCACAAAAGTTAACTCAAAATGGATCAAGGAGCTTGATATTAAATCAGAGACATGGCATCTGATAGAAGAAAAAGTTGGTTATGATCTACATACTGTGGGATCAGGCTCCAAATTCCTCAATAGGACACCCATAGCGCAAGAGTTAACAACTAGAATCAACAAATGGGACTTACTCAAACTAAAAAGTTTTTTCTCAGCAAAAGAAACAATAAGAGAGATAAACAGGGAGCCTACATCCTGGGAACAAATCTTTACTCCACACACTTCAGATAGAGCCCTAATAACCAGAATATATAAAGAACTCAAAAAATTAGACAATAAGATAACAAATAACCCAATCAATAAATGGGCCAAGGACCTGAACAGACACTTCTCAGAGGAGGACATACAATCAATCAATAAGTACATGAAAAAATGCTCACCATTGCTAGCAGTCAGAGAAATGCAAATCAAAACTACCCTAAGATACTATCTCACTCCAGTAAGATTGGCAGCCATTAGGAAGTCAAACAACAATAAGTGCTGGAGAGGATGCGGGGAAAAGGGCACTCTTGTTCATTGCCCGTGGGACTGCAAACTGGTGCAGCCAATTTGGAAAGCAGAATGGAGATTTCTTGGAAAGCTGGGAATGGAACCACCATTTGACCCAGCTATTCCCCTTCTTGGTCTATTCCCTAAAGACCTAATAAGAGCATGCTACAGGGACACTGCTACATTGATGTTCATAGCAGCACAATTCACGATAGCAAGATTGTGGAATCAGCCTAGATGCCCTTCAATAGATGAATGGATAAAAAAATGTGGCATTTATACACAATGGAGTATTATTCTGCACTAAAAAATGACAAAATCATAGAATTTGGAGGGAAATGGATGGCATTAGAGCAGATTATGCTAAGTGAAGCTAGTCAATCTTTAAAAAACAAATACCAAATGACTCCTTTGATATAAGGGGAGGAAACAAAGACAGGGTAGGGACGAAGAGCTTGAGAAGAAGATTTACATTAACAGGGTTGAGAGGTGGGAGGGAAAGGAAGTGAGAAGGGAAATTGCATGGAAATGGAAGGCGATCCTCAGGGTTATACAAAATGACATATAAGAGGAAAGGAGGGGTAAGACAAGACAATACAAATGGAAGAAATGATTTACAGTAGAAGGGGTAGAGAGAGAAAAGGGGAGGGGAGGGGAGGGGAGGGGAGGGGAGGGGGGATAGTAGAGAATAGGACAGACAGCAGAATACATCAGACACTAGAAAGGCATTATGTCAATAAATGGAAGGGTAACTGATGTGATACAGCAATCTATAAATGGGGTAAAATTGGGAGTTCATAACCCACTTGAATCAAACTGGGAAATATGATGTATTAAGAACTATGTAACGTTTTGAATGACCAACAATAAAAACAATGGGAGTTCTTAACCCACTTGATTCAAACTGTGAAATATGATATATCAAGAACTATGTAATGTTTTGAACGACCAACAATAAATAAATAAAAAAAGGAAAGTTAAAAAAATTATCACTACACCTAAGAAAGTAAAAGATGATTTTCCTCCCCAACACTTACCTCTGTGATAGGCACTGCTAGGAAAAAAAAAGCCCATTTACTGTCCTCATCTCTACACACCTCCTGTGCTGTTGGTGGTGGGGATTTCTTCTGAGGGCCTACAGTTGTCACCATGGTGGTGGTGCTTGGAATTTTTGTAATCCTCTGTTTCTCAGCAGCACTTTATTCTGTGAATAAGTGGAGAGAATGCCTCACCCCATATTAGTTTAATTAAAGCAGTGATCAAATCATTCTGGAGTTTGTATTCTATACAGAGTTCTCATAGAAACAAGTCGTTCACATACTACTTTCACCCTTTTCTCAGGGATTAATTGCCAGTGTGCAGGGTCTGTGTTGAGTACATCCTTCCAAGACACAGATAAGACTGTTCTACAAGACTCTCCCCATTGGGGCTCATGTACTGCTTCCGTTTCTCACCAAAACCCTCATTCAAACTAACTTCAAGTTCTATTTCACCAATTTAACCAACATGCCTAGACATACTTAAAATCTCCAAATGGTATAGGTGGTTCCTTGAATTCAGGGCTTCAGTAACAGCACCCAGTCCTCAAAATATTTCATACATTTATAACTTTTTGTCTTTCTATATGCTCTTTTCACCACCAGAAAGTTCTTCTGTGTTCTTTGACTGGTAAACCCCACTCTTAACCTTCAAACCCATTCCAAACATTACCATTTCTGTGGACCCTTGCCTTTCCCCCTCATAGTTTTCCATCGTTTCCCTTTCTATGTGCTATATCATCCAACCATGGCAGGTTAATACCTATTCCTGGAATTTATCATTAATGCTTCTATGCCTTCACACAGAGCACCTTTTGCCTGGAATATTCATCCTCTAATGTCTCTACTTAATGAACACCTACTCATCTTTTAAGACTTCACCCTGCTCATGTGAGATCTTGTCCACTTCCTCAGTGCACAGTTAGTTGTTCCCTCCTCTTACCCTGCACCAGCCACTGTAGTATTCATTATTTCTCATTTAATCCTCCCCACAGCTATATGTGGCAGGGACCATTGTGAACCTATTTTAGAGACGGGGATATTAAAGATTTTTACCTTTCACATGCTGTGTTATGCACTGTACAACAATTTTTCAGTCAATGGAAGACTGCATATATAATGGTAGTCCCATAAGATTATAATGGAGCTGAAAAAATCTTATTATCTGGTTATGTCTTAGCTGTTGTAATGTGGTACACCAATGTGTTACTCATATATTTGTGGTGATGCTGGTGTAAAAGAAAACATGGCATGCTGCCACACCTGCTACTCATAAAATGTATAGCACACACAATTACATAGAGTACATAATACTTGATAATGATATTAAATGACTGCTATAGGTTATTGCATTTACTGTAGTGTATTTTTTTAAAAAAATATTTTAGTTGTAGTTGGACACAATACATTTATTTATTTATTTATTTATTTATTTATTTATTTATTTATGTGGTGCTGAGGATTAAACCCAGTGCCTCACACATGCTAGGCAAGAGCTCTACCACTAAGCCACAACCCCAGCTCCTATAGTATATTATTTATTATTATTTTAGAATGTACTCCTTCTACTTATATAAAAAAATATGGGAGCTTGGAATATAAATCAGTGGCATAGAACATGCCTGGATTTGATTCTCAATACCCTCATCCCAAAATGTTAACTTTAAAACACTTTTAGGTAATTCTCCAGGAGGTATTCTAGGAGAAACCATTATATCATAAGAGACAATGGCTCCCTGGGTGCTACCACCCTTGATGATCTAGTGGGACAACATGTAGAGGTGGAAAGCAGTGATACTGATGATCCTGACCCCATGTCGTCCTAGGTTAATGTGTGTGTTTGTGCCTTAATTTTTAACACAAAAATTTTAAAAGTAAATAATAATAATAACAATGAAAAAACTTTCAGAATGAACATATAAAGAAAGAAAATAATTTTGGACAGCTGTACAATGTGCTTATATTTCAAATGCTATTACCAAAGAGTCAAAGAGTTTGGAAAAAAGTCTAAAATTTTATAAAGTAAAAGAGTTACAGTAATCTAAGGTTCAATTATTATGAATATTTACATGTCATCATAAGTATACAGTATTTATAAACCCTATAGTCATGTACAGAAATGTCATAGGCTTTCACATTCACTCCCAATCACTGTTACCTGGACAGTTCCCAGTCCAAGCTCTATTCATGATAAGTGCCCTATATACTTCTATCATTTTTTATCTTCCATCATATTCTTTTCGTACTTTTTCTATATTTATATATGTTTAGATGCACAAATATCATTTTGATATAATTGTCTACAGTATTCAGTACAGTAAAATGCCATATGGGTTTGTAGCCAAGAAGCAATAGACTATATACCATGTAGCCTAGGTGTGTAGTAGGCTATACCATCCAGATTTGTATAAGTATACTCTATGATGTTCACAAATAGTTGAATTGCCTAATAACACATTTCTCATAATATATCCTGGTAATTAAATTACACATGACTGTATATGTAAAAATGTGAAATATTTGACCAGCCACAGTCTTCCTAATTAGATTGGCAAGCTCTGAGAAGGCAGGGACCCAGTGCTCAGCACTTCCAGACATTTGGTAAATATTTGCCAAGTGAAGAGTCCATCAGATGAGATTCTTTCTCCAGTTGGAAAAGAAAGCATCTCAGGGAATGCTTAAATATGCTGGGGCTAGGCAGTCCTTCAGGATATTTTTTCTAACCCTATTCTAAGGAAAACCAATAAAATCTGTGTTAACAAATACAAATGAAAAATTACTTGCTTGCTTTACTTAATGATTTACAACAAAATGTCATCTAGAACAACTGATAAATATTGGATTTACTTTTTAAATTTAAATTCCATCTTTAAAATTCTAAATAAAATGTTTCTGCATTTCTGGTATAGGTCTTACAGCAATTCTCAGCTGTGGAGGGTTCTTGGTATGACTTCAGTATTATGATTGAGAAGTAACATCTGTGTTTATATTGTATATAGTATATATGCTATTTATACCATATTATAATATTTAGAATACCTATAATACATATTTGAATGCTTATATATCTCTGTATCTTTGTGTGTGTGTGTGTGTGTGTGTGTGTGTGTGTGTGTGTGTGAATAATTAGGCTCCAAGCTGACTTGTATGAAGGTGTCACAAAACTACACATACAAGAGACTCAAGGCCTGGCTTCAAGTTAATGTAGACAAGAGGAGTTTTGAATTGTCTCCAAGTCTAAGCAGACCCTAATCTAGGAATGAAGTATTAGCCAAAAGTTTACAATTAAGCATGCATTTTCTTATAGAAACACCATTCTATTTGATGCTCAGATTCTCAAGCTAGTCCACACAAACCTCTTGAATCCTAAATGTAGCCAAGTTAGATGTACTACTAATTAGTACCTGCCTATGCTTGGTCCTGGGGCTAGGGGCAGTGGCAGGTGGTGAAAAGAGAAGTGAACAGGGATTTTCCTTTCCTTTTACTGAGTAGATAGCTGGCAGGGGTCATGAAGGGTAGGCTCTAGGCAAAATCTCAAAAAAGACAAAGTTTGTACTTGACAGTCTCCTCTTCTTCCTCCATTTCATCATGCCTTCTCCAGGTACCCAGTGGTTTCATTATACCCTTTGAATTCAACTATGGATCCAACTACCCCACTTGCATTGCTCCACAAACAACCACAGGCACCACCATTAGCCACCTGGATCACCAATCAAACCTTGAATCTCTTCAGGGCAGCTGTCTGGCATTAGGAAGGAAGCAAGTTTAGTGAAATGAATGATAGTTACTTAACTTTCAGATACCATTTCACTTTTAAATTTTAAATTTTCACTTTTTATTCTTTATTACCCTCAAGCTGAATTTCCCAATTATATAATTACAGTCAGACAGTTAAAGTGAGTGAGATCCTTCAGACAGTAAAAGCAGCAGAGGAGAGAGAGAGAGAGGGTGTGTGTGTGTGTATCTGTGTGTGTTTGGGGGAGTAAGAAAAGTAGGCAGCACTAAGAAGGCTATATGTATCGTTCCTGGTTTTGTAGCCCTAACCTCCACCATTTGTAAGAAAAATTAATGTTACTTCTACTTTTCTGGCTTTCTCCTTCTTTTATTTCTGAACCTGCCACTTCTCTAAAATGCCCACATTGGGGTTTATTTACTGTGGGAAGTAGCAGAGGTTCTGATGAAGAGGAAGGGGCTGCTGGGTTATTGAGACCAATCTATACATTTGTCTATTAGTACTCACTTGGACCTGGTTCTGTTCTAGCCTTAGGAGGAAACGGGTGCAAAAGGAATTCTGAAGCTTGGGAACATATTCCGGTAGGGAACCCTCTTCATCAGAAAGTAAGGCAGGGGAAAAAGAAAAGGCTTCATAAAGGCTTTAGCCTAAGGTCTTCATTTTTATTCAAAGAATCACCAAAATCAATAATAAAATAAGAATTTTGGGAGCAAAGCCAGTGAGGAGTCCACTCTGATGAGGAAACCAGGAGACAGAGAGTTAATACATGGTAATGATTCATTTCCTTTTTTCCCTGTTCTATTTCATCTCAGTTTCCTTTTCTGTAAAATGGGGACAAGAACAATCCCTGTCTTATAGGTTCTTGTAAGGGTTCAATGAGATCATGTAAAGTCCTCATGATAGCAAGTGTCCAGTCTTTAAAAATTAGTCCTGGAACTCTAGTAGTTCAAAGAAGGGAGAAATCAGTTTCTGCTTGGGTTAATTTCAGGCAGAACCTGAGCATGGCTTTGAAGGAAGTGCCAACCTGAGATAGCCAGCAGAGAAGCCTTTGGGGGTCCTGGTATAAAAAAGGACAGGCGATTTTCAGCTAGGACTTAGAACAAGAATCTGACTTTAGTACCAAGAAGAAGAGGAAAAAGCTACCCACCAGAAACCAGAAGTTGAAGCTGCTACATTTATTTTTAAAATGTCATTTTTTGACTACAATGTAGGGGAAACCTGGTTAACTGCCCTTTTTATCTAAAACATTATCTGAGGATCATTATTAACCATAATTTCAACAAAAGCCCACAGTATAATATGTATCATGGCTATTTCCAGTGTTCACTTACTTTGGGATTGTAGTAATAGGAGGGCTGGCTTCTGTTCATTCATCAGCTATTTATGAAACACCTCCAATGGACCAAACATTATGCTTGGCTCTGGGATTCCAGTGGTGAACAAATAGAAGTAGTAGCTGCCTGCAAAGAGGTGAGAGTCTACTAGAGAATATAGACACTGAACAAATAATTAAGATGTGGTACATGGTAGGAAAAGGACAAGTTCAAGGTGCTATGACAGTGAAGGTCTTGGGGGCTTGTCTTCATCTTGTAGAAGCAAAGAAGATTTTCCAGAGTAAATGGTATGAAGGTGAGACTTAAGAGTTAGAAGTTGGGGTTCCTCAGCATATTTTACTTTAAAATAGGGTCTCACTGATTTAAAAGGGTTTGTACAAGTGTTGGACTAAAACATTGTTTCTTCAGGTGACTCCTGTTACAATGTAGGTATCCTTAGTAGGGAAAGATGGGCACCCACTACAAACCTTTCCCTATAAAGAACTTCCCAAGTAATTACACCAAGAAAAAATAAAGAGTAGGACCCTAAGGAGAAGGGACACAAGACTAGGAAAATTTTACGGGGTGAAAGGATATAAATCCAAACTATTTCCTGACAACTCAGTCTAATGTAGTGTATTGTTTTCCAAAGGGGATGAGCAAACCACTCAGGTATGAGATGGGGACAGCGATATACCAAATGAGAAGTGTTTTACCAATGATATTATATAGAATTGTAGCTGCATGGTAATAATAAAACTCTGACCATTTTTTCATTGTTTTAAATATGTTTTGGAATTTATAGACAATGCATCCATTAGTTGAGTGCACCTTGTTGGAGCACTTCCACCCCACCCCGATATGCCACTAGGTGGCAGTCAGACAGAAGTTGGAGAAAGGTGAATTTTCAGCCCAATTCTCAGGAGACTTGTTCTCTAAAATTCTAAGAAAATCAGCTCTCTGGAGGACCTCTTGGGATATGGCCTCTTCTCAAACAGCTGAAGTCATCACTGTGCACTTGCCGTGTTAGTGTGTGGGGGGGTAGGGGGGCGGAGTAGCCACTTATGGTCCTGAGGTCATGTCAGGCAGGGAGAAGAATTGAGGCAATCAGCTGGTTGTCAGGCAACCGAAAAAACCCCTTTCTGCAAGGACTGGCTGATTGTTTCCTCAAATGTCCCTTTTGATTTGGCTAGTGAAGACCCAGTCTGAGTATGATTACTTTCCTGGATCTGAAACAAAGGCATAATCACATGGGGTGGGATTGGAAAGGACCAGATATTAACCCCAAGCCGTGGTCAGGGGGATGCCTGGAGCAAGACAACAGCCTTGAGAGAAGGCTCTGATGCACAAAGGGGAAGGAGAAGTGTATTTGGTTGAAAGGAAAAGGTCAGTGTGCATTTGAAGTCACAACTGTGACCTATGGGGGGGATCCCTGAAGTTTCAGAAACTGAGGACAATGCTCCAAGAATACTGAGACATTCTGACTACTTTGGAAAGTGAACCCCTCCAGAAAAACAAAGACCATTCCAGCTAACTGTATGACTTTGGATAGAAAAATGTGACTCTGGGTTGATGAGATGGGCAAGGCTTGATAGCAAGTATGGGAGGAGAAGCTTCTGGGAAAGAACAAAGGGAAGGGAGACCCTCAAAAGGAAAGGAAACCTAACCATCTTCTCTGGACTGAAGTTTGTTAAAATTTGGGGACACATTTGTCCTTGCCTTCCCAACAAACTTTAGTCTTGGTTGCATATTTTGTTGCCTACTTCACCCTTTTAGTCCCCATCCCTGGTTGAATCCTCTGATTTCTCCTTGAGTGTTTTCTAACACTGGTAGAACATTTGGAGTTTGGCTCTTTAGAATGCTACCAACCAAACAATAATCCATCCATTGAAGTGTGAATCTCATAAATACAAAAGTAATTGATTTTCCCAAGTATACATGGTACCCCAAAGACTGACTTTTCGAACTCACCAGAACCGTTAAGGACTATTTCTGATTACCATTTTGCTTTTAGAATGGAATTGTTTAACGCCTTACCCTGAAGCAAACCAACTAATTCAAATTAATGTGTTAATTATTGCTAACAAATTGATGCCTTACCAAGTGAGGAAATTGTGTACTATATTTAATTCAATGTTTTTTCTCAACTTTTTGCACACACATGACTTCTTTTGTCAATCAAAACTTTCAGTGATTATTTCATGACAATAGATGTACTTCTAGTGTTTACTGATTGAGAATATATACAATGAAAAATTACTAGGAATTCAGCCATATGTTTAAAAGATCTAATGCTCTATTAATTGGAATAGCACTCATATTATCTTGAAAAATAGTAGTAAATGTATGTGTGAGATATATTATTTTCAAAATGAGAACAACACCTTGTCCACAGGCAGATTTTCATATTCCTTGGAGCAGCTATTAGTTTTGTTGATATTCATCTGCTTTTCAAGTTTTAGTTTCAATTGATTTCTGCTTTTATTTTTATCATTTCTTCTTGTTTGGGTTTAGCTTGCTATTCTTTTGCTAGTTTCTCAAAATGGATATTAGAATACTGATTTGACACCTTGCTTATTTCTTTTTCCTTTTTAATTTTCCCTTTTCTTTCTTAGTTTACATGGATAGTATTTATTCATGATTAAACACTACTTATGGAATCAGCAATCTCAAATATAATGGCTCTACCATTTAAAAAAATCCTCAATGGTTTGTGAATGTTTTTTCCTACATTATTATTGGTGAATTATAGTTGTACATATTGAAGGGTTTTGTTTTAACATTCATACATATGTACAATATAACAATATAATTTAGCCAATATCAATCCCCAGCACTTCCACTCTCCCTCCCTGATTCCCACCTTTTGGTCCTTTACTGATCTCCCTTTGATTTCCATGAGATCCCTACCACCCCCAACTTTCTTTTCTTTTTCCTCTCCAGCTTCCGTACATGAGGAGAAACATATGACCCTTGACTTTCTGAGTTTGGCTTATTTCATCTAACAAAATGAAACCTTACTCATTTCTAAGCATTAAATATTATTAACTTCCTTTTAAGTGCTGTTGTAATTGTGTCTCAGAGCTATGACATGCTACACTTTTACTTTCAGCTTGAAATATTTTAAAAATAAGTTTCCCTGGAGACTTACTCTTTGACCCATGAGTTATGTAGAAATGAGTTCTTTCTTTTCTGAATATCATTGTTATTGACTTTTAGTTTAATTTTCTTAAGATCATTGCATGATTTCTATTCTAAATTTTCTCATAATTTGTTTTATGGCTCAGAATATGCCCCCTCTTGGTATATGTTCCACACACATTTGAAAAGAATGTGTATTCTCCTGATGTTCAGTGAGGTGTTGTATAAATGGCAATTAGTTCCAAGTTTTTCATAGTATTTTCTGTATTCTCATTCTATCAGGTACTATCAGAGGAGTACTGAAGTTTCACCAATAATTGTGGATTTGTATATTTCTCCTTATTTCAAACCATTTTTGTTCTGGTATTTAAAGCTCTATTGTTAAATGCACGCATATTTTTAAATGTTATATTTTCTTCTAATACTTTTATAGTTTCAAGTCTTACATTTAAATTTTTAATCTATTTGAGTTGTTTTTTCTGTATTACATGAGATAAGGGTCCAATTTCATTTTTCTCTATGAGGATATCCAGTTTTCCCATCACTATTTGTTGAAGACTATTCTTTTGCCATGGTATGTTCTTGGCATCTTTGTCAAAAATCAGTTGGATATAAACAAACTGATTTATTTTGGAGCTCTCTGCTCTGTTCCATTGACCTATGTGTCTGTTTTTGTGCCAGTACTGTGCTGTTTTGATTACTAGAATCTTATAGTAGATTTTCAGATCAGCTTTTTTAAAAAAAATTCCAGATTTCTTTAGCTACTTGGAAGCTTTTGTGGTCTCATACAAATTTTAGGATTGCTTTTTCTGTGAAAAATAGCACTGGAATTTTGAAAGATATTGTATTGAATCTGTAGATCACTTTGAGTGTTGTGAGCATTTTAACAATATTAATTCTTCCAATCATTAACACTAGATACTTTTACTTTTATCTGTTTCTTTCTTTTTCAGTTTCTTTTATCACAAGAGTGTTTGTCACCTTGATTTTCTATCTTTTGTTTAATGTCTTTTGTATTGGTTGCATTTAATTTGATTAGCAATGTTTGGATTTAGTTTACAATTTTCATTTATTTTTATGTTTGGTGCTTTGCTTCTACCCTCCAGCTTTATTTCTATCTTTTGGGTATTTTTCACTATTGTACTTCATTTAATTTTAAATAAATCTCATATCATTAGTGATTGCTATAGGGACTTAGAACTAGTTGACTTAGAACTTTTAATTTTGGAATTAATATTTCATCACCTCAAGTGGAATGTAGAAATTTTGCCACTTTATGATCCCCTTAAACTCTGTGATATGTTGTATTATATATATATATATATATATATATATAAAACATTTATATATACTGAAACCCCATCTGCATCATAATTTTTATTTTCAACCATTATAACTGATTTTTCAAACTTTAAGAATAGTGTATTGTATTTACCCAGAAATTATTTCTGTCACTCTTCTGTCATTCTTGAATATCCCAATTTCCCTCTAGTATAATTTTCTATCCATCTCATGAGAGTTTGTTTTTTAGAATTATATCTAAGATGTGTCCATGAATGATTTTTTTTGTATTTACCCTACAGTAGGGTTCACTGAGCTTATTGGCACTTTCACTAAATTTAGAATGCTTTTGGTCATTATGTCCTCAAATATTTTCCCACCCATACTTTTCTCTCTTTCTAGAAATCTAATTTAGAATTAAAAATGCTTCATACAAAATATAAATACAATGCATAGTCTTAATATCATAGAGGACATGACAGATAAAAGAATCAGTAAATTTGAACAGGGAGTGACAAAAAAATGACTTGATTTGAAGGAAAGAGAGAAATAATGTTGAATAAGCCTCCCCTGAGTCTTAGGGTCCTATGAGACCATACCTAGAAGTTTAACATAGATGTAATTAGATTTTTAAAACTGGATCGTATTTTCAAGGTTCTTCATGTATTAAGAAATTATGTACTGCAACCTGAACATTGTAAATAGATTCTCATCTATTCTTCTGAGAGGTATTCATAGTTTTGTTTTAGCAGTAAATTAACTTGATTGGACTCAAGCTGCCAAGGCTGATTATTTGGCTGTTCTGCTTTGCATCTGCCTCACACATACAGGTTCACAGGTAAGTTATAGACTTGGCTAGAACTTAATGGTCCTCATCTCTGTGTCAGTCTCCCTGTGGTTGCCCAGAACTCTGTCCTCTGGTACTCCAGATCAGATGTCTCTTACAATCCAAACCTTGTGCTGTATTTTATCTAGAGCAGTTCATGACAAATTTTCTGTAAAAGGCTAGATAAATATTTTAAGATCTGTGGGTCATAAAGTCTGTCACCACTATTCAATTCTGCCATCATAACATGAAAGCAAACATGGATAATATATAAATGAGTGGGTGTAGTAGTTTTCTAATGAAACCTTACTTACAAAGGCAAGTGACAGGCTAAATTTGGCCTATGGGCCATAGTTTGGCAAACTCTAGTCTGTTATTTTCAAGTGGGTTAAATCTGATGGGAGCTTACTTGGCCATACAAGTATTTGAAAGTACTATGCAAAATATTTTATTTTACTTAATTCATTTTAAAATAGTTGCACATTAATTGAAATTTAAATTAATAAAATTTAAAATAGAAGAGAAGAGAGAAATATGTAAAATGTTGAATAATAAATATAGGAGGCTATGACTTACTTATCATATATGAGGTGTAAATTTGATTAATATGAATTATAGGTCAGTGTGATATTATGAAGTTATTTTAGGTTGTTAAAAATTACAAAGGAGCCTGGGGTTGTGGCTCAGTGGTAAACACTTGCCTAGATGTACGAGACCCTGGGTTTGATCCTCAGCACCACATAAAGATAAATAAATAAAATTAAGATATTGTGTCCATCTACAACAAAATATTTTTAAAAAAGAATTCCAAAGGACAATATCCATTATTTCATTCAATAAATGTTTATTGAGTACATAATATTTGCCAGGATTGTGCTGGGTACTGGAGATATATAATGATAAGCAAAGTAGCATAACATAATTGTCAAGAACGATGGAACTCTGGAACCAGACCCTCTGCGTTTGAATCTTGGCTTTGTCACTTATTCATTATGTGGACTTGAACAAGTTACTTGCCTGTGTCTCATTTCTTCCATATGCATGACAATAACAATATTTCATAGAATCACTATGATAAATAAATGAGGTAACATTTGTAAACTACTGAGAAATAACCTGACACATAGTAAAACTTATATAACTGTTTGTTAAACAATAAGTACTTGGACCATCTCTGCCTCCAAGGAACCTAGAGTCTAGTGGGAGAAATTGACTTTAATCAAAAAAGCACATAAACAAATGTAAGATCCAACTGTGGTCTGTGCTACAAAGGAGTTTATATGGGGCTGTGAAAGTTTGTATTATAGGGATTTGACCAGGGAAGGCACCTCCAAGGACATGCTATTTGAGCTGAGGATAAGCAGGAGTGTATTAGGCAAAAAACATTTTGAGAAGGCGCACGATGAGTGACACTATATTTCCTGTCTTACTAATTAAGCACTGTGTTCCTTGAGGGCATGGCCCAAGTCTCAAATGTCTGTATTGCTCATCATGCCCACTGATTGAGGCAATGACCCATAATAAGTGTTCTGGACAAGTCTGATGATGTTGGTAGCAATATTTACCACTCTGGAGACTTACTCTCCTCCTACCTGACTACCCTAAATAAGGGAAAATCTTCACAGATCAACTGTCTAAAGAATGCTTGTGTGTATGAGTCTGTCAGGACGAACCTAACTACTATGTGTAACTACAATGCTCTAATGGAAAAAAATGCTTGGGGGTGTTAAAATATTCTATATAGAAGACAAGGCATTCTAGAAGGGAAGCAGCAGTTTGGATGATGAATGTAACTCTCTTTGTTAGCATTTTGGCTATTGTATAATTTCAAAGGCATTTGCTCCACAGACCTAGCCTTGGGAATTGAAGGAGCTATGCTGAGAGGACACTGTGGACTGAGGCTCCTCATGCTTCCTCACAGTGTTCAATTCTAAAACCCATGATCCTCTAGAGGGGCATTCTTTACAAACCAAGATCTCCATTTCATCACATGTGGCTAAAGGATTGGAATCATCAGCCACCTGCAACAATTTTACTTCCAGGTTTCTTTCTCTTGTCAACTACAGATCAGCAAACAAATGTATGAAAACGGATATCTTTTTTCCTCTTTCAAAATAGGAGCAGCTGACATCATTTGCAGTATGCAACTGCTGAAAACCCTGAATAATCCATTTCAGGGTACTTTCAGGAGAATATTTCCATCCTGTATAGAGATGTATACCAGTCTAACCTCAGGACCCACTCATTATGAATACCTCTTTCCTACATTTAAAAGGTTTCTTGCTCATATGTAGGAAACTAGGTAAAAATAAACAATGTAGTGACAGGTTAGGATTTTTTTTTGCAACACTCTGAAAACCTGTTACAAATTATAACTTCATCATTCAGGAGGAACCTAGATTTGGGTGAGGTTTATTTTGTTTACTCAGTTTCTTGCTCTTTTTCTCTTTTTCCTAACTTCACTTCCTTGGTGAGGGTTCCATTCTCAGGTACAATTCTCTCTTTCTGGTTCAAAGACAGACTACACTAGGCTATGAAACACACCATTCATGTGAAACAAGGAAAACCATGTCCCCTGCAGGGTTCCAAGGAAAAGGCTTGAGATTCAGTCTGATTGAACAGCTTGGGTCATATATGAACCCCAAAGCAATCACAGATCCAAGGGATAAAATGAGTTGCCTGGCCTTATTTTCTTATATGTGTCCCACAAGTTCATGAGTCCCCTACCTCAAAAGTACAAGTATTCCACAAATTGAATCAGAATTCTTGAGAAGGGAGAAAGTGGAAATTCCTGGTGGAAAGGCAAACAACAAATGTATACTTTGTGCAATAATAATTGTTGCTTATATTAAGTATGTTAATTTTAAATTTATCTAAGCTCTTTCATATCCATTAGCACACAAGAGTCTTGCAATAACCCTGATGAATAGCCAAGTCTGAATATATTTCCATTTTATAGGTGAGGAAACTAAAGCCCAGGTGAGTCAAATGACTTGGATGTCTGCACTGTTGCATAGTGTTAGAGACATTTGACACTAAGGTTGTAGAATTCTAGATTCTTTAAACACCAAATTCATATATTTTGTTTTTTTCATCTTACCTAATTTGTTAACCCAATACCCACTCCTATTCCTCTCTTTCTTCCCCTCCCTTCAGCTTTTCTAATCTACATAACATGTAGAATTTTAGTTTGGATGTGTCCTTTCAAATAGTGTATGGTTTCATGTGCATATATCAATTTACGTAAGTAGTACATGTTATACAACAAATTCTGTTTCTTTATTAATTCATTATATTTTTATTGTAATCCATGTTACTTTGCATATATTTCATCTGTTACTTCCAACTATTTCATAATACTCTTTGACATACATCTACCACATTTTATCTATCTACTATTTCAGTCAAGGTTTCCCAATAGAATTCTGCTAATTTGCACCATTACAAAAAACACTTCAATAAACATATCCATACATGTCCCCTTGTGGTCTTGTGTGAGCATTTCCCTATATATATATACTCAAGAATAAAACTGTTGGGTTGTAGTTAATCTGACTAAGTTGTTACCCTCAAGCCAATAAGGTCTTCTTTGACCACACTTCAATTTAAACTCCCAGGTAACAGTTCAAATCTCCTTCCTGATTTAATTTTTTTATTTAGCTCTTATAACTAATAAATTGTACATTTAATATATTATCTTTATTACATTATCATTTGTATTGTTTGTCTCCCCCAGTACAATGTAAACAGCATCAGCAAGGACTTTTGTCTGTTCTTTCAAGTGTTTATATCCCAAGCACACAAAACAGTGCTTGGCACATGAAGACTGCTCAAAAAATATTCATTGAAGAAATAGAATAGTGCCATATTTTTCTTCAGAGTATGCTTGAACCAGCCTACATTGTGCAGAACATAAGAGTTCTATTGCCCCTGTATCCTCATCAACACTTGGCATTATCAGCTTTCTAATTTTTGCCAGTCTTGGATTTTCTTAAACTCATATTTATCAAATTATTAATGAGTTTAAGCACATTTTCATATATTTCATTTTTTCAAGTCCTGTCCTTGGAGGTGAGCTCTTTATGACTAAAAAGGCAAATGGAGTACTAGTAAAGATGTCCAAATACTCCAAGATGCACATTCACATGACTAGCTAAAAGCAATCATGAACAAGTTTGTATAATGTCCAATTTGCAAAGAAAATTATGAAATCCAAGATAACAAGAATTCAGAACAGGGCTGGGGTTGTAGCTCAGTGGTAGAGGGCTTGCCTAGCATGTGTGAGGCACTGGGTTTAATACTCAGCACCACATAAAAATAAATAAATAAAATAAAGTTATTGTGTCCACCTACAACTAAAAATATTTTGAAAAAGAATTCTGAACATCAGCTTCAATCTTACTTCCAGAATTGTGTATCTCTTGGCTATGAAGAGCTCCTTAACTGAGCTTGGTGAAGAAGTCTAAATCCCATGCGATTTTTTCATTTATTTAACATAAAACTGTCTGAAGAGCCATTTTTCTTCATTAGCCCTAGATTACATACCCAACAGAAGTTTATGTCTCAGAATTAGTTCATGAATTAAACTTAACTTTCAAATGTCATATCCTTTCTTTATAGGTCTATTCCAGATCCTCTTAGCCCACAGTGGGGAACAGGTTTTAGCTTTGTCTCCTTCTCTGGTCCAGTCAGTTTGGTATGCCAAACAGACAAAGGCCTAGGATCAAGAGGAAGCTCCAAACATTCATACCGCCTTAAATGTGCCAGAAAACATTCTACACAGTGTGGATACAGTCTCTGATATCAGACAATGCACAGTCTTATGGGTAAAAAGGCTCATTGTATAAACAATTATAATCAGAGATCGTGCTAAGGTTCATGCTGAAAGGAGGCACAGAGTGACAGGGAGCCCAGCGGAAGAGCAAATGGCATTTCCTTGGAAAGGAGAAAAAAGAGTAGATGAGAAAAGAGGAAAGCTCCTCACAGGCATATTGACTGACCTAAAACTGGAAGATGTAAAAACTGAAACTATAAGATCAAGTAGAAGCCTGCCAGAAGGAGTGAGAGGAGGGAAAGAAAGAATATCAATGCATACATTCCCCATCCTGCAAAAAGTTAGATAGCTCACTGTGGCTTAAAATAAGGATAGGAAAGTGTGGCAGTCTTTCATGCTTTTTAGCAAATATTCATTTCTCTCCTCCCCTATTATTCTGACCACTGGTAAAATTGTACTTCCTGGTTCCCCTGTGTCCAGGGTTGGCCGGTGAAATGATCCCTGTCATTTCCAGTCTAAGAATTTAACTGCCAGAATGAGAGTCATAAGGCTATATTCGGTCTGCCATGGTGACAGGCAAGGCTCCAGATGGTGGAGGCTCCATCAGTCTGTTTCAGAATGATGAGGTGGAGCAGATGTCCTTGCTGTCTGGCAATAGGTAACTGGCATGAGTGAGAAATAAACCTTCATTGTTTTATACCACTAAAGTTAGGAATTGTTCACTTGTTGCTGCAGTATAGCAACTAACTAACCTAACTAATGCAGAAGGGAAGAGTAAATAGCAGGAGTAAGGAATGAAGTTAGGTAAGCAAGGGTTTAACCAGGATTAACTTCTTAGGCTGTGCTAAGAAGCTTTATCCTGTAGGGTTAGTGGTTTTTAACCTTTGCTCTGAAGAACCCTAGGTACTCTGGGGAGGTGGGAGACAAAATATTCAAGGATCCAGGTCTCTGACTGTCACTTCAGTGAGAACACTTCTGCTTTTTTCTGACACACACACACACACACACACACAGAAGGGGTGAGGGATAGAGGGGTTTATTTAAATACTGCTTTATATTTTAAAATCTTTACTGCCAACAATACAAACAGAAACTCTAGATGAAGCATGATGAGACTTGATTATAGAAAGATCGTTTTGAATATTACATGGAAATTGATTGTAATAGGCAAGACTAGTTTCTGGGATCTCACTTAGAATGCTACATAGGGCCCTAGATGAAAGAAGATGGTGGATTACACTAGGGAGGTGGCAGTGAGGTGGTAGAGATAAGTGAATAAGTGTTAAAAATCAGTTTAGGAAATAGACTCCAGAGACATGGTTACAGATTGGCTGTTGGGAATGAGGGAGAAAACCCCAGTGTTTCTGCTTTGGACAGAATATTGGTGCCATTCACAAAGATGGGTAGCACAGGAGGAGAGGTGAAGTTGAGGGAGGAGTTGACAAGGTAAGTTTTCAATATGTTGATTGCCATGTGCTCACAAGACAGCTAAGGAGGAAGGGTTCTCAGGCTAGAAGTGTGGATTAAAGAAATACTAGTTCTACTACTTAGCATGAAAACTTGAGCAGGTCTGTTTGAGAACGGATGCCTTAGTTTCCTCACCTATAAATGGAGTAACAAAATATTCATTTTGTCAATATTGATGATTTTACCAAATGTAAAAATTTCTGTGAGAAGGTGTTGTGTGCGATCTAAAATACCATACAAATAGCAAATGGTAAAAATGAATATTTTAATGAACAATGAAATGGATGTGAGGAGATAGGGAGATTTGCCAGGGGACATTCAGGAATTCTTCGGTCTGCAGAGAGACTATAGAGCTCTGATTCTTGGTGGCGTCACTACAGACATTCCAATCTCTGGGAAACTTAGCCTTACAAAGAAATTCTTTCCAGTGGCTTGGTGTCATGGCAATTTAGCTGACTTGGGTTGGAGCTGAGGGAACTGGAAGGAGGCTGCTTAATCCTAGGCAGTGGGATATTGGGATAAGACCAATACAAATGTGCCAAGATGGAAACACTTTTGCAGATGGAAAAACTTTTTGAAATATTTTAGTGTGGTAATATACACATAACATAAAATATATGTTATGCATACATTTACATTGTTGTGAAAACATCACTACCATTCATCTCCAGAACATTTTCCTCACCCCAAACTGAATCCCTGTACCCATCAAATAACTATCCACTTCTCCCTCCCCAAACCCAGACCACCACTATTGTACTTTCTGTCTCTATGAATTTGACTATTTGGGGTACCTCACATAAGTGAATCATATGCTATTTGTTCTTTTTTGTCTTTCTTATTTCATTTAGCATAATGTTTCCAAAGTTCATCCACATTGTACCATGTGTCAGCATCTCATTCCTTAAGGCTGAATAACATTCCATTGGATGTCTAGACCACAGTTTATTGGTGGATGTTTGGGTTGTTTTTTGTCTTTTGACTACTATGAATAATGCTGTTATGAACAATAGTGTAAAAATATCTATGCAGTTCTCAGGTTTCAGTTCTTCAGATATATACATATAAATAGAATTGCTTAACCATTTAACACTTTTGTTTAAGGTTTTTGAGGAAACACTATAATATTTTGCATAGCTGTACCATTTCATATTCCCACAAATAGTGTACAAGGGTCCTACTTCCTCAATATCCTTACCAACACTTGTTATTTACTGAGGTTTTGTAGGTTTATTTCAGTTTCTTGGTTTTTGAGTGAACATAGGGGCATGCAACCACTGAGCCACATCCTCATCCCTATTTTGTATTTTATTTAGAGACAGGGTCTCACTGAGTTGCTTAGCATCTTGCCATTGCTGAGGCTGGCTTTGAACTCTCAGTCCTTCTGTCTCAGCCTCCCAAGCTGCTGGTATTACAGGCATGTGTCACCACACCTAGCCACTTTCTTGTTTTTGATAATATCATCATCATCATCATCATCATCATCATCATCATCCTAATGGGTTGAAAAGATATCTCATTGTGGTTTTAATTTTCATTTCCCTAGTGATTAGTGATGTTGAGCATCATTTCATGTGTTTATTGGTCATTTGTACAGCTTCTCTGGAGAAATTCCTATTTAAATCCTTTACCCATTTTAAACTGGATGGCTTGCTTTTTTTGATTGTTTAACTATAAAAGCTCTTTATATGTTCTAAATATGAGCCCCTCATTAAATGTATGATTTGACAAATGTTCTCTCTCATTCAATGATTTGGTTTTAACTCTCTTGATAATGTTCTTTGATACAACAATGACTATTACAAAATTTCTGGGGATCAGGAGTCCAGGAAAAACTTAACCACATGATTCTGGTTCAGCAACTCTCATAAGGCTGCAATTAAGGTGTCAATAGTGATTTCATTCATGTGAAGGTTCAGCTGAGGGAGGACCTGCTACTAAGCACATTCACATGGCTATTAACAGGCTTAGAATATCTGCTGCTAAACTCTCCCATTTTTGCCTCCCCATAGAGCTGCCTCATGAACGACAGCAGCTTACCCCAGGGTGAGTAATCCAAAAGAGAATATGAGGGTTGAGGTTGGGGCTCAGTGGTGGTGCACTTGCCTAGCATGTGTGAGGCAGTGGGTTCAACTCTCAGAAATACATAGAAATAAAAATACCAAGGTTCATCAATGACTATTTTTTAAAGAGAATATTAGAGCACCCTTGTAAGCCATAAAAAAAAAACTATTGTCAGAAGCAACATACAATCACATCTGCCATATTCTATTTGTTAGAATTGAATCAGTAACAGTGGTCTATAGTCAAAGGAAAGGATTACATAAGGGTTCAAAACCCAAGAGGTAGAGGTCTTTGAGGGCCATCTCAGAAGGTACCATAGATGCTTACCTTGTCTTGTATCTCTGCAACCTCATGATGGGCGATTAACCCCATGGCTCTATGCACCCCAGACACATGTATCTCTTCCAGGTTCTCATACTTACCATGCTCCCTCCCATCACAGTACCTTTATTCAAGTTGATTTCTCTGCCTGAGATCCTGTTCCTATTCTCTTTACTTATTTAATGCCTATTCATCTTTTAGGACTTATGTTAAGAAGTATTTTCTTTGAAACTTTGTTTCACTTATCACAGCATAAAATTTATACTTTTCATATAATTAATTAACATTTGTCTTTCTCAGTAAAAATAGGAATTGTGTCAATTTATCCTCACCATTGAATTTTCTTAACATCTAAAAATATACCTGACACACAGTAGATATTTAATAAATATTGAGTGAGTAAATGAATGGACAAACAGATTAAAAACTATCCTCCAGGGGACATGAAAACAAGCTTTCTAAATTTCTACAAAAGTATCAACAAGGTGATACCAATAGCACCTTGACTTTGTGATATAATTGTCATACAGCAAAGTTCAGAGTTCATGACTTTGGTTGAGATGTTCACATGCTAGGAGGTTACCTTATATGGACTTTGGAAAGAGTGGAAAGTAGACCTGCCAGACTTATTTCTAATGGGTTCGAAATACTTGATACTGGAGGAAAATGACACTTTTAATTCTCAACACAGGAATAGAGAAGGTCATACAATTACTACTGCCTGCAAGATTTTTTAGCTGGGCATAGTGGCACACACCTTTAAATCCCAGTGGTTTGGGAGACTGAGGCAGGAGGATTGTGAGTTCAAAGTCAGCCTCAGTAAAAGCAAGGCACTAAGCAACTTACTGAAACCTTGTCTCTAAATAAAGTACAAAGTAGGGCTAGGGATGTGGCTCAGTGGTTTGGTGCCCCTGAATTCAATTCCTGGTACCACAAAATAATAATAATAATAATAATAATAATAATAATAATAATAATAATATTTTTAATAGTACTGAATAGCAGTTTTTTTTCATTTGCATGTACTCTGCAAGCAAGAGAATGGTCAGCATGGCATCTTGATGTTCTTTCTGGTTCCCAGGGTTCTAAGTAATTAATCTACCAATCCAATCTCCTCAGCAAATGGTGATGATGAACTTGATGCTAGAAAACCTCAGGAAGCAAGAGATCCATTGCCTCTTAAGCATTTCCTGATCAGAGCCACTGTATTTGAAAACAATCATTCCTAAAGGGCAAGACATGCTCTGAGGTGGAAAAGGCCAAGTGAACCCTTTATGTTCATCTGACTTACTCTTGATCCTGGGAGATTCTAAAGGAAGGAAATAATGAAAGGACCCAACTACCACAGCATACTTATTCAGGTTGATAGGAGGGGGGGAAAAGACCACTGTCTCCATGGAATTGGCAACTGAAGAGTAGAGGTTTCGAACTGGATTTGTTCCAGCATCTCAGGGCTGCTGAAAGATTGGATCATTAAGAGTTTATAGCCTCACATATTTATTTTAAACCTATTTCATCCCTCAATGCTGGCTTCAACTTCAAGTTGTCCCAGATTATTTTATCCCCAGAAACTGTCTTGGGGTGAATAGAAGAGAGAGTGCCCCTTGGGAGGGAGAAAGACTAAGGTTGACAGATGAGGCTCCAGGGGAAATTTTTCATTGTACCTACTATGGATTGGGAGTGCAATTCAATGGTAGAGAGCTTTCCTAGTGGTCATAAGGACTTGGGTTTGATCGCCAGCACTGCGCAAAAAAAAAAAAAAATTAAAAAATAAAAAAAAATAAAGAAGCTAATGAACTGCATTGGTGTTCTGCTGTCACTGCCATTGCCACCACAGCTTCTCAAATGATTTCAGATAACTCACTAGATGGGGAAAGCTCACATGGAATCAAGAAATTTTTAAAAAGAAAACAACTTCCCCACCTACTCTGAATGAGGCAGAGTGTACCAAGGAAGTAAACTGAGTCATAACTTTCCAGCTTGGAGAGAAGCAGTATGCAGAGGGAGGAAGATAGGCTCCAAGGAACCAATTGACCACTCTAGAAGCTAAGCAAAACCAAGCATTAACTTTGAGCTAAAGTAGTTAATGCCAGAGGACCACCATGCCTTTGGCCCAGAAACCTAAAATTCTGGCTTTTTCTTACATGTTCACTTTTAGAGATGTGTAGGGCAAGCACATTTTTTTGGGAAAAAATATAGTAATTGCATTATCAATCGTTCTCAGAGGTTTTCAATGCCCATAGGGCTCCCATTAGAATCGGGTCCCTGATAAACAATATTTTTGAATGCTTACTATGTGCCAGACACTGTCCTAGGCCAGTTCCATGAAAAAGCAGACAAATAGTTTCACCCTCTTTGAGCTTATATATTAATGGGGGTGGGGCAGACCATAAATCAGGTAATTTAGTAAATAAATACTGTATCAAAGAATGATGGATGTTAGAAAAATAGATAAAGCAAAGCTATAAGGAATAGAAAGTCCTAGACTTTATGGTGGGGGGTTATGATTGTATACAGATCAGGGAAGTCGTCATGGAGAAGGTGATATTTGAGCAGAGACTTGAGTTAGGTGAAGAACCTTGAGGAAATTATCTCAGGCAAAAGGGAGGTCATCTGGTAAGGCCTTTCATGATGGAAGAATATCAAGGAGGTTAGTATGGCCAAAATGATGTAAGGAATGGGAGTTGTAAAAGTTGAGGTTGAAGAGGACCAGATGGTGGATCACCTTATAAGCTAAGGATTTGAATTTTATTATGGATGAGATGGGAGGCCAAAGTTTTCAACAAAGAAATTGCATAATGTTACTGACGTTTTAAAAGGATCATTCTGGCTGCTACTTAGAGGATAGAATACAAGGAAGTGGGAAGATGATTAAGATGGAATTATAGTAATCAAGGCAAAAGTGTATGGTGATTTTGACCAGAAAGTTAACAATGAGGAAAAGAGAAGTGGTCAAATTCTGATATATATGGATAGTAGAGCTGACTATATTTGCTAATATATTGATCCTGTATGATGTAAAGAAAGAAAGTTAGAAGTCAACAGATCACTAAACTTATTCCTTCAGACAAATTACAGACTTTGTCCCCTTTAATCAGCATCTTTCCTTTCCCTGCCTCTCCCCTATCCCCCCAACCTCTGGTAACCATTTTTCTATTCCTGTTTCAGAGATTTACTTTTTAAGATTCCACATGTAAGTGAGATCATGCAATGTTTGTCTTTCTGTGCCTGATCTATTTCACTTAGCATAACAATCTCCAGTTCTGTCCATGTGGTTACAAATGACAGGTTTTCATACTTTCATGGTTGTATAGTGTTCCATATTACACCAATTTTCTTTATCCATTCATTCACTGATGAACACTTAGGTTGCTTCTATATCATGGCTGCTAGGCAACTCTTGAAGGGTAGAAATTCTCAATTAGACAAGAGGAATGGGTGGTGTTTTTCTATAAGACTCACATGTGGTGAATGTAGTAAATAATAATGTATTTTATAGGGCTGGGGTTGTAGCTCAGTGCTAGAGCACTTGCCTAGCATATTTGAGGCTCTGGGTTCAATTCACAGCACCACATAAAAATAAATGAAATAAAGGTGTTATATCCATCTACAACTAAAAATATATTTTTTTAAATAATGTATTTTCCATTTCAAAACCACTAAGTAAATTTCAAATGTTCTCACTATAAAAATAAGTATTTGGGGTGATATATATGTGAATTAGCTTGACTTAACTATTCTACATTGTTTCCATAAATCATAACATCACCCATAATATATATACAACTATAATTTGTCAATTTAAATTAAAAATAAAAGAAAAAAGTTGGAGGGCTGGGGTTGTGGTAGAGCACTTGTCTGGCATGTGTGAGGCCCTGGGTTTGATCCTCAGCACTACATATAAATAAATAAATAAATAAATAAATAAATAAATTTTAAAAAAGAAAGAAAAAAGAAGTAAAGAATAACTGCAAGACTTTTGACCTGAACAATTGGAAGATTCAAATTACTACCATCTGAGATGGCAAACGTAAGTAGAGGAGTGTGTTTGAGAGGTGGGAAGACATCAAGAGTTTTATAATTAATGGATTTGCATTTGCCTAGGTCTGAAAGCACCGGGAAAACTAACAGGTAGCAACTGGTGGCTTTATTGGATAGGTTATGGAGGAAAATGGTGTGGATCATCCTCAGAATCACTGCAGATAGAGCTCTTGATGCTAGATTGGAGAAATGACCAAGTGGGAGCTGAGCTGCATTTCCTCTGTTTCTTCCATCTCTTACCTCCATTCCCCACACAGTTTTGTCTTGCTTATCAGTCCTTCACAATCTAGTTCATGGATTGATAAAATTTCAAAAGAGTCACATAGTAAATATTTTAGGTTTTATATGCCAATTAGTCTCTCTCTCATACTCAACTGTGCCTTTGTAATGCAAAAGCAATCATAGACAATGCATAAACAAATAGCTTGGCTGTGTTCTAATAAAATTCTATTTTCAAAACAGACCATGACCTGCTAAAGCCCATGAGCTGTAGTTTTTCATGCCCTGTTCTAGACCCGTGATAAGCTTTCCACCAAAACACGGGCCTCACATGGCCACTCAACCTTATGATACATTCACAATTTAATTTCTAGATGAAATATTAGAGAGGTACCTCCAGGTAGCTATCCCTCACATATGGTTGGATAGTAATTTTTTAGTGCAGAACTAATGATTTCATTGGTATTATTTTACCCTCTAATGTGAATAATACAGGTTAGAACTCAACAAAGATATTTTCATTTCAAATAAGGGGAAAAAGGTGGCTAATAAACATTTTATTGTTTTCCTAAATTGAACCTCATTAAAGAGAATTTATTGGCCATTAGTCTAGTACAATCTCTGTCCTCCTCAAAACCAGTCAACATGTCTTTTGTCCTATCATCCAGCTGTCATGGCTGTCTGAATTAGTTATAAGGTGTTAATGGTTTCCATGTTCCAGAAAATTTACAATTGAAAGCCCACTTTTGAGGGTATGGTATTAAATGACCTTCATTTCGTGGGGTCAGCACAAGTTGTTGGTCTATAAAACTTCCAGCTCTAAGTGAATGGAATAGCTCAGTCCACATGACTGACCATTGGAACTGGGTGGATCTCTGTCACATGGACTGTTCCAATTAGCAAGTTTGATTAATGTTTTTTAATTAATGAAAACTAATTATAACAATACAGAGAAAAATATAATGAACACCTATGTTCCCCATCACTCAGCTTAATAAATAAAAATAGATACAGTCAAACCTTTTGTATACCCACCCCTGATTACATTTTCCTCCCTTTCTTTCCAGAGGCAACCTCTACCTTGAAGACAATTATGTCCTTTCTTTATACATTTACTGCTTATGAATATATCCCTAAACAACATATAGTATTGTTTACATCCTGTTATTTTTGTGTCTTTGTGGTAACTGGGGATTGAATCCAGGGGACTTAACCACTGAGCCACATCCCCAACCCTTACTACTTTAAAACTTAAAATATATTTTTGTATTTTATTTAAAGACAGGGTCTCACTGAGTTGCTTAGAGCCTTGCTAAGTTGCTGAAACTGGCATTGAACTTGCGATCCTCCTGCCTCCTCCTCCGAAGCCACTAGAATTACTGGCCTGTGCCACCATACTTGGCACATCTTGTTAATTTTTATATTGATAATATAATATAGTAAATAAGTTTTCATGTTGGATTCGTAGTTGATACATGTACTTAAAGTTGATTCATTTGCACTATGGTTACAGTTGTTCATTGCAAGAATGTACCTCAGTTTATTTATCCATTCTCTCATTGATAATTTCTCAGGTTTACAAACATCCTTGTGCTGACAGGTTAAATGCTACTTTTTTGCTGAGCTCCTTAACCGATGTCCATGTAACCCCTTCTCTATGTAATAGTAGCACACATGGTAAGACAGAGTCCCTTCTTGAAGTACCTAGTGACTAAAACATTACAAGGTTTCAGAATTAACTCATCTCTTTATAAATGGGAAATATTTTTTGCCTAAACCAAAACAACGAAGCCTGAGAAGCTGGAGTAACAAGGTAACATTTACCTTTTCTCTTGATTCTTAATTCAATATTTTGGTCCCTAAGAGTCAAAGAAAATGTTCTTGTTTGGTCACAGTCTTCTTGCCTGGTCTGAAGGATCTTTATACATCAGTGATGGAGGGAGACAGGAATAGTCAAGAATCTTGTTGCAACATCATTCCATCAAATGTCACATGTGATAAGGGACTTCCATATGGTGGAATAAAACAGGGCAAAATCAAAAGGTAACTGAACTAGCCAACCCCTGGATTTCCAGGTTGTTTCCCAGGTGTTTCTTGCTATTGATCTGTTGTAGAGCTGGACAAAAGAACTGAGGAGGACTTATGCTATGAGAAACTTGACAACTTGGACATTAATATGGACCGGGACTTTTTTTTTCTTAGAAAATTTTTCAAAAAGTTTCTGGTTTTTACACATGTCCCTTTATAGGGCTGTCCCTAGAAATTATTAGTTGTCTGGACCTATCATAATCAAGAAAACATTTTTGTAGCATCCATGATTAGTATCACTTAAGTTATAATGAAGTTACTTTCTTTCTGTCTCTCCCACTCTTCATTACCTACCAAAGAACCAATGTAATTATGCTGTCTACAAATGACAGCCCTGCATTGTGGCTGGTCCAGACAAAGTACAGTTTAAACTCTTACTTTCTTAGATTAAGTCATTTACTACTACCACATAATTTTTCTGTGATTCCTTGTAGTATAAAACCTAAAGCCTGGAATCTCAAGACATCTTAATAACTTTCATGCCCCATTCTACATATGAAATCTGTTTCCCATTTCTACACACACCGTGGTTTTTCAGGACAATTTTGAATAAAATATAACAGCATTAAGATGTTTCTAAATGACACTAAATCAAAGGTGTTAATTAAACTAGTTCAGATTAAAAGAAATAAGCCAGACTCAGAAAGTCAAGGGTTGAATGTTTTCTTTCATATATAGAAGACAGAGAAATAAGGAATAAGGAGATCATGTAAAAATAGAAGGGAAAACAGTGGAGTAGAGGAAGAGAATTCAGGGGGAGGGAGGAGGGAAGGGAAAGGGGAGGAACAGTGGAGTGAAATTGACAAATTCTGCTATGTGCATGTATGACTATATCACAATGAATTCCACTTTTATATATAACTATAATGCACCAATTTAAAAAAATAGACAAATAGAAGGTAGACAAGTAGAATAGAGGCAGGGGATCAGTTGCAGAGAGGAGGAAAGGGAAAGGGAAAGCATTGGGGATTGAAATGGAGCAAATTAGACAAATGAGAACATGAGGTGAGAGCCTACAGAATGGGAGAAAATCTTTGCCACCTGCACCTCAGATAGAGCATTATTCTCCAGGATATATAAAGAACTCAAAAAACATAACACCAAAAAACCCCCAAATAACTCAATTAATAAATGGGCTAAAGAAACTTAGCTGAACAGACTGTACAGACAATTCACAGAAGAAGAAACATGATCGGTCAACAGATATATGAAAAAATGTTCAACATATCTAGCAATTAGAGAAATGCAAATAAAAACTACACCAAGATTACATCTCACTCCAGTCAGAATGGCAGTTATCAAGAGTATAAGCAACAATAAATGTTGGTGAGGATGTGGGGGGAAAGGCACACTCATACACTGCTGGTGGGATTGCAAATTGGTGCAACCATTCTGGAAAGCAGAAGATTCCTTAAAAAACTTTGAATGGAATTACCATTTGACCCAGTTATCCCACTCCTCAGTCTATACCCAAAGGACTTAAAATAAGCATATTATAGTAATGCTGCCACATCAATGTTTATAGCAGCTCAATCCACAATAGCTAAGCTAAGGAATCAACCTAGGTGCCCTTCAATAGATTAATAGATAAAGAAAATGTGGTACATATAAACAATGGAATATTACTCAGCCATAAAGAAGAATGAAATTATGGCATTTGCCACTAAATGGATGGAACTGGAAACTATTATCCTAAGTGAAATAAGCCAGTCCCCCAAAACCAAAAGCTGAATTTTTTTCCAGTCTACAGATCCTGACTCACAATAGGCAGGGGGGGAAGGAGGAGGAGAGGTTCATTGGATTGGACAGGGAACAGTACAGGAAAGGGCATGGAGAAGTGAATGGGAAAGACAGTAGAATGAATCAGAATTAACTTTCCTATGTTCATGAATGAATACACGACCAGTGTGACTCCACAAGAATGCGAAGTTATACTCCATGTATGTAAGATATGTCAAAATATATTCTACTCTCATGTATAACTAAAAAGAACAAATAAAATACAAAAAAAGAAATGGAGTAAATTATGTTATATTCATTTGTTAATATGTCAAAATGAACCCGACTATTATGTATGACTATAATGTCTGAGTAATTTTTCTTAAAAATGTAATTCAGAATATTAAAAAAAATCACATAATCATATAAAAACTCAAATAGATTTATTTGAATTGTTAATAAAAATTTCTACAGGTATGATATTTATTACCATAGGTGAGTGCAAAATGAAAGTTGTTAAACTGACTAATCTTAAAAACATTTATATATTTATTTTAACATGAATTAGAAAAATACACCTATTGTAGCAAACCCATTATTTGAGGAATATTGTTTAGGATGAAGCTACATGTTTTAAATGACAAAATTGTATATATTTATGGTTTAAAAATATTTTGATACATGTATATGTTGTGGAATGGTTAAAGTGAGCTAATTTCCATATGTCCACATGTTTTTGTGGTAAGAAAATTTAAAATACACTTGGTAACAATTTTCAAGTATGCAGCAGATTGTTATTAACTATAGTAACCACACTGTACAATGGATCACTCAAGAGGCAACTTTTTTAAAAAAAGTGACTTGATTTGAAAAAAATATAAGTCAATAATGGAACAGGTGGTTTATATACACAGCAAAATTAGTAAAGGTGATATGCAAATGAGTGGCTGATGTAGGTAAATGTTTTTGTTTCTTTCCAAAGATTCTGAAGAAATGGTCTATGAGTTCTAGAACCAATTTTAATACCCTTAAAAATATTTGTAAACAACTTGAAATTTTTAACTAAAGAAAATGAAACTAAGAAACAATGCATACACTCAAAAATGTTATATATGACATTATTTAATTTTTTATTTGTTTTAATTAGTTATACATGACAGTGGGATGCATTTGTGCACTTTGATACATAGATAGGATATAATTTCACATTTTTCTGAGTGTACATGTTGCAGAGTCATATTGGTTATGAAGTTACATATATACATACAGTAATAATGTCTATTTCATTCTACTATCTTTCCTATCCCCACATCCCCTCCCCACCCCTCCCATCACTTCCCTCTACCTAATCTAAGGTAATGCTATTTTTCCCCATTGAACCTCACCTTATTGTGAATTGGCATCCACATATTGGAGAAAACCTTCAGCCTTTGGTTTTGTAGGATTGGCTTAATTTCTTAGCATGATATTCTCCAACTCCAACCATTTACTGGCAAATGCCATTATTTTGCTCTTCTTTAAAGCTGAGTAATTTTCCATTGAGTATATATACCACATTTTGCTTTATCCATTCATCTATTGAGGTATACCTAAGTTGGTTCTATGGTCTAGATATTGTGAATTGAGCTGCTATAAACATTGATGTAGCTGTGTCACTATAGTGTGCTGATTTTAAGTCTTTTTGGTATAAACCAATGAGTGGGATAACTGGTTCAAATGGTAATTCCATTCCCAAATTTCTGAGGAATCTCAGAAAGTTTTTCTGAGGAATCAGCCTCCTTATACTGCTTTCCATAGTGATTGCACCAATTTGCAGTCCCACCAGCAATGTATGAGTGTGCCTTTTTCACCACATCCTCACCAACATTTTTTAAAAATCTTTTTAGAATCTTCTATTTATTGGATCAATTTCTTTTTTTGATTAATATTTTTATTTATATATGACAGCAAAATGCATTATAATTCTTATTACACATATAGAGCACAATTTTTCATATCTGTATATAAAGTATGTTCACACCAATTCATGTCTTCATACATGTGCTTTGGATAATGATGTCTATCACATTCCACCATCATTGCTAACCTCCTGCTCCCTCCCTTCCCTTCCCACCCCTCTTCCCTATCTAGACTTTGTCTATTCCTTCCATGCTCCCCCTCCCTACCCCACTATGAGTCAGCCTCCTTATATCAGAGAAAACATGTGACATTTGTTTTTGGGGGATTTTGATAACATTTATTGTTGCCTGTATTCTTGATGATTGACATTCTGACAGAAGTGAGATGAAATCTTAGTTTTTGATTTGCATTTCTCTAATTGATAGAGATGTTGAACACTTTTTCATATATCTGTTAATCAATTGTATTTCTCCTTCTGTGAAATGTCTGTTCAGACTGTTCTTCTAAATTTCTTTGGCCCATTTATTAATTGAGTTATTTGGGGGTTTTTGGTGTTAAGTTTTTTGAGTTCTTTATATATCCTATAGATTAATGCTTTATCAGAGATGCATGTGGTGAAGATTTTCTCCCAATCTGTAGGCTCTCTCCTCACTTTATTGTTTCCTTTGCTGAGAAAAAGCTTTTAATTTGAATCCATCCCATTTATTAATTCTTGATTTTACTTCTTGGAAAAAATAAAATACCTGGGAATCAATCTAACAAAAGAGGTGAAAGACCTCTACAATGAAAACTACAGAACACTAAAGAAAGAGATTGAAAGAAACCTCAGAAGATGGAAAAATCTCCCATGCTCCTGGACATGCAGAATTAATATTGTCAAAATGACCATATTACCAAAAGCGTTATACAGATTTAATGAAATTCCTATTAAAATTCCAATGACATTCTTCATAGAAATAGTAAAAGCAACCGTGAAATTTATTTGGAAAAATAAGAAACCCAGGATAGCTAAAGCAATCCTTAACAAGAAAAGGGAAGCAGGAGGCATCACAATACCAGACCTTAAACTATACTACAGAGCAAGAGTAATAAAAACTATAGCATGGTATTGGCACCAAATAGACTTGTAGACCAACGGTATAGGACCCAAAGACAAACCCACATAAATATGGTTATGTCATAGACAAAGGTGCCAAACATATTCACTGGAGAAAAGATAGCATATTCAAGAAATGGTGCTGGCAAAACTGGAAATTCATATGTAGCAAAATGAAATTAAACCTCTATCTTTCAGCCTGCACAAAAATCAACTCAAAGTGCATCAAAGACTTAGGCACTAGAACAGAGACCAGGGCCCAATAGAAGAAAAAGTAGGCCCAAATCTCCACCATATTGGCTTAGGAACCAAATTCCTCAACAAGACTCCTAAAGCATAAGAATTAAAATCAAGAATTAATATATGACATATTTTAACACATCAAATACCAACAGTTCATTAATTTGAGGTACTTGGTATATTCACTTTTGTACAGAACACAAAATAAACTTTGTCATTCAGTTAAGTCAAAGAATATACCATAACTTCTCAGTATACTGTTGGATAAGAAAATTAAACCTATTACCATTTGCAAATACTTATCTCTTTGTGAATATTTCTACCATGCAATCAAAATAAATTACAAAAATGAATGGATATGACTGCATCAAAACTCCTGATTTCAAAAGTTTGTGTTTATCAAAACTCATATTTATTAATTTTTCACAAAGAAATATACTTTGCTTATCATATAAATTTGTATTGATAAAATCATTTTTGTTCATTTCATATATGAGGTACTATTATTTAAAAGGGAAAATTAGTGAGAAAATTTGAAAACTGTTAGTGGTAGTGAAGTAATCAGTTGAATTAATGCATTTTTCACTACCATTACATATTGGAGTTTTGTGTAGAGTGTAAGAGAGGAATGTTCTGCTTAATAATAATAGCATTTTTTAGCACTTCCTGTATCAGGATAGGTAATAATGCATTAACAAATAACTGTAAATTTTTAGTTGTGATCCATAAATGTTTATTTCTCATTCATGTTCTGTGTTGCTAATGGTTTAGTTGAGCCTCTATTCCATACTGTCCTTACTCCAGAACCGAAGCTAATGGATTAACCTCTATCTGGACCACTGCATTTACATGGTAGAGGAAAAGGGGAATAGAGCACATCACACATTTGTTCTTCAATTGTCTGCCTAACTTTACAATACCAATGTCAGATTATACTCCAGAGCTATAGTAACAAAAACAGTTTTGTACTGGGATAAAAACAGACACAAGACCAATGGAATAGAATGAAGACACAGAGACAAACCCACACAGATATGGCCATCTCATCTTTGACAAATGTGACAAAAAACAAGGTGGATAAAAGACAAACTTTTTAACAAATGGTGCTAGAAAACCTGGATAGTTATTTGTAGAAGAATGAAACTGGGCCTTTATCTATCACACTTCACAAAAACCAATTCAAAGTGAATGAAAGACCTCGGAATTAAACCAGAAACTTTGCAACTTTAGAAAAAAATACTGTGTCAACACTCCAACATATAGACACAGCCACCAACTTCCTTAGTAAGACCCCTAGAGTGTAAGAAATAAAACCAAGAATCAGTAAGTGGATGGCATAAAATTTAAAAGCTACAGAGCAAATGAAACAAGAAATTGAAAAGAGAGTCTCCATTTTGCTTGCTTCAGACTTTGCAGTCACATCAAGTTTTGCCACATCATAGAGAAGGAAGACTAGGCTGCTGCTGGTGAGAAGATGTCAAGGATGGAACTCTTTTCATGCCAAGATGTCTTTTGGTATGCTGATTAAAGTCCTAAATGAGGCCACACTGTGTCATGTGAGATGAACATCAGTGAGGTATATCAAGGGAAGTTCAGTGAAGGGGAGGACAATATGAACTGCCAGATGTCCAACATCACAGTCATGTACAGAGATGGCAGAGTAGTACAACTGGAATAGGCATACATCTGTGACAGCAAGATCTGCTTTCTGATTTTGCCTGACAGGCTGAAAACTGCACCCATGTCAAAGAGGATGAAAAATAAAAAGCCAAGATTCAGGGGCTGGCCAGGGGAAAACTGCTATTCTGAAGGCTCAAGTGGCTACAAGAGGAACAGGATGTGGACTGGGACATGGAAACATCTTCCAAAGATGAAGACAATTTTCTCTGTTGAACAGAACTTTGCCTTTTTAAAAGAAAAAAAAAAAGTCTTTTCAGTTGTAGATGGCCACAATACCTTTATTTTATTTTTTTATGGTGCTGAGGATCAAACCCAGTGCCTTTCACATGCAAGGCAAGCTCTCTGCCACTGAGCTACAGCCCCAGCACTGCCTTTCCTTTTTCTTTTAGATTATCTGAGTGTAGGTGCCTATATGTATATCGTAGGTTTTGTTTTGGGGGTTTTTTGTTTTGTTTTGCTTTTGGTTTTCAGTTTTGTTTATTTACATCTTTCTCTTTAGACCAGAGGAAATGTCAAACTAAATAAATTTGGTTATTTTGTTGTTGTTTTTTGAGAAAAAATACGAAAAGAAAAGATAGCCTACAGAATGGGAGAAAATCTTTGGTAGTCACTCTTCTGACATAGGATTAATATCCAGAATTGTAGGTATTCTGACCATGGAAATAGACAGGAAAGCGTCCCCCGCCCTCTGTAAGCAAACTCCTGGGGGCAGGGCGGACATGGCGCCCTGATTCCCACAATTGGAATGCCCAGCAATTCCGTGCTGAGGCTATTAAGATAACTATGCAGATGCACTGCCTGGTTTATATAATGACATCCTTTGAAGGAGAGAGGCTTTGTGTTTGCATTAACCTGGACCTTATCTCAGTTAGCTAGCACTCAGGATTAAAAAAAATACTGGCTAAAGTGTAGTCACTGGTGGTGGGTAATATGTAACTTTTTGGGCTATTAAAAATGACAGCAGAGTGGGGTAAGCACCCCTTTTGTCTGCCATCATTCTGTCTGTCTGCACCTTCCCTGTGTGTCTATGTCTGTCCTTTGTGCACCTCCTCTACAAGTCTCCCCACACAGGTAATCCTTTACACAGAATAGAATAAGAATGTAGAAACTTACCACCAAATAAGCTAATCAATAAACAGGCAAATAAACTAAACAAATGATTTTCAAAAGAAAAAATGAAAATAGTCACTAAATGTAAGAACATATATTCAACATCTTTAGTAACCAAGAAAATGCAAACCAAAACTACATTGAGATCCTATCTCACTCCAGTTAGAGTGGCAGTTATCAAAAATATAAATAATAATAATTGCTGGCAAGGATGTCAGAATAAAGGAACACATATACAATGTTGGTGTGACTGCAAATTAGTACAACCACTGAGGAAATCAGTATGGTGATTCTCCAAAGATGAGAAATGGAACAGCTATATGACCCAGCTATCCCACTCCTTGGTATTTATTCAAAAGAACTAAAATCAGCATAATATAGAGAGGCATGTACCCTGATGTTTAGAGCAGCACAATTCACAATAGCTAATGTCAAACTAAATAAATTTATAAAGTTGTGGAATGAACCAGGTGGCTATCAATAGATCAATGTATTAAGAAAATACACTGTGAAGGGCTGGAGTTAAGGCTCAGTGGTAGAGTGTTTGCCTAGATGTATGAGGGAATGGGTTTGATTCTCAGCACCACATAAAATTATATAAATAAAATAAAGGCCCACTGACAACTCTCTCTTCTCTCTCTCTTTCTCTCTCTCTCTCTCTCTCTCTCTCTCTCTCTCTCTCTCTCATATATGTGTGTGTGTGTGTGTGTGTGTGTGTGTGTGTGTGTATGAATGAAAATACACAGTGAAGTTCCACTCAGCCATAATGAAAAATGAAATTATGTCATTTGTGGGCAAATGGATGGAGCTGGAGAACACCAGTAAAATAAGCCAGCTGCAGAAAGCTAAGGTCAAATATTATCCCTGATATGCAGAAGCTAGAGAGAAAAAAATAAATAAAAACCAGGGATCTTCTAAAAACAGAAAGGAGATCAGTAGAGGAAAACTACAGGATTAAAGAAGAGGGGCAAGAAAGGGAAAGGGGAAGCACTGGGGAATAAAATCAACCAAATTATGCTCCATGTATGTATGAATATACCACAATGAGTCTCACTTTTGTGTATTATATAATACACCAATGAAATAAAGATATACATGTAAATAAATACAAGGAAGACCAAAAGAGTAGAGAGAAAGGGCAACAAAGGGAGTGTGGAGGGGAAGGAAAGGGGGAATATTTGAGAATAAATTGTAGCAAATTGTGTTATGGGCATATATGCATATGTCATAAGGAAACCCATTATTGTGTATAATTACAATGCACTAATAATACACATAGAAGTGCAAAGCTAAAATAAATAAATTAGTAGCAATTAATCATAGAAAAAATTGTAATCTCATAGTCTATTTACTATATTAATGTATGAATTCTACAAACACAAGAGTTCTAGTCATCTTCAAACATAAAAATCAAACACATTCAAAAGAGAGGTAGTTCATTACAGCTCAGTTTTTTTCTTATCAAATCTAAATATGTTTAGAAAGCTTACTGCCTGAATTAAGCACAGCATTTTATCTAATTTTCTTCTTCCCTGAGATAGAAATAAGGCAATAAAGGGGTACACTCACCTAAGTTAGCTTTCAGGGTGCTCTCTAACTTACAATGAAGAAAAAAAAGGACCTGAAACAAGTGACCTTAGGGTTGGAGGACTCCTCATATTAGAAACAACATCACTAATATTTCAGCTTCTAAGAGGACCCAAGACTTGAGTTTTTATAAAGACATGATGCCCCTAGGGACCAAAGTCAATCAGGAAACAGACCACTAACTGGACTAGAATTTCATCAGTGCACAAGGTGACTGGAGTTGTGAAACTGAGGTTCCCTAATGAACAGGGACAATAAATCCCTGGACAGTCTGTCTAAATTCACAGGTTGAAGTCTAGAGGCAATTCCTACAGATCAGTTCCACAGTCATGGTAACAATCTCTGGACCTGTCCTGCCTAATTTTGTAATACTCTTTTCCTGAAATATTTATAAGGTTTTAAGCAGGTAAGTGAATAGAAAAAGTGTGTTTTTGATATAAAACTTACAAAATGTCAGTTGAGCATACCTGTGATTTAACTACTTATATTAATCCAATTTTATAAGTGAGGAAACTAAAACATAGAACTATAATAATTTGTCCATGCTCCAAGGACACAGAGACTGTGCCTGTGTCTTAACATTTCTAATCCCTCACACAATACTTGACACATAGTTGATGTTCAGGAAATAGATGGATGAATGAACGAATGAATGAATGAAATTGATTCCTTTCACATGAGGCAGAAGTCACTGGGCCTCACTCATTTCATCCCTTGTCATTCATTCTGGGCCACCATCACTGGCTGATTACCAAGGATTGGGGTGGGGTGGCAATGGAAGGAAGGTGGTTGATTAGCCAATCAAATTCCAATTCTTTGTTCCCACATTTGCCTTTAAGAGCAAACAAAGTAATGAAATACTGAAAAAGGCAGCTCTTGGGGAAAATGTTTTCCCACCATGTGCCTCATGTGTTTCCAAACAGTCTCCACAGACCCCAGTTTTTTAATGCAATTTGCACTCCCCCATCTAAACAAGGCAGTCTAAAAAGGGCACCATTCTGTATTAAGGATTTTGGTCTTGATTTCCAGCCATCAATGGAATTAACCACATTTTGGCCTTGCAGAGGTTGCATTCCTGATTCTCTCTGCCATCTCACTTATAAAGGCAGAGGAGGGAAGCAGGGTGCCAGGGAGAAGGCATCAGCTTGGCGTCTGTGGCATAACCACTCGGGAAATTCCATTCTCTGAAAATCCACATCTCCTTCCTGTAGGCCTTGTGGCTGGGGCCCACAACTGGGGACAGAGGCCACATAGCTTCTCTCCCTTTAGCCCCTTTCCCTCCACCCATCAAGGGCAGAAAGGCACTGATGCCCACACGTTCAAGGAGACAGGAACTTTATCCTCTAAAAATCTCCTTCCCCAAAGATTGGAAAAGTAAGAGGAGCTTTTCTTAGTTTGGACTAAATCCTGATGCACAGGCTCTTCCTTTGCCTTTCCAAGAAGGTAATTTTTGACAGGTTAGGCTTAGAACTACTTTCATTGTCAGGGTCTTCCATTAGGGCAGTGGTTTGTAAATATTTCTTAGCTTATGATATGCTTTCTAAAAATAAAATTCAGTATGTGAAAGACAAAAAGTGTAGCTACACTGGGTAAAGTAAGGGAGGAAACCTAGATCTCTGACAGATTTTTTTTCTCCCTATATCAGCTTCTGAGGACTCTCCATGAGTACTTCCTGTGAACCCAAGAACACAATTCAAAGGGTACTATACTTGACTGTAAGACCCAATATGGAGGACTGTGAACCCCATCTGGCTTAGTGGCCTCATTATCCCAGCCCTGTATTCAAAGCCAGGTACATAGAAAGAGCATCACTGTCATATGTCCAATGAATAAGGGGTACCAAAAGTTATTGGAAATTGCTGTTCCTTACTTATTTCTCCATGTGTGTGTGTACGTGCACACACGCCTATGTATACATATTGAAAGGAAGAGGAACTCAAAGCACAGGGCTAGAGTGCATTGTTACTGAAATGAGAAGCTAAGTCTGATAGGGAGCTTGGGACAGGAGCAGTTGTGAAGAGGAGCTGAATGGCAGTGAATGGCTCAGCAGGCTGCTAACTTCTGCAGATTTGCAGGCAAAGCTAATGCATTTACTCATTAATTTATTAGACAGTTACTGAGTTCCTGCCATGTGTCAGGCCAGCTCCTGAGAGACAAAGATGAAAACAAAGCAGTTCCAGTAAATAATGTAATGTTATATTCACTTAAAAACCATTTAGCAACAATTCATTGCTTAGCTTTGACTGTCAGATTAGGTTTTGATTTGATTTTAGTCTATTAATAACTTTTCGAGAAAAAAAACATGGGATTCCAAGCTTAAACGAAGTATAAAAAGACAAAGTACATCTTAATTTTCACTAATTTCTCACCAAAAGTAGCATTTATGTTTATTATAAATATAGGCCCACACAATTATGACTTCTTCATTAACAGAAATCACAGATGTTGCCTAGGCCCCTTGCTAAATTGCTAATGTTGGCCTCTAACTTATGATCTTCCTGCCTCAGACTCCAGAGCCCCCAGGGTTACAGGCATGCTGTCTCAAAATAAAACAAAAAAAGGGCTGGGAATGTAGTTCAGTGGTTAAGCATCCCTGGGTTCAATCCCTGGGAAGGAAGGAAGGAAGGAAGGAAGGAAGGAAGGAAGGAAGGAAGGAATAAATAAATCACAGATGTCTTCATCTCAAATCAATATTGCATCTGGCATGCACAAAATCCAGAATTTAAAGGAGTAAAGAGGACTAGTGGACCACCAAAAGCCTGTGTTTAGAATGAAGAGGCTTCAAAATCAGGTCGCTAAGCAACTAAAAACAAATAGTTAAGGACACGTATTTCAGCAACAGGTGCCATTAGTAAAGTCCCTAAAAGATCAAAGGGGAACACCCTGAACATTTCTTTTCACACAGATGTTCAGATTGTTCCAGACCAGCCACTCCATAGCACAGAACAGTATGCACCCGGAAGAGTGAGCATGAAACCGAGGCTTATTGTCTCCAACTCTACTCCCCCCAGACACCATATTTTATAAGAAGAGGGAAATTGAAATTAAAAAACACGTTTCAATATTTATCCAAAGAGGCTGAATCTTTCAATTGGCACAATGAATTATGTGTCTGAATTCCCTTTCCCCTATCCAGCAAGGTCAATAGTTCTTGGGTAGTTTAGTTCAACTCTAGAGAACATTTCTACACATCTCAGGGGCAACTCTGATATAGGTGTTTTGTTGTTCATGTGCAAGTCAGTTCAGAGTCACCAGGAAGACAAAGGAAGAAGTCTCCAGTTCCATGAGTCTGTGAGATTGGTAGTTCAGAAAAGGCTGCATTGTGGAGGGAACACTTGAATTCTACCTTGAAATAATAGTATGTTCTCTGGAGGTAGTCAGGGACTTCACTTTCAATACCAATCTTCTTGGTTGAAAAATTAATAGTTAACATTGTGTGATTTGAAGGGTACCAGGAAGGACTCCTAATACTCCCCCATCAAATATCACCTAAAACACTATCATTCAGGAAATACTGTTTTGGTCTTGAATGGTTTCTAGACCAGTGCTTCTTAAATGAAAACGTACTTGGGAATTGCTTGCAAATCTCATTAAATGACAGATTCTGATTCAGTAGGTATGGGACAGGACCTGAGATTCTGCATTTCTAATGAGGTCTCAGGGAATATTGCTGGTCTGCGGACAACATTTCACATAGTAAGACACTAGTGACCCTAATATACGTAGCTAATAAGAGCTAACATTTAGTCTGTCCTTATTTTGTGGCAGGCATTGTACAAAGCCCTTTGAACACTATCACCTCATTGAGCTTCATGACCATGTTATGAAGAAACAGGATTTTCAGTGATCAAATTCAGTTAATTTTAAGTGATCTGCCCAACGTCATTGCTGTGATGAAACTGGGATGGAATACAAGCTGTCTCATCTTGGATGCTAACTCTTAGCAACACTATTGCTTCCCAGAAAGGGTATGAACTTAAGAAGATAATTTTAGTGTGTTTTTTTTTAAGAATCTGGATCAATTTTTAGAAGCCAATATGTCTAGCAGATACAAATATAAGTGATCTGTTTAGCAGGGCTGGGAAACCCCAAACCCATTTGCTCATTCAACCCATTCATCTTCCATATCAGGTACTAAAGTACCACCTCAGACCACTGGGGTTCTAGGCTACATGGTTTACAGCCTAGTGCTTCGAGATGTTAGGAGTTACCCTCTCTAGGTATATCAGTGGACAGTTCATTGAGAATGAACTCAGCATTGGATGAAAGCTTGATCAGGAGGGACACCAGAATGGAAATATAAGTGGATTCAAAAAGAGAGATGGGAGGGCCACAAACAGCCCCATCCCTGTTTGCTCAGAGTTTGTTCTACCTTGAGAATGCCTTCCTTGAAGCTTCTCTAGGTTTACTTATTTCTCTCCCCTTTCCCCCACCAGTGGTTTGCACCCCTGTTCCTACTAGTGGAAATGGCCACCTGCTGGGGCAGGTTTTTAAAGCATCTAGTTTGAAGACTTTGCTCTGTGCAACCTGGAGCTCCTCCAGATACAGCATTTTTACTACTAGGTGTAATGAGGATAGGGAGAAAGATTAGAAGGGGTTAGCAGGGACTAGTGACTCAGCCATTGCAGAAGCAGAGAGCCTGAGAGCCTAAGGAGTTGGGAGTTTCAGCTGTTGATTTTTGTTCCTGTGAAATGTTTCTGTCTGCTTACCTCCTCTGATCATCTCTCCTTTTACAGCCAGAGTGGGCTTTCGGTCATCTCAAACAATGCTGGGAATAAACACTAGATAATAGTTTCATTTATGCATGTTCATGAACTATATTTCATAAACATTTCAACTCTAGGATTGTCTTTGATCATGTTCTAGTTAGTTCCATTTAACTGTTTGCTTAAATATCACCTCCTCAGAGTTTTTCCTGACCATCCTATTTAAAGAAACACTCCCATACCCTTTTTAATTTATTTATAACACTTAACCTTAAATTATGTATTTATTGTATCTCTCCTCACTGAACTGTAAGCTCCAGCTCATTATTGTTTCTTAGAGCCTAAACCATTACCTGGGACATAACAGATGCTCAGTAACTATTAGTAAATAGATGAATGAATGAACCCAATTTTCATTTAACCACAGACTTACCTACCTATTAGATCTGTGGAGTTTCTCTTTTCACAAGATGGTGTATAACAAGAGTTTTTATGTTCCCTGAACGTGGTAGTTCTTCAACAATTAACTGAATGAAAGACAGATGACTATAGGAAGAAAAGCTTGGCTTAGACTAAAATTTTTGCTGTGTGTGAGGACGTTGTGGACATCCATCTCAGAAGGGTAGAATATCAAAATAGAAGAAAGGTCAGTGGAGTAGACGAGAGGAATGAAGGGAAGAGAGGAAGGATGGGATAGGGAAACACGATGGAATGAATCTGATACAACTTTCTTAGTACACCACAGTGAATCTCATAATCGTATAACCAAAAGACTCTAACTTAAAACAATGATAAGTAAACAGCAGAAAGTTCAGTAGAGTAGAAGGAAGGGAACAGGGAGAGGGAGGAAAGGGGAGGTACTAGGGACTGAATTAGAGCAAATTATATCCCATGCTTTTATAATTATATAAAAATGAATCCTAATGTTATATATAACTAAAAAGAATCAATTAAAAGAAAAAAAACCCACTAAAGCACTCTTAATATTGTAAATACAGAGTTCAAGCTTTGAAATTATTTATAAACTCTAAAAATGATAAGGGAAAGTGTAAAAAAGAAAGAGTGCTTTCAAGATACAAACTACAGAAAGGGCATGAGCTTTTTGTTTATCAAAAGGTCAGTATAGACCATAATGGTTGCAGGCAACACTAGACTGGCAGTCTGTAGAGGCTCCGCTCACTAGAAAATTCTGTGATTACAGACGCGCACACATCCCATGGCATGTGATCGGCTGTCCAACATCTCTTTCCTAAGGAGTTCCTCTCACGAAAGAAAATGCTGCACAAATTGTTTTCCCCATTGTAAAAAAAAAAAAAAAGCCTTGGAAATTAACAAACCACAACTGAGCTGCAGTCAAAGCAGTCTTGAATGAGCATTAACAAGAAGAGGGTGCCATGAAACAAAGGAAAATTTTCCTTCTCCCTCCCACCCCCATGCAGATCACATTCCATTTTTCAAGACAATGGCACCTATCCAGCGGGTGTTTAATTTATGTAAATCCACAGCAGTTTATAGGTAGAATGGACACAGCAAGGAGCAGAAGGCAGTCCTTGATGTTTGAATTGATATTCTTTCCCGGGTGACTGTGAAGAATTTAAAGTACTTCATATCTAATCTGAGTTGCATCTGTAGTGTACAAACCTACTTCTAGGTGAGGAGTTCAGACACTGACAGGCTTTGATATTTAAAATCACTGTTTAAAAATACACAAATAAGGGGCTGGGATTGTGGCTCAGGGTAGAGTGCTTGCCTAGCAAGTGCAGGGCCCTGAGTGTGATCCGTAGCACCACATAAAAATAAATAAAATAAAATAAAGGTATTGACAACTACAACTAAAAAAAATTTTTTTTAAATACATAAACAATACCTCCTCGCTGGAAAAAATAAGAACAATATAAATAAACCAGGTATAAAAATGATCAAAAACCCAATGGATAGTTACTCTTAATATATTAGTATTCTAGATCTTTCTCTAATCATGTATATAACTATATTTTTCAAAAGCAGGAATTATAATGTACTTTTTAAAAGAATTATTTATTTATTTATTCGAATTAGGTGTATATGACAGCAGAATGGATTTTGATTCATTGCACACAATTGCAGTACAACTTTTCATTTCTCTGGTTGTACATGATGTAGGGTTGCACCATGTGTGCAGTCATACATGTACCTAAGGTAATGATGTCCATCTCATTCCACCATCTTTCCTGCCCCCATGCCCCCTCCCCATCTCTCCCTCCCCTTTGCCCAATCAAAGTTCCTCCATTTTCCCATGCCCTCCCCCTCCATTATGGATCAGCATCCACTTATCAGAGAGAATATTCAGCCTTTGGTTTATTGGGATTGGCTTACTTTGCTCAGTGCGATATTCTCCAACTCCATCCATTTACCTGTAAATGCCATAACTTTATTCTCCTTTAATGCTGAGTAATATTCCATTGTGTATATGTACCACAGTTTCTTTATCCATTCATTTATTGAAGGGCATCTTGGTTGCTTCTACAGTTTAGCTATTGTGAATTGAGCGGTTGTGAACATTGATGTGGCTACATTACTATAGTATGCTGATTTTTATAATGTATTTTTTTCACTTAGCAATACATTATAAAGATTCTTCCTCATCAAGACATATAGGTCTATAATATCAATGGACAGTTTCCAATTTTTCACTATATAAACAAAGATGCAGTGAACATACTTGAATCAAACATAATTCTGTATTTTAGATAATTATGCAAAAGAGGAATTCCAGTGTCAAGGAGCATATAAACTTTAATGTTTATGATATTACCTCTTGTGTGTGACAGCATTTAGTATTATTATTCCATAATACTAATTATTATTATTATTATTATTATTGCAATTATATGAGCAGTAAACACTTATTGATCTTACTGTAGTGCCGCAGTCTGGCTGGGCACAATTCAGGAGCCACTTGTCAAAAGAAACAAACTTTATTTTTAAAACTACAAACGCCAAACAAAACAGCTCCTCAGGAAAAACCCTCAGAGCCCAACTGCCACCACCGGCGTCCACACGCCTCTCCACACACCAACAACCACCTCCCACAATCCTCCTGCTCTTGAGGCCGATTGGCTAGGTCGCGTGGGCGGAGCCAAAGAAGTCCCCCAATGAGCAGTTCCGTAGTCTGAAGGGCAGGGAAACAGCCCAATGAACATGACCGCAGAGGAGCCAATCAGCTAGATGTTGCTGGGGCCACTGTGAGCCAATCATCAGCTGGCAGTCTGAAGGGCAGGGAAACAGCCCAATGAACATGACTGCAGAGGAGCCAATCAGCTAGATGTTGCTGGGGCCACTGTGAGCCAATCATCAGCCGGCAGCTGGAAGTTTGCTGGCAGCTGGAAGTTTGCTGGGGCCCCTTTGGCTGTGGCTCTCAACACTGTAGTAAACACTTATTGATCTTACATGTATGCCAAACACTGAAGTATTCTTTTTTTATAATTTTTATTGTTGGTTGTTCAAAGCATTACATAGTTCTTGACATATCATATTTCACATTTTGATTCAAGTGGGTTATGAACTCCCATTTTTACCCCGTATGCAGATTGCAGAATCACATCGGTTACATATCCATGTTTTTACTTATTGCCATACTAGTGACTGTTGTATTCTGTTGCCTTTCCTATCCTCTACTATCCCCCCTCCCCTCCCCTCCCCTCTTCTCTCTCTACCCCATCTACTGTAATTCATTTCTCCCTCTTGTTTTTTTCCCTTTCCCCTCACTTCCTCTTGTATGTAATTTTGTATAACCATGAGGGGCTCCTTCCATTTCCATGCAATTTCCCTTCTCTCTCCCTTTCCCTCCCACCTCTCATCCCTGTTTAATGTTAATCTTCTTCTCATGCTCTTCCTCTCTACTCTGTTCTTAGTTACTCTCCTTATATCAAAGAAGACATTTGGCAATTGTTTTTTAGGGATTGGCTAGCATCACTTACCATAATTTGCTCTAATGCCATCCATTTCCCTGCAAAGTCTATGATTTTGTCATTTTTTAACACAGAGTAATATTCCATTGTGTATAAATGCCACTTTTTTTAATCCATTTGTCTATTGAAGGGCATCTAGGTTGGTTCCACAGTCTTGCTATTGTGAATTGTGCTGCTATGAACGTCGATGTAGCAGTGTCCCTGTAGTATGCTCTTTTTAGGTCTTTAGGGAATAGACCAAGAAGGGGAATAGCTGGGTCAAATGGTGGTTCCATTCCCAGCTTTCCCAGGAATCTCCATACTGCTTTCCAAATTGGCCGCACCAGTTTGCAGTCCCACCAGAAACGTACAAGTGCACCCTTTTCCCCACATCCTCCCCAGCACTTGTTGTTGTTTGACTTCATAATGGCTGCCAATCTTACTGGAATGAGATGGTATCTTAGGGTGGTTTTGATTTGCATTTCTCTGACTGCTAGAGATGGTGAGCATTTTTTCATGTACTTGTTGATTGATTGTATGTCCTCCTCTGAGAAGTGTCTGTTCAGGTCCTTGGCCCATTTGTTGATTGGGTTATTTGTTATCTTATTGTCTAATTTTTTGAGTTCTTTGTATACTCTGGATATTAGGGCTCTATCTGAAGTGTGAGGAGTAAAGATTTGTTCCCATGATGTAGGCTCCCTATTTACCTCTCTTATTGTTTCTTTTGCTGAGAAAAAACTTTTTAGTTTGAGTAAGTCCCATTTGTTGATTCTAGTTGTTAACTCTTGTGCTATGGGTGTCCTATTGAGGAATTTGGAGCCCATCCCCACAACATGTGGATCATAGCCAACTTTTTCTTCTATCAGATGCCGTGTCTCTGATTTGATATCAAGCTCCTTGATCCATTTTGAGTTAACTTTTGTGCATGGTGAGAGAACAGGATTCAGTTTCATTTTGTTGCATATGGATTTCCAGTTTTCCCAGCACCATTTGTTGAAGATGCTATCCTTCCTCCATTGCATGCTTTTAGCCCCTTTATCAAAAATAAGATAGTTGTAGTTTTGTGGGTTGGTTACTGTGTCCTCTATTCTGTACCATTGGTCCACCCGCCTGTTTTGGTACCAGTACCATGCTGTTTTCGTTACTATTGCTCTGTAGTATAGTTTGAAGTCTGGTATCCCCATACCGCCTGATTCACACTTCCTGCTTAGAGTTGTTTTTGCTATTCTGGGTCTTTTATTTTTCCAGATGAATTTCATGATTGCTTTATCTTTCTATAAGAAATGCTGATGGGATTTTGATTGGCATTGCATTAAACCTATAGAGAACTTTTGGTAATATCGCCATTTTGATGATGTTAGTTCTGCCTATCCATGAACAGGGCATATTTTTCCATCTTCTAAGATCTTCTATTTGTCTCTTTAGGGTTCTGTAGTTTTCATTGTATAAGTCTTTCACCTCTTTTGTTAGGTTGATTCCCAAGTATTTTTTTTTTTTGAGGATATTGTGAATGGAGTGGTTGTCCTCATTTCCATTTCAGAGGATTTTTCGCTGATATACAGGAATTCTTTTGATTTATGTGTGTTGATTTTATATCCTGCCACTTTGCTGAATTCATTTATTAGCTCTAATAGTTCCTTTGTAGACCCTTTTGGGTCTGCTAGGTATAGAATCATGTCACCTGCAAATAGTGATAATTTAAATTCTTCTTTTCCTATTTTTATGCCTTTAATTTCTTTCGTCTGTCTAATTGCTCTGGCCAGTGTTTCGAGGACTATGTTGAACAGAAGTGGTGAGAGAGGGCATCCCTGTCTTGTTCCAGATTTTAGAGGGAATGCCTTCAATTTTTCTCGGTTCAGAATGATGCTAGCCTGAGGCTTAGCATAGATAGCTTTTACAATATTGAGGTATGTTCCTGTTATCCCTAGTTTTTCTAGGGTTTTGAACATAAAAGGATGCTGTACTTTGTCGAATGCTTTTTCTGCATCTATCGAGATGATCATATGGTTCTTATCTTTAAGTCTATTGATGTGGTGAATAACATTTATTGATTTCCGTATATTGAACCAGCCTTGCATCCCAGGGATGAATCCTACTTTATCATGATGTATAATTTTTTTGATATGTTTTTGTATCCTATTTGCCAGAATTTTATTGAGGAGTTTTGCATCTAGGTTCATTAGAGATATTGGTCTGTAGTTTTCTTTCTTTGAAGTATCTTTGTCTGGTTTAGGAATCAGGGTGATGTTGACCTCGTAGAATGAATTTGGAAGTTCTCCCTCTTTTTCTATTTCCTCGAATAGCTTGAAAAGTATTGGTATTAGTTCTTCTTTGAAGGTTTTGTAAAACTCTGCTGTATACCCATCCGGTCCTGGGCTTTTCTTAGTTGGTAGTCTTTTGATGGCTTCTTCTATTTCCTCAATTGATATTGGTCTGTTTAGGTTGTCTATATCCTCCTGACTCAATCTGGGTAGATCATATGACTTAAGAAATTTATCGATGCCTTCACTATCTTCTATTTTATTGGAGTATAAGGATTCAAAATAATTTCTAATTATCTTCTGTATTTCTGAAGTGTCTGTTGTGATATTGCCTTTTTCATCCCATATACTAGTAATTTGGGTTCTCTCTCTTCTTCTCTTCGTTAGCATGGCTAAGGGTCTGTCAATTTTATTTATTTTTTCAAAGAACCAGCTTTTAGTTTTGTCAATTTTTTCAATTGTTTCTTTTGTTTCAATTTCATTAATTTCAGCTCTGATTTTAATTATTTCTTGCCTTCTACTTCTTTTGCTGTTGTTTTGCTCTTCTTTTTCTAGGATTTTGAGATGAAGTGTAAGATCATTTATTTGTTGTTTTTTCCTTTTTTTAAGGAATGAACTCCAAGCAATGAATTTTCCTCTTAGAACTGCTTTCAATGTGTCCCATAGATTCCGATATGTTGTGTCTGTGTTTTCATTTAACTCTGAGAATTTTTTAATTTCCTCCTTGATGTCTTCTATAACCCATTGATCATTCAGTAACCTATTGTTCATTCTCCAAGTGATGCATGATTTTTTTTCTTCCTTCTTTTATCGTTGATTTCCAGTTTCATTCCATTATGATCAGATAAGATGCATGGTATTATCTTTACTCCTTTATAATGTCTAAGAGTTGCCCTGTGACATAATATATGATCTATTTTTGAGAAGGATCCATGTGCTGCTGAGAAAAAAGTGTAACTGCTTGATGTTGGGTGGTATATTCTATATATGTCAATTAAGTCTAGGTTATTAATTGTATTATTGAGTTCTATAGTTTCTTTATTCAACTTTTGTTTGGAAGATCTGTCCAGTGGTGAGAGAGGTGTGTTGAAGTCTCCCATAATTATTGTATGGTGGTCTATTAGACTCTGGAACTTGAGAAGAGTTTGCTTGATGAACATAGCAGCCCCGTTGTTTGGGGCATATATATTTATGATTGTGGTTCCCTTGAGCAGTATGTAGTGTCCCTCTTTATCCCTTTTGATTAACTTTGGCTTGGAATCTATTTTATTTGATATGAGTATGGACACTCCTGCTTGTTTCCGCAGTCCATATGAGTGATATGATTTTTCCCAACCTTTCACCTTCAGTCTATATGTATCTTTTCCTATCAAATTAAGCAACTAATTAAAGTTTCACAGCAAGCATGTGGAACATTCCAGAATAGAACTTGGACAGACAGTACACTATAATCTTACTTGCTACATCAACTTTGTAAATTTGATAAAGAAAACAATCAACCTTAAGCTTATAAGTTCTAGCCTCAATTAAAGTTATTACCTCATGTTTTCCAAATTTGTCCTCTCCCAGACATCCTCATCTTTTGTTCATGAGAGAAGTACCTTGCCCAAGAAATGTGCCACTAATTTCTCAGCCTGAAAAAAGACAAAATACAAAATGTAAAACTCTATTTTTTAAAACAAAAGTGCAATTGGAAACCATGTTAAAGGAAATTTAGTGCTTGTGTTTTGGTGCCAGTGCCAACTGCTGGTGACAATCCAATGGAAAACAATTCTTCTTTGGATACTGCTTCTCATATTTGCCCAAAAGTCACCCACAGCACCAAGTTCCTCCTGACTCACTTTGTAATTGCAAATGCTGGCAAGCCAGTGTTATTGGGAGTACACCAGTTTAAGATGACCCCATTTCTTAGAGCTTCTACCCCTAATGATAGTATCTGCTTTTGTCTCTGAATCAGCTTGAATCTCCGTTCTGTTCAAAAAAACAAAGGGACTAAACATGCTTGATCTGGACTAGCATCTTAGTTTCACAAATAAGCCATGTGATATTGAGTAAGTTACTTAACCTCTCTATGGCTTACTCACCTTATTTTAAGAGGAAGATGATAAAATGCCAACTAATTCACCACTAACTTTTGTCAGATAAGATGAGAAAATGGGTCAAAAACATCAAATGTGGGCATTTAGCATTAGATTCACCTTTAACTATTTTTCAAGAGTGCAGACATTGGAGTCAAAATTTCTAGATTCAAATCTTTATCTTGACCTTTTTAGTTGTGTCATCTTGGGCAATTTACTTATTCTCTCTGTACCTTAATTCCCTCATCTGAAAGGTGAGGTGCCTATGTCATAGGGTTTGTATGAAGATTTCATGGGTTCATGTAAAGTGCTTGCAAGAGTGACTGACACAGTAAATGTTGGATATTATGATTGTTGTTGCTATTATTATCATCATCATTAAAGCATGATAGGACTAAGAAGACATAAAATGTTGGTGATTTTGGCATAGTGGCACGTGCCTATAATCCCAGCAGCTCAGGAGGCTGAGGCAGGAGGATCACAAAGTCAAAACCAGCCTCAGCAACTTACCAAGGCCCTAAGCAACTTAGCAAGACCCTGTCTCTAAATAAAAAATAAAAAGGGCTGAGATGTGACTCAGTGGTTAAGTGCCTCTGGGTTCAATCCTGGGTACCACCAAAAAACAAAAGTAGTTAAGGATGTGGAAAAAGTGGGACATTCACACATTTCAATGGGATTACAAGATGATAGTCATTAGGAAAAACAGTTTTTGGTTCTTCAATAATTTAAACATAGAATTACCAAAGGACCCAGTAATTCTGCTCCTAGGTGTGTGTGTGTGTGTGTGTGTGTGTGTGTGTGTGTGTATGCACATATACATATATATCTCCAAAATTGAAAAATGGGTATTCAAACAAAAACTTGTGTACAAATGATCACAAAAGCATTATGCATAATAGGTGGAAATGACCCTAATGTCCACCAACTGAAGAATAGAGAAATAAAATATGCTATATTCAAACAATGGACTTTTTTGTCCATGAATAGAAATGAAATATTGATACATGCTACAATGTGGATAAATGGTGAAAACACCTGTGTTAAATAAAAAAAGCCAGTCAATAAGTATTATATGTTACATTACTATATTTATGTGAAGTGTTCAGATGAGGAAATTCCACAGAGACACCAAGTAGATTAGTGGTTTCCTGGGTCTGGAGCAGGAAAGGGAGGACAGGAATAGGGAATGACTGCTGATGTTTATGTAGTTTATTTTTAGGGTGATGATAATGTTCAAAAATTTAATTGTCGTAATGCTTACACAATTCTGTATATATTAGAGAAGACATTGCATTATATACTTAAGATAGATGAATTTTATGGTAAATAAACCTCAATAGAGTTGTTTTAGAGCCTATATAGGTGAGAAGGTTTAAGTTCCTCTCACACCACTTTGCCAGAAATTTTGCTCAAATGAGAGGGGATCTTTTTGTGGTCCTAACAACATGATCAGATCAAAGATTAGTCTGAGCTTGGGACAGTGACACATTCCTGTAATTCAGCTACTCAGAAGGCTGAGGCAAGCGTTTGAGGCCAGCCTCAGTAACCCAGACCCTATCTCAAAATAAAAATAAGAATGGCTTGGTATGCAGATGAGTAATAGAGTGCCACTGGATTTAATATCCAGTATTAAAAAAAATTAGCAGCCCAGGAGGCTCAGGCAGGAGGATTGTGAGTTCAAAGCCAGCCTCAGCAACAGTGAGGTGCTAAGCAACTCAGTGAGACCCTGTCTCTAAGTAAAACACAAAATAGGCTAAGGATGTGGCTCCATGGCTGAGTGCCCCTGAGTTCAATCCCTAGTATCTGCCCCCCAAATAGTTTAGTCCCTTTCCTGAGCAGTGATAACCAGTTAACCAGAATATACCATGGCTCTCTGGGATCTTTGAAATCAAGTCATAAGTTTTGAATATTACTATAGCCATGAGGATGCTCACTGTCCTGTGGTCTACCATATTCCAGATAGCTTCATGCTGTAAATGAACCATGATGAAGAACAAGAAACTTGTCTATCTTATTTTCAATTGTGTCCACAGTGCCCATCTGGCATGCCATAGGTGCTCTATAAACATATGATGAATGAATGATGTATGAATAGGCAAAGCTACATGCATTGTGACAAGTCTGTGTAATCAGAAAAAAAATTAATTCCAATCTCATCTCCAATATCCGAAAAGTCAATTAAATGATCTCAAAAACAATAATAATAGCGCCTCCTTTATAGGCAATAAACTTTAGCTAAGGTAATACAATACACTGTGATAACTTAATGTTAGTTTCCTTCCTTTTCCTTACAGAATCCCTGGGGCACTGGAGGGTTCACTACTGACAAATAGCTTTGTGTTAAGTCCTGGGGTGGCAAGAAACATGAGCACTGACATGTGATAGCTATTTTCAATCATGGAAGCTGGCAATGAAATTTGAGCCCATAAAATGCCAGATTGGGAGGGATCTTTGTAAGAGATCATCTAGTCCAAGCACTATATTTGGTAGAGAATCCTCAAATGCCACAACATTAGTGGGCCATCTGAAGACTGTCTTAATAAAAATGAATGAGCAAAGAAATAACTGGCAACGTGGATGGCAGACATCTGGGTGACAATCCATGAGAAATTCCCAGAATGATTCATTGTCCTCACACCTCAAAAAGTTCCCAATAAAGTTTGACAATGTAATCACAATATGTGTATTTATACAGACTGTGGCAAAGGTTCCTGTCCAAGACAGAGCCACTTGAGGAACAGGTGTTGGATCTTCACCCTTCTAAATATATTATTCAAAGTAGAATGTCTGCATCAGGAAAAATAATCAGCACATCTTCAGGGTCCTGCTTACACTTAAATTTAAGGACCATGTTTTAATTTCTTCTTTAAATTAAAAAAGTGTAGTTGTAGATGGAGAGAATGACTTTATTTTATTTGTTTATTTTTATGTCATTCTGAGGATGGAACCCAGGGCCTCACACATGCTAGGCAAGCGCCCTACCACTGAGCTACAGCCACAGCCACAGCCACAGCCCCTTCTTTAAATTTTGAGCCTTGTGTCCATGTGAAGAAATTATCTGTTTGATTTCCTGGTGTCCCTTAAAAGGTGGTATAAAATTAAAATAAACAAATAACATCTTCATTTATTAAGGTCCTGAACTGAGAAATAAACTGTTAGCTAATGAAGTAAATAGTTGACTCACTTGGAAAATAAATAAATGATATTTAATTTGCTAACTAAATTTTCATAGTTGATAATGTCAAGTGTGACAGATATGTCTATTGCATGGACAGAGTATATGTCATGGACTCTAGCTCTCTATTATAAAATGCACAGAAGCATCAAGGGTGATATTGGAAGGCATAAGAAGAAAAACACCACTCAGAGGCAGTAGAACCTGGTGGTTAAAATCACAGGCTTGTTCTTCAGTTTAAGAACAAAATCTTGGCTTATATAGAAAGTAATCTAACATCCCATCAACACACACATAAAATCACACATTCCAGACATATAAAAATGCCTGATATTTAAAGTTTGAATCTATAGTTTCATTTGAAAGCAAGAAACAAAGAAATATCCCAAATTGCAATTATGATTTAAAGACTAGTCGCTCAAAGAGACAAATAGACAAGATGTAGTTCATAAGGCCTAAGAGGATACGAATCTGAGTTGTACATTTTGGGTATGGCACAGAGTTAGAACTGGTACCTATGGAAAGTGGGGAATTGAAAAGGGTGTCTCCTTTGAAAGAAATCTACTCATCAGCCTAAGGACAGCAATAATATGATCCCTGCTCCAAGTCATAGGTGAAAATGAAGTCAACCTGAAAAATCAATGCCCTTAGATAATGTCACATAAAATAAGACAACAAAGAATACAGAGTAACCATAAAAAGCAAAATAATATATTAATAGTTACAATGAATTTAAATGACTTAAAAAAACTTCATATATATATATATATATATATATATATATATATATATATATTTGTAGCTGGACACAATGCCTTTATTTTATTTTTATGTAGTGCTGAGGATTGAGCCCAGTGCCTCACGCATGCCAGGTGAGTGCTCTACCACTGAGCCACAGCCCCAGCCCCATTAAAAAACCTTTTTTAAAATAGAGACACTCAGATTAAATATGATATGTTCTACTATATGTTGCCTATCAAGATACATACATAAAAGGTGGTATACACCTGTAATCCCAGTGACTTGGGAAGTTGAGGCAGAAGGATCATGAGTTCAAAGCCAGCCTCAGTGATTTAAAGAAGTCATAAAAAAAAGGACTGAGGATATGGCTCAGTGGTAAAGTGCCTCTGGGTTCAATCTCTGGTACCAAAAGAAAAAAAAGAAATGAAACACATAAAACATCATAACACTGTGTAATTAAAAGAAAAAGAGGGGATAGAAAAATACGTAATAGACAAAATGAAATTTAAGGTGAAAAACATTAAGAGCAAGGGATACCTCATTAATGATTAAAAATAGCCACTCACTGAAGAGAAAATTAATTTGTATGCATCTAAAAATATAGCTACAAAATGTATAAAGTGAAAGCTAACAGAATTAAAATGAAAAACAACCACATCTATAATAATAGTGAAAGATTTTTAGCACACCTCCTTCAAGAACTGACCTATAAAATTACTAAGGATATGTAAGATTTGATTAAAACAATTAAAAATTGTGATAATAAATAGATTAAAATTGGTCAATCTGATAAGGCTACAAATTGTATGATGCCAACTATATGTTATTCAGGAAAAGGCAAAACTACAGAGACAGTAAAAATATCAGTGGTTTTCATGGGTTTGAAGGGAGGGAGGATAAATAGGTAGTATACAGAGGACTTTTTGGGCAGTGAAACTCTGTATAATAATATGGACGTGTATACATGTCATTACACATTTGTCAAAACTCACAGAATCTGTAACAAGAAGAGTAAAACTATGGACTTTGTGTAGTGATGTGTCAATGTTGGTCCATTAATCGTGACAAATGTACTACTGTTGTATTAGAGGTTGATGTCATAGAGCCTGTGTGTGTTGGGAGGAAAGAAGTATGTGGAAACTGTACTTTCTTCTCAATATTTCCATGAGCCTAAAACTGCTCTAAAAGTAAACTCTATGTACACACACACACACACACACACACACACACAAACTAAACCCACCAACTGAAGACTAAATGTTCCTTGAAAGCACATGTAGAAAACATTTACTCACTTTCTAATGATATGAATAACTTATTTGCTTACTCAGATACTTAATGATATGAAGAACTTATTTGCTTCAGATACTGGAAGATTATTTCCTAAATTTCTGTGTAATTGAAATGCAGTAGCTACAGATACAATGCATTTTAAACTTTAATTTGTATTATCAATATTGTATTTGTTATGTATTTTGCAGTGCTGAGGATTGAATCCAAGTACACTCTGCCAATGAGCTTCACTCCCAGCCCCACTTTTTTATGTTGAGAGACTATTTGTAAGTGGCTGAGGCTGGCCTCAAACTTGCCATTCTCCTGTATCAGCTTTATGAAGTCTAGAGAATTTAAAAAAAACAATAAATCAACCTTATTATATAGCATATACAATACTCTAACCATGGCCAGTTTTTATAAACTGCCAACATGATATCACTGGGAAAAGATGCACAGTAGCACACCATTATATAGCATTTACTCCTTTCAGATACAATAGATATAAAAAACATCAAGAGCATAAATAATACTAAAATATAGTAAGTTAAGAAGTGGTGGGTTTTGAATGCTCCCTAACTTTGTTTCTAATATAATTTATATAATATTAATTATACATAGTTTAATTTTTATGTTTTTAAACAACCAGGTAGAAAATTTTCTGAAAATATAATAATTGGCTTTCACTAGCTGATTAGAGCTTACTCTAGCACACCACTGATAAATCCAAAGAACATAGAAGGAAATAAATAATAAAGGTGAAAACAGAGATTAATAAAACAGAAAATCAACATACTATAGAGATGATTAGTAAAACTAAAAGCTCATTCTTTGAAAAAGTCAAATATTTGGTAAGACGGATAAAAAACAAAAAAGACAAGACACAAGCGATATTAGGAATATAAAATGAGACAAATACATATAAAGTTTTAAGAATACTTTGTATGATAATGATATATTGGTGATTAGAAAGAATTAATACTTTCCTAGACAAAAATATTTGTGGGTGGGTACCAGATATTGAACCCAGGGGTGCTTAACCACTGAGCCACATCCCTAGCCCCTTTTAATATTTTTACTTAGAGACAGTGCCTCACTAAGTTACTTAGGACCTCCCTAAGTTACTGAGGCTGGACTTTAACTTGTGATCCTCCTGCCTCAGCCTCCTGAGTTGCTGAGATTATAGGCATGTTCCACCATGCTTGACCCCCTAGAAAAATTTAATTGAACAAAATTGATACAAGAAGAAATAAAAATATGAATATGCCACTGATCATTAAAGAAATTAAATGCATAGTTTGAAGTATTACTCTAAGGGGGGAAAATAAAAGGATCTATCAAGATAGTTTTATAGGTGAGTTTTTACCAAATTCTCAAGGACTCCATAATGCCATCTTTTACAAACTATTCAGTGCAATAATGAATAACTATTTGGAAGAACTCCTCTAATTTAATTAGCTGGTATTGCCTTGATGCTGAAACTGAACAAGAACAGTAAACAGAATATACATTGGTCTCACTTATGAACAGAGATGAAAAACAAAGTCATTAATGAACCTAAAAAATCCATTGGTGTAAATACATAATGAACACCTTCATAGCCAAATTTATCCAGAAATACAAGAATTATTCAAAATTAAGTAGTCCACCAAGTCAGTGCATTACTACTTTTGTTGAGCATTGGTCATTGTGGTTACAATTTGGGGTGGGTATCTTTACTAGAGCAGATTAATGTGGTGACAAGTACAGAGTTTATGGACATCAATTTAGAAAATATGTTCTTTTCTATGCCATTCAGAAAAGAATATCAGAAACAGTCATATTTGTATGAAATGGAAAAAAATGTATAATTTTGCCCCAGTTCTATTCTAACTCTTCTGCTCTCTGTCATAACACAATTTAGACAGATCTAGCCATCTGCCCATTTCAGGACATCACATCAAATTGTAGACATTATGCTGATTAGTCATGATGGAAAAAGAGGTGGCTTAATATACTTGAGGAGTTAGCAAAACATGCATGTGCTGTATGGAGTGAAAGAAATCCAGGGCTGTGTGTCATGGTGCACATCTGTTATCATGAATTCAAAGCCAGCCACAGTAACTTAGGCCCTAAGCAACTAACCACAACCCTCTCTTTAAATAAAATATAAAGGGCTGCAATGTGGCCCAGTGGTAAAGCACCCCTGGGTTCAGTCCCTGGTACCAAAAAAGAAAGATAAATCCCACAAAGATTCGGGAATTCTCACTTTGTTAAAAATTGGGGGGGGGGCTAATGGTTAAGGATATGCCAGTATATCACTTCCATAGAAAAAGATTCCCTGCAGCACCTTGCATTACTTACCACAAAGAAGGAAGAACAACACCAAATAGACATCCTTGGATTCTAGAGGCAACATATTCCACAGTGGCCCATACACCAGGTGACAGAGAATGCTGTCAGCCTTAAGTAGAACTAGGAAAAAACATAGGGCCAGAGCATATGGAAGCTATGGTTCAAGTAGTCCTTCTGTGCAAAGTACTTAATTTGAAAGACGTTATGTTGTAGAGGGGGCAATGGGAAAAGGGGCAGTGTGAACTTAATGACAAATTCCCAAGGGAAAACCACAATGAAGGTCTCTGAGGTTCCTAGGCAAGACCTTGCCATCTGTGATGGAGAAACATAAATGGACATGCTGCTGGAGGTGTAAGAGATGAAGTATTTAACTATAGGATATCAAGTAGTAAGTATCTAAAATGTTATTTTAGGACCTGAGTTCTGTCACCAAGTCATAGTCATTAAGGCTTAGTCCAATGTAATATAGAAATTGTACTCTGGAGTTGAGATATAAGGACCACAGGAGACCATTCAACTGCATTGGCAGGTAAAGAAGAATTGACCCACCATGTGATCCACCAGAGTTCACTAAGGCTCCTCCCTCAGTTTGAATGGTTTTATAGAATATATGCATGGTAAAAATACATAAATAATGTCTAGATCACAATATGTATGACATATCTATGCAGACTATTATAAAACTTTATTGAAGGACATAAAAGAAGACCTAAAAAATACTGAGATAAACTTGACAGTTCTCTCAAGACTCATCCATAAATATAAATCACATACCATCTCACTCCAGTAAGATTGGCAGCCATTAGGAAGTCAGACAACAATAAGTGCTGGAGAGGATGCGGGGAAAAGGGCACTCTTGTTCATTGCTGGTGGGACTGCAAATTGGTGCAGCCAATTTGGAAAGCAGTATGGAGATTTCTTGGAAAGCTGGGAATGGAACCACCATTTGACCCAGCTATTCCCCTTCTCGGTCTATTCCCTAAAGACCTAATAAGAGCATGCTACAGGGACACTGCTACATCCATGTTCATAGCAGCACAATTCACGATAGCAAGATTGTGGAATCAGCCTAGATGCCCTTCAATAGATGAATGGATAAAAAAAAATGTGGCATTTATACACAATGGAGTATTACTCTGCATTAAAAAATGACAAAATCATAGAATTTGGAGGGAAATGGATGGCATTAGAGCAGATTATGCTAAGTGAAGCTAGTCAATCTTTAAAAAATAAATACCAAATGACCCCTTTGATATAAGGGGAGTAAACAAGGACAGGGTAGGGACGAAAGTTTGAGAAGAAGATTTTCATTAAACAGGGATGAGAGGTGGGAGGGAAAGGGAGTGAGAAGGGAAACCGCATGGAAATGGAAGGCGATCCTCAGGGTTATACAAAATGACATATAAGAGGAAAGGAGGGGTAAGACAAGATAATACAAATGGAAGAAATGATTTACAGTAGAAGGGGTAGAGAGAGAAAAGGGGAGGGGAGGGGAGGGGAGGGGGGATAGTAGAGAATAGGACAGACAGCAGAATACATCAGACACTAGAAAGGCAATTTGTCAATCAATGGAAGGGTAACTGATGTGATACAGCAATCTGTATACGGGGTAAAAGTGGGAGTTCATAACCCACTTGAATCAAACTGTGAAATATGATGTATTAAGAACTATGTAATGTTTTGAACGACCAACAATAAAAAAAAATTTAAAATTATTTTTTTATTTTTTTAATTGACAAATAATAATTATATATATTTATGGGACAAAATGTGATGTATTGATATATGTATATGTTGTGGGATGATTATATCAAGCTAACTACCACAACCATTACCTCAGGTAGTTATCTTTTTTTTTTTTTTTTTTTTTTGGTGTTACAACAACTAAGAACTATTTGATTAGCAACCTACAAACATATGGTATTATTAACTATGGTCACCATAATGTGCAATGTATCTTGAAAACCTATTTGTTTTACTAAAATTTTGTGCCTCTTGACAACTTCTCCCCAATCTCCACTCATCCAGGTTCTGGTGACCACCATTCTACTGTCTACGTTTTTAAGTTTAATGTTTTCAGATTGTACAAATAAATAAGACCATATAGTTTTTCTCTTTCTGTGCCTTAATTATTTTGCTAAGTGTAACATACTCCAGGTTCAACCATGCTGTCAAAATGACAAAATTTCCTTCTTTTCTAAGGCTGTATAATATGCATATTCATCTGTTGATGGACACTTAGTTTCATTTCATGTCTTAGGAATTGTGAATAATGCTGCAATAGACATGAAAGTGCAATGTGTTTTCAACATAATGATTCCATTTCTTTTCTAACAGTAGACTTGCTGGATCATATGGTTATTTTACTTTTAGGTTTTTGAGGTACCTGCATACTGCTTTTCATAGTGGGTGTCCTGATTTACACTCCCACAGTGTATGAGTGTTCTTTTTTTCCACATGGTTTCCAAAAGTTTTGTCTTTGATGAGACCCATTCTAACTGGAATGAAGTTATATCTCATTGTAGTTTATATTTCCCTAATGATTAATGATACTGAACATATTTTTCATAATTGGTTGTATATTTGTTTTCATTTGAGAAATATCTTTGCAAATATTTGCTTCCACTCTGTGTGCTGTCTCTTTATTCTAATTGTTTCCTTTTCTATGCAGAAGCTTTTTACTTTGATGCAACCTCATTCCTCTATTTTTGCTTCCATTGTCTGTGCTTTTAGGTTTATATTTTTAAAAAAATATAAAAAATCACTTCCCAGACCAATGTCATGGAGTTTTCCTCTATTTTCTTGTTATTTTATCATTTCAGAGCTTAAATTTAAGCTTTTACCTATTTTGACTTATTATTTGTATGTAAAATGACATAAAGGCCCAATTGTATTATTCTGCATATGGATACCCAGTTTTCTCAACACTGTTTCTTAAAGAGACTGTATTTCCATTTACCAGCAAATGCCATAATTTCATCCTTCTCTATAGCTGAGTAATATTCCATTGTGTATATATACCAACTTTTCTTTATCCATTCATCTGTGGAAGGGCACATTTGATGGTAAATGGATGGAACTGGAGAATATCATGGTAAGTGAAATAAACCAGACCCAAAAAACCAAAGGCAGAATGTTCTCTCTGATATTCGGATGTGACACACAATAAGTGGCAGGGGCAGGAGGAATGGAAGAATAGAAGTTCATTGGATTAGATAAAGGGGAATGATGGGGAAGAAAGGGGGTGAAAATAGGAAAGACAGTAGACTGAATCAGACATAACTTTCTAATGTTCATATGTGAATACATGACCAGTGAAACTCCACATCATGTACAACCACAAGAATAGGATCCTAATCAGAATAAGTTATACTCCATGTATGTGCAATATGTCAAAATACACTGTACTGTTATATATATCTAAAAAGAACAAATAAAAAAAGAGACTGTCCTTTCTGCATTTTGTGCTCTTGTCACTTTTGTCAAAAATCAATTGACCATTAACATGTGAGTTAATTTCTGGTTTTCTACCTTGTTCTATTATTGATGTGTCCGTTTTTAAGACATAGAGGAATCTTCACTTCATACTTCTAAGTGAAAAAAGGAAAACTGAAAAGGCTACATACTGTATGGTTCCAACTACATGTCTTCTAGAAAAGGTAAAACTAGGGAGAGAGTAAAAAGGTCAGTGGTCGCCAGGCGTTGGGGGAAGGGAGGGATGAATACGTGGAATACATCATTATATGCTTGTCCAAACCCATAGGGTATGAAATACCAAAGTGAACCATAGTATAAAGTATTCATTTTTGCTGATAATGATGTAAAAATTTAGGGTCATCAGTTTTAACAAATGTACCACTTTGGTGCCAGATATACAAAGGCAGGCTGTGCTTATGAAGGGACAAAGGATTTATGAAACAGCTCTGTCCTTTCCAATCAATTTTGCTGTGAACCTAAAACTACTCTATTAAATACAGGCTATTTTAATTTTTTAAAAAAATACAGACCAAAGCCAGGCATGGTTTTGCACACCTGTAATTTCAGTGGCTTGAGTAGCTAAGGCAGGAGGATCATGAGTTCAAACCTAGCCTCAGCAACTTATTGAGGCCCTAAGCAACTCAGTGAGACCTTGTCTCTAAATAAAATTCAAAATAGGGCTTGGGATGTGGCTCAGTGGATGATTGCCTCTGAGTTAAATACCTGGTATAACTCTCCAAAATACAGACCAAAAATGTAAGTTTTGAAGTCAGATAGGCCTTAGACTTTCATCTCTGCCAAATAAAAGTTATGGAATGTTAGGCACTTTGCTTATCTTTTGGAATCTCAGTTTTCTTATTTTGTAAATGAAGAAACCTCACAGGGTTGCCATGAGAATTAAATAGGAGAGTCTCAGTACAGTGCCTGAAATGTAGTATAATAATAACTGTTGTTTTTAATCAGAGACTCATGGTGTTGAATGGGTTCTTTAATTGTGCAGGGACCCAGAACTACATATAACCTCTGCTAGTTGCTTAATTCAGTATACAGTTTTTCATATAATTAAATCCTTTCTACTTATGGCAATTAAGCCTGTCTATTCTAATTTGGCCAATTTTAGAACTCAAGAACAAGTTGATCATCCTCATATTAGTACCTCAAGACACTGAATAGGAATCAAAAACCCGACTTCTAGTCACAGTTCCATGACAATGTAACTGGATGCCCTGGAGCATTGTGTATTCTTGCCTCCTATAAGAGGCAAGAAATAATTCCTACCCCACCTTGCAAAGTTGTTTTAAGGATAGCATAAAGTAATGTGCCTGGTTATGGTTTGAAATTTTAAAGAGCTATACAAATTTAAGGGATTAATAGTAACTTGAAGAAATATAAGTTATTTCTTACCTTCTCCATTCAAGCCCAATTAGTCTCTAACCCCCTCTGTATTCATTCATTCCACAGACCTGAATTGAGAGCCAACTTCATGTCAAGTTTGCTCTTAGGTCCTAGTAGAACAAAGATTAATAGATTCCTGTCACAAAGAGGCCTAAAGTTTAATGGAAAGATAAACATGAAAAAATCAAATTTTTTATAATGTTATAAATGTTTTAGGATGTATATTATATATATTATATACTATATACATAAACACAGATGAATAATGGATTTATGAAGCCTTATGGAAGGCTTCACAGCGAAGGTAGTATTAATTCAGTACTCTGAAGGATGAATAGCAAATTTCATAATGGAGAAGATATTTTAGGCTGAAGGAACAGTATAAGTAAGTTCACAGAGCAACAAGAGCACAGAGCATGCCAGGTGAGAATGATCTTTAGGTATTATGAGAGCCGAAGCAGATGAAATATACTAGGAAAGGGGAAATAATGAATTATATTTGGAAAATATTGACTTTAAGATGCATATGAAACAGCTCTTTGGATATTATTAACACATGGGAAATTACATGGAGAGTTTTGGGAGTTATCAGTATTTAAGTATTAACTAAATATGTTAATTTCTTGTTAGGGTAACTGGGTAAATGTTGGTGCCTCATTGAAGTAAAAATCATAAAGGAGGACAAGTATCACAGTGAGGCACACCTATAATCTCAGTGATTTGAGAGGCTGAAACAGGAGAATTATGAATTCAAGGCCAGCCTCAGCAACTTAGCGAGGGCCTAAGCAACTCAGGGAGACCCTGTCTCAAAAAGTTAAAAGGGATGGGGATGTGGCTCAGTAGTTAAGCATCCCTGGGTTCAACTCTGTGTACAAAAAGAAAAAAAAGTAGGATGAACAGAGGGGTTAGTAGATCCTATAGTCCTTTGGATATGTTGATTTTCAGATATCATGGGACATCCAAATGAGGATGGTCAGTAGGCATTTGAATGTATAGCTGTAAAATTCTAGAATGAAATTTGGACAGTACAGAAATTGTGTTAAAGTAATGAAAATGAGTAAAATTGGCCAAGGATAGTGTGAAAATAAGATTATGTACAGGACAGAGTGAATATTGACTTTTATTTTTGTTTTTTATTTTTTTGGGGGGGTTATACTAGGGGTGAAACCCAGGACCTTTTATATACTGAGAGGGATTGGTCATCTGTGCTAAATGCTGAAGACTGAGAGATTAACTACAATAAGGCCTGACAAGTACCCATTTAGTGTTTATTGGATACTTAGTTTTCACTTATAATTTTCCAAATTCAAAGGACTCTGAACATATCAAAGTTGAAAGCTAGCAAAAGCACTGGCAGTCAGCACTTTGTTTTCTACCAATCTGGTATAGCCCTTCCCTTACAGGGCCTTCCAAGTTCACCAGTTACTGTGTGTGATCTAATAGCTTGGTTTCCCTCTCGACTCTGAACTGCCCGGACAAGAAAATCAAGTGGATACTTATTGAAACACTTGTAATCAATTTCAGAAAAGTAAAATAATAAAAATAAAAAACTTAGTTTCTAATGGAACTGACCATACAGGCCTCCCCAGGGTGCAGAGGTTTATGTGCTATGCCTGGACTCTGTTAAGAAAATTAAAACTGGATTTGTAACAAAAGGGGCCAAAGTGTCAAATCACTAAAAGCAGAAAATTCCACTTGCAATCCAGATGCCAACTCTCACACTGGTTTATGATGAGAGAAAGTGAAGATTTATAATATGCTTTCCATAAAGTACTGACAGCCACTCAACTAGGACCTCAGGGGGCCAGCTCAGAGGTTCTACCTCATTACCAAGGAAGTGAGAGCAAAGGGAGAGAGTGCAGAGTCACAGAATAGACTTTGTCTTTAAGAGGAAGGACTACCTCTCACACCTGGACTTCTTGAGCTCTGTCACTTGAGGAGTTTCAATATTTATAACAGAATCAAAGCAAGAAGTAAGTTGGCCCTTGAAGTTCAAAGAAGAGCTATGTATCATGTGCAAATGAATTTCTTATAGTCACTCTTCTGGCATATTTGAAAGTCATCGAAGCTGGGACAAGCTTGGTTATATGTATCAGTAAGAAACAATCTCAAAATTTTAGATGCTTATAATAAGTGTCTATTTCTTGCTCATACCACATATACAACATAGGTTGGCAAGAGGGCACTTTGGGGGATGGTTCTAGTCATAGTGATCTTAATTGCCCTCACTCTGGGATCCCAGCTAATTAAAGAGTCACAGGGGATGTTGCCAATCAACACAATTACGGAAAAGGCAAAGTGGCAAAGAAAAGCACTGGTTCTTCAAGCTTCTTTAGATATGACACATTCCACTTCTGTTCTTATTTCATACCCTCAAGCAAGTCATATGTCTGAACTTGATTTTTTTTCTTGGTACAAGGAATTGAACCCAGGGACACTTAACCACTGAGCCACACCTCACATCCTCAGCCCTTTGGGATATTTTATTTTGGGATAGGGTTTTGCTAAACTGCTTAGGGCCTCACTAATTGCTGAGACTGACTTTGAAGTCTCAATTCTCCTGTCTCAGCCTCCAGAGCTGCTTGGGATTACAGGTGTATGCCACCACACCCAGCACTGAGCTTGATTTAAAAAGAGTAGGTATAATCCTTCTATAGGTAGAGAGTGTAGGAACTAACATGAACTTAGTGTACAATAGTCTACCAAGAAGAAACCATTATAAATGTGTGTTGAACCTCAACTAGATTATATAGCAGGTACTTTGAACATGCATTTCTAAGTAACTGTCATAAAAATATCCAATGTGACTAACTGGCTACTGTGCTTCGGACTCTACCATTCAAAATTCATTCCATGGAGCTTAAAACATTGCACTATCTAAACTCACTTGCTACCAAAAAAAAAAATGTTCAGGATGTGACAGTACATTAACAACATGAAATTAATATAATATTCAGATTGGTTATCCTATAGTGGGCTATTATAATTGGAAACAGGGAGTACAGCCCTGAGATATTTCATTTAATACCTATAATATGCCAGGCACTATGTAGATTCTTTCATATACTATATTTTACTTTCTTCCCTTACCTATTCCAATGTAAATATAATGCAAAAGATCCTGAGTTGACACAATCTCCGAGATCCGGGATTTTGGCTGGCCCTTTTACTCAGCCCCAGACAGAAATTCACTAGGAGATCCTGAGGTTTATTTGCCTCCTCTGGCTGTGACGTGATAATAACCCCTCTATAGCTACTGGAAGACTGAGTTGCTACTACTGATACTTTTGACTGTTGCAGTAAGAGAATGCTGGCAGACCAAAGAAAATCCATGCAACCCAGTAGGAGAAAGGGACAAAGAATCATAGAGTTGGGTCTATGGGTCTGATGAAATCACCCTTTAACTAAAGTTTTGAGAATACTGTGGGCATTGTGCAGTAGTGATGATTTCATACTATCCACACACCCTAGAGGGTGATATTAACCCTGAGGAGTGAGGTAAAGTTCAAAATTGTTTCTATCTCTTTGATATGGCTACACATCTGTCTTATTTCCAGAGATCTCCCACCTCAGTGTGAGTTCTACATTTCTTGTCACATTTGTATCACTGTTTTCTGCCTATGTTATGGGGAGTTTCCTATATCAGCAACTGATTGATGGTGGGAGGCAAGAAAATGGAGCAGTTTCCCCAACTTATCCTCCTGGCAATGTCTTGCAATATCTGGCAGAAACAAGTTGTGACTTTGCATGCCATTTGAATTCTCCAAATGTACATGATATATATTAGAGAATGGGGAACAATCATCTGGGGGGGGGGGTCAGAAGAAAGAATGACCATTGATCACCAATGTAGTTGCACTTGAAATATCTAACCTCTTCTTCAATCCCTGAGACCAGACCATACTCGGACAAATGTCTCCAGCAGTCTCCATGCCAATCTCTCATCACACCCTTAATATTGGGCTTGCTTTCTACTTTGATGTTTATTTGCATCCTCTCTTCACTAGCAGAACTGGCTTTTGCATATTCCCTATATAAGAGGGTCTGTGAAAACAAGCTATTTTGCACTATCTCTCAGTAAAAGAAGGTGAATGTTGGGGAGTTGAAATGAGGACAAGGGTGTGACAGAATACCTCACCCTTTCTTCTTTTTTTATTTGTTCTGTTTAGGTATACATGACAGTAGAGTGTATTTTGACATATTGGAGCTATCTCTTTCTTAATCTGCATCTGGAATAGGATAGTGTTTTTCAGTGGATGAGGAAGCAAACCAACCTGATTTCCCAGAGGGGTCTTTGCAGAGTCATCTCCAGGGAGCTGGAAAAGTTTCTTTCAGAAGACACCTGTCATGGGGTTGGGGTGAGATCAGTAGAGGAAAGGGCCAGTGGTGGGAGGCAGGGAGAGAGGAGGAAGTGCTGGGGACAGATATTGGCCAAATTATATCATTATATTTTGTGCATGTAAGAATACATAACAACAAATCCCATAATTATGTACAATTATAAGTACCAATTTTAAAATGTGGGGGAAAAGATTCCTGTTAGTATAGTTTGACCTGCTAATGAATAAGCCTTCTACCAATAGATATTGGCACCCTTACATAATTATGTTTTATTGAATTACAAATCCTGCAGAGGGGATTACATTGGCTAATTTTTAGTTTTGTCTACAAAATATTAGATGACTCAGTGGGAAAGTGAAGTTGAGAAGCCATAAAGTATAAATACTGGCACTTCCTCAAAAAGAAAAGCAATATATATAAAGTTAACAAAGATCCATTGGAAGATTTCTCTCGAAAAGGGTAACATCAATGAGGTATACTCAACAAATTTCTTCCAAAACACACATATATTCATTTATTCATTCATCCATTCATTCAACACGTGTTTATTGAGCACCAACTATGTTCCAGGCAGTATATAATGTGCTGGGGAGAAAAGAACAGATAAAACAGATTTAACCTGTACCTTTATGGAGTTTAAATTCTAGCAGAAATTTGTTACAGACTTTAATAAGCACACGAATTGATACATCATCACAAATTAGAGTCCTGTGAATAAAATAGGAATACAATTGAGAGCAGAAGAGGAGAAAACATTTCACTTTAGGCAAGGATCAAGATCAAGGAAAGTATCTTTGAGGAGGAGGCATTAAGACTAAAAATATGAAGGGCTCAACATGATAAGCTGCAAGATATTTATATGGTTTTAAAGTGTCTCCCTATAGATTGCACATAAGTTGTTGAGGTCAAAGTAGCAAGTTTATAACAGAGAAATTAGATAGCCCTTTAACCAGGTGATCAAAACTAGTATCATCGACAAGGAGCAGATCCATGCCTCCCTATGTGACATGTTGAGATGAACCCAACCTCCTTATATAGTATTCTGACATAGTCTGAATTTTAAAATGGGGAAATATCAAACAAACAAAAAAATGAGGAACATTTTATTTTAAAAATGGTATAATAGTTTATCTAGGCTGTCATTACAAAATACCAGACTGGGTAGCTTAAAAATAGACAGTTGTTTCTCACAATTCTAGAAGCTGAAATTCAAGATCAAAATACTGCCTTTTCTCTGTTCTCATGCAAATGTAAGAGACCTCTAATGTTTTTGCTCTTATAAAGACACCAGTACTAAGAGTTTAGAATCTCACCTTTATAACCTAATTTAACCTTAATTACCTCCCAAAAAGCCCTATCTCCAAATACAGTTACATTGAGAGTTAGTGCTCTAATACATGAATTTGGGGGAGGGGAACATAATTTGGTCCATAATGATGGGACTGTATTTTTCAAAATTGTCAATGTCATAAAAGACAAAGAAAGGCCGAGGAACTATTCCAAAGTAAGGAAGGCTAGAGAAGGGGACATAGCAATGAATCAGTATGTACTCATAGACTAAATACTCTACTGAGGGGGGAAATGCTATAAAGATTATTTTGGAGTCAAATGATAAATTCAAGTATAGATAGCAGAGTGGATAAAAACAATTGCAATGATGTAAAATTCTTATGACTGATTACTGCAGTTATGTATAAGACTATTTCTATGCCTCAGAAATGCAGGGTCAAGTATTAGAGATAAAGTTGTTATGCAACTTATTCTCCAATAATTTTCAAAATTTATACATAAAGAAAGCAAGTGATAAAACATATGGGGTGTTGAAATGTCAACATGGATTGCATATGTATAAATTTCAGACTTGTTCCATAAGTTTAAAATTATTTTCAGATTAAAAACTAAAAGAGAGTGAGATAGGGAGTGGGAGCATGGGAGTAATAGAGGAACTCTAGATAGGGCAGAAGGGTTGGAGGGAAGGGGAGGGGGCATGGGGTTAGAAATGATGGTGGAATGTGATGATCATTATTATCCAAAGTACACGTATGAAGACACGAATTGGTGTGAATATACTGTGTATACAACTAGAGATATGAAAAATTGTGCTCTACATGTGTAGTAAGAATTGTAATGCAATCTTGTGTCATATATAAATAAAAAAAAGAACAAATAAAATATTTATCCTTTCATTGAAAAAGAATAAAAAACTAAAAGAGGGCTGGGGTTGTGACTCAGTGGTAGAGCACTCGCCTAGTGTGTATGAGACATGGGGTTTGATTCTCAGCACCACATATAAATAAACAAAGGTCCATTGACAACTAAAATAATATACAAAAAATAAAAGAAAAATGGGCAAAAGGAACCAACTATGTTATGAGTGGAGTTAAAGGACCTTTTCCCTTACAACATTCTTCCTCTACCTTTAAGGCACTTAAAATAATTTTTAATTAAATATTGATTATTGTTATTGGTTATTTGTTAACTTTCTAATACATAAGACTATAAGCTTCCAGAGGGTCTCAAGCCTAGAGCAACAGTACATTCCCAATAACCAGTGATTTACATAGCAGGTAGGAGAGAGGTCATGAGATCTGGATTTATAGTCTTAAAAGATGCTTTGTACACCGGGAACAGTGGTGCACACCTGTAATCCCAGTGATTGGGCAGGCTGAAGCAGGAGGATTGCAAGTTCAAAGCTAGCCTCAGCAACTTAGCAAGATGCTAAGCAATTCAGCAAGACCCTGTCTCTAAATAAAATACAAAAACGGCTGGGGATGTGGCTCAATGGTTAAGTACTCCTGGGTTCAATCCCCAGTAAACCCCGCCCCCCCCCCCAAAAAAAAGTTGTGTAAAAAGAAAAAACAAATAATAAAGACATGTTTTGGGAAAAAATGTAGATGTCCCCTTCCCTATTCAAGCATCATGATCTTCTAAACCAATGGATAATATAGAGAAGATAAAAGGGAACATTGAAACTACTAAGAAACAAAGCATTATGATGGAAACTACTTGTTTGTTTGTTTGTGGTACTGGGGATTGAAACCAGGGCCTCATGCATGATGGGCAATTGTTCTACCACTAAGTTACTACCCCAGCCCTTGATGGTAACTCGTTTTGTACAAACAATGCATCTTAAGTTTTCCCCAATCTTGCCCTCATCTTATAATATTTTATTGGACTTTTTAATTTGAAAAAAATTCAGGTACTTGACAATAATATCAATGTTGCAATTGAAAGGCTATATAACAACAATAAAAAGGTACTGAGCAAAGAATTTGTTTACCTGTTCAGTGGCTACTGCAGTGGTAGCAAGAGATAGATCCATGGCTTGGGTTAGGGTGGAAACAAGAGATGGAGGGAACAAAGGGAAAAGGAGGGATTTGAGAGTGACTTTGCAGGTTGGCTTAGTTGTTTTGCATTGTTGAAACAGAATACAAAAAACTGGTTGATTTATAAAAAAAAAACAAAAATATATTTCTCACAGTTCTAGATGCTGGGAAGTCCAACTTCAAGGAGCCAGCAGCTGGTAAGGGTCTTCTTGCTGCATTCTTGTATGGTGGAAGTAACAGGCAAGAGACAGAAAAACAGAAAAGCCAACACACTTGTTTTAGTCAGCTTTTTTACTGCTGTGACCAACAGACCTGAGAAGAACAATTTTACAAAAGGAAGTGTTTATTTGGAGTTTCATGGTTTCAGAGGCCTTAGTGTGTAGGTGGCTGGTTCTATTATTCTGAGCTCAAGGGGTAGCAGAACTTCATGGCAGAAGAATGTGGCAGAGGAAAGTTGCCTAGAACATCCCATCAGGAAGCAGAGGGAGAGACTAAGCTCACCTCACAAAATGTAGACTCCAAAGGCACACCCCCAATGACCCACCCCCTCCAATCACACCCTATCTGCCTTGAGTCACCACTCAGATAATCCCTATCAGGGGTTAAGGCTCTCATAACCCAATCATTTTACCTCTTAACTTTCTTGGATTGTCTCACACATGAGTTTATGGAGGACACCTAATCTTAACTATAACAACACTACCTCAAGCCCTTTTTATAATGATATTAATCCACTTATGAAAGCTCTGCCTATTACGTTCTGCTCCCACTACTGTTGTATTGAGGAGTACGTTTCCAATACATGAATCTGGGGGCCATATTCAGATCATAGCAGAAGTATATTTGTGATACAACTAGATATGCCTTCTTTCCTACAGAGCAACTAAGGAAGTTTGATAGTGTCTGGGGTTACAAGGAGAGATTGAGTTGACTGGGGCAGGACAGAGCTAAAATCTATTTTTTTATTTAATTAATTTTTAACTTATGCATAAAATTGCACATGTTATGATAGTGTATCATGTGATGTTTTAACAAGTGTATATACATTGTATATTGTTTAAATCAGGTTAAACAATATGTGATATGTGATAGGCTAAACTTTATCTCCCAAAATATTCGTGCTTTCTTATAGTAAAAATTTTAAAAATTCTATCTTCTAGTTTTCTGAAATATGCAGTACATTATTGTTATCTATAGTCGTCCCACCATTCAAAAGCATATGAGAGTTTTTGATCCTATTATTTGGTGCCCAATTATCAACTTTTCCCCATCCCTCAAACCCGCAATCTCTCCAGATTTTGGTAACCACCATTCTACTCTCAACTTTTCTGAGATCAACATTTTTAGATTGCACATGTAAGATCATGTGGTGCTTGTCTTTCTGTGCCATAATAATCTCCAGTTCCATCTATGATGCAAGCAATGACAGGATTTTAATCTTTTTATTGCCGAATAGTATTTAATTGTGTGTATGTACCACATTTTTTAATCCATTCTTCAGTTTATGGACACTTAAGATGTTTCCATTTCTTAGCTATTTTGAATAGTGCAGCAGTGAACATGGAAGTCCAGATCTCTCTTTGACATGCTGATTCCATTTCCTGTGCATGTATACCTACTATTGAGATGACTGTTCAAATGGCAATTCTATATTTAATTTGGAGGGTAACCTCTGTAATGTTTTCCACAATGACTGTACTAATTTACTTTCCCACCAACAGTACTCAAGTGTTACCTCTTCTTAACACCCTTACCAGCTCTTGTTATCTTTAGTGTTTTTGACAAGAGCCATTCTTTCTGGAGTGAGGTGATATCTCATTGTGGTTTTGATTTGCATTTCCCTGATGATCAGTGATGAGAAGTATTTTCTCATTATAACCATTGGTTATTTGTATGTCTTCTTTTGAGAAATGTCAATTTACATCTATTGCCTATTTTAAAATCAAGTTGTTTATTGCTATTGAGTTTTTGGAATTCCTATGGATCCTGCATATCAGCCTCTTGTCAGATGTATAGTTTGCAAAGATTTTCTCCAATTCTACAGGCTGTCTCTGCATTCTGTTTATGGTTTCCTTTGTTGTGCAGAAGCTTTAGTTTGATATAATAATCTTTTCAATTTTTACTTTTGTTTCCTGTGCTTTTGGGGATCTTTTCTAAAATGTCATTGCCCATTCCAATGTTCCAAAGCATTTCTCCTGTGTTATATTCCAGTGGTTTCATAGTATCAGGTCTTATATTTAAGTGTTTAATCAACTTTAATTGATTTTTGTAACTGATGACAGATGGGGTCTATTTTCATTCTTCTACATGTTCATATTTCATTTTCCCAACACCTTTCATCCAAAAGACAGTATTTTCTCCCAGATGTGTTCTTTGCACCTTTATTGAAAATCAGATGACTGGGGAGTGATATTGGCCAAGTTATATTGTTATATTGTGTGCATGTACAAATATGTAACAAATCTCATCAATAGGTATAACTGTAATATACCCCAAAAAAAAATAGAAAATGAAAATCAGATGACTAAAGATGTGTGAGGTTCTAAGTTCTCTATTATTTTCCACTGGTCAACGTGTCTGTTTTTTATGTAAATACCATGCTGTTTTGAATACTGTGGTATTGCAGTATATTGTGAATTCAGATAATATAATGCCTCCTGCTTTGTTCATTTTGTTCAAGATGGCTTTGGCTATTCAAAATTGTGTTTTCATAATAATTTGGGGGCTTATTTTTTTCATTCTATAATTATTACTTTCATAGGAATTACATTGAGTCTATACATTTCTCTGGGTAATATTTTAACAATATTGATTCTTCCAGTACATGAACACCAGATATCTTTCTGGTTCATGTGTATGTGTGCATGTGTGTGTGTCCTCTTAATTTTTTTTATCAATGTTTTGAAGGACTCAAATCAAGATTCATAACTGTTAGCTTTTGGAATTCAAATTTTTATTGAGAAAATTATAGATTTGCAAGCAGTCATAAATAATACAGAGAGATTCTATGTATCATTTACCCAGTTTTCCCTAAGGCTAACACCTTGCCAAATTATAATATAGTATCATGATCAGAACATTGATATTGATGTAATCTACCAATATTATACCTTTATTTGTGTGTATATTAACTTCTATACAACTTTAGCACACATATAGGGGTTGTGTCTATCACCATAGCCAAGATACTTGATGGTTTCAACATCGCAAGGATCTATTTGTTACTCATTTATAATCACATCCACTACATTCCTTCACCATCTCCTCTTCTCCCCACCCCTCAATCCATAATGTTTGTCATATAAAAAATATTATATATAATGGAATTATATAGTATATACCTTTTGAGATTAGCTTTTTTTCATTCAGCATTTATCAATAGCCCATCCCTTTATATTGTTGAGTAGTATTCTAGTGTATGGATATTTCATAGTTGCTTAATCATTCATACATTTAAAGGCTCTGGGATGACTGCAGTTTGGGGCTATTAAGAGTAAAGTTGGCAGAAACATTCATGTACAAGTTTTTGTGTCAATATAAGTTAATTTCTCAGGGATAAAAGTCCAGTTGTTCAATTGATCTTCATATGGTAACGGCATGTTAGCTTTTGTAAGAAACTGATGAATTGTTTTCCAGAGTGGCTGTACTATTGTATCTTCTCACCAGAAAAGTATGAATGATCTGGTTTTTCTACATCCTTACCAGTATTTTTCCCACTACTCTTTATTTTACCCATATTTGCCGGTTTTTAAAATTACAGTTTTATAATAGTAATTGAGATCATTTTAACAAAATCATACATGCACCTGTAATCCCAGTGGCTTAGAAGGTGGAGGCAGGAGGATTGTCAGTCCAAGGCCAGCCTCAGCAAGTTAGCCAGGCTCTAAGCAACTCAGTAAGACCCTGTCTCTAAATAAAATATAGAAAAGCACTGGAGATGTGGCTCAGCAGTTAAGTGTCTCTGGGTTCAATTTCTGGCACATAAAAAAATCATATATGCAAGGAATTTGATTTAAATCCCCATTGTCCACTTTTATTACCCTCCTCTCTCCCCTATTTTCCCTCCTCTACTTTCCTGATTATTCTTAAACTCCTTTATTTACTTATTTTTGATTGGTACTTTCTATATATACATAAAGGTGAAATTCCCTATGACATGTTTATATAAGTCTAAACATGATTATGTTAGATCCATTGCATATTTCTTCCACTTCCCCTTCCTCCTTCTTCTCTCCTTGCTCTTTTTCTTCTGCTACTACTTCACTGATCTATCTTGTATCTTTATATCTGATCCCTTCCCCAACCACCAATTTCCCTGATTTTTCTATAGCTTTCACATATGAGAAAAAATGTTTATCCTTTGATTTTCTGCATCTGGCTTATTTAACTTAACCTTATTTTCTACATTACTATTCATTTACCAGCAAATTACATTATTGCATTTTTCTTAATAGCTGAGTAGAACTCCATTGTGTATATATACCACATTTTCTTGATCCATTCATCTATTGATGGGCATTCAGATTGTTTCCATAATTTGGCTATTGTGAATTGTGTTTCTATAAACATTGATGTGGGTGTATCAGTAAACTATGCTAATTTTAGATCTTTTGCATAAATAGTGAGGCATAGAATGGCTGGGTCATATGGTGGGTCTATCACTAATTTTTTAAGGGAATCTCCACATTCTTCCAGAATGGCTAGACTAATTTGCAGTCCCACCAACAATGTATGAGTCTATCTTTCCCCCACATGCTCATGAGCACTCATTATCACTTGTATTCTTGATAATTATCATTCTGACTACAGTGAGATGAGACCTTAGTGTTGTTTTGATTTGCATTTTACAGATTACTAGATATATTGAACATATTGTCATATATTTGATGGACATTTATGTTCTTTTGAGAAATGTCTTTTTAGTTCTTTTGACCATTTATTGATTGGGTTATGTGTTTTTTTCTTTGACATCGAGTTTTTATATATTCTGGATGTTAATCCACTATCAGAGAAGTAGCTAGCAAAGATTTTCTTACACTCCCTTATCATTTCCTTTACCATGCAGAGTTTTTTAAATTTAAAGCTATCCCACTTATTGATTCTTGGTTTTATTTCTTGAGCTTTAGGGATCCTGTTGAGGAAGTCAGTGCCTGTAAATGTAAGATAGAGTATTCACCCTATGTTTTCCTCTAGCAGTTGCCAGGTTTCTTGTCAAATTCCTAAATATTTGATCAATTTTGATTTGACGTTCATGCTGTATGAAAGATAAGGATTTAATTTCATTCTTCTCCATATAGATATCCATTTTTCCCTGCACCATTTGTAAAAAGACTGTCTTTTCTCATATATATAACATATGTGTTTGGCACCTTTGTCAATTATCAGATTGCTATAAGTATGTGGATTTTTCCTCTGTGTCTTCTATTCTGTTCCATTGGTCTTCACATCTGTTTTGATGCCAATACTATGCTGTTTTTGCTACTATAGCTCAGCAGTATAATTTGAGATCAGGTATTGTGATACCTCCTACACCACATTTCTTATTTAGATTTGCTTTGGCTTTTCTGAATCTCTTATTCTTCCAAATGAATTTAGGACTTTTTTCTCTAGTGCCATGAGTTCTGTGAAGAATGTCATTGCATTGAATTATATATTGCTTGTATCGTATATTGCACTGAATCTGTACATTGTTTTTGGTATTATGGACATTTTCGCTATATTAATTCTTTCTATCCAAGAACATGGGAGGTCTGTCCATTTTCTGAAGGCCTCTTCAATCTCTTTCTTCAGTGTTACATTGTTTTCATTGTAGGGAAATTTTACCTCCTTGGTTAGATTAATTCCCAGGTATTTCATTATTTTTTTTTATTTTTGTAAAGTTATTGTGAAGGGGATGGTTTTCCTGGTTTTTTCTCAGCTGAATCACTGTTGGAGTATAGAAAAGCTATTGATTTATGAGTGCTGATTTTGTATTCTGCTACTTTGCTAAATTCATTTATCAGCCTTAAAAGTCTTCTGGTGGAATTTTGGAGTTTCTAGATAGAAGATAATGTCATCAGCAAACCGTGATGGTTTGACTTCTCTTTTCTAATTTGAATCCTTTTTTTTTAATATTTATTTTTTAGTTGTAGTTGGACACAATACCTTTATTTTACTTATTCATTTTTATGTGGTGCTAAGGATTGAACTCAGGATCTTGCACATGTGATGAGAGTGCTCTACCACTGAGCCACAACCCCAGCCCCATAATTTGAATCCTTTTAATTTCCCTTCTCTTGCATGATTTCTCTGGCTAAAGTATTGAGAACTATATTGAATAGAAGTGTTGAGAGTAGGCATTCTTGTCTTTTTTCAACTTTAGAGGAAAAGCTTCAGTTTTTCTTCATTCAGCATGATGTTGGCTATGTGTTTGTCATATATAGTCTTTGTAATATTAAAGTAAGATCCTCCTATCCCTAGCTTCCCTGCTGTTTTTAAAAATATTTTTTAGTTGTAGTTGGACACAATACCTTTATTTTATTTATTTTTATGTAGTGATGAGGGTCGAACCCAGCGTCTCACCCATGCTAGGTAAGAGCTCTATCACTGAGCCACAACCCCAGCCCATTTTCTGCTCCTTTTAACATGACTGTTTCCTGTATTTTATCAAAGACCTTTTCTGCACCTGCTGAGATGAGCATATGATTTATGTTCTTAAGTCTATTTAAGTGATGAATTACATTTATTGATTTGTGTATGTGGAACCAACCTTGCATCCCTGGGTTGAAGCTCAGTTGATCATGGTGTATTATCTTATTAATATGTTTTTTTTTGTGGGGGTACCAAGGATTGAACACAGGGGTGCTTAACCACTGAGCAAACTTTTTGTATTTTATTTTGTGACAGGGTCTCACTAAGTTGCTTAGGGCCTTGCTAAGTTGCTGAGGCTGGACTTTAACTTGTGATCCTCCTGCCTCAGCCTCCTGAGTTGCTGAGTTGCTGCGGTTATAGGTGTGCACCATGCCCAGCCTTAATATGTGTTTTAATGTGGTTTGCTAAAATTTTAGTAAGGGGTTTTGCATCTATGTCCATCGAGGATATTGGTCTGTAGTTTTCTTTCCTTCATGGGTCTTTGTTTTTTGCTGTCAGAGTTACATTGGCTTCATAGAATACGGGAGTGTTCCCTCCCTTCCAATTTCATGGAATAATTTGAGAAAAACTGGTGTTACTTCTTCTTTAAAGGTCTAATAGAACTCAGCTGAGAATTCATCCAGTCCTGAGCTTTTCTTTGTTAGTAGGCTTTTAATTGCTATTTCAATTTTATTATTTGATATTTGTTTATTTAGATTTTCTATTTCTTCCTGGTTAAATCTGGGCAAATCAAATGTGTCTCGAAGTTTGTCAATGTCTTTTAGATTTTGCAGTTTATTGGAGCATAAATTCTCAAAATAGTTTCTTTTACTCTTTTTATTGGTTCTTTGTAGTTATACATATCATTAGGATTCATTTTGCTTAACCACTAATTCAGTCCCCAATACTTACCATCTCCCTCCCTTTCTCCCTACCCTTGTTGCCTTCCCTCTACTGATATTTCTGCAACTAATTTAGAGGTTTGGGTTTTTTTTTAGTGTCTTTTGGACTAATTATCTATATTTCAGAAGTGTCTGTGGTGATATCTCCTTTTTCAGGTCTAATTCTGTTGATTTGGGTCTTCTCTATCCTTCTTTTGGTTAGCTTGGTTAAGGGTTTATCAATCTTATTTATCTTTTCGAAGAACTACTCTTTGTTGCATTGACCTTGTATTTTTTTGTTCTCAAAAATATTTCATTAAGAATGAAATATTAGCATATTTCATTAATTTCAGCTCTGATCTTTATTATTTTCTGTCCTCTCCTGATTTTGTAGTTTTTTCTTCATTTTCCTTGAGATGGAGCATAAGTTTATTTATTTGGGAATCTGTTTTTATATAGGTACTCAATGCAAAGAATTTTCCTTTTAGTGCTGCTTTAATACTAGCCCCCAAATTTTGATATGGTTTATCTTTGTTTTCATGTTTCCCTATGAATTTCTTCTCTAATTTCTTCTTGATCTATTCTTCATTTAAGAGAGCATTTTTGTCAGAATTATGAAATGCCATTTTAAATTGGCAGAAAGTGCCTAAATCATCTGGCCATTGAGTTAACTGTTAGGTGAAAATCAGTTGTGAAAGCAGAGTTTACAAGTGTGTTGACCATTATTCAACCTTAGTGAAACTTTATTCAGTAATTCAATATATAACCAACTTTTCTTGTGTCGGGTACTGGGAATTAAATCTAGGGTGTACTACCACTGAGTGCACCCCCCAAAAAAAGAAAAAAAAGAGAGAGAGTATTGTTTAATCTCCATGTGTTTCTATGGTTTTTATTATTTTGATTGCTGTTGATTTCTAGTTGTATTTCATTATGATCTAATGGGATGCATGGAATCATACCAAGTTTTTTTTTTTTTTGCATTTGCTTAGACTTATATCATGACTTAGAATATGGTTTATTTTAGAAAACATTCCATGGATTTCTGAGAAGAAAGTAAATTCAGTTGTTTTGTGGTGATGTATTTGATAGATGTCTATTAGATCCATTTGACTTATAGTATTGTTTAGGTTGGATGTATCTTTATTGATTTTATGCCTTGATGATTTGTCTAATTGTGATAAAGGTGTGTTGAAATCACCCAGTATTATTGTATTGGGTCTATCTGGGGTTAATATCAAGAGTTTTTAAAAAAATATTCTTAGTCATAGAGGGACACAATACCTTTATTTTATTTGTTTATTTATATGTGGTGCTGACAATTAAACTCAGGACCTCACACATGATACGCAAGTGCTCCACCACTAAGCCACAACCCCAGGAGTTTTTTTTTTTTTTTTTAATGTAGCTGGGTGCATTGATATTTGGGGCATATATATTTACTATCATTATATCTCCTTGTTGTATTGTTCTCCTTACAAGCATGTAATGAACTTCTTTGTCTATTCTGATTAATTTTCCTTTGAAATCGGATTTGTCAGATATAAGAATGTCTATTCTGGCTTGTTTTCACATGCCAATTGCACGGAATATGTTTTTTGTCATTTTACCTTCAGCCTATGTGTGTCTTTGCCTATGAGTCTCTTGTAAACAGCATAGAGTTGGATCTTGTTTCAGTATTTATTCTGCTAGTATATGTCTTTTAATTGGGGAGTTGAGATCATTTGTATTCAGTGTTATTATGAATATGTGTTTGTGGTTTGCTGCCATTTTGATTCTTTGTTATATTTAATTCGGTCCTGAATCTTATTTAGATTATTAGTCTTCTATTGATCTTCACTGATTTGGGAGTTTGGGATTTGTTTTTGGATTCCTCTGTGTCCGATTTATCTTTGAGAATTCTTTGTAGTGCTGCCTTGGTTGTTATGTGTTCTTTTAGTTTATTCTTGTCATGGAAATTTTTTTCTTTCTCTGCCAAATATAAAAGAGAGCTTTGCTGGATATAGCAATCTTAGTTGACAATTGTTTTCTTTTAGAATTTGGAATATCTTATTCCAGGCCCTTCTTGGTTTTATTTTTATTTTTAATTATTTATTTTTTGTAGTGCTGGGGATTGAACCTAGGGCCTTGTGCATGCAAGGCAACCCTTCTTGGTTTTATAAGTCAGAAGTAAGCCTTATTGGCTTGCCTCCAAAAGTTACCTGATGTTTCTCTCTTGCAGCTTTTATATTCTTTCCTTATTTTTTATGGTAAGTATTTTGCTTATGATGTGTTTTGACTAAATTCTCTTCTGATAAGGTCCTGTATGCTTCCTGTATGTGGGTGTCTATCTCACTTCTGATATGGGGAAGGTCTTCTGACATAATCATTGAAAATACTCTTAATGTCATTAGCCTGTATGTCCATGTTCTTGTCTATCCCAATGATTCTCAGGTTTAGTATTTTGATGTTGTCCCACAGTTCTTGTATATTATGATAATGTCCTTTTTACCATTTTATTGTATTCTGTGTACTTAAATTCATGTATCCTGTCTTCAAGGGCTGAAGTTCTATGTTCTACATAATCTAATCTGTTGGTGATGCTTTCAAGTGAATTTTTAATTTGTTTTAATTTGATTTATTGTGGTTTTCATTTCCATGAGGTTTTTCTTTTTTTTTTTTGGTACTGGGGATTCAACTCAGGAACACTCGACCACTGAGCCACATCCCCAGTCCTATTTTATATTTTATTTAGAGACAGGGTCTCACTGACTTGCTTAGCACCTAATTATTGCTGAGGCTGGCTTTAAACTCACCATCCTCCTGCCTCAGCCTCCCGAGCTGCTAGGATTACAGGCATGCACCACCATACTCAGCATTTCCAGGAGTTTCTATTGTGTTTTTAAAAGTATTTCTATTTTTCTATTGAAATGGTCTTTTATCTCCTTTTTTATGCTCTTAATTCCTTTATTAGATCTTATTTTAATTCATTGAACATTTAATAATCAGTTTTAAAATATTTCTCTGGAATTTTATTCACTTCTGTATTTGTGGGATCCTTTGGAGATTGTGAATTTTGGGGGTGGGGGCAGATTTGTTTGCCCGCTTCCTCATGTTTTCAGAGGCCCTGGACTTGTACATCAATTGTGGTAGATTCCTCTTCTTTTTTTTTTATTCTTGGTCGTTCAAAACATTACATAGTTCTTAATACATCATATTTCACAGTTTGATTCAAGTGGGTTATGAACTCCCACTTTTACCCCGTATACAGATTGCTGTATCACATCAGTTACCCTTCCATTGATTGACAAATTGCCTTTCTAGTGTCTGATGTATTCTGCTGTCTGTCCTATTCTCTACTATCCCCCCTCCCCTCCCCTCCCCTCCCCTCCCCTTTTCTCTCTCTACCCCTTCTACTGTAAATCATTTCTTCCATTTGTATTATCTTGTCTTACCCCTCCTTTCCTCTTATATGTCATTTTGTATAACCCTGAGGATCGCCTTCCATTTCCATGCAGTTTCCCTTCTCCCTCCCTTTCCCTCCCACCTCTCATCCCTGTTTAATGAAAATCTTCTTCTCAAACTTTCGTCCCTACCCTGTCCTTGTTTACTCCCCTTATATCAAAGGAGTCATTTGGTATTTGTTTTTTAAAGATTGACTAGCTTCACTTAGCATAATCTGCTCTAATGCCATCCATTTCCCTCCAAATTCTATGATTTTGTCATTTTTTAATGCAGAGTAATACTCCATTGTGTATAAATGCCACATTTTTTTTATCCATTCATCTATTGAAGGGCATCTAGGCTGATTCCGAAATCTTGCAATCGTGAATTGTGCTGCTATGAACATCGATGTAGCAGTGTCCCTGTAGCATGCTCTTATTAGGTCTTTAGGGAATAGACCGGGAAGGGGAATAGCTGGGTCAAACGGTGGTTCCATTCCCAGCTTTCCAAGAAATCTCCATACTGCTTTCCAAATTGGCTGCACCAATTTGCAGTCCCACCAGGAATGTACAAGTGTACCCTTTTCCCCACATCCTTGCCAGCACTTATTGTTGTTTGACTTCCTAATGGCTGCCAATCTTACTGGAGTGAGATGGTAACTTAGGGTAGTTTTGATTTGCATTTCTCTGACTGCTAGCGATGGTGAGCATTTTTTCATGTACTTATTGATTGATTGTATGTCCTCCTCTGAGAAGTGTCTGTTCAGGTCCTTGGCCCATTTATTGATTGGGTTATTTGTTATCTTATTGTCTAATTTTTTGAGTTCTTTGTATATTCTGGTTATTAGGGCTCTATCTGAAGTGTGTGGAGTAAAGATTTGTTCCCAGGATGTAGGCTCCCTGTTTATCTCTCTTATTGTTTCTTTTGCTGAGAAAAAACTTTTTAGTTTGGGTAAGTCCCATTTGTTGATTCTAGTTGTTAACTCTTGCGCTATGGGTGTCCTATTGAGGAATTTGGAGCCTGATCCCACAGTATGTAGATCATAACCAACTTTTTCTTCTATCAGATGCCGTGTCTCTGATTTAATATCAAGCTCCTTGATCCATTTTGAGTTAACTTTTGTGCATGGCGAGAGATAGGGATTCAGATTCATTTTGATGCAAATGGATTTCCAGTTTTCCCAGCACCATTTGTTGAAGATGCTATCCTTCCTCCATTGCATGCTTTTAGCCCCTTTATCAAATATAAGATAGTTGTAGTTTTGTGGATTGGTTACTGTGTCCTCTATTCTGTACCATTGGTCCACCCGCCTGTTTTGGTACCAGTACCATGCTGTTTTTGTTACTATTGCTCTGTAGTATAGTTTGAAGTCTGGTATCGCTATACCGCCTGATTCACACTTCCTGCTTAGCATTGTTTTTGCTATTCTGGGTCTTTTATTATTCCATATGAATTTCAGGATTGTTTTATCTATTTCTATAAGAAATGCTGTTGGGATTTTGATTGGCATTGCATTGAACTTATAGAGAACTTTTAGTAATATCGCCATTTTGATGATGTTAGTTCTGCCTATCCATGAGCAGGGTATATTTTTCCATCTTCTAAGGTCTTCTTCTATATCTTTCTTTAGGGTTCTGTAATTTTCATTGTATAAATCTTTCACCTCTTTTGTTAGGTTGATTCCCAAGTATTTTATTTTTTGGGGGGTTATTGTGAATGGAGTAGTTGTCCTCATTTCCATTTCAGAGGATTTGTCGCTGATATACAGGAATGCCTTTGATTTATGCGTGTTGATCTTACATCCTGCCACTTTGCTGAATTCATTTATTAGCTCTAATAGCTTCTTTGTAGACCCTTTTGGGTCTGCTAGGTATAGAATCATATCATCTGCAAATAGTGATAATTTAAGTTCTTCTTTTCCTATTTTTATGCCTTTAATTTCTTTTGTCTGTCTAATTGCTCTGGCCAGTGTTTCGAGGACTATGTTGAACAGAAGTGGTGAGAGAGGGCATCCCTGTCTTGTACCAGATCTTAAAGGGAATGCCTTCAATTTTTCTCCATTCAGAATGATGCTGGCCTGTGGCTTATCATAGATTGCTTTTACAATGTAGAGGTATGATCCAGTTATCCCTAATTTTTCTAGAGTTCAAACATAAAGGGATGCTGTACTTTGTCGAATGCTTTTTCTGCATCTATCGAGATGATCATATGGTTCTTATTTTTAAGTCTATTGATGTGGTGAATAACATTTATTGATTTCCGTATATTGAACCAGCCTTGCATCCCATGGATGAATCCTACTTGATCATGGTGTATAATTTTTTTGGTATGTATTTGAATCCGATTCGCCAGAATTTTATTGAGGATTTTTGCGTCAAGGTTCATTAGAGATATTGGTCTGTAGTTTTCTTTCTTTGAAGTGTCTTTGTCTGGTTTTGGAATCAGGGTGATGTTGGCCTCGTAGAATGAATTTGGAAGTTCTCCCTCTTTTTCTATTTCCTGAAATAGCTTGAAAAGTATTGGTGTTAGTTCCTCTTTAAAGGTTTTGTAAAACTCTGCTGTATACCCATCCAGTCCTGGGCTTTTCTTAGTTGGTAATCTTTTGATGGTTTCTTCTATTTCCTCTATTGTTATTGGTCTGTTTAGGTTGTCTATATCCTCCTGACTCAATCTGGGCAGATCATAAGACTTCAGGAATTTATCTATGCCTTCACTATCTTCTATTTTATTGGAGTATAAGGATTCAAAGTAATTTCTGATTATCTTCTGTATTTCTGAAGTGTCTGTTGTGATATTGCCTTTTTCATCCCATATGCTAGTAATTTGGGTTCTCTCTCTTCTTCTCTTCGTTAGCATGGCTAAGGGTCTGTCGATTTTATTTATTTTTTCAAAGAACCAGCTTTTAGTTTTGTCAATTTTTTCAATTGTTTCTTTTGTTTCAATTTCATTAATTTCAGCTCTGATTTTAATTATTTCTTGCCTTCTACTTCTTTTGCTGTTGTTTTGCTCTTCTTTTTCTAGGATTTTGAGATGAAGTATGAGATCATTTATTTGTTGGTTTTTTCTTTTTTTGAGGAATGAACTCCAAGCAATGAATTTTCCTCTTAGAACTGCTTTCAATGTGTCCCATAGATTCCGATATGTTGTGTCTGTGTTTTCATTTAACTCTAGGAATTTTTAAATTTCCTCCTTGATGTCTTCTAAAACCCATTGATCACTCAGCAACCTATTGTTCATTCTCCAGGTGATGCTTGATTTTTCCTTTCTTCTTTTATCATTGATTTTCAGTTTCATTCCATTATGATCAGATAAGATGCATGGTATTATCTCTACCCCTTTGTATTGTCTAAGGGTTGCCCTGTGACATAGTATATGGTCTATTTTTGAGAAGGTTCCATGTGCTGCTGAGAAAAAAGTGTAGCTACTTGATGTTGGGTGGTATAGTCTATATATGTCAATTAAGTCTAGGTTGTTAATTGTGTTGTTGAGTTCTATAGTTTCCTTATTTAACATTTGTTTGGAAGATCTGTCCAGTGGTGAGAGAGGTGTGTTGAAGTCTCCCATGATTATTGTATGGTGGTCTATTAGACTCTTGAACTTGAGAAGAGTTTGCTTGATGAACACAGCTGCACCATTATTTGGGGCATATACATTTATGATTGTTATGTCTTGTTGGTGTATGGTTCCCTTGAGCAGTATGAAGTGTCCTTCTTTATCCCTTTTGATTAACTTTGGCTTGAAATCTATTTTATTAGATATGAGTATGGACACTCCTGCTTGTTTCCGCGGTCCATATGAGTGGTATGATTTTTCCCAGCCTTTCACCTTCAGTCTATGAATATCTTTTCCTATCAGATGCGTCTCCTGTAAGCAGCATATTGTTGGGTCTTGTTTTGTGATCCATTCTACTAGCCTGTGTCTCCTAATTGGTGAGTTTAAGCCATTAACATTTAGGGTTATTATTGAGATATGGTTTGTTCTTCTATCCATATTTGTTTATTGATGTTACTAAACCTGATTTGTTATCCTCTTTGACTACTTTCCCCCCTTTACTGTCCTACCTCCCATTGTTGGTTTTCAATGTTATTTTCCATTTCCTCTTCCTGAAATGTTTTGCCAAGGATTTTTTGAAGAGATGGTTTTCTAGCTGCGAATTCTTTTAACTTTTGTTTATCGTGGAAGGTTTTAATTTCATCTTCTATCCTGAAGCTTAATTTTGCCGGATACACGATTCTTGGTTGGAACCCATTTTCTTTCAGTGTTTGAAATATGTTATTCCAGGATCTTCTAGCTTTCAGAGTCTGTGTAGAGAGATCAGCTGTTATCCTGATTGGTTTACCCCTAAATGTAATCTGCTTTCTTTCTCTTGTAGCTTTTAAAATTCTCTCCTTATTCTGTATGTTGGACATCTTCATTATAATGTGTCTAGGTGTGGATCTCTTATGATTTTGCACATTTGGCGTCCTGTAGGCTTCTAGGATTTGGGATTCTGTCTCATTCTTCAAGTCTGGGAAGTTTTCTTGTATTATTTCACTGAATAGACTGTTTTTTCCTTTGGAATGGAGCTCTGTGCCTTCCTGTATCCCAATGACTCTTAAATTTGGTCTTTTGATATTGTCCCATAATTCTTGGATGTTCTGCTCATGGTTTCTTAGCAGACTTGCTGAGCTGTCTATGTTCTTTTCCAGTTGAAATACTTTGTCTTCATTGTCTGATGTTCTATCTTCTAAGTGATCTACTCTGCTGGTAGTATTCTCAATTGAGTTTTGAAGTTGGTTTATTGTGTCCTGCATTTCTAGGATTTCTATTTGTTTGTTTTTTATTACCTCTATCTCCCTGTGAAATTGATCTTTTATTTCCTGGATTTGTTTGTCAATGTGATCTTTCATTGTCTGATTTTGCTGTCTCATGTCTTCCTTGAGACTCCAGATCATCTGAAGCATATATATCCTGAACTCTTTATCTGACATTCCATCTGTTGCAGCTATTACCTCTTCTAAAGTTGAGTTGACCTGCATCGCTTGTGGTCCTTTCTTTCCTTGTCTTTTCATACTGCTCGCGTTTCTTTCTGTTTGGTGCAACTGTTGTGTTTTTGAAATTTACCCCCTATTTATTTATATTGCTCTTATATAGTTGGGAAGTCTCCCTTGCAGGGCGGGTAGTGGCTGTGCTCCTCCTCTAATTAGGGTTGTTTGTCTACCACGCTGATCGGTCGCAGGTCTGCCCCCCCTGCGGGCACGGGTGGCGGCTCTGCTCTGCCCCCACTCCAATTGTGGTAATGTAACTACCACGCCCTGGGGTCGTTGGTCCTGATCTGGATGTGGGTGGCGGCTCTGCTGGGTCCCCACTCCAATTGGTGTGACGTGTCTACCACGCTGGCAGGCCTCTAGGCCGGTGGGTCGCAGTTCTGCACAGCCCCCACTCCCAATGGGGGTACCTGACTACCTCTCCAACGGGTCGCTGAGCCCCCTCCGGACCCGGACGGCTGCCCTGCTCCACCCCCACTCCAACCAGTGTGACGCGATTGCCTCGGTGTTACGTGTCCACCACGCTGGCAAGCTACCTGGCCTGTTTTGCCAGTGGGCCGCAGGTCTGCCTGCCCTGCTTTCTCAGATGGTAGCTCTGCACAGTCCCTACTCCAAATGAGGTTACTTGGCTACCGCGCCGCGGGGTTGCTGGTCCTATTCTAGGCGTGGGCGGCTACTCTCTTCAGCCCCAGCTGCATATGGGGTGTCATGATACCACACCGGCGGGTCACTTGGCCTGCTCTGGGCGCAGGCGGAAGCTCCACTCTGCCCCCACAGCACCGAGCAGGACCCTGACTGAGAAGCAGTCACCACCGGTTCCCTAGCCTTGGGCCAAAGCAGCTTAGGTAGCCAGAACCCCGCCTCTCCGATCCTGATACACTCTCCGCTGGGAGCTGGCTCCAGCGAGCGACCCCCATGGGTTCCCCAGCCCCAGGCCAAAACTGTTCCAGGAGTCAGAACCCAGTCGCCCCAAGCTCAGCGCACGCTCCACTTGGAGCTGGCCTCCACCGGCATTCTCCACAGTTTCCTCAGACCTGGGCCAGGTTAGCCCCGGGAACCAGAATCCAGCTGCTCAGTGCCCGGCGCACGCCTTGCCAGGCACGAGCCTCTAGGAGTATTCTCCACAAGATCCCCAGTCCCGAGCCTGAGCAAGAAATCTGTCTGCTAGACGCAGGCAAATACCAGCCTGAAATCACCTGTTCCGTAGCTGAATGAGCTGAGATCAGTAGAACATGGGGATGATTACATCGTCTCTCCGAAATGGTGGCTACTGTCCTCCTCTGTGGTACTACCGGTGTCTGGAACCAAACTGGACCGCCTCTCTCCTCTGTCTCAAAGCCGGAACTCAGCACTAAGCGCTGCCAATGTACCACTGGTGGGAGCCCCCCAAATCCGTATCGCTGCTCCCCCGCTTCGGCACCTTGCCGCTCCCCAGCGCGCGCCACAGACTCCAGCCAAGGGGGGATCGCCTATCAGGCTATGCGACCCTCCATGCGGAGAAATGGAGCTCCCACAGCCGAACCTCACATGATGGAAATCTGTCCACTAGATCCTGGAGCACCTCAATTTCACTGGAAATTCCCAACAAGATAGCCTTCAGCTGTTTCACATCGTCTTTCTCCCGCTCAGTGACGCAGCGCACTGGGGTGATGCACTCCCTTCGCCGCCATCTTCCCTCCCTCTCCTCTTCTTTTTCTTTAAAAATATATTCAGATGTAGATGGACACAATACATTTATTTGTTTGTTTGTTTGTTTATATGTGGTACTGAGGATCAAACCCAGTGCCTCATATGTGTCAGGCAAGCGCTCTACAACTGAGTCACAACCTCAGCCCCGCTTCTTCTTTTATACACATGTACTTATGTATGTAGTTCTTTTTTTTTTATTCTAGGATTTCTCTTGTCCTGCTATATGAGTAGATGTTGTAGGGAGGAGACTTAAGGTTCCCCTCTGGCTGTTCTTCCTTGGGGCCTGATTTTTGGTTTGGGGCTTTTGTCTCCCCAGTTTTATGAGTTGAGATAGTGTTTAGGTTCAGATGGGACTAGATCACATGTGGACTGATATTCACTGTTGTTTGTCTGGATTGTGAGTTTTTCTCAGCAGCAGGATCTCTACTCTGTAATCTTGATGAGTGCAATCACTTTTCAGACCCTCTTAGAGGGAGGGAGATCCTGGAATAGCACTGATTAATAGATGTATAGTTTTAAGATAGATGTTTGCTGTCTACTTTGACATACATTAACATTAATTGCTAACTAAATGGGAATTATAAAGTTAACATTTAGCATCAGTAGCAGCAATACAAAACTGTGAACTAGATTAGGCATTCAACATACAGTGTCTATTATGTTATCCACTGTATTAATAATCACATTAACATGAATGGGATATGAATTACATAAACTACATAATACTATTATTCAGTGGGATTACAGCTTCTTAATTAAAGAGAAAGTAGGGTGGGAAGATGGGAGGAAGTTTGAAATATTTTTAAAAAGCACCCAGAAGAGAGGCAGAAGGTAGATAGCAAATGTTGGCTGTAAAGAAGAAGGAATAAATGATTTTTTTTAGTATTTCTTTATACATGTACAATTTAAAAAAAAAATAACTGATGTGGGTAAAGATTTTGGTATATAAGCAAAAAGCTATAGTGGCAGACCTTGACCTTTACTAGCTCTTGTAAATGAAAGTAATAAAATAAAGAAAGAGAAGAAGTGGGAAAAAGAAAAATTGGCTGTTAATGAGGGATGATAATGAGGAAGAGGAGGTAACAGGGGCAAGAATCAAGGTATTAACAAACCAGCAACTATAAGACCCAATCAACTTGAACCCAGGTATAATTGAATCCCACCCCAGACAAATCAAGGCTAAATAATAAACAAGTATAGAAATAATTAATACGAAAGAAAAATTATAAGAACATATGTATACTTTTGAACCTATCCATGCAGTGAGTACATACAAACCCACATACATGCACAATTACAAATAATGGAAAAAAGTAGTATTATTATGAACTGGTGTTTTAAAAACAGTTTTGATATTACAAAAGAAGACTAATAAAGGATTAAAATAGCAATATGGAGAAAGAAAAAAGGAAGTGAGAGAAACAAATTCTTGCTAAGAATATAAAGGTTTTATTTCCACTGAGGTGGTCAAAACTGTTGTCATGGATGCATTTTCATGTTTTGTATTTGTTTTTTGGCTTTGTAACCCTTGAATCAAGGTTTAGGGGTTGTTAAGCCCGATGCGTTTGTGTTCTGCTCTGACCTGTCAGCCTTTGTGGCTAGGGGGTGCAGCCAGTTGTAGTACATCTCAGCTTCCAGCCCCCTAGTATATTATGGGGTAGCACAATTTGGGTGCTGACAAATTGTATGTTTCTGTGTAGGGATGGCACAGAGTTCTAAATTGGAGGTTCCAGTAATTGGGGTTTACTCTCAACTGAATTTTGGAACTCTGTGGGTAAGAGTTTGAAAGTTGATCCACAACCTCTATTTCTGGGATATGCCAGTCTCTGCAAGATGTCTGCATCTCTAAGATCTTTGGTAAAATCTACTTTGGGGGCATAGAGACAAAACCACCAGAGGTTTCAGCTTCACTGCCAAGAAGATGTAACACCAGGTGTCTTCCCCAAAGTAGAGATGCTCCTATGTAGCACAAGTAACAAAGGTAGATTTCTTCCTTGGTGTTTTCATCAGCTTTTTTGCTGCTCTGACTAAAGGATCTGATACAACAACGACATGGAGGAAAAGTTTATTTGAGGGCTCACAGTTTCAGAGGTCTTAGTCCACAGAAGGCTGGCTCCATTTCTTGGGTTTGAGATGTGGCTGAACATCATGGCAGAGTGGTGGCAGAGAGAAGTAGCTCACATCATGGTGACCAAGAAGCAGAGAGAAAAACTCCACTCTCCAGCTACAAACATATACCCCAAAGTCACACCCCAATTCCCACCTCCTCCAGCCATACCCTTCCACATCAGTTACCACTCATTTAATCCCTATTAGGAGATTAACTCACTGATTGGATTCAGACTCTCACTACCCAATCATTTCTCCTCTGAAGCTTCATGCACAGTCTCACACATGAGCTTTGGGGGGACACCTCACATCCAAACCATAACACTTGGGATCCAGAGCCTCAATGGTTCAGGTATAATTTGCCTTGTGCCTAATTCTTTCTCTCTTGTTCAGGCACCTTCTGGAAACTATTTTGAGTTGGCTGCAGGAATTACCAATCTCCTGTCTCTAATCTCAGGTGCACCAACCAGCAGCAGATTTCCCCACCAGGTGCACAGAGCATGGTGGCCACTTTCCCTGCCCAGGAACAGTTTCCGTGCCCTGAATGTTAGATTTGCTTTCACTACCCAGCTCTCCCTACTGACTCTGTATCCATTAAAACCAGCCTTCCTCTCTAATCCACAGGCTTCCCCAAGTCAATTTGTCTTTATTTTTTAATTTCTCTATCTACCAGCCACACTGTCTCCTTTGTCTATGCCCTTGCCCTTCATTACCACTGCTGGTGCTTCTCTAATGAGTTATTTCTTACTTTCTGTGCCAATATAGATTTTTTTGTTCGGTTTTACAATTCAGTATTAAATTTCAGTGAGTTCCCTTAGTTACCCACATTGCTGAGAAGCACTTTTCCTTCTTTGTAAGTCTGATGTCAAGGAGCTGCTGGAAAGTGTCCTTCCTCTCATCCACCATCCTCTCTTGCTTCATAAATTTTTAAAGTGATTTCTCATTGTAGTTTTGATTTCAGTTTCCTAATGGCTGATAATCTTGAACACCTTTTTATGTGAGAAGTTGACATTATTTATTTTTGTGAAATATTTCTTTATGTGTTGTACCTATTTTTCACTTCATTTGGATTTTTTGTTGTTTGTTTCTTTTTTTGTTTTTTACTGTTGAGCTTTATGAATTCTTTATATATTGTGTATACTAGTCCTTTGTGACATATGTGGTTTGCAAATATTTTCTCCCAGTTTGTGGTTTGTGTTTTCATCCTAGTTACATGAAATTCACAAAAAAACCTCCTAATTTTGTTTTGGCACATTTCCTTGAATAGACTATTGCTCTTCCATTTAACTGCTTTTGTAATTTCATCAATAGTATTTGAGCACAATTGTGTTAGTTACCTATTATGTTTCATTGATCTATGTTCCACCCACTCTGTTTTTAGAGAACATTGGCTCTGGGTTTTATCTTTTTAGAGAATTTTTCTACATAAAAACAATCAAAAGGGAAGGAAAATTTAAGCAAGAGTTAAGGATTCCCATCCCTTACTAATATCTCTCTTTTTTATTTCTTCCTTTTTAGATATACATGACAGTAGAATATATTTTGACGTTATGCATACATGGAGGAGAATTTCTCATGCTTGTAGTTGTACATGATGTGGAGTTTCACTGGTCATGTATTCATATATGAATATAGGAAAGTTATGTCCAATTCATTCTACTATCTTTTCTATTCCCATCCCCCTTTCCTTCCTTTCATTCCCTTTTATCTAATCCAATGAACTTCTATTCTTTCCTTCCCTGCTTATTGTATGTTAGCATCTTCATATAAAAGAGAACATTCTGCCTTTGGTTCTTTGGAATTGACTTATTTCACTTAGCATGATAGTCTCCAGCTCCATCCATTTACTGGCAAATGCCATAATTTCATTCTTCTTTATGGCTCAGTAATATTCCATTTTGTATATATACCACATTTTCTTTATCCACTCATGTTTTGAAGGGCACCTAAGTTTGTTCCATAGATTATCTATTGTGAATTGAGCTGCTATAAACAGTGATATGGCTGTGTTGGTGTAATATGTTGATTTTAAGTCCTTTGGGTATATACCGAGAAGTAGAATAGCTGGATCAAATGGTCTAATACCATACTGTCTTGATTACTTTAAGTAAATAGTAGACATGAATACAGAGTAGAGTAATTCTTCCCACTTTATTCTCTTTTACAAGATCATTTTAGATATTCTAGGGCCTGTGGTTTTCCACATGAATTTTATTTTGTATTTAAAAATGTAATTATTAATGCATATTAATTATACAAATTAATGAGTTTCACAGTGACATACAAATAGCATGTTCTCCCGCCCTTCAATCTTTGTTTTCCTCCCTCCCTAATGTCCTTGTCTCCTCATTCTTACCTAATAGCTCCCCTTCCACTTACAAGTCATCTTTTCATTTCTTTTTCTTTCATTACTTTTTTTTAGTTCCTTATAGGACAGAAAAGTTATTTTACTTAAAATTATGTCCTCCAGTTCCATCCATTATTCTGCAAATGAGGTGACTTCTTTGGGGCAATGTTAGTAATATGCCATTGTGTATATGTGCCATATTTTCTTTATCCATTTATCTTTTAAAGGACACCTATGCTGATTTCATATTGTGGCTATTGTGAATAGTGCCACAATAAACATAAGTATACACTTACCTCTTCTGCATGCTGACTTCATTTCCTTTCAGTGAATACCCAGGCATGGTATAGCTGAATCATATGGTAGTTCTACATTTAGCTTTTTCAGGACCATCCATACTGTTCTCCATAGAAACTGTACTAATTTTCATTTCCACCAGCAGTATATAAAGGCTTCTTTTTTTCACCATATCCTTGACAGCATTTGTTAATTTTTGTTTTGTTTTTTATTATAGCCATTCTGATGGAGGTGAGATAAAATATCAATGTAGTTTTGATTCTCATTTCCCTAAGAGATAAAGATATTTATCATTTTTCATACATTTGTTGGTCATTTACTTCTTCTTTTGAGAAGTATCTGTTCAGGTCATTTGCCCCTTTTATTGTATTAGTTATTCTTTTGTTCTTAAATTTTTTAAATTTCTTATGTATTCTGGATGCTAATATTCTATTAGGCCAGTAGCTGGTAAAGTTTTTTCCTCCCATTCTGGAGGTTGTCTCTTCACTTTGTGGATTATTTCCTATTTTATGCAGAAGGTCTTTTTTTCTTTGTTTTTTGATAACATCATATTGTTACTTCTTGTTTTTTTTTTCTTGAGCTATTAAAGTCTATTGAAGAAATCATTAGCAGGATGCAATGGCAAACACTTATAATCCCAGCAACTTTGAAGACTGAGGCAAGTTCAAAGCCAGCCTCACCAACTTACCAAGACCCTAAGCAACTCAGCCTGACCCTGTCTCTAAATAAAATATTAAAAAGGGCTGGGAATGTGGCTCAGGTTGAGCACCTCTGGGCCCAGTTCCTGGTACCAAAAAAAAATCATTACCTGTGTCAGAATCTTCAAAAGTTTTCCCTATGGTTTCTTCTGGTATTTTAAATTTATAATTCTTATATGAAGATATTTTATACACTGAAATATTTGATTTTTGCAAAGGGGAGAGATAGGTGTCTAGTTTCATTTTTTTCATGTAGATCTTTTTGGCACCTTTGTTGGGAATCAGATAGCTGTAGAGGTGTGGGTTTATTTTTGGGTCCTCTATTCTGTACCTTTGTATGTATGTCTGTTTTTATGCTAATATCATGTTGTTTTGGTACTATAGCTCTGTAGTACATTTAGAAATCAGCTATAGAGATGCTTACAACATCACTCTTTGGTTTAGAATTGTTGTAGCTATTAGCGGTCTTTCATGCTTCCATGTGAATTTTAGGATTATTTTTTCTATTATGTGAAGAATGTCAATGGTGTTTTGATAATGTTGTAGGGACAGATGAGGCAAGGCACCAAAGATAGCAGGAAATAGATTTATTTGGCTGTAGCCAGATTCAGATGGCACAGCTTGGGCTGTAATCGATTAATCCCCTAAACCCCAACTTTAGGTGGTTTCAGAATTTTATATCCACCATGTAAGGGGAGGGCTCAGAAGTTCACAGTCTGCAGAAGTTCACATAAAAGCAGCTTTTTCTTTCACTGTTCTGGGCAAGTTAACCCAGCAAGGACAACACCTGAGAAGGGAAGAGCTTCTTCTCCCCTTTCTTTCCTCCCCCTGCCAGCTGTTACCATGGAGCCCAATTGGTAACTTCTCTTATCTTAGAAATATAGACATCTCTGTGAAGTTCTAGCTCAAGGCCAGAGACCTTGTTTACACATTTCTACAAACTACTATACTGGATACATGTTTATAAGAAACTAGTTAGGGGGTGTTCAGCACCTGGAGTGCTGCTATCTTCCCGGCCAGTGGCCAAGTAAAACAGAGCAACATGAAAATAGGAAGTTTATCTACATTGAACTCTTTTGCAGAGACTGTTTTGCTAACAGTCCTAAAATCAGCCATGGTGAAGATTTCGGGAGAAGCCCTTTTAAGATTTTCTGTGGAGAAAGGTGGTGCCACTACAATAAGACCTTCATTGACTATATAGATCAATTTCAGCAATATGGTCATTTTAACAATATTTTACCAAATCATGAATATGGTAGGTTTTCTGAACCTCTAGTATCTTCTTTCAATTCTTTTTTGCAATATTTTGTTATTTTAATTGTAAAAGTCTTTCACCTCCTTGGTTAAGTTTATTCCTAGGTACTTTATATTTGAGGCTATTGTTAATGGGATCCTTTCACAGATAATTCTTTATTGGTTTATAGAAAAGCTTCTAATTTTCATATTGATTTTTTTTTCATGCGACTTTGTTGAATTTGTTTTGGTGGACTTAAGTGTTTTCTAAATATAGAATCATATCCTCTGCAAACAAGGATACTTTTACTTCTTTTTTTTATTGTTGGTCGTTCAAAACATTACATAGTTCTTAATACATCATATTTCACAGTTTGATTCAAGTGGGTTATGAACTCCCAATTTTACCCCGTATACAGATTGCTGAATCACATCAGTTACCCTTCCATTGATTGACATATTGCCTTTCTAGTGTCTGATGTATTCTGCTGTCTGTCCTATTCTCTACTATCCCCCCTCCCCTCCCCTCCCTCCCCTCCCCTTTTCTCTCTCTACCCCTTCTACTGTAAATCATTTCTTCCATTTGTATTATCTTGTCTTACCCCTCCTTTCCTCTTATATGTCATTTTGTATAACCCTGAGGATCGCCTTCCATTTCCATGTGGTTTCCCTTCTCACTTCCTTTCCCTCCCACCTCTCACCCCTGTTAATGTAAATCTTCTTCTCAAGCTCTTCGTCCCTACCCTGTCCTTGTTTCCTCCACTTATATCAAAGGAGTCATTTGGTATTTGTTTTTTAAAGATTGGCTAGCTTCACTTAGCATAATCTGCTCTAATGCCATCCATTTCCCTCCAAATTCTATGATTTTGTCATTTTTTAATGCAGAGTAATACTCCATTGTGTATAAATGCCACATTTTTTTTATCCATTCATCTATTGAAGGGCATCTAGGCTGATTCCACAATCTTGCTATCGTGAATTGTGCTGCTATGAACATCGATATAGCAGTGTCCCTGTAGCATGCTCTTGTTAGGTCTTTAGGGAATAGACCGAGAAGGGGAATAGCTGGGTCAAATGGTGGTTCCATTCCCAGTTTTCCAAGAAATCTCCATACTGCTTTCCAAATTGGCTGCACCAATTTGCAGTCCCACCAGCAATGAACAAGAGTGCCCTTTTCCCCACATCCTCTCCAGCACTTATTGTTGTTTGACTTCCTAATGGCTGCCAATCTTACTGGAGTGAGATGGTATCTTAGGGTAGTTTTGATTTGCATTTCTCTGACTGCTAGCGATGGTGAGCATTTTTTCATGTACTTATTGATTGATTGTATGTCCTCCTCTGAGAAGTGTCTGTTCAGGTCCTTGGCCCATTTATTGATTGGGTTATTTGTTATCTTATTGTCTAATTTTTTGAGTTCTTTATATATTCTGGTTATTAGGGCTCTATCTGAAGTGTGTGGAGTAAAGATTTGTTCCCAGGATGTAGGCTCCCTGTTTATCTCTCTTATTGTTTCTTTTGCTGAGAAAAAACTTTTTAGTTTGAGTAAGTCCCATTTGTTGATTCTAGTTGTTAACTCTTGCGCTATGGGTGTCCTATTGAGGAATTTGGAGCCTGATCCCACAGTATGTAGATCATAACCAACTTTTTCTTCTATCAGATGCCGTGTCTCTGATTTAATATCAAGCTCCTTGATCCATTTTGAGTTAACTTTTGTGCATGGCGAGAGATAGGGATTCAGATTCATTTTGATGCAAATGGATTTCCAGTTTTCCCAGCACCATTTGTTGAAGATGCTATCCTTCCTCCATTGCATGCTTTTAGCCCCTTTATCAAATATAAGATAGTTGTAGTTTTGTGGATTGGTTACTGTGTCCTCTATTCTGTACCATTGGTCCACCCGCCTGTTTTGGTACCAATACCATGCTGTTTTTGTTACTATTGCTCTGTAGTATAGTTTGAAGTCTGGTATCGCTATACCGCCTGATTCACACTTCCTGCTTAGCATTGTTTTTGCTATTCTGGGTCTTTTATTATTCCATATGAATTTCATGATTCTTTTATCTATTTCTACAAGAAGTGCTGTTGGGATTTTGATTGGCATTGCATTAAACTTATAGAGAACTTTTGGTAATATCGCCATTTTGATGATGTTAGTTCTGCCTATCCATGAGCAGGGTATATTTTTCCATCTTCTGAGGTCTTCTTCTATATCTTTCTTTAGGGATCTGTAATTTTCATTGTATAAATCTTTCACCTCTTTTGTTAGGTTGATTCCCAAGTATTTTATTTTTTGGGGGGATATTGTGAATGGAGTAGTTGTCCTCATTTCCGTTTCAGAGTGTTTGTCGCTGATATACAGGAATGCCTTTGATTTATGCGTATTGATCTTATATCCTGCCACTTTGCTGAATTCATTTATTAGCTCTAATAGCTTCTTTGTGGACCCTTTTGGGTCTGCTAGGTATAGAATCATATCATCTGCAAATAGTGATAATTTGAGTTCTTCTTTTCCTATTTTTATGCCTTTAATTTCTTTTGTCTGTCTAATTGCTCTGGCCAGTGTTTCGAGGACTATGTTGAACAGAAGTGGTGAGAGAGGGCATCCCTGTCTTGTACCAGATCTTAAAGGGAATGCCTTCAATTTTTCTCCATTCAGAATGATGCTGGCCTGTGGCTTATCATAGATTGCTTTTACAATGTAGAGGTATGATCCAGTTATCCCTAATTTTTCTAGAGTTCGAACATAAAGGGATGCTGTACTTTGTCGAATGCTTTTTCTGCATCTATCGAGATGATCATATGGTTCTTATTTTTAAGTCTATTGATGTGGTGAATAACATTTATTGATTTCCGTATATTGAACCAGCCTTGCATCCCAGGGATGAAACCTACTTGATCATGGTGTATAATTTTTTTGATATGTATTCGAATCCGATTCGCCAGAATTTTATTGAGGATTTTTGCGTCAAGGTTCATTAGAGATATTGGTCTGTAGTTTTCTTTCTTTGAAGTGTCTTTGTCTGGTTTTGGAATCAGGGTGATGTTGGCCTCGTAGAATGAATTTGGAAGTTCTCCCTCTTTTTCTATTTCCTGAAATAGCTTGAAAAGTATTGGTGTTAGTTCCTCTTTAAAGGTTTTGTAAAACTCTGCTGTATACCCATCTGGTCCTGGGCTTTTCTTAGTTGGTAATCTTTTGATGGTTTCTGATATTTCTTCTATTGTTATTGGTCTGTTTAGGTTGTCTATATCCTCCTGACTCAATCTGGGCAGATCATAAGACTTAAGGAATTTATCGATGCCTTCACTATCTTCTATTTTATTGGAGTATAAGGATTCAAAATAATTTCTGATTATCTTCTGTATTTCTGAAGTGTCTGTTGTGATATTGCCTTTTTCATCCCGTATGCTAGTAATTTGGGTTCTCTCTCTTCTTCTCTTCGTTAGCATGGCTAAGGGTCTGTCGATTTTATTTATTTTTTCAAAGAACCAACTTTTAGTTTTGTCAATTTTTTCAATTGTTTCTTTTGTTTCAATTTCATTAATTTCAGCTCTGATTTTAATTATTTCTTGCCTTCTACTTCTTTTGCTGTTGTTTTGCTCTTCTTTTTTGAGGCTTTTGAGATGAAGTATGAGATCATTTATTTGTTGGTTTTTTCTTTTTTTGAGGAATGAACTCCAAGCAATGAATTTTCCTCTTAGAACTGCTTTCAATGTGTCCCATAGATTCCGATATGTTGTGTCTGTGTTTTCATTTAACTCTAGGAAGTTTTTAATTTCCTCCTTGATGTCTTCTAAAACCCATTGATCATTCAGCAACCTATTGTTCATTCTCCAAGTGATGCTTGATTTTTCCTTCCTTCTTTTATCATTGATTTTCAGTTTCATTCCATTATGATCAGATAAGATGCATGGTATTATCTCTACCCCTTTATATTGTCTAAGAGTTGCCCTGTGATATAATATATGGTCTATTTTTGAGAAGGTTCCATGTGCTGCTGAGAAAAAAGTGTAACTACTTGATGTTGGGTGGTATAGTCTATATATGTCAATTAAGTCTAGGTTGTTAATTGTGTTGTTGAGTTCTATAGCTTCCTTATTTAACTTTTGTTTGGTAGATCTGTCGAGTGGTGAGAGAGGTGAGTTGAAGTCACCCATGATTATTGTATGGTGGTCTATTAGACTCTTGAACTTGAGAAGAGTTTGCTTGATGAACACAGCTGCACCATTATTTGGGGCATATACATTTATGATTGTTATGTCTTGTTGGTGTATGGTTCCCTTGAGCAGTATGAAGTGTCCTTCTTTATCCCTTTTGATTAACTTTGGCTTGAAATCTATTTTATTAGATATGAGTATGGACACTCCTGCTTGTTTCCGCGGTCCATATGAGTGGTATGATTTTTCCCAGCCTTTCACCTTCAGTCTATGAATATCTTTTCCTATCAGATGCGTCTCCTGTAAGCAGCATATTGTTGGGTCTTGTTTTGTGATCCATTCTACTAGCCTGTGTCTCCTAATTGGTGAGTTTAAGCCATTAACATTTAGGGTTATTATTGAGATATTGTTTGTTCTTCTAGCCATATTTGTTTACTAATGTTACTAAACCTGATTTGTTATCCTCTTTGACTACTTTCCCCCCTTTACTGTCCTACCTCCCATAGTTGGTTTTCAATGTTATTTTCCATTTCCTCTTCCTGTAATGTTTTGCCAAGGATTTTTTGAAGAGATGGTTTTCTAGCTGCGAATTCTTTTAATTTTTGTTTATCGTGGAAGGTTTTAATTTCATCTTCTATCCTGAAGCTTAATTTTGCCGGATACACGATTCTTGGTTGGAACCCATTTTCTTTCAGTGTTTGAAATATGTTATTCCAGGATCTTCTAGCTTTCAGAGTCTGTGTAGAGAGATCAGCTGTTATCCTGATTGGTTTACCCCTAAATGTAATCTGCTTTCTTTCTCTTGCAGCTTTTAAAATTTTCTCCTTATTCTGTATGTTGGACATCTTCATTATAATGTGTCTAGGTGTGGATCTCTTATGATTTTGCACATTCGGCGTCCTGTAGGCTTCTAGGATTTGGGATTCTGTCTCATTCTTCAAGTCTGGGAAGTTTTCTTGTATTATTTCACTGAATAGACTTTTTATTCCTTTGGTTTGGAGCTCTGTGCCTTCCTGTATCCCAATGACTCTTAAATTTGGTCTTTTGATATTGTCCCATAACTCTTGGATGTTCTGCTCATGGTTTCTTAGCAGACTTGCTGAGCTGTCTATGTTCTTTTCCAGTTGAAATACTTTGTCTTCATTGTCTGATGTTCTCTCTTCTAAGTGATCTACTCTGCTGGTAGTATTCTCAATTGAGTTTTTGAGTTGGTTTATTGTTTCCTGCATTTCTAGGATTTCTATTTGTTTGTTTTTTATTACCTCTATCTCCCTGTGAAATTGATCTTTTACTTCCTGGATTTGTTTGTCAATGTGATCTTTCATTATCTGATTTTGCTGTCTCATGTCTTCCTTGAGACTCCAGATCATCTGAAGCATGTATATCCTGACCTCTCTATCTGACATTCCATCTGTTGCACCTATTACCTCTTCTAAAGTTGAGTTGACCTGCATTGCCTGTGATCCTTTCTTTCCTTGTCTTTTCATACTGCTGGCGTTTCTTTCTGCTTGGTGAAACTGTTGTGTTTTGAAATTTTCTCTCTATTTATTTATATTGCTCTTGTATAGTTGAAAAATCACCCTTGCAGGGCAGGTAGTGGCTGTGATCCTCCTCCAATTGGTGTGATCCGTCTACCATGCTGGCAGGCCCTAGGTCTGCTCTGCTGGTCGGTCAAAGGTCCGCCTACCCAGCAGGCACGAGGGGCACCTCTGTCACTCTGCAGGTTGCTGGGCCTAACCTCCCGATGGGTCGAAGGTTCGCCTAGCTTGCAGGCACTGGGGGAGGGGTCGGTTCCGCCCCTCAGCAAGCCACCGGTCCTGTCCTACTTGTGGGTCCTGTCTGCGTTCCCTGCAGACACGTGTAGCTGTTCTGTCACTTGGCAGGTTGCTGGACCTGACCCGCCCGTGGGTTGCAGGTTTGCCTAGCTTGCAGGCACTGGGGAGGAGAGATATTAGAAGGGGAGGGAAGAAGTCACTAAAGAGAATGAGTGTAAGCAGGTAGAGTTCAAGGAAGGGGGAATAGGAAAATTGAAAAGAAGTGAGAAGACAAAAGAAAAAAAGTGAAAAGAAAGAAAGAAGAAACGAAAAAAAATAAAAATTTAAAACCAAAAAAAAAGAAAAAATTTTATAATGATCGTAAAAAAATGGAAATTAAAGTTTACAAAATAATAGTAATACTAATAAAATAAAAAGAATTTTAAAAAATTGAAGCCATTAATAAGAACGTTAAAGAACAACAACTACATCAACAACAAAAAGTGAAAATAAAATAAAATATAAAAAATAAAAAAATACTAATAATAATCATTAAAAAAAGAAAATAATAATAATACATGCAGTCATATAGCTCGATTAACTTCTCTTCCAGTTGGTGGAGCTATGCCCACTGGGCCAGGCTTCTCTTCTTGATATGTGGGAACCAATCACTGTGCCTCAGCTCTTCTTCCCAGACTGTGCGGGTCTCCAATCCTGAGTGCCTAGGGCCTTCTCTTGTGGTTCCTCAAGCCAGGCCCCGCTCACCTGTGACACTCACCACAATACTGACTACACGCCAGGTCTGCTGCTCCTGGGAGCCCTGTTTTCATCGGTGCCTGGGCACACTCTTTCTGTTTGCCTCCCTCAGACCCTAAGTTTGTAGGGCTTGGGGCTGAGGGCCCCCAGCGAATTTGTTTGCCCTCAGGTAGCAGCAACTCCCCTGATAGCTGGTGCAAGGGACCTGTTGTCAGCACTCGTGATAGCGATAGCTGGGAGTCCTGCGCCGCTAGTCCTGCGTCACTCCTGATTCCCTGGGTCTGGCTGTGGTGCTCAGTTGGCTTTTACCTCTTTGAGTTCAGGTGGGCCGACTAGTTATTTCAGTGGGATCATTAGTGCTGAGTCACATAAAGCAGGAGAACCGGAGCTAGAATGCAGCCAATTCGGGCTCGGTGTGTTCTGAGAAGGCTAGACCGTTCGCCCGGGGTCCACTTCAGCTCAACCGTGCCTAGTGGTCCTGAGCAAACAGTATTTTGACAGTTTACTTCTCCCTATGCCCGTGCAGCTGAAGGGGTTAGAGACTTGATCTCTCCGCGTCCGCCGCCATGTTGGATCATTTAGATTTTAAACTGTCACTCATCTTATCAGCTGTTCCATTTTACTCGGTTAAGAGTCTGTTCTAAGGTGCTCTGCGGAAAGCGTGGCGGCAGCGGCGGTGGCTGCAGCGGCGGCGGCGGCAGCGGCGGCAAAGCTGTGGCCTTCGGGACCCCCGTGGAGCGGGTGCGGGCTGGGGGAGGGGAGGCAGCGCCTCGGGCCCGCGCGGGCCGGGTACTGGGCACTCGAGAGAGCGGGTGGGGTGGGGGAAAGAGATTGAGATCTAGATTTAGGGAGTGAGCGTGGGAGGAGAGATGGCGGGGGAGAAGCGAAGCGGAGAGGCGGAGAGGGGAGTGAGAAGGGGCCCAGGGAGCCCGGCAGCTCGGGGGCTGCAGCCTTACTGCTCGCGCTGAAGTCGTGGCGGATTCACTCCATCTAGGCCCTTTTCTTGACACGGTGCTGAATCCTTGTCGACAGATCTCCTTTAATGGTCTTTACTTCTTCTTTTTAAGAAGCAGCAACATACGCTGCTACTTTTACTTCTTATTTCATTACTTGTATCCCTTTTATTTCTTTGCTTTGCCAAAGGACTCTGGCCAAAGTTTCAATTAGCATCTTGAATAAAATTGGATATTCCTGTCTTATTTTTTGATTTTAGAAGAAGTGCTTTCATTTTTCCCCATTCATCATAATGCTGGCTTTTTGTTAGTCATATATGACTTAATTATTTTATGTGTGATCCTTTTATGCCTAATTTATTAATGAATTTTATCATAAAAGTGTGTTGAATTTTGTTGAAATCTTTTTCTACATCTTGAGATAATCATATGATTTTTGTATTTAATTTGACTTATGTGCTATATTGCATTTACTTATTTGCATATTTGAAAAATTCTTGCATCCCCAGAATGAAACCAACTTGATTATGACACATAATCTTTTTAATGTGTAGTTGATATTTTAAATTATTTTTTATTTATATATGACAGCAGAATGCATTACAATTTTATTGCACATATAGAACACAATTTTTCATATCTCTGGTTGTACACAAAGTATATTCATATCAATTCATGTCTTCACACATGTACTTTTGATATTAATGTTCATCACATTCCACAATCATTTCTAACCCCATGCCCCCTCCCTTACCCTCCCACCCCTCTGCCCTATCTAGAATTCTTCTATTCCTCCCAAGCTCCCCCTCCCTACTCCACCATGAATTAGCCTCCTTATATCAGAGATAACATTTGGCATTTTGCTTTTGGGGATTGACTCACTTCACTTAGCATTATCATCTTTAACTCCATCCATTTACCTGCAAATGCCATGATTTTATTCTCTTTTATTTCGAGTAATAATCCATTGTGTATATATGCAACATTTTTTATCCATTCATTTATTGAAGGGCATCTAGGTTGGTTCCACAGTAGCTATTGTGAATTGGGCTGCTATGAACATTGATGTGGCTGTGTCCCTGTAGTATGCTGTTTTTAAGTCCTTTGGGTATAGTCCAAAGAGATGGATAGGTGGGTCAAATGGTGGTTCCATTCCCATATTTCCAAGAAATGTCCATACTGCTTTCCATATTGGCTGCACCAATTTGAAGTCCCACCAGCAATGTATGAGTGTGCCTTTTTCCCCACATCCTCGCCAACACTTATTGTTGTTTGCATGAATAATAGCTGCCATTCTGACTGGAGTGAGATGAAGTTTTAGATGGTTTTGATTTGCATTTCTCTATTGCTAGAGATGATGAACATTTTTTCATATATTTGTTGATTGATTGAATATCCTCTCTGAGAAGTGTCTGTTCAGGTCCTTGGCCCATTTATTGACTGGGTTATTTGTTTTATTGGTGTTTAGCTTTTTGAGTTCTTTATATACTCTAGTGATTATTGCTCTATCTTATGTGTGAGGGGTAAAGATTTGCTCCCAAGATGTAGGCTCTCTATTCACCTCACAGATTGTTTCTTTTGCTGATGAGAAACTTTTTAGTTTGAGTCCATCCCATTTATTGATTCTTGGTTTTAAATCTTGTGCCACAGGAGTCTTATTAAGGAAGTTGATGCGTAATCCCACATGATGGAGATTGGGGCCTACTTTTTCTTCTATTAGACCATGGTCTCTGGTTGTATTCCTAAGTCCTTGATCAATTTGAGTTGAGTCTTGTACATGGTTACAGAGGTTTAATTTCATTTTGTTGCATATGGATTTCCAATTTTCTGAGCACCATTTGTTGAAGAGGCTATATTTTCTCCAGTGCATGTTCTTTGAACCTTTGTCTAATAGAAGATATCTGTAGTTTTGTTAGTCTCTGTGTCCTCTCTTCTGTACCATTGGTCTACCAGCCTGTTTTGGTGCCAATACCATGCTGTTTTTGTTATGATTGCTCTGTAGTATAGTTTAAGTTCTAGTATAGTGATGCCACCTGCTTCACTCTTCTGCTAAGGATTGCTTTAGCTATTCTGAGCCTCTTGCTTTTCCAGATGAATTTCATGATTGCTTTTTTTATTTCTATGAGGAATGTCATTGGAATTTTGATCGGAATTGCATTAAATCTGTATAGTGCTTTTGGAAGTATGGTCATTTTGATAATATTAATTCTGCCTGTCCAAAAGGAAGATAGATCTTTCTATCTTCTAAGGTCTTCTTTGATTTCTTTCTTTAGGGTTCTGTAATTTTCATTATATAGACCTTTCACCACTTTCGTTGATTCCCAAGTTGTTTTTTTTTTTCTTTTGAGGCTATTGAGAATGGGGTAGTTTTCCTCATTTCCCTTTCTGAGAATTTATCACTAATATACAGAAATGCCTTTGATTTATGGGTGTTGATTTTATATCCTGATACTTTGCTGAATTCATTTACTCATTCTAGGAGTTTCCTGATGGAACTTTTAGGGTCTTCCAGGTATAGAATCATATCATCAGCAAGTTTTCTTTTTTTGATGTGTCTTTGCCTGGTTTTGGAATCAGGGTGATATTGCCTCATAGAATGAGTTTGGAAGTGCTCCTTCTTTTTCTATTTTCTGAAGTAAATTCAAGAGTATTGATATTAGTTCTTCTTTAAAGGTCTTGTAGAACTCAGCTGTGCATCCATCCAGTCCTAGGGTTTTCTTGACTGGTAGACTTTTGATGGCATCTTCTATTTTGTCACTTGAAATTGAACTGTTTAAATTGTGTATATCATCCTGATTCAATTTAGGAAAATTATATGACTCTAAAAATTTTTTGATGCCTTCAATATTTTCCATTTTATTGGAGTACAAGTTTTCAAAATAATTTCTAATTATCTTCTGTATTTCTGTAGTGTCTCTTGTGATATTTCCTTTTTCATCACATAAATTAGTTGTTTGAGTTTTCTCTCTCCTTTGTTAGCATGGCTAAGGTTCTGTACATTTTATTTATTTTTTCAAAGAACCAACTTTTTGTTCTGTCAATTTTTTCAATTGTTTCTTTTGTTTGAATTTCATTGATTTCAGTTCTGATTTTAATTATTTCCTGTCTTCTGCTTTTGATGTAGATTTGTTCTTCTTTTTCTAGGGCTTTGAGATGTAATGTTAAGTCATTTGTTGACTTTTTCTTCTTTTAAGGAATGAACTTCATGCAATGCACTCTTAGAACTGCTTTCATAGTGACCCAGAGATTTTGATATGTTGTATCTATGTTCTCATTCACCTCTAAAAAAATTTAATCTCCTCCTTGATGTCTTCAGCAACCCATTGTTCATTCAGTAGCATATTATTTAGTCTCCACGTGTTGGAGTGGATTTTTTCTTATTTTATCATTGATTTCTAATTTCATTCCATTATGATCTGAGAGAATTCAGGGTAGTATATCTACTTTTTTATATTTGCTAAGAGTTGCTTTGTGGCATAGTATATGCTGTATTTTAGAGAAGTACCCATGTGCTGCTGAGAAGAAAGAGTATTCTCTTGTTGAAGGATGAAATATTCTATATATGTCAGATAAGTCTAAGTTATTGATTATATATTGATTTCCATAGTTTCTTTGTTCAGCCTTTGAACTGAACAAATATATATAAAACTGAAATAGATGTGTTAAAGTTACCCTAAATTATTGTGTTGTGGTCTATTTGATTCTTGAACCTGGGAAGAGTTTGTTTGATGAATGTAGACGCTCTATTGTTTGGGGCATATATATTTATAATTGTTAAATCTTGTTGGTGTATGATTCCCTGGAGCAGTATGTAGTGTCCTTCTTTATCCTTTTTGATTGATTTTAGCTTGAAGTCTATTTTATTGATATGAGGATGGAAATCCCTGCTTGTTCTGCAGTTCATGAGAGTGATATTATTTTTCCTAACCCTTCACCTTCAGCCTGTGGATGCCTTTTCCTATGAGATGAGTCTCTTGGAGGCAGCATATTGTTGGGTCTTTTTTAAAATTCAATCTGCGAGTGTATAGCTTTGGATTAGTGAGTTTATTCCAGTAACATTCAGGGTTATTATTGAGACATGATCTGTATTCCCAACCATTTTTGTTAATTTTTGGTATTTAACGTGACTTGGTTTCTCCTCTGATTAGATTTTGCCTTAGTGTAATAGCTCTCTCTGCTGATTATCATCATTGTTTTTTAAATTTCCTCTTTGTGGAATACCTTGTTAGGTGCTGTTGAATCATTTCAGAAGCATTCTTCCTGGCATTGTCCACAGCTGTCATCCTAGCACTCTGTTCACTGGCGGTAGTCTCTTTTAGGGAGTAGTAGATAATGTTGGACAAATTGTATTCTTGATAATTTTGCAGCATATCAGCATCAATATCATCATAGATATTCATGCTCTCAGCACTTGCAATTGTATTAAGAGAAAAGATGGGCTTTTCTTCTGTCTTATAGGAGATTACAGACCTGAGTTAATTAAAGATGATAGAGCCTTCATCAAACTCATATCCAGAATTTAGTAATTCAAGAGCAATGACCGATGCATCTCCAAAAGTAGGGGGCTTTGTTCCCACGTCTTTGAATGTCACCAAAAACTGATCCAAATACGTCCTATGAAGTATGCCTTTGATTTTATCACCAACTCTAACAAGCATAACTTTTGTTCCAGCTGCCATGAGTGTAGGCACCTCACTTTTCATCTGTTTGGCAACCAAAGAATGAATAATACCACAAAGTCCTCGATCTGAGGACACACCAATAAGGAGGTGTTTCTTCTTGTCTTCAGGTTCCTTAATATCAGCTTTCTCATACAGAGCCAAAGATCCTATTCCATACACTCAAGCCGGTTTCAACTCCCTCTCAGCTCGGGCATATTTTGCTGCTGCTACCATTTTCATAGACTTGGTAATTTTCTGGATGTTTTTAATTGACTTTAGTCACCTGGTATTATCTTTCAGAGTTGCCATGTTTAAAACTTGGATCCATTGTGACTGCAATGCGCTGTCAGACAGCCCAATGATGCTCACGCAAGAGAACAAGGTGGTGGTACCAGTGTATTTGATTTTATTTGCAAGTATTTATTAAAGATTTTTGCATCTATGTTCATCAGGGATATTATTGGTCTATAATTTTCTTTTTGTTTATCAGGTTTGGTAGTGGGGTAATACTGGATTCTTAGAATGAATTGGAAATATTCCTTCCTTTTATATTTTAAGGAATAGTTTGAGGAGAATTGGAATTAGTTCTTCTTTAAACATCTGATAAAATTCAGTCTTCAGTCATGAATCTATTCATTCATGAGATTTTTTAAATTATCATTTTATACCTTAATTTTGTTTACTTATTTATTTTATGTGGTGCTGAGGATCAAATCCAGTGCCTCACACATACCAGGCAAGAACTCCACCACTGAGCCACAACTCCAGCCCCTCATGGGCTTTTCTTTATTGGAGACTTTATTACTGCTTCAATTTCATTGCTTATCTTTGATCTGTTTAAATTTTAAAATCTTCTTTGTTCAGTTATAGTTTTTCAAAATATTCCCTAACCTTCCTATGAATTTCAATGCTATCTATTGTAATATCACCATTTTTATTTCTACTTTTAATTATTTAACTCCCTTTCTTTTGGCTAGTTTTTCAATTTGGTTTACATTTTTAAGGAACCAACTCTTAATTTTATTGATCTTTTGTATTGTTCTTTTAGTCTGTATTTCATTTCTTTCTGCTCTGATAGTTACTATTTCTTTCCTTATATAGATTGTATTATTATTATTATATAGTCTTTGAGATGCATTGTTAGATTATTTATTTGTGATCTCTCCTTTTTTTTAAGTGTCAGGATTCATAGCTATAAACTTCCCTCCTAGTGCATCTTTCTCTGTATTCCACAGGTTCTGGTGTTTCCATTTTCAATTGATGCTAGAAATTTTTTAACTCTCCCCCTCTCCAATTTCTTCAAGGAGTAATTATTAATTCAAAAATGTATTGTTTAATACCTAGATGTTTGTGCAATCTGTACCTTCTCTTATTTTTCATTTCTAATTTCATTCCATTTTGATCTGATAAAATGAAAGAAGTTACTTCATTTTTTTGAATGCTTGAAGATTTCCTTTATGGACTAATATATGATCTGTTTTTGTAAAAAGTTCCATGTGTTGATGAAAACAATGTGGGTTCTACAGCTATTGGTTGTGATATTCCCTATATATCTGTTATGTCTATTTTATCTACATTATAATTTAACTTTGATGCTTCTTTCCTGATTTTTTTTTAAATCTGGAAGACAAATAATGAAGTATTGAAGTAACCTACTAATAGTCCATTGGGTTCTATCTCTCCCTTTATTCCCTGTAGTGTTTCTTTTATAAAATTGTGTGTTCCAAAGTTTGGTGCATATATAATTGTTATATATTTTGATGAATTGTTCCTTTTATCAATGTATAGTAACCTTTTTGTCTCTTTTAACTAATTTTGGCTTAAAATTTGTTTTTTTCAGATATGCATATAGCTATTCTTAATTGCTTTCTTCTTCCATTTACTTGGAATATTTCAGTTTTTGTTTGTGTTTGCCAGTAAGGTGAGTCTCTTGCATGCATTAGATGGTGGGTCTTATTTTTAATCCAATAAGTCCATCTTATGTAAATAGACTTTATGTACAGAATTATTATTAAAGTATGCACTTGCTCCTCCATTCTGTTGTTTTTCTTCTGGTTGTTTTGAATATTCTCTTTTCTTCTTTCTCTCTTATTCATTTCAGAACTTTGATGGCTTTCTGTTTTAATGTTAAAATTCTTTTTAATTCTCATTCACTTATCTATTCTTCTAGTGATATTTATTCTTACCTATACTCTATGTTTTTTTTTTCTTTTCTTCTTCTGCTGGGTATAGGATTTCCATAGGTATCTTCTCTAATGCTGATTTAGTGGTTTATGTTTATCATGAAAGGTCTTTATTTCTTCTTCAATTCTGAAAGATAACTTTTCTGGGTATAGTAATCTGGTTGGCAGTTATTTTCTTTAAGAACTTGAAATACATCATTTCATTCTCTCCTAAACTTTGTAGTTTCTGCTGAGAAATCTGCTATTATCCTGAAGAGTTTGCTTTTAAATATGACATTTTGCTTCTCCCTTGCAAATTTTATTATTATTTTTTTCTTTTTCCTGTACTTTTGGCAGTTTGACTATAATGTGGAGACATTATTTTCTGGACTTGTCTAAATACCTCCTATATCTTGATGTACATGCCAGCTTGAAGACTTGGGAAGTTTTATATTATTATTTCACTGCGTAGATTTTTTGTGCCTTCAACCTATAGCTCTTCTCTCGCATCTACTATGAACATGTATACATTTGGTCTTTTAATGATGTGCCAGAGATCTTGAATATTCTGTTGATTCCTAATTATTTTTTATTCATTACTGCCTAAATAATTCTTCAACTTTGTCTTTAAGCCCTATATTTGTTCTTTCATTTGTTCTAGTCTGCTGATAAGGCTTTCAACTAAGTTTTTTAATCTGACTTATTGAGCTTTTCATTTCCAAGGTTTTCATTTGTTTCCTTTTTGAAATCTCTATATCTTTATTTTATTGCTTATTTATGTACTGAATTGCCCTCCTTAACTCATTCAGATGTTTATTTGTGTGCTTTTAGAATTCATTGAGCTTTTTAAAGATCATTATTTTGAATTCTTTGTCCAGCTTCTCAACCATTTTGATATCTTTGAAATCAGTTGCTTGAAAATCATAGACTTTAGGAGATGTCATGTTGCTTCATTCTTTTCACATTTCTTGTGCTTCTATGTTGAGATATGCACAGCTATTCAGATGAATATCTCTTTGATTTTTATGTGAGAGCCTTCCTAGTAAGTGATCTTCTCTTGATGATGTGCCCTGGGATATTGATTTGTTGTGTTAGCTTTTCTATGTTGTTTACCATATGCCTGAAAAACAAGTTAGAGGAAGAAAAGTTTATTTTGGCTCATGTTTCAGAGGTTTAGTCCATGTTTGGCTGGTTCCATAGCTTTGGTCATCATGATGGAACATCATAGTGGAAGGCTATAATGGAGGAAAGCAGCTCAGGACACAGCAACCAGGAAGTAGAAAGATAGCTCCTCCTGCCAATATAAACCCCAAGGCACACTCCCAGTAACCTACATCCTCCAGCCACACCCTACAAGCCTACAGTTGCTGCATAGTTAATCAATATTAGTGGATTAATCCACTAATTAGCTTATACTACTCATAATCTAATCATTTCACCTCTGAAAATTCTTGCATTTTCTCACACATGAAATTTTGGGTGACCTAACATATAAAACATAACATACCACACCTAGCCCCAAAATCTCATGCCCATTTCACAATACATAATAGTTTTAGTCCATTTTCAAGAGTCCTCACAGTCTTAACAATTCCATCATTGCCCAAAAGTTCAATACCAAAATTTCATCTGAGACTCAAGCAAACTCTCAGCTATGAGAGTAAAAGTTCAAAAGCAAGTTACTTATATCCAATACATAATGACACTCAGTAAACATTTCCATTCCACAAGGGATTAATAGGGGTATATAGAGAAGAGATGGGACCAAAGAAAGACCAAAATTCAGGTGAGGAAACAAATTTTATATAAATCCATGTCCAGCATATAGGGCATGTGTCATTGTGATGTTTTATGCAAAGGTTTGTGCAGCTCTGCCTCTATGGCTTTGCTGGTTGCAGCCCACACGGCCTATCTCTTGGCTTATTTCTGCTCAATTTCTGTTGTTTTTCTCAGTAGATATCCCATGTTACTGGCATATCTTAATCTTGGGGGCCTCCACTGAAGCTTCAGCTTCCTGACCACATCTTCATGCATCATCCTCTAAGAAGCAGCCCAAAGGGACTGATCCTGCTACATTTTTCCAGGCCTTCCTTTGAAATCTTGGAGGAAGCCTCCATGACCCCCCAACTCCAATATCCTAAATTCTTGCACAATCAGTACCAAGTGGTTGATCCTAAGGCCTGTCATCATCTTGAGCAGTAGCCATGCCTCCTGGGACCCATTTCTTCCAGCCACATCCTACCTGTCTACAGTTACTACTCAGTTAATCCATGTGAATGTATTAATCCACTGATGAGGTTTCAACTCTCATAATCTAATCATTTCACCTCTGAAAATTCTTTCATTGTCTCACACATGAACTTTTGGGGAATATCTTATATCTAAATCATAACAATCACTGAGTTTAATTCCAATTGGACTTCATAGTTTAATTTCTCTGTCTTTGGCTGTGATTAGTGGGTTTTCATACACTGTGTACTGTGCCTGAGCCTGAAGGATTCTCTTTATCCATGGATCTCACAAGAGTGGGGTGCTTTTGTTAGTTCAGGTAAATGTGATTTAGATAGCAAATATAAGGGCTGCATCCTCTGTGTATACTACTCCAGTCTTGTCAGCAATCTATGATCCCATAGGATATGGGGGTGACCTTTGTTGAGGTCCTTTTTACATATAGTGTCCACAGCCTTTGAGTTATATTTCTCTGCAGTTGCTATAAGGTTCAACTTCTAGGAGTAGGACTTCAGGCCCTGTAGCTGTGACTACATGGGAGCTTCTGAATGACAAGGGGCTTTTATCTCCTTCATTCTTTAAATTTAAATATCTACCAAGTTTCAAGCAGGGTTAGATTATGAACTAGAGTAAGGTGTGGTTTCTCTGAGCTGAGCTGGGGGTGTACCTCACTGGCATACCACCTATCCAACATGCACAAAGTGACATGTTTGATGCCCAGAATCATAAGAAAAGAAGAAAACATTAACACCACCAGATATACATTTATATATATATATAATTATATTATAATTATTATTATAATATAATTATATATATAATTATTATAACATAATAATAACATATAATTGTATATAGTAATATATATAATTAAAGTAAAATAAAAGCAACCTCAACTACAACACCAAACAACAGAAAAGAAGGGGGCAAAAATAATACAGAATAAATTAAAAAGTTTTTAAAATAATAAAAAAATAAAATTAACTTTGTAAAAGGAGAAAAGTAAAGAAGATATTTTTTAATTTAAAAAAAAGAAAGTGGGAAAGCCAGGACATGATCAAAAATTAAAAAGAATAAAAATGTAGGAGAAGAAAAATCATGAAAAAAATATTAGGAGAAAATATAATCAAACAAAAAGCAGCATTAACAAAAACTTCATACAAATTAAAGATTTTTTTTCCCTTTTGAGGTGCTTGATTGTGCAGGCAAGAGTGAATGTTCATAGCCTATGCTGATCAGAAATGTTTTCTATGTTGTTATGTTTTAGATCTGGAATGCTCCCCAAAGTCCCATGTGTTCAGAGGTGGGCTTTGGGGAAGTGATCAGTTCTGACCTCATCAGAGGATTAATCTATTAATGGCTGAATGAACTACTGGGAAGTGGGGCCTAGTTGGAAGAAGCTAGTCATTGGTAGTGCACTAGAAAGGTTTATCTTCTCTCTGACCCCATACCCCCATCCTGCCTTCCAGCTGCCATGAGCTGAACAGTTTTATTCTTCACATCCTTATGCCATATTGTTCTCCTGCCTCACCTCAGGCTCACATCAATGGAGTCAGCCAACCATGGATGCAAACCTCTGAAATCACAAACAGAAATAAATATTTCTAAGTTGCTTTTGTCAGGTATTTTGATCACAGCAATAAAAAGCTGACGAACACACATGGCTTCTTAGGTTGTACACCCCTTGGAGAGAGCAAAGTCTGGGGGATATTCACCCCTTTTTCCTTCCTTTGTGGCATTCACCAAGCAACAAGCAGGAGTGGTTTGTGGCTGGAACCAGTTGGACCACTGCTTAGCTGTCCTACGTGCCAGACCAAGCTAGGGTGGAACTCAGAGCTCCCCAGGTAAAAATTGACTCGTGGGTTATTTAGGCTTCATATTCAGATAGTGGGGCAGGCACTGACACTGAAGTGTATCATCAAACTAACACAGAATGCGGAACTTGTCTAGCACATGTTCCCTCTGGTGGTCTTTGTGCTGTGAACTTGAAGGGGCAGGGCTGATACCAGGCACTGAAGAATCTTTTGTGTCGCACACTGAAGGCAGGAGCTGCTATAACGTCACAACTCTCTGTGCTGGAGGTAGGGAGCCCCATACTATCTATCACCTATGATGGTGTTCTGAGACAGCTACATGTGATGATGAAATCACATGTAACTGCTCATTCCCCTGGACTCCTGCATCTGGCTTTCTGAATCACCAATTTTAAAGGGGAAAGATCTTTCTTCCTTTATTTGTTGCAGTCCCATTTCTCGCTGTATAGAATGCTCAGCAGGTTTGTGTAAGAGGCTCTCTCCTGGGGACAAACTGAGTATCAAGGCATCTGCCTGTTCAGCCAGTGTAATAATATTGTGGTGGGAATCTGGAGGCAGGAAAATGCCTTTGACTCCTAGAGCACTAAGCTCAGACATGACCTTCTCAATATGACTCCCTGTTACAGCCACCATGAGAATAAGCTGGAAAGTACAGAGAATTTCTCAAGAGCTAGTTTGCTACGCAGATCCAAACTCTGTTATCTTAAAGGCACTATTTCTTGTGCTAGTGGTACTCAGTGGGATTCTCTCTCTTTCACCTCTACTTCTGTCCTCTGCCGTGCTGCCTTGTGCTCAGTGCTAGAGTGTTCTGTTTCACCCTCTGATCCACTATTCTAAGTCTTTGTGCATTATTAAACTTCAGTGTTCTCTCACAGTAACCCACGTTGATAGTCAGCTAATTCCAGTTGTTGGACTCTATCTTGTGGAGAAGCTGGCCTGGGCTTGGGCCTCTACTGGCCCTTTAGAATCCTCATTGTCATAAATTTTACAATAAGCTCTTTCTGTGTCTGCAATATATCTTTATCTTTCTGAGATTTTAAATGAATTATATTAAACCTACAGATAAATTTGAAGAGAACTGACATTTTCTATGCTAAGTCTTCTGATCCATGACAAACTATATCTCTTCAATTATTTAGGCTTTGCTGACATGTAGATTACAAAGATTTATTTTTAAACCTAGCTATTTTATAATCATTATAACTAGAAACTACTGAACATTTATACTCCTACAACACTTAAACATCATCATAGCCATGTGAGGTGGGTACTGTTTATCATTAGCCTAACTATACAAGAAAGAAAGAAGCTCAGATAGGTTAAGCAACTTGCTTTGTCACATACTCAGGAAAGGGTCAATCTCGGAATTCAATTCAGGACTGGTTCACATCATTTACTAAGACTTTCCACTCCATTAGCTTTTCTTCAGGTGCTGACCAGAAATTTCTTAGCAAAGGAATTTATACCAGTGTATAAATAAAGAGGGGAACTTGACTATAATAACTAGTCTCTTCAAAAAAGATAAATATCTTATCTCTCCTTTCTTGTTCTTGAACTTGAACAACAGTCCCTTTCCTGGAAATCATCAAGGCTGATGTTGAGTATGTGCCAAAGCTCTTGAAAATGCCTTCTTGGGAACCATGGAGTGAGTGGGGGTAGCAGAGGAAGGAATGATCAAACACAGTATTTCAATTTCCATGATTAGCTGGGATGGCTGGCAGAGCTTCCCACCCCAAGGACAATACTGCTTATCAATCTGCCCTTAAATGGATTCATGTGTGTGTAAAATCCATCTGACATTCTCCTTTTGCGACATGCTGGAATCATGGACCCTCTGGTGAGTCAGAAGGGGCTTTCGCAGCAGAGTAGGAAAAGTTACTTCATGCAATTGTTTTCCCCAGATGATTAAATTAAGCATATTTCCCTTGGAATTGGAATTTTCTTTTCATTTTTTTCAAATAAACAACACCAGGATTTTTTCTCCTTAATACTACACCACAGACAAAGGAGACATTTGACACAAACACTTTGGGAGCAGAACTTACTGTGTTTATTAGATTTTCCTTTGTTTTCTTGGTTAATCCAAATAAACATTTCCCTCCACTTTTAAAGGAAAAAATATCTGGGGCCAACTTTTTGAGGTTCTCTGCTCTCTTTTTCTATCTTTCTTTCCAACCTGTCATCCCACCTCCTGCATCTCACGATTTCTTTTTCTCCACAAGCTCTGCTATCCTTATTGTTTTTATTCTTTTACTTTCAGATAGATGTTGCAGAGAAAGGCACATGTCCCAGCTTTTTCAGTTCTTGTTTCTCCATAAATGGCCCCAATAACTATGCTTTATGCTATTCTGCTCAATAGACCCAAGTTTTGCCCTTATCTCCCTTCCCCAAAAATGCTATGACACTCTGCCAACTCATAGGCATTATTAGGCCATTTAACCCTCAAGGTATCAGATAAGGGAGTAGTTTCTTGACTTTTCCCCAGCAATTCAAAATCTGAAGGATTTTCATCATTTGATTCCTGGGTTTCTTTGAGCTATCTCCCTACTTTTCACCTGAGGGCTTTAGTCAGTTGAAAAAAGAAAAATAATTAAATCAGGGTCCTATGTCTAGTTGTCTGTCATTCAAATTCTGTTGAGGTGAAAAGACCTCTTTTTGGAAAGAAAATTGAGCCAGGCCAGAGCTGCCATTGAGCATTGATAAAGTAGACAGATGCCTCCTGGGTTCCAGTAGCCCATCTCTTCTACTTACTCACTGAGCCAGATATTTAGATCCCCTTCTCTCCCAATCACAGAAAAAAATGGCACATGAAGCATACCAACTCTCATTTTCCTAGAGAGGAAAATAGCCTGAGTAGTTATGATCAAAGAGAATGGAGGCAAGAGCTGAGGGATACAGGGTCGACATCCTACAGGTGGTTGGTGAAAAGGCACCTTGGGGCAAGAGGAAAACCTCAAGGAAAGGAAACTGAGATCTCTCAAAGACTAATAGTGGCCATATTGCAAATTTCCCCTGGCTCCCCTAATCAGTATCTAATCACAAATCTCCTGTTCTCCTTGGTTTGAATGTCATTCTCTGCCATGTTTAGGTAATTGTCAAAGAACTACTAGTATGTTCTGACCATTCTACATGTTGTAAATCTTATTTCTTTCATAAAGAAAAATTCATAAGAAACAATAACAAATAACTGAGTTGACCTTTAGCTGGAAGGATATTCTGGGTTCTGACAGCTGCAGGACAAGAAAACATATTCAGGACACCATTAGTCAATGTCCTCTTTGTGGCTCCAGAAATGTGCCTTCAAGTCACAGAATATGCTGATTGGCTAAACCACAGCAGCTAGTCTGGACTGAACCAGGATATAGCAGATACAAGCATTATGAGGTATTCATAACTTTAATGTTAGCTAATGTTGGCCATTTGTCTCTGTTCCTCCATTTATGGAAATAATGGGGCAGAAGGTAGCTAAACATACTTGGCAAGAAATAAGCTAAGAATGCAGAAATGAAATCTTGCTTGTGAAGAATGGAGGAAATGGAGCAAGAATAAGAGAAGCCTTCATACAGAAAAAATTCTCAGGACTCCATAAAGTGTCTCTAACTAGAGAAGAATTAAAAGACAAGTTCCAAGAAGTTTGAGGGGTAGATAACTCTGGTGATTGGGTAAGGCATGGTGAAAGACCAAGGCGTCTGGATCATTCTAGAAGGCAGAAGAGCCAGTCCGACCAGGGGCTACCTCCTAAAGAACAATTTGTCTTTGGAAGATATTCCAGTGTTTTGTTGAATGGAAATACACCCTGGATACACCAATTCCAGTAATGACCAATCAACATTTAAGAGCCTATGCTTGATCAGAATACTAAGATATTAAACCATGAACTCACAGCCCAGTGATAGAATTTCAATCACAACCCAAGACAGTCACTGCTCTCAGTCTTGGGCATTTATCAGTGAAAAAAGCAACATATTCTCTAGAGACAGATATGTGTTTACCCAAATTCTTTCCCTCCTTTCCCCAAGCAATAAGTAGACTACATTTCTCAGTCTTCATTGTGATTATAGGTGGTTATGTGATTGATTTCTAGCAAATAGAAAGTGAACAGAAGTGATGTGTTTGACTCATAGTCCTGACCCTTAAAAAACAACTAAGGTATATTATTCTCTCCATGTTCTCACATTAGTTGACTGGATTTAGATTCCCAAGGGAACCATGGAAGCCACATATAAAAGATGATAGCATCCCCGTTAGTATGGGTCCTGAATTATTGATCACATAACACTACCATCTGCCCATATCATCCCCATCTAGGGTATATGAGTGAAAAATAATTTTTATTTTCTTAAGCCATTGAGATTTTTTTATTTAATTCTTAGCCAAGTTAGCATTACCTTAACACCAAAATCAATGGCCCTTGCCTTTATGGAGGTTGCAGCACAGAGGATATACAGTAGAGGAGTTTCCAAAATCCTACGGAAACATAAAGGATGAAGGGACCAGTTGGTCTAGGGAAATAGAAGACCACAGACTGTTCAAGTAAGAGGAATCATGAAAGAGAAACATATTCCTCCAAAAGAATCAGTGAATCAGACTGAGAGTGGCATATGCAAAAACTACAATATTTGAATATGATTGAAGAATATGATTGAAGAGCAAAAGACAACAAAGTTGGGAAAGATTATGGGGGTTTAAGTACTGATGAGAAATAAAAACTGTCAGGCTACTGTATGGATATATGTCTGTGTGGGTTCCAGGGGTTCTAGCCATATTTAGAAACATCTGGAAGTTTGGAGAAGGCCCATATGAGACAGTCTCCTTCAGGATATCAATCCATGCCAATCCTTGGACAAGAAAACCAGAAGCCAGGAAATGAAGACTGTGAACTCAGCTCTTACTGTTGGTAAGTCTGATTCCCTGACCCAAACCCTGCCCTCTTCCCCTCAACATTCTCACCCACATCCACTTGGGAAGGAGCCCGGTGAGTGGTCTTGCCCTCACCCCTCCCATTTACAGAGGTTGCTCTTCTGGGCAACAATCCACAGACTGTGCTCTGCAGCTGTGGCCTGTGAACACCTTCCAGGATGAGATCTCCCAGGGGCCAGGAATTGAAGGGAAAGAGAAACCACCTGCATGTTCTGTTGTGTCTGATTAATTTCAAACGAATATTCCAATGTTTCAGATGTTCCTGGACAGCCCTCTAACATCCTGCAATTAACCTAAATGGATGTGCTCCATGCAGGAAGATGGAACGAGGGTGATTCTGATGTGAAGGATGAAGAATTAGTAAAACCATAAACTGAACTTTGAGATCACCCAGTTTAAATGCTTGTATAACAGATGAGAAAACTGAGGGTCAGGGAGGGGTCATGGTTTGTCTTACGTCAGAGTGAGTCAGTAGCACAGACAGGGCCTCCAGGTCTCAATTCCCAGCCCAGTGCTCTTTCCACTATACTAATCAAGCATCTAGACCAGTTGGAAGAAACATGTTGAAAGCTACTGATGAAGGAAATAGTGGGTGGTTCCAAGACAGGGAAGCTCAACATCCAGCCAAAATACAGGCAAGGGTCAGTCACATGCTTTCCGTTTATAGTCTTTCCACTGGGCTGTGTGTGTCTGGGAACAACAAGGAGAGGAAAAATTAATTTGATCTTGTGCCCAGTCTACTTTGTAGAGGAAGGAGGCAGTCACCTCTCATCTGATTTGAGGGGTCTGAGGAAGTTCTCCTGCCCCAGATGGTCTTCCTCATCAGCCTGCTATTTCAGGTAAGTACAGCCTTTCCTGGAGAGTGCCTTCAAACAAGCCATTGAAAGAAAATATTCTATGCAGTTTACAGCCACGAAAATAATATGAATTAGGTATAAATTTGATTTCTAGGAGTTCTTTCAATCTACATTGATAAAAGAAGCAAACTATATAAGCCAGGGACCCAACCAATTGACTGTGGAGTGCTCAGATTTCCTTAGAACTCTTTGTCCATCTGAAGAAAGTAATCCCTCTTTGGAGACCAACTATAGTAAGAAAATAGCCCAGAAACCAAGATGAGACCTATAAATCCAAGCTGCCTTATACTGTAAGATCCAGGGAGCTCTCTTGTTGTACTCTTTAGTCCTGCTCACTGCCTTTTTGATATCTTGATGGCCATGCCCTTGAACTCACTAAATAATCTTCTTTTCACCTATTTCTGCACCTAAGTCCATAGTGATCACTCCCATTCCTGATCCCTAAGGTTAACCTTGTGGGTGGAAGTTTGCAAAGCTTTTTCTCCCTGTAGCTTACAAAGTAAATAATACAGGTAATACCATGCTCCTTATTTTACAAATAAACAGCCTGTGGTTCAGAGAGATTAAGTAACTTGCACAAAGTCACATAAGCAATAGAAGTCATTGTTAAGTCAAACTGGAAACTGGAACCTAAGTATTCTTTGTGCCTCCAGATCTTTTCCTTGTTCTTTTTTTTAACACTATATTTCCCTTATCCACCAAGCATAAATTCATTGATAATTAGGTTGGTAGAAAAAGGGATTCCATGATCTCATAAGTATTTGCTTCTTTTTCAACTCCCTTACAGGATACTCTAGGTATATCAGCATAGTGGAGACTCTGAGAAGAAACTTGTATAATCCAGAGTTTTAAAAAAGGTATTAATTGAGCACTTGTTGTGCCAGACCCTGTGCAAAGTATTTTTTTAATATTTATTTTTCGGTTTTAGGTGAACACAATATCTTTATTTTACATTTATGTGGTGCTGAGGATCGAACCCAGGGCCCCACATGCTCTAGGTGAGTGCTCTACCACTGAGCCACAACCCCAGCCCTGTGCTCAGTATTTTTATATGCATTAGCTTATTCTACTGTAAGGAAAATAAAAAGAGATACAGAGACAAGATATAGAAACAGGAAAGATGAAAGAATGGCAGAATGGCCAAGCAGCTAGCTTTATTTTTATCTACAGGTACTTTAGGTCATTGGCCTCATTAATACATATTGTTCATTGTAGTACTAGGCAGATTACAGATTTAGCAACATTATGTAGCTTATTCCTCAGTTACGTACTAAGTTGCAATGTGCAATGTTAGGAGCTTTGTGTAGCTCTCAAGAAAGTCCATTGCATAAAGTTACTGTTACATGGACATGTTACATGGACAGTGAAACATTGTGGTAGTCTAACAAGGGAGTTCCTTTATTCCCAGGAGCTGAGGGCCTGAGATCAAGGTCGAGTCTGACAATACTCTAGCACAGAGCCTCCTCATGAAGGGCATTGTCACAGCAGCTAGACATTGCACAGGTATTAGTTATTTTACTAGTTTCTAGGAGAAACTGCAAAGCATTCTAAGGGTGGGACAAGGGTGCCTGTTGCCCCCCAGGAATTTGCTCACTAGAGGAACACTTCCTTGAATACTTCCATGGTAAGAATCCCTATATTCTACCCTCCAAACAATCTTATGATCTTCATAATATGCTTATCCCTACTTTATTATTGATGAAATCAAGGCTCTGAGACATAAGGTTACTTGTCCAAGTTCATACACCAAGAGCATGATCAGAAATGTTGTCAGACTCAGCAGTCTAACTCTATATGGAATTTGGTCACATATATTTTGTGACCATGAGCCCTCTTTATATCCAACAGCACTAACCTTTTTCAGGGGCAATTTTGAGAAATATTGTCCCCCATTTACCAATCTCTTAGCAAAAGACTTGCTTTCTTCCGACAGTCTTATCTCTCAATAATCAGAATAATCCAGAAATAGTGAGCAACACACCCACAGGCTGGTAAATAATACAGATATTTGGCTAGAGAGAGAGAAAAAGAACTGTATAGAGAATGTGACCACTGTGCCAAGAGAGCCATCAGACACTGGAGTTCTGAAAGACATTATAGAAGGACATCACAAACTAAACAGGCCTGCCTCAGTTTTGCTCTACATGCTTAGAGGTAGAATTATAATTGAATTTGCAGTTGAATCAACAAGCCCTTCTCTCTACCCAGCAGGGCAGCTGGAGCAATATATATCCACTATACAGGCTGCTGCTGATTGCAATGCCAGATAAATGGACCAAGGTTGATCAGTAAAACTGAGAGTAGCAAGTAAAACCACTGTGAAATGGTCCTACCATTAGGCATGGGCACTTGTGTGTGTATGCACATGTGCATCATGTATGTATGTGCACATGCACACATGTACACACATGAATTCACAGTGCCAAAAAGACTGGCTGATGAGGTCAGTTGTCAAACAACCATGACTAGTTGTTAGTGGAGAGGGGGATAAAGTAAGTTAAAAGGAGATGCATGACTAAATTGGTCAGTCAATTTGACCCAGTCAGTCACAGAAAAGCTCCCATAGACACAGCTCTGTTGTCTTTGGGGATATGGGGAGTGATAATGAGGCACAGAACCGAGGGGAAAAGAGGTGAATTGCAACACAAATAATTTAGGTTAAATGTAAGGGGAAAGTTGTTGTTTTTGTTTGTTTGCTTCTGTTTTACAACAACAACAACAACAACAACAAAACATGTTTTACATGCCCAAATGTCTCCATTGAAAGAAATTTCACAAGCAAAAAAAAAAAAGAAAAAAGAAAAGTTTTCAATAAATAATCTGGAAAAGAATGTTTGTAACACATAGGCCAGACTAAGGGTTGTAGCCTTAGTACTTCTAAATGCTCTTATAATTTGATATGAAAATAATAATCCATGCTATGGTAAATGGCAAAGATTCTAAATAATTGTATTACTGTAGAAAATTTCTATCTGGTAAATCAAGTGTACCAGTAGAAATGGCCAAGTTGTATAAAACAACTCAAGCTTCTTAGTTTCACTAAGATCAGGAAGAAACACTTTAATTTAACAAGGAAATACCTTTGACCCTTCAAACTGCAAAATAAAATCTTAATAGCACTCAATGATGATGAGTACTTTCATACAATGCTGGTAGAATTGTCAATTGCCTCAACTTTTTCCATTCTGACACTTAGTAGTTACAAAAATCCTAAATGTACATATCCTATGAAACAGAATTTTCATTGTGGAGAGTATATTCTACAGAATTGAAAGTACAAGTAAATAAGGATGCTACATATATAAAATAAATGCAAAGGAGCATTATACAGTAGCTAAAAATTTTCAAAATGACATAATATCCATTAAGAGAATGGTAAACAAATTAAGTTACATCTTAAGAGAATATTCTTAAGTATTTTTAATGGATTAGGTCTATGGTATTGACTTGGAGGAATGTCTGTGACATATTGTAAAATAAAATCAAGTATAATAATATTTATATTGTTATCTCATTTGTGCAAACCAAAAAAAGGGGAGGCCTATGCATTTATGTGTGTGCACATAAGGAAAATTGTGGCAATACATACATAAAGCTAATAATATTTATTACCTTTGAGAAATAGAATTGGAGGAGGAAGTGGGGAAACTAGTATATTTTCCTTCATACACTGCTTTATTTTTTGTTACAAAAGAATATATTGTTTTTGAAATAGAAAACAGTAATACTTTTATTTAATATGGAAGAAATATCACCTTTTTTTAGTTACCAAAAATAAAGTAAAACTACTTAAAGGCATTTTCCACTCTGAAAATACTTTATCCCAATTCCCCCACAGTCTATTAGGAAACAACAGATGGCACTTTCCCACTTCTAGAGCCACTCCATGTAAATACAAGAGAAAGAATCCTTTCTCCCCACTGATTAGAAAGTCTGTCACAGTGGAAGCTGGGCTCTTTGGAAACTATGTTTTGGAATCAGGGCCAAAGGCCATTGTTGACGCCAGAGGTCAGATGACAGAGGGTATGTTCATCATCCAGGGTGTGTAACTTCAACTGAAATATGAAGAACCTGGTTTCTTTTGTGGCTCATAAACCAGTTCTAAAGGCATTTCCCAAAAATGAAGTCCAAAATGTTTGGGCAGTAGCAGCCACTTTAGTGTAAGTATTTTTCCCCAAGGTTGCTATTTGGAAGGACAACACTCAACCACTTCAAAGTCGTTCTAGTCTGTTGATGTAAAAATATTCTGGGCTGTTGATATAAAAAACACAAAAAGTCAGCTTCATTTTATAGCCACATCAAGTCTGCTAAGTGCAATAACTACCTAATCCTGGATATTTGTACTTTTAATTCAACCTCAGAGGGTAATTGCTTCAAGTGACTTTTCAACTTGCTTTTGCAGAGTTCCTCTAATGTCACTACATCCTTAGAGCACTGAGCCCTGCACATTTAAAACTAACCTCATATAGAAAGTCCAAAGGTTATTGTGGTACTATTACCACCCTTACTGAACAAGGTTACTTTGAGTGTGTATCTACTATGATCCCGGTATTGTGTCAAGTGATAAAGAAATAGAGTCACCAGGTGATCAATTTGCCTAAGCTAGTACGATTTGAAGCTGGAGATTGAAACCAGTCTGATTCAAAAGCCCTTTGCCCTTAACCTCTCTATTATTTGGCCTTAAGGACCACAAAAGTTCTATAGCTTCAGCTCTCAGTCCCATTCATTCATGAATGCATGTATTAATTCTACCAATCATACTACTTACTATTATGTGCACCTACTATATACCTACTGTGTGTAAAGCATTGTGCTGGGGATACAGAGAAAAATGAGATGCCATTTCTATGCTTGAGAAACACACTCTGGTGTATGATATATATAAATGACCATAGATCCAATATAGCATGATTATATGTATATATATATATATATATATATATATATATATATATATATATATATATATATATATAACTAGGGATGCATGGGGTTATACATAAGAAGCATCCAGCCCTACCTGGCAGCAAGAAGAAGACAGTTTCAGGTTCAGAGAAGGCTTGGAAGGAAAAACAGCTTCTCAGCATATCTAAAGGTCAAATCATGGATAATCAACTTTCTTTATAATTTCTGTTAGAATCTAGAAAGTGTAAGATATAAGAAAGTCCCTAAAAGAGGAAAGGGTGGTAAGAACCACATGACAAGAATGCAATCTTCCCTGAAAAATGGTTAATGACCTTTAAGTTCCTAAAATTACTATGTGATCACTTATTAGATTACTTATTAGATATTTTCCCTCATTTAATTGGAAACAAAAGCAAGGCACTTGATGGATTGTAAGAAGTCCAAAGCTATCAAGAGCATGGGAGTTCCTTGAATTGCTTGAAATATGCAATTTTTTTTGGCCAAGAAATTTTAGCTCTACACTTTTTTAAAAATTTGCTCTTTTCAGATATACATGACAGTAAAATGAATTTTGATGCATTATACATACATGAAGTATAATTTATTCTAATTAGAGTCCCATTCTTGTGATTGTACATGATGTGGAGTTTCACTGTTCATGTATTCATATATGAACATAGGAAAGTTATGTCCAATACACTCTACTGCCTTTCCTATTTCCATTCCACCTCCCTTCCCTTCATTCTCCTTTGTCTAATCCAATGAACTTCTATTCTTCCCTGTCCCCGCTTATTGTATGTTAGCATCCATATATCAGAGAGAACATTCAGCCTTTGGTTTTTTGGGACTGGCTTATTTCATGTACCATAATAGTGTCCAGTTCCATCCATATACTGGCAAATGACATAATTTCATTCTTCTTTATGGCTGAGTAATATCCCATTTTGTATTTGTACTACATTTTCTTTATCCATTCATGTATTGAAAGGCACCTGGGTTGGTTCCATAGCTTATTTTATTGTGATTTGAGCTGATATAAAACATTGATATGGCTGTGTCACTGTAGTATGCTGATTTTAACTCCTTTGGGTATATACCAAGAAGTGGATAACTGGGTCAAATGTTGGTTCCATTCCAAATTTTCTGAGGAATCTCCATATTGCTTTCTATAATGGTTGCACCAGTTTGCAGTCTCACCAGCAATATATAATAAGTGTACCTTTTCCCCCACATCTTCACCAAAGTTTATTGTTACTTATATGCTTGATAATTGCCATTCTCCACACTTAATTTTGCAGGTCATACAAAGATTATGTTTGCCTATGGTTTATTTATAATAATCTGATTTTTTAATTTCTTGATTTTTTCTGTAACCAGAGATATGAAAAATTGTGATCTATATGTGTAATAAGAATTGCAATGCATTCCACTGTCATATATAAATAAAAAAAGTTAAACAAAGAACTGAAGAGGGTTATAAAAACAGTTGAAATGATAGAAATTAGACAGCACTTTAGAATGCTTACTTGATTTACTAGTTGAAAGAATTAGAAGTCATCTCTACATCAATTTTCCAAAGGTGAATTGGCCCAAAGGTGAATTGCAAAAATAGAAGAGAATGTATCAATTAAATAAAATAATTTTAATCAAGAGTAGACCAGATAAGGATTCTCTCCAGACTGCTTCAACCAATCAGGAAGGAATTTCTTCACTGAGGAAATAAGATTGGATTATTTACATCACATATGCATTCCTCGGTTTCACACATAGACTTTCAAAAGACATATCTTGTGTGTGAATTGCTCCATAAATCTCTATCTTGAGAAGGACATTTCTAACATTTCCAGAGTGCACGCAGCACAGGAGGGCTTAGGGATTTTACCTAAAGCAATTCCTCCTGTGGATGAGGTTGAGAATTTTAGAGACAAATCAGCATTAACACTTTCCCCTAAATATTTAAACATGATCTTGCCATAAAATGTAAGGACTACTTCTGCTTGAAATTGAATTGTTCTCCAAACAATTATGCATTCAGCTGCATAAATGAAAAAAGTTACCAATTTTCTAATTTGGTTCCAAGTAAAATTCAGAAATATCTACATATTTCCTCCTCTTTCTAAGCTTATTTCCTATTTCACTCACTCCAATATCTGTGTGGCATTTGAAGCCTGACACAACCACCATCTTGCCCCAAATCTGTCTCCAAGCAATTATATGGCACTTTGAAGATGAGGAAAGATGCTTTGGTCCCTTCTTGGAAACTCTAAAGAGCAGAGTTCTGAAGAGTGTGTTCCTTGCCTGTTAGTTTTCTGTCAAACACTGACAACACTGACGTAGGCAAACAGGGAGACAAAGGACCAGTTGGATGACTGTAGAATCAGTCACCTTACATGGTGTGCAAGTTTATTCCCAAACAAGTCACTTGGAGCAATTATCAAAGACAACCAGGGTTTATTCTGAGAAGTGTCAGCAGTCTCAGTCACTCTTTCTTCCCTGGAAATCATTCCAAAGAGGATCTGAGAGGTTCATTTTCAGTGGTGGAACCAGAGAGCACATTATTCACTGGCGAGATGAGCTGACTGCATATTATCCATTGACATTTATTCCCCAGGAAGACCATCAAAATGCAGCTGTTGGGATAATCATGGGAAATGTATTCTCACACATGTAAGATGGTCCTCTTCAGAGGAAAGATCTTACAACTGAGGCAGAGCTTATTTATGATTAAGTGCTGAAGCCCCATTTGAAGAATACTCCCCAATGGTTGTTTTGACAAAGAATCTCAAGTGGTAATGGGAGGACTAGGGGAAAAACTACCCCAGACCTTACATGACAAACAGCTTGCTCAAGACATGGATCAATTGCACCAAACAGTAGGTATTTCCTGTCATTATTTAGGAGCAATGTCTCCCTTTCACCGAATTTTGACTGTAAATAGGAAATATAAATAGGTCCTTTCAAAACTCTGGGCAATTAACTCCAGCATTCAAAGTTTCCAAACTCTTTCTGTGACCTTCTCTATGATCTCTAACAACATTGCTCATTTTAGGGAAAAAAAAGACATTTATTTAAGTGTGCTCTTTAGGTACTCACACTGACTTAATAATGTTTGGTAATGTATCAACACATTTTTGAAATACAATTGATTTTAGTCACTTCCCACAGGTGAGAAGTCAGATAGCACCTGAGTTCATCAGGATAATAGTCTGTAGCTTATAGTTGGGAAGAAGAAAAGTCATTGGATTGTATCAGAACACAGGAAGGTTAGTAAGGGAGAGTTTGAATGCTAGCCAAAGGAGTTTTATCCCCCGCTAAAAAATATTTTCCTCTGCCTATAAAATTCCTAAGTGTTTTTGATTTTGTGTTGTTGTTGTTGTGGGTTTAGTACTGGAGATTGAACCCAGAGCTGCTTTACCAATGAGCCACATCCCCAGTCCTCTGTTTCATTTAAAATATATTTTTTATTTTTAATAGCTACAAAGTAATGCATATTTATGGGGTACAGTGTGACATTTCAATACATGTATGCACTGTGTAATGATCAGATCAGGATACTTAGTATGTATCATCACCTTAGACATCTATCATTTAATTATGTCTATTCTTTTATAATTAAATTTACTGTGATAAAATGCATATACTGTAAAATTTTCCATCTTTTTTTTTTGACACTGAGATAGGATCTCACCGAGTTTCCACAACTGGCCTTGAACTTGCCATCCTCCTGCCTCTGCCTCCCAATATGCAGGGGTGACAGGAGTGTGCCACTGCACACAGCTCCAAAAAATCTTAAGTTCTGAAGCCTAGGTAAAGTTCCATATCTTCTGAAAAACCTTCCTTGAATTCCACAGATGAAGGCCATCTTTTTTCTAATCATTAGCACCCACACTAATACTGGTCTGTGTACAACTTGCATTGCTTTATTAACCTCACATCCCCAATCAGATTCTAAGGTCCTCAAAGACAGAAACTATGTATGGTATGTTCCTCATTAGATACTCTCCCTTCTATACACAAGCACAATACCTGCAAGAGTGTCTTTACACAAGAGACAATAAATGTTTGTTAATTATCTGTGTATCAGTAATAGACTCTTCTGTGGGTGGGTAGGCTTTTAATGAAGGAAAAGGCCTCAGAATAGTTTTGAGGCAACAGTAATGAAAAAAAAATCAGATTTCCACCCAAACTAATCAATCATATTCCAGTACAATGAGCTAAATTGATTGGTCTAACATGGAGAATTTATGGAGATGTGGCTATTTAGGAGAATAGTGATAACTTTCATTTCCTTTATATGCACATGTAGCCATACTAGTTGAATAATCTATCAGTTAAGGGACTATGCTTTATGGACCATTATTTTCTACTTTTCAAATGGGAAGATCAAAAGAACCGTGAACTCAGGAAAACCAAGTTCAAATTTAGTCCCTGGTCTAGGTGATTGATGGGCTAGTCACTTTATTTCTTTATATCTGTTTCCTCATCTATAAAAAGATGGTCAATAGGACTGGGGTGGTAGCTCAGAGGTAGAGAGCTTGTCTAGCACATGTGAGGCCCTGGGCTCAATCCTCAGCACCACATAAAAATAAACAAAATAAAAAGATGGTCAATAACTCAAAAATATTAAGATAATGAAAAGTCATAGTATCTTAAAGATGGCTAAGACAGGTCTAAATAGACAGCAGGAAATTTTCTCCACAAATGCAGGGTAGTGCCATAGGTACATCATGCCAGGTATAAATGATAGGCATCAGGAACAGTCTCCTGCTGCAGGATTTATCTATATGACAAGGCCAGGCATACTGTAACTTATGAATCCAAGCTGTGTTGAAACCCAAGGCAGTGTTTAGCTGAACACTATTTCAGTTCATCCTTATGCCATTCAAGTCTTCATAAAAGAACAATATCCTTTTAGGGCAATGAATTTTATTGAATACCATAAATATAAACTGTCACTTCATCTCAAAGTTTTCATGTTTGGTATTACTTAATTTCTTTTTTGGTAAAATGTTCAAATGATTTTAGCTGCAGAGGTTATGTTTTATTACTGTGTATTAGAGGAATAGGGGGATGAAGATTAATTACTTTGGTCAGACAAGTATAAGGACCCAAAAGAAAAGGAAAAAGCCCTACTAAAAACTTGCAGACAATATTAAGTGAATGAATGGGTTAAGCCAGAATTTTAAAAATGCATACTGATGGGCTGGGACTGTAGCTCAGTGGTAGAGAACTTGCCTAGCAAGTGTGAAACATTGAGTTCAATCCTCAGCACCACATAAAAATAAATAAATAAAATAAAGGTGTTGTGCACATCTACAACTACAAAAAAAAAGTTTAAAAATGCATACGGATATTTATTTACTTAACAAACTCTTTTGATGTGTACATACTCTGTTAGGAATTTGTGCCAGGTGCTGCTTCAGTGGAAGACAAAAACAATGGTTCTGATTCTCGATTCAGGGCTCTGTCTCCTGTCCTTCTTCCTTTCCTGGAAACCAAGATTAAGATACTGGGGAGACAAGGGCAGTAGTTCAACTTCTTCGAGCCTCCAAGTCAAAACCCAACAAGTCATGCCAGGATTAGACCATCCGACAGGGTTAAAACTCATGCTCAAATCTTCACCCTGTTTTATAGTCATCAAAGGCAAAGGGCACAAATACCAAAGAGACAAGTTAAAAGAAAGTGAGAAAAAAGCAAGCAAAAAATGATATTAAGAATGTAAACAGGAGAGGACAAAAAATAGCCATGAAAATCATATTAGTCAGCCACAAAAAGGTCAAATGACTCAAACTTTCCATGAGCTTTCATAGACTATATGATACTTCTTTCTTCAGCCAAAGCTGGTGTTCTTGGATCTCCATAGTTCTCATCCATTATGGGGAGGCCCAGGGATAGCCACTAACAATATGGAAGCCCCAAATATTTAATTATTATTGGTATCTAAAGATAGGAAAGGGAATTTTCTGCAGGGCTTCAATAAGCATTTGTTTAATGGTCCTTTAGTAAGCACTGGGGGATCTAAAATGAGATAATGGGCATCTCTATGGTAGAATAGAATATAGCAACTTGTTATCCAAAGGTGTTTGACATTTGAAAATCCAGATAGTAATACAATATACAGGACATATTTTGGCACATAACAATATCAAGACAGAATCTCATTGAGTTGCTTAGGGCCTCGCTAAATAGCTGAGGCAGGCTTTGAATTCGCTCTCCTCCTGCTTCAGCCCCCTGAGCCACTGGGATTACAGGCACGCACCACCATGTCCAGTTTTACATTTTAATCCAAGAAAAAAATAAATAACTACGATAACCTTGTAAATATATATCAAGACAGAGTTGAGGAGGTAGTATAGAAAGTTAAAAAAAAAGGCTAGGACCTAGTGACACTAACTCTAGGGATCATAGAGATACAAATCGCCTACTTTGTAAAAAGGGGGCATGTAAATTTTTTGCCTGGATTGCATTTTAGGACTATATTCCAAGAAGATGGACCTTCATGCAGTTGAATTCACCTGCCTATCCCAACATCTAGGAGGAATGAAAAGACATGTAACTGTGGGTGAGGCTTACCTGCAGAATTGAAATCAGCCATCTGAATTTGGATTTGACATTTTAGGGGTAAGTTGATCAGAAACCATTATATAAGAAACTATAAATTTTACTATTTGGCTCCTTGTCTGCTATTTGTGTTCTCCCACAGTAATTATCCTTAAAACGTCTAAAGCAGGAAACAAAAAAAATTCCTGTAAAACACAAGACAGTAAATATTTCAGGCATTGCAGACCATATTACAAAGTATCACAAATACTCACCTGTTGCCATTGTAGTGCAAAAGCTGCCCTAGATGACATTTAGATCACTAGGTGTGACTGTGTTCCAATAAAACTTTATTTGTAAAACCAGGCAATGTCCTAGATTTGGATGGTGGACTGTAGATCACTGGCCCTCTGCTCTAGACTCCCAAATGACCTTTTTCTTATCATTAGCAACAGCTGCCTAAGTGAGGGACCAAAGAGATTGCAAGCAACTCTACAATCAAGTTTAAGGTGAAAAAATCCAAGTAGGCAGCTATGGAAGAAAGATAAATAGGCAGAGACCTCCAGCCCTGCTACTGCTGCTGCTGCTACGAGAGAGAGAGAGAGAGAGAGAGAGAGAGAGAGAGAGAGAGAGAGAGAGAGAGAGAGAGAGAGAGAGAGAGACATCTCAGGAAGCAAATGTGGCTCTTAGAAAGGACACTGAAGTCAACTAGAGGAAATCCTTGTGGGGGACTCTCTGTTCAGAGCCTCAGATGTGGTACCTCTCAAATCATAGCACAAAACTACCTCTTCTACTTACCCATGGGCCCAATTCTGGGAAGAAAAATGTGTAGGCATCAAAAAAGGAAAAGTGAGCTCAAGGGAACTTTGAAACAAAGAAATCTAAATTCCCTTTACTGAAACAACTTGGGCAAGAAGAAAGCTGAGAAAGTGAGAGTGCCTGGGACGCTAGCACAGGGCATTGAGGCTTTGAAAGAGACTTTAGAATGCAGTTATACTAAATGCAGTTGTACTAAATAATTATAATAGCCAAATAGTAACTAGAAGTCATTAAAAGAAGTCTTTTAGAGGTCTGAATTGGACTGTTGCATTTTCCTTGAACTGCTCTGAGTGTACAAATGTTACAATTTGTCCTTCAGGGTTCTTAGGGACTAACAAGTATGCAGATCAACTCCAAACCACACTTGAAATGCAAACTAGATTTATTCGGGTGAAACAACATGCACATATGCTTAGAGATGGTCTATTGGGACTTTTTCTCAACTGTGCCCTACAAATAACAACTTGATCCTAGACATGCAGCCAAATTTTGTAGAATTTGACAGTAGTCCCCATAGAAACATAATATTCTATTTCTCACTCTGTCTTATGATATTCTAGTAGACACTCGAAGGTGAAGGCCCTTAGAAGCCAAAAAGACTTTCTATCCCAAGGAGAAAGAGTTACAATGGGATAACAACCCCGACTTTAGCCTGCTCCAGGTCAAAATGATCTGATCCTGTTTCTTCTGAACTTTCTCCAGAAAGAGAAAGGCACACCCAGGAGGACTGTTCCAACTTAGTCACAACCAAGGGATAAGCCAACTAAGCAACTTAAGGGGAGAGGGGAAGGGAGGTTTACAAAAACACACCCTCAAGCATGTGCATCCACTCTGAAGCCAAAATGAATCTGAAGAAGAAACAACTTCTTATTTTCCATTTCTCATTAAGTTTTCTCTCTTTTGTTGTGTGAGCAGAAGACAGTCTCCTTGGTGAATAAGGAAGGCTTTAAACAGAATCTAGACAGAGCTAATGAATCAGACATGATGGAAAATCGGTGACTCCGATTCATTAACTCAGGTCCATGACCCTTCAATGGCAGGGAACTAGAAATTCTACTCTCTTCGTTTATGAGACCATCTGAATAAACTGGGATAACTTAGAAAAACTAAGACTTTTCAAACACACTCATCTCAATCATGTGCCTGTAGATTTAACTTAAATCTAAAGAGACTCCATCTATATCAGACTTGTTTGCATAATCAGAGACATGTTTGATATGTTAAAAACAATGCTTCACATTGTTTATGTGGCCATATCATCAACTAACTCATGATCTCTTCTTTACATCTTAGTAGCTTCCAGAGTCTGGCACATGGTAGTCTTTCAATAAATATTGGTTGGATTGAAACATGTATTCAGCCATGGTGCCTCCCTCCTTCCTTTCTATTTTTCTCCCTTTCTGCCTTTGTCCCCTCCTTCCTTTTTTCTTCCTTATAGCAAGAACTTATCTACAAAAATAGTCAACTATTTTGACTGAATAGACAAGAAACCATTTAGATCTATTCTGCCTACCTGAGAATTGACTAGTAAAATTATTTCCAAAACCTGTAAAAATTGTAAAATATGTCTAAGAAATTATACTAGGATAGAAAATGAACCTAATTTGTGGCAAGAGAGATTTGTTCTTGACAACAAAATGTCCTTCTTTACTGACACACATTTACTAACTGAAATCAACAATTCACTTAGAAGATGAGTAGACATACTTGAGTTCTATGCCAGATCTACTACTCATTTCCCTACGTAAACCTGGGCAACTCACTAAACTGAGTCTGAAGTTCCTCAACTATAAAGTAGAATAGTGAAATATTAATGCTTATTTTGAATGGTTTGTGGCAAGGATTAAAGTAAAATGAGATCATTGCATAGATCATTACTCGTAAGTTAAAAGCCAGCCTTAGCAATAGCAAGGTGCTAAGCAACTCAGTGAGACCCTGTCCCTAAATAAAATACAAAATAGGGCTGGAAGATGTGGCTCAGTGGTCAAGTGTCCCTGAGTTCAATTGCCAGTACTGTCCCTCAAAATATTGTTATCTTGCATGCATGTACAAATATGTAACAACAAATCCCATCATTATATGCAACTATAATGCACCAATACAAAATGTGGAAATCAAAATATAAAATAAAATAAAATCCATTTTCCTAAATAAATTTTTAAAAAAGAAAAAGAAGAGCTCTTGAGTTAGTGTATAAAACAGCTACTTACGGAATGTGACCAACGAAGTACTGTGAAAGTCCAGAGGAGAAAAAGTAGCTAATTACCTTGAGATGGGTTATGATAATTTTGAAAGCTAGAGAAGACAAAATTAGGATGGACTACAAGGCTAGACCTTGTCTAGGGAGCACATTCCAAACTAGAAACAATATAAAACAGAAATCAGGGTAATGCCTGATTAAAATTTTCAGTGACACTGAGCACTTGAAAACTATGAAGCTCACCCTCCATATGTAATTCAAATTTATTTTTTTCTATTTTTTTTTATTTTTTAATATTTATTTTTTAGTTCTTGGCAAACACAACATCTTAATTCAAATTTAAAACTAAGAATAAAGCTGAGCATGGTGGCATATGCCTGCAACACCAGCTCTAATGAATCTGAGCCAGAAGGATCTGCCAAGTCAAGGCCAGCCTTCGCAACTTAGGAAGACCCTGTATAAAAATAGAAAAAGGGCTGATGATGTATCTCAGTAGTAGAACACCTCTGCGTTCAAACTCTAAGTTCAAAAACTAAGAATAATGAAGAAAGTGCTAATAAGTGCTGTATTCCTTCAGAGAAATAACAAATACTTAAATGTGTTTATGGTATAAGCACTTTACATATGTCAATTCATTTAATAGTCATAACAATCCTATGAGACAGATATCATTATAAGTATTTCACTTTACAGATTTGAAAACTAGATTACATAGAAGTGAAGTAACTTTCCCAAGTTCATACTGTTGATAGGTATCAAAGACAGTATTCTGAACCCATTTTATGGTCTTAGTTGCTATGTTATATAGTCTCTTCAACATGACACTTTCTCTCTCTCTCTCTCTCTCTCTCTCTCTCTCTCTCTCTCTCTCCCTATCCCTCTCTCTCTCTCTCTCCCCCTTTCCAATCTATTTTCCTCTTCCTCTTCCTGTTTGGTCCATCCCTTTTTCTCTTTCTCTCTTCCTCCATGCCTCCCTCCATTCTTTCCTTTCTCCCTTCCTTCCTTCCTTCTCTCCTCCTTCCTTCCTTTCTGTCTTCTGAGAAATCAAATATTAGCAAATTGGTCCTTGTGGCTTATTTTCTCAAATACAACTTTAAATGTTTTGCAAATGTATTCATGCTTCTCAAAAAAACTGATATGTGTGGTTGTATGATGACAGTATATGAAGTCAGAAGCTATACAAGGCCCATCGATTTTACTTAAGCATATATGGTTATATGGAGCTAAATTTTATTGAGTACTAATATAAGTAAGGCATTTAGGCCTCAAAACAACCACATGAAGTAGATATTGTCATTCCCACTTTAGTGATAAGGAAACTGGGGCTTATAGAAACTCATTAACTTGTCCAAGGTAACATAGCTAGTTAAAAGTGGAGGCAACCTAACTTGAAGCCTAACTTTCCTTGGAGCCTAGCTTAACTAAATTAAGCCAAGTTCTCTTAATCACTATATTCCATGGCTTTAAGGCACAGACATATATTAGAAATTTTTGTGTACATATCACTTTTAAGAAATGTCAAACTTCTAAGCTATTTCAAGGTACAACCTCAGATCCCACTGATAATGTAAAAATGCACTATAGTCAGCCACTATGGTTACTGTAGCAAGAAAAAAATAAGAAGCCCCAGAAAAAGAATTAGAGGAGAACGTTGTGGCTCAGTGGTAGAGTGCTTACCTTGCAAGCATGGGGCACTGGGTTCAATCATCGTCACCATAAAGGTATTGTGTCCATCTATAATCAAAATTTAAAAAAAAATCAGAGGAGGGCTGGGATTGTGGCTCAGCAGCAGAGCGCTCGCCTAGCACATGCGAAGCCCTGGGTTCTATCCTCAGCACCACATAAATAGAAGTGAATAAAATAAAAGTATTGTGTCCAACTACAACTAAAAAGTAAAGTTTTTTAAAAATTAAGAAAGAATTAGAGGAGACTGGGAGATTGAATGACCTCAGTTCATTTCGACAAATGCAGATGGTCTTGTAAACATGATTCTGGTTGCTTGTATTAATCAAATTCACAAAAAGAAATGATGGTACATTCAAGTTAGGAAAACTTGAGAAGGGTTAAATTAAATGGCTATAATATTAAACCAGATTGGATATAGGGGACACATAATGGATAGTACAATAACTAAGAGCTGTGGCAACAAAGTTGTTGCCAACCGTAAGCCTGAAGGGAAAAGGGGAAGAATGGTTACAGGAAGGCAGAAAGAGAGAATAGTGTAGAGAAGGAGGACTTGAAAGAAGCAAGGATGTTTTGTTGAGAGACACAGCTATCCCAGAGACCCCTCATAGGGAGACAGCCAAAGGAACCAATTTCCTGACCTTATTCCCGTTTTTGCCTCTGACCTCTTATGGGAGATCAGGTCAAACTCAACCAGATGTCAGAGGGCAGGGGAGCTGGTTAATGTAATCCATACAGCTCAGATTATGGAGGGAAAAGAGCAGGGAAGAAAAGGACATAAAGTGGATTTGGAAAGGGCAAATAGAAGACACAGAGCACAGTTCCCCTGTGAATTTGCTGTTGCAATAGAGACCTAACAGACTCTCCTGTTACCACAGTCTTATTCCACTGATACCATAGAGACTCAAGATAAATGTCTTTCAATAGATCATTCTAGCCCATAAATATTAAACTTATAGTATATTAGTTAAGATACTGCTAGGTGCTCTATTAGATAAACTCTAAGCTTTCAGTGTCATAATACCGTAAAAGTATTTCACAGTTCAAAGGAAGTGTTTCTGATTATAAAGGGCTTCCACATGGGCATCAAGGAACCTGATCCTTCCATCTCGTGCCTCTGATCTCCTCTTAGTCCCCTCCATTCAGCCAGAATATAGGGAAATAGATTAGAGTTGCTATTTCTTAACTACTTTGCTCTAAAATGTCTCACAGCAATTCTTCTAAAATTCTATTAGTGAAAACTAGTCATATGCCCCATCTAAATGTGAGGGAGGCTGGGAAATGCAGTATCTGGCTGGATAGTCACTGTCCAACATGGAATGAAAACAGAAATCTTTAGAGGTCAGTTAGACATTTTTGTCACAGATTGCTTGGAAAATTGATATAAATTGAAGTTCTTTATTCAGACTGACAATATCCTATCAACCATTTAAACAGTTATCACAGTTATCTGTATGGCACTATGTAAAAGAGACAAGTTAGCAAGCCTGGTAACTGCACTTTAAAGGTACATGTATTTGCAAAGGCATCTAAGTAAAAACGTTAAAATTGAATCAATTACTCAGCTTTGTACAGTTCCGGGTGCTTGATACCTTAGAAACAGAAATATGAGTGTCTAATTTAACTCCTTCATTTTTAATCTACGTATTTCAAGCCCCCTACATAAACTTAAATAGTTCTATTATTGAAACTAAAATTAATCCATTTGTTTTGTCAAACCAGTAGCTTATTTCTTTATTCAGAAAACAGAGTCAAACATCTTTTTTTTCCTGTAGCTGTTATAACAGCCTTGGGTCTCCTAATCACTACATACTAAACTTCTTTTCCTCTCTTCAGTATCTGAAAGTCACTCATTTAATCCCAAGAAATAGTTATTAAAGAGCCTAATTTGGGGGTTTATATTTCATCCATGGTGAGGGGGGTGTGCTTGCTGGCTCTCTCTCTCTCTCTCTCTCTCTCTCTCTCTCTCTCTCTCTCTCTGTCTTTCTTTCTCTCTCTAACTCTCTCTCCGTCCCTCCCTCTCTCCTTCCTTGTTCCATGATGTCTTGAGCTGCTTTCCTCTGCCATACTCTTCTGTCACACCTCCAATCCAGAGAAATAGAGTCAACCATCTATGAACTGAGACCTCTAAAACCAGGAGCAGTAAATAAACTTTTCCTCCTCTCAAAAATATAAATAAAAAGGAGCCTAATTTTATTATCTTGTGAAAAGAAAAAATATTCCAATTAGTTACATGTAATTCTACCCCAGGGTTCCAACCTTTAATTCAACTTGTATTGACTTTGGCCTTTTTAAAATCTTCCACATGTCCTTTAAGAGCACCTTAGTTATTTTATTCTTTAAGGTTAAATTTTTCTTTTTCTTTTTTTTTTTTTTTAAAGGGCAGTGGCACACAGGTCAGGTTTAGTTTGAAAAGCCAAAAGCTGCCCAGCAGAACAATTAGCAAAGAAACTGTGAGAAAGGTTGGCATCCATAGATATAAGCTAACATCTGCATTCCTGAAATGCCAGTCTCTAGTTTTGCTGGGAAGAAAAGTTACATTTCTAGCGATATGAACATGTGACCTTTTTTTTCCTTTAGATTCAGAAAAGGATGTAATGAGGTTTCATATAAATAAGGCAAGAGTTACTGCCTGGCCTGCTAATGAGGGCATGACACAAAATCTTTGGATGCTATGTAGGGAACCTCAGTAACTGAAGTCCATAGTTACTTTAAAAAGTTAAAATTCACCTGTGAAACACTTAAACTCACCTTCCACCCAGAAAAGAACTGCTCCCAAGGAGCACGATCCACACTTCCTTTCCTTGGCAGCTATGCCCTGAATATGTCTCCCAAAGTTCATGTGCTGGAAACTTTATCTCCTATCCAATAGTGTTAATAGGTGAGACTTTTCAGAGGTGATTAGGTCATGAGAGCTCTGTTCTCATGGAGGGCTAATGCTATTATTGCAAGGGGGTTAATATCACAAGAGTAGATTTATTATAAAAAGTAATTTGATTCCCTCTTGCTTACTCTTATGCTTCTTTCCATTTCTACCTTCTGCCATGGCAGGGTACAACATAAGGACTCTCACCAGATTCTAGCACCTTGATATTAGACTTTCCAGCCTCCAGAACTGTGATAAATAAATTTCTTTTTTTATAAATTATATTATACATTTCTGTTAAATTACCATATATGAAGTCACAAAATTTCCATCAAATTTCCTTATAAATTACCATCTGTGGTGTAGTAGGTCCCCCTTATCTTTGAAGGACTCATTCCTAGACCCTTGGTGGATGCCTGAAACCACAGATAGTACCAAACCCTATATAGACTGCTTTTCCTATGTATATGTAACTATAATAAGGGTTAATTTATAAATTATGCATAATAAGAGATTAACAAAAATAATAATAAGTTGAAACAATTATGACAGTGTACTATATAATACAAGTTATGTAAATGTGCTCTCTCTCTCTCTCTCTCTAAGTTATTGCACTGTTTTCATCCTTCTTGTGATTATACAATAACTGTGTGATGAATGGGATGAAGTAAGGTGAATGGTATAGACATTGTGATGCTACATTAGACTACTTAAGGGCTACTAAACACAAACATTATGCTACCAAGAAAGTTGATCTAATAACTGAGATAGCTCCTAAGTGACCTACAGGTAGGTAGTATATGTATGCTGGACAAATGGATGACTCATGTCTCCATTGGGTTGGATAAGAATGATGTGAGATTTTATTATGATTGGAATGGCACACAATTCAAAATGTATGAACTATTTATTTCTGGAATTTTTAATTTAATATTTTCAGAACACAACTGACTGAATACATTTGAAACCTCAGAAAGTAAAACTGGATAATGAGGGACTACTGTATAGTAACACCAAATGCACTGACATTGGCCTTTCCTTAAAAGATAAGAATTAGTTTATATAAATTATATAGATATATCAATATATAATAAAAGGAATAAGAGCTTGAACCCTATTACAAAAACCTTGATTATGTAGAGACTACCATTGCTACAGTCATAACAATGCTGATCAGACAAAATTAAAATGAAATATTTGACAAAATTTCCTGAACATGGCTACGCTGATTGGCCATACTTTCTCTAGCACAACCACTTTATCATTTAAAAAAAAAATTGAAGGGCCTAAAAATAGCATACATTGGGGAAGAAGGGTTTACATCAGTCCAGAAATCAGCCTTGAGGTGAGTTAGAATAGGTAGCCGATTATGTAGTGTTGCAGCATTCCAGAAGGCCTCTCTGCCCAAAATAACTATCCTTCCTTATTTCTGTGCCTAAATTCCTCTCCAGAAAGCCAAAGCTCTTCCTTTCACAAATAGAAATGAGATGAAAATATTAATCTCGTCAAGGTGCCTGGAACTATGGTGCCTGTTGAAGTTTAGATGGTGATAGTAATAGAAAAACAAGACCTCAGCGCTGAGCAACCATGTTCTTTAGATATTCCCATAAAGCTCATCTGTTTAACTGAAGAGGGAATCAGAAAAAGAAGATTCAGACAGTAAAAAAGGCAACTTAGAAAAAAACTGCAAGGGCAATTTAAAATCTGGAGGGCTAAAACAAAAGTTCTTCTGATGTTCTGAATTTCACAGGGAAGTGGCTAAAAATTTCCTCATTTTTACTTTTCCTCCTTGGAATTTAATGAGTGTTTTCACTTGCATTTATTTTCAATTCTGGAAAATTCTCAACAATTAAAATTATGCCTCTTCATTATTTCTATTTTCTCTTCCTGGAACTCCTATTAGATGAACTTTTCAACTTTTATTCTTTCATATATGTATCTTTTTAATTTTTTTTTAATTTTCTTTTCTTTTTTATTATTAGTTGTTCAAAACATTACAAAGCTCTAGTTGTCAATGAACCTTCATTTTATTTTTATTTTTATGTGGTGCTGAGGATCAAACCCAGTGCCTCATGCACGCTAGGCAAGCATTCGATCCCTGAGCCACAACCCCCAGCCCTCATTTATCTGTCTTTCATATTTTGTTTTTCTTTAGCTCTCTGTCCTGCATTCTGGGTGACTTCCTCATTGAATAAGATCTCTCAGTCAATTCAGAAAGTCTCTCTTCAGCAATGTCTGGTCTACTGCTATGTGTATCTATTGAGCTTTTTATTCAATAATATTTTACGATATTTTTTTTTAGATTAACACAATACCTTTACTTATTTATTTATTTTTATGTGGTGCTGAAGATCAAACCCAGTGCCTCACACATGTTAGGCAAGTGCTCTACCACTCAGCCACAACCCCAGTCCTCCACAATATTAAAGTATAATTTATATACAATGAAATATATCTATATAAGTGTGTAATTGGATGAAAAATGTAATAATGTAAATGTAAATAAATAATAATAATAAATAATACATGATAATAATAAATGTAAATGTAAATAATAAAAATGTAATAATGAAAAATGTAATGATCTGAAGAGAGAATCATAAAAAATATTCTAATTAAGACACAGAACATTTCTATCAAACCAGAAGGATCTTTAATGTTCCTTCACACATGTTCTTTATATATTGTAGGTTACTTTGGGCTGGTCTATAATAGGATGTATATGGAAGCAAATATTAACTGTCTGATTTCTTCTTTTTTAGCATGCTGCTTTTGAGATTTACCCATGCTCTTGAGAATATTGTTCCTTTTGATTGTTGAGTATTTTATTGGGTAGATATGCTACCTTTTATCTATTCACCCATTGATGGATATTTAGGTTGTAGGATATTAGGTTGTTTCCTATTTTAGCTATTATAAATAATGTCACTATGAATATTTGTATGCAAGCCTTTGTATGGATCAGTGTATTCATTTCTACGGATAAATCCTTCCCAAGAGAATTACTGAATAATAGAATAGGTTAGGTCTACATTTAACTTTATAAGAAACTACTAAACTATCTTATAATTTCCCTTCCTTTATTCCACTGATCTCCCTTCTATTTTCAAAAGATCCCCTCTTTTTCATTTCCTTATTTCTCTCTGGCTTCTGAAATGGAAGAAAGCATTTCACCTTTGACTTTCTGAGTCTGGTTTATTTCACTTAGCATGATTTTCTCCAGTTCCATCCATTTACCAACAAATGACGATTTCATTCTTCTTTATGACTGAGTAAAGCTTCATTGTGTATATATAACACATTTTCTTTATCCATTCAGCTCTTGACAGACACCTGCACTGGTTCCATAACTTGGCTGTTGTGAATTGTGCTACTATAAACATTGATATGCCTGCATCACTATAGTATGCTAACTTTTGTTACTTCATTTATTTTTAATTGATTTTTAAAAAATAAATGATAGCAGGAATGCATTACAATTCTTATTACACATATACAGCACAATTTTTCATATCTCTGGTTGTATATAAAGTATGTTGACATCAATTCGTGTCTTCATACATGTACTTTGGATAATAATGTCCATCACATTCCACCATCCTTGCTAATCCCCTGCCCCCTCTCTTTCCCTCCCACCTTTCTGTCCTATCTAGAATTTATCTATTCCTCCCATGCTCCCTCTCCCTACATGCCCTTTCAGTGGATGAATGGATAAAAAAAAATGTGGCGTATATACACAATGGAATTTTACTCAGCAACAAAAGAGAATAAAATCATGGCATTTGCAGTTAAATGAATGGAGTTAGAGAAGATAATGCTACATGAAGTTAGCCAATCCCCCCCCAAAAAAAATAAAAACAAATGCCGAATGTTTTCTCTGATATAAGGAGACTTTTGTTACTTTAGATAAATGCCAACAAGTGGGAAACCTGGGTAATTCCTAGTATTTTGAGGAGTCCAAAATGGTTGGATTTATTTGAAATATCACAAATAATGTGTAATTGTACCTCTCCCTCCATGTCCTCTACAGCATTTATTGTTATTTGTATTCTTGATAATTATCATTCTGACTAAAGTTAGATGAGACCTTAGCGTAGTTTTAATTTGCATTTCACTGATTTCTGAAGATATTGAACATGTTCTCATATATTTGTTGGCCATTTGTGTTTCTTCTTTTGAGAAATGCTTGTTTACTTCTTTTAGTTAGTTAGTTAGTTAATTAGTTAGTTAGTTCTTGGGATTGAACTCAAGGCCACTTGACCACTGAGCCACATACCCAGCCCTATTTTGTTTTTTATTTAGAGATAGGGTCTCAATGAGTTGATTAGTGCTTTGCTGTTGCTGAGGCTGGCATTGAACTCATGATTCTCCTGCCTCAGCCTCCTGAGCTGCTGGGATTACATGTGTGCACCACCACGCTCAGCATTCTTCTGCCCATTTATTGATTGGGTTATTTTTTGTTGGTGTTTTTTGATGGTAAACATTTTGAGTTCTTTTACATTCTGGATGCTAATCCCGGGTTGGAGGAGTAGATGACAAAGATCTTCTCCCATTCTCTAGACTGTCTCTTCATATTCTTAATTGTTTCCTTCTCTGCACAGAAAATTTTAATTTTATGTCATCCTACCTACTGATTTTTGGTTTGGTTTCTTGAGCTTTAGCAGTCTTATTAAGGAACTTGGTATCTGCGCCAGTATGTTGGAGTGTCTACCCTAAATTTTCTTCTAGCAGTTTCAAAGTTTCTGTTTTAATTTCTAGGTCTTTGATCCACTCTGAGTTGACTTTTGTGCAGGGCGAAAAATAGGGATCTAGTTTCATTCTCTACATATGGAGGTCCAATTTTACCAGCACCATTTATTTAAAATGCTGTAATTTCTCCAACATAGGTTTTGGGCACCTTTTTCAAGTATCAGATGGCTGTAAGCATGTGAGTTTATCTCTGTGTCTTCTATTCTATTCCATCAGTCTTCATGTCTGTTTTTATGCTGATACCATGCTGTTTTTGTTACTACAGTAGAATGATTAGAGAACAGGTATTGTGATGTCTCCAGAATTGCTCTTCTTACTAAGTATTTACTTTGGCTAACCTAGGACTTTTAGTCTTCCATATAAATTTTAAGACTTCTTTTTCGAGTTCTGTGAAGAATGCCACCAGTATTTGGTGGGAATTGCATTAAATTTTTAGATCACTATTGGTAATATGGCTATTTTGACAATACTAATTCTTCTTTTCCAAGAACATGAGAAGTCTTCCCATTTTCTAAGGTTTTCTTCAATTTCGTTTTTCAGTGTTCAATAGTTTGCATTGTAGCAATCTTTCACTTACATGGTTAGATTTATTCCCAAGTATTTTTTAGGTTATTGTTGACAGAATGGTTTTCCTAATTTGTTTTCCAGCAGATGAATTATTAAAATATAAGAAAATAGCCAGGTGTGGTGGCACACGCTTATAATCCCTGTGGCTTGTGAGGCTGAGGCTGGAGCATCACAAGTTCAAAGCCAGCCTCTGGACTTAGTGAGGCCCTAAGCAATTCAGTGAGACCTGTCTCTAAATAAAATATAAAAAAGGGCTGCGGGTGTTGTCCAGTGGTTAAGGGCCCCCAGATTATATATATATATATATATATATATATATATATATATATATATATATACACACACACACACACACATAAGAAAGGTATTGATATCTGTATGTTGGTCTTGTATTCTGCTTCTTTGCTGAATTTGTTTATCAACTCAAGAAGTCTTCTGGTGGAGTTTTTGTGTCTTCTAGATGTAGAGTCATGTCATCAGCAAGCAGAGATAATTTTTCTTCTTCTTTTCTATTTGTATCCCTTTAATTTCCTTCTCTTACCCAATTGTTCTAGCAGGAGTTTCAAGAATTTTGAGAGTGAATATCCTTGTCTTATTCCTGATTTTAAAGGAAATGCTTTCAGTTTTTCTCTGTTCAGGATAATGTTAGACTTAGGTTTGTCATATATAACCTTTCTAATGTTGAGGTAAGTTCTTTCTATCCCTAGTCTCTTCACTGTTTTTAACATGAAGGGGTGCTGGATTTTGTCAAAGGCTTTGAAGTATCTATTGTAATAATCATGTTATTCTTGTTCATAATTTTATTTATGGGTTGAATTACATTTATTGATTGCAGAGTTTGAACCAACCTTGCATCCTGGAGTGAAACCCTCTTGATCATGATGTACTATCTTCTTAATGTTTTTTTTAATGTGGTTTGCTAATATTTTATTATGGATTTTTGGTTTTTGTACATCAGGTATATTGGTCTGTAGCTTTCTTTTCTTGATGTATCTTTGTCTGGTTTTAGTATCAGAGTGATGCTGGATTCATAGAATGAATTTGAGAGAGTTCCCTCCCTGTCTGTCTCATGGAATCATTTGAAGAAGATTGGCTTTATTTCTTCTTTAAAGATCTGGTAGGAGTCAGTTGAGAATCCAACTGATCCTTGGATTTTCCCTGTTGAAAGACTTTTAATTGCTGTTTCAACCTCATTGATTGATATAGGACTGTTTAGGTTTTGTATCTCTTCATGGTTCAATTTGAGTAGGTCATTTGTGTGTAGAAATTTGTTGATCTCTTCTAGATTTTGCAGTTTATTGGAATATAAATTTTCAAGATAGTTCCTAATGATACTCTTGATTTCAGAAATTTTTGTTTGTGATATCTCCTTTTTCATCTCTAATTCTGTTGATTAGGGTCTTCTTTCTTTCTTTTGGTAGAAAACAAAGAAAAAATAAACATAAAGCCAATGAATGGATGAATTTAACTAGAAGAATAATCAATTAAAGAAGACTCAATTTGTGAATTATACATTATAAATCAATCTAAATGGCAAAAAATAAAAATCATATTTTTATAATTATACTTAATGTACATGGTCTCAACTGAATAGTCAAAAGGCCATAGACTGGCCAGGTGTGGTGGCACATGCTTGTAATCCCAGAGGTTCAGGAGGCTGAAACAGGACGATCACAAGTTCAAAGCCAACCTCAGCAATGGTGAGGTGCTAAGCAACTCAGTGAGACCCTGTCTCTAAATAAAATACAAAATAGGACTGAGTATGTGGCTCAGTGGTCAAATGCCCCTAAGTAGTTCAATCTCCAGTACCCCCAAAAAAATTCATAGACCGTCAGAATGGGTTAAAAACAGGCCCAACCATATGTTGTTTGCCAGAAGCTTCTTACCTTACAAGCAAAAGCATCCATATAGTCTAAAGGCAAAAGGATGGGAAAAGATATAACAGGCAAGGGGAGACCAAAAGCAAGCAGGAGTAACCACTCCCACAAAGTAGCCTTTAAGCCAAAATTAATCTGACAAAGTAGATTAATTTTCTATTTGTATCCCTTTAATTTCCTTCTCTTACCCAATCTATCTAGCAGGAGTTTCAAGAACTATATTGAATAGAATTTTGAGAGTGGATATCCTTATCTTATTCCTGATTTTAAAGGAAATGCTTTCAATTTTTTCAGTTTCTCATGTAGATTATTGACAAAGTAGACTTTAAGCCAAAATTAATCAGAAAGATATAAAGAAAGCCATTTCATAACTGGTTGAGGGACTCATGTAACAAGAAGATATAATGATTTTACATATTTATAGCCCAAACAGAAGTGCACCTATGTACATAAAACAAACCCTTCTCAATATAAAGATTGAAATAGGCCAGGCATGGTGACACACTCCTAGAATCCCAACAGCTCTGTAGGCTGAGACAGAAGAATCACAAGTTCAAAGTCAGCCTTAGCAACTTACTGAGGTCCTAAGCAATTTAGCAAGATCCCTATCTCAGAAAGTAAAAAATATGTAAACAAGGCTGGGGATTTTGCTCAATGGTTAGGCCTCCCTGGGTTCAATAACTGGTGCAAAAAAAATTCATATAGGCCACAATACAATAATACTGGGCAATTTCAACACATTTTCTCTCACCAATAGATAGCTCATTGAGACATAAACTAAACAAAGATTTTTCAGAAGTGAAAAAAAACTATTGGAAGGACCTAACAGAAATCTATGGGCTACTTCACCCATCAACAATCAATATTTTAAGACACAAAGCAAGTCTTAGCAAGTACAAAAATAGAGATAATTCCTTTCATCCTATGTGTTCATAATGGAATGAAATTAAAAATCAACAAGATAAAAAGCAGGAACCATTTTAACACATGCAGATTAAATAATATACTTTCAAATGAGAAATGGATCATAGAAAAAGTCAAAAGAAAAAAATTTTAAAAATTTACAAACAATTGGGAACAGAGATACAACATAACCCAATTACTGGGACAGTATGAACACTAGTTTAAGAGGCAGGTTCATAGCATTGAGTACCTATATTAAAAACAAAACAAAACAATATCCAGAAAGATCCAAAATATATAACCTTATGTTATACCACAAAGGACCTAGAAAAGCAAGAACAATCTGATTCCAAAATCAGGGGAAGACAGAAAATAATTAAGATCAGAGATGAAATTGAGAATAAAAAATATAAAGGGTCAAGGCAACAAAGTTGATTCTTTGAAAAGATAAATAATATCAATAAACCATTAATCAAACTAACATTTTCCTATTAAATTGTTTTTGCTCCTTTGTCCTAAATTAGTTGACCATATCTTTGTGAGTTTATTTCTGGGCTCTGTATTTGTTCCATTGATCTATTCGTTTATTCTTTTGCCAATAGCACACTGTCCTTATTACTGTAGCTTTATAATAAGGCTTAAAGTCAAGAAGTGTTAGTGTTCCAAGATTATTCTTCTCTTTCAGTGTTGTGATAGCTATTCTAGGAATTTCAACTTTCTACATAAAATTTCAGTTCATCAATACCCACAAAATAACTCACTGAGGGCTGGTGTTGTGGCTCAGTGATAGAGTGCTCACCTAGCATGCATGAGGTACTGGGTTCTATCCTCAGCAACACATAATAATAAAATATAGTATGTCCACTGAAAAATAAATAAATAAATAAATAACTCGCTGAGATTTGGCTTGTGACTGCACTGGATAAGTTGAGAAGCATTAACATCTTAATAATATTGACTCTTCCATTCATGAACATGAGATACCTGTTCAGTCATTCAGATCTTCTTAGATTTCTTTCAGTTTTTATACTCCTACTGTTATAGACCTTGTACATATTTTATAAAATGTTGCCTAAATATTTCATTTTGACTACACCATTAAGTGGAATAGTGTGGTGGGGTTTGTTTTTCTTTTTCATTTTAAATCTTAAATGCTCACGAATAGTAATTAACTCATATGTATAAAAGTAACTGGTTTCATATATAGGAAAGAAATTGACTTTTCTATATTAACCTTGTAATATACAACATTACTATAATCACATATTAGTTCCAGAGGTTTTATTGTTGGTTGATCAGTTGGTTTTTGTTAATTCTTTGTGACTTTTCTACATACATAATCATGTCATCTCTGAACACAGGCAGCATTATTTCCTCCTTCTCAATCTTTGGCTATGTATTTCCTTTTATATCTCATTACAATGGGGAGGACTTTTGACATGATGTTGAGTAGGAATGGTAAGAGAGGATATCTTTGTCTTGTTCTTTTCTTTTTTAAAATGTGTTATTGTTTTTGTTTTTGTCTTTGTTTTTGTGGGAGTACCAGAGATGGAACCCAAGGTCATTTAACCACTGAGCCACATCCACAGCCCTTTTTGTTTTTATTTTGATACAGGGTCTCACTAAGTTGCTTAGGGCCTCAATAACTTGCTGAGTCTGGCTTTAATCTCATGATCCTCCTGCCTCAGCCTCCAAAACTGCTGGGATTACAGGCATACACAACTATGCCCAGTGCTTTATTCTAATTTTAATAGGAAAGTTTATAGTATTTCAACAAAAAATATGATATCATTTGTATATCGTTTGTAACTTATTAATTTGAAGAAGTCCCCCTCTCTAGTTTTCTGAGAGGGTTTGTTGTTGTTGTTGTTGTTGTTGTTGTTGTTTATGATTAATGCAGTTTTGAATTTTTTATCACCACCCCCTTTATTTTGGATTAGCTTCTGCATACTACAGTGGATGCATCCACATTAATGCTTATAGGAGCACAATTCTCAATAACCAATTGATGAAGCCAATCTAGGTGACTCTTAACAGATAACTGGATAAAGAAAATGTGGTATGTATACACAATGGAGTATTACTCAGCCATAAAGAAGAATGACATTATGGCACTTGCCAGTAAATTGATGAAACTAAAGATTATCATGCTAAGTGAAATAAGGCAACCCCAAAATGTAAAATGATTTTTTCTGTATCTATTGATATAATCATGTGATTTACTGTCTTAGCCTTGTTAATGCAATGTATTATTTTACCTGGTTTTTTTTTTTACTTGTAAACCAACCTCATATAACTGTAATAAATCCCAGTTGGTCATGATATATAATTCTTTTTATGTATTGTTGTATTCTGTTTGGTAATATATTTTGTTGTGTTTTGTAATTATGTCCATAAAGATATTGATCTGTAGTTTTGTTATGTTTTCATCTGCTTATGGTATAGTCAATGACAAAGGCAAATCAAAACCAAAAAAAATCACCTAAAGTAGTGATTTACCATCTTTAGCCTTGTTATGGGTAATACTGGCCTCATAGAATGTGTTATGAGATATTCTCTCTGGTCCTATCTTCTTTACCTTCAACAGCACAATGAAGACTATCTCCTATATTTTTCTAGAATTTGTATGTGTAACTTTTACCTTTAGGTCCATGACTCACTTTGAGTTAATTTTGCATATTGAGTTACTACTTTAGGTGATTTTTTTTGTTTGGATTTGTTTTTGTCATTGACTATTCTGTTGTCTCAGCACTATTTGTTGTGTGGCTCTATTTTTGCATCCAATATGTTCCATTCATATTTGTGTCTATCTTTATATCAATAGCCTGCTTTCTTGATTATTATTACATTACATATTGAGTTGTAACAGTGATCACGAAATTTTGTTCCTGTTTCTAAAATCATTTGAGATATTTTAGTTTCTGTGCATTTCTGAACAAAGTTTAGAATTGCTTGTCATTTTCTTCAAAATCATAATCTGGAATTTTTCTTGAGATTGTGCTGAATTTATAGTTCAATTAAGGAGAATCAACTCTTTGGCAATATAGATTTTCTGATCCATCAACATTGTATACCTCTCCTTTTATTTAGGTTTTCTTAATTTTAATTGAGTTTAGTTGACTTTTCTTGAATTTTGCTCTTGCAAGTAGTTAATTCACTGTCAGCTATTCTTGACCCCATCAAGCCTTGATTTTAAGCTTTATTAGTATAGGGCCAGCATAGCTATTTTTTTCTAAAACTGGGTTCTAAAACAGTGTCTAATCAACAATATTGTAATAATAATAATAATAATAATAATAATAATAATAATATCCTTTCTCTTAAGTCATTGCTTTCCTTGTATGCCAACCAAATGCCTAGGATATCAGTGAGGTCTCTCCACTATGGCTGGACCAATATTTCAACATTACCTAACACTGTGCTACCTCTAGTGTCATCATTCCACTCCCAACTCTGTTGTGATAAAGTCTTTTGGAGTCTTACTCTATACATGAGAAAACAAGACTTTGACCAAAGACACATGAAATCCTACCCCTCATGAATTTGTGGATACTCTTTATGTGCAGCTTTCTCCTCTTTGGTATCCTGCCCTGCAATTTCCAGCCACCCAAGTAGCCCCAAAGTTCATTCTCTGCCTCTTCAACTCAAGTGCATCATCATGTTCCATTTGGGATCAACTTCCCTGTGCTGTCATTGAGAAATTGTTTCCAGATTTTTAGCCAGAGTGACCAGGAGATAACCCTTCTGTTTTCTCCAAGTTCATAATCTTAATACTTTCTATTTTTTGATTCTGAAAATAGTTGCCTTATGTATTCATTCAGTTTTCTACTTGCATACAGAAGGAAGGCAATTCTGTACTTATAAGCTCCTCTATTTCAGAGTTTATTTTAAAGAATGGCAAACCCATTTTTAAATGCACAAATTAACATATATGTAATACTCAGATACAAAGAAAAAATGTAATATAGAATATATAACAACTATTAAAATCTAACAGTCAATTATATAAATAAATTATGCAAAATTATAACTTTCACTAGTAATTAAGGGAAGGCAACAGAAAGAATCAAGAATTTCTGCCCATCCAATCAACCTGGAAAGGAGAGTAAAGGAAGATGCAGTGAAACAGTCTTCTCCCATTGTTGATAACAGTTTTAAAACATATAATAGTGAAAGAACACTCTTTTTTCTGTAAGAATTTATTTTTATTTTATTTTTTATTTGTTCTTTTTAGTTATACATGATAATGGACTGAATTTTGACATATCATACATGGAGTATTATTTCCCATTTTGTAGCTGTACATGATGTATACCAACCTATTCTTAAGGTAAATCATCCACTCCTGCAAGAAAGCATTAATCCCTCTTGATTACCTAATCACTTTTTAATTAATTAATTAATTAATTAGTTATAATTTGTTACACATGACAGCAGAATGCGTTTTGATTCATAGTACGCAAATGAAGCACAATTTTTCATTTCCCTGGTTGTACCCAAAGTAGGGTCACACCATTTGTGCAATCATACATGTACCTAGGGTAATGAAGTCCATCTTATTTCATCATCTTTCCTACCCTCCTGCCATCTCCCTTCCCCTCCCTCCCCTTTGCCCTATCCAAAGTTCCTCGATTCCTCCCATGCTCCCCTCCCTCACCCTCATTATAGATCAGCACCCATTTATCAGAGAAAACATTCATCCTTTGTTTTGGGGGGATTGTATTATTTCATTTAGTATGATATTCTCCAACTCTATCCATTCACCTGGAAACGCCATGATTTTTATTCTCTTTTAGTCCTGAGTAATATTCCATTATGTATATATACCACAGTTTCTTGATCCATTCATTTATTGAAGGACATCTAGGTTGGTTCCACAATTTAGCTATTGTGAATTGTGTTGCTATAAACATTGATGTGACTATGTCACTGTAGTATGCTGTTTTTAAGTCCTTTGGGTATAAACCAAGGAGTGGGATAGCTGGGTCAAATTGTGGCTCCATTCCAAGTTTTCTAAGGAATCTCCATACTGCTTTCCATATTAGTTGCACCAATTTGCAGTCCTACCAGCAATGTAAGAGTATGACTTTTTCCCCACACCCTCGCCAAGCCAACACTTATTGTTGCTTGTATTCTTAATAACTGCCACTCTGAGGTGAGATGAAATTTCTAGCATTTTTAATTGCTAGAGATGTTGAATATTCTTGCATATATTTGTTGATTAATTGTATATCTTCATTTTTATTGATTTTTTAAAAAAATAAATGAGAGCAGGAATACATTACAACTCTTATTACGTGTATACAGCACAATTTTTCATATCTCTGGTTATATATAAAGTATATTGACACCAATTCGTGTCTTCATACATGTACTTTGAATGATGATGTCTATCACATTCCACCATCCTTGCTAATTCCCTGCCCCCTCCCTTTCCCTCCCACCCCTCTACCTTATCTAGAATTCATCTATTCCTCCCATGATCCCCTTCCCTACCGCACTATGAGTCAGCCTCCTTATATCAGAGAAAACATTTGGCATTTGTTTTTTGGGGATTGGCTAACTTCACTTAGTATTATCTTCTCCAAGGCCATCCATTTACCTGCAAATGCCATGATTTTATTCTCTTTTATTGCTGAGTAAAATTCCATTGTGTATATATGCCACATTTTTTATCCATTCATCCGTAATTAGCACTATTTACTGACAATATGATTCTATATCTAGAAGACCCAAAAAGCTCCACCAGAAGACTTCTAGAATGAGTAAATGAATTCAACAAAGCAGCAGGATATAAAATAAACACCCATAAATCAAAGGCATTTCTATATTATCAGTGACAAATCCTCTGAGAAGGAAATGAAGAAAACTACCCCATTTACAATAACCTCAGAAAAAAATGAGATACTTGGGAATCAATTTAACAAAAGAGGTGAAAGATCTATACAATAAAAACTACAGAACTCTAAAGAAAGAAATCAAAGAAGACCTTAGAAGATGGAAAGATCTACCTTATTCTTGGATAGGCAGAATTAATATTATCAAAATGACCATACTACCAAAAGCACTATACAGATTTAATGAAATTCCCATCAAAATCCCAATGTATATGTTCTTCTGAGAAATGTCTGTTCAGTTCATTAGCCCACTTATTGATTGAACTATTCGTTTTTGGGGGGTTTTTTGATGTTAAAATTTTTGAGTTCTTTCTATATCCTGGACATTATTGCTCTATTTGATTGTGTGTAGTAAAAATTTGTTCCCATTCTGTAGGCTCTTGCTTTACCTCACTGATTGTTTCTTTTGATAAGAAGAAGCTTTTCAGTTTGAAATCATCCCACTTATTGATTTTTTATTTTATTTCTTGCAATTCCTCATAGAAACAGAAAAAGCAGTCATAAAATTCATCTGGAAAAATGAGAGACCCAGAATAGTCAAAGCAGTCCTTAGCAAGAAGAGTGAAGCAGGTGGCATCACAATACTAGACCTTAAACTACACTACAGAGCAATAGTAACAAAATCAGCATGGTATTGGCACCAAAATATTGGCACTTGTAGACCAATGGTATAGAATAGAGGACACAGAGACCAACCCATATAAATACAGTTATCTCATACTAGACAAAGGTGCCAAAAATATATATTGGAGAAAAGATAGCCTCTTCAACAAATGGGGCTGGGAGAACTGGAAATCCATATGCAGCAAAATGAAATTAAACCCCTATTCTCATCATGCACAAAACTCAACTCAAAGTGAACCAAGGGCCTAAAAATTAAACCAGAGACCCTGTGCTTAATAGAAGAAAAAGTAGGCCCTAATCTTCATCATGTTAGATTAGGCCCCAACTTCCTTAACAAGACTCCTAATCACTTATTAAAATCCCTACCTCCCAACACTACCATAATAATAGTTAAATTTCAACATGAGTTTCAGAGAAGACAAACAATATTTAAACCATAGCATCTTGTATTTTATAATTTTTGTTTGTAAGGTAATTTTTAGAAGCAGTTATATTTTAGAAGGCTTTCATGTACCTCTGTGACAGTCTCTCAGCAGGACCATTTTATGTTTTCTTCTGTTGATGACCTATGAGATTTATAGGTACAAACTAGATTTTAGATTGACCTTTGGCTCAGTGTTTCTCCAATCATGTGGATAATTGGGATCTTATACCCATGGAGGCATAGATACTCTTGATGATGTTATCCTCTTTCAGCATCAAGCTTTAAGCAGGGACCCCAGTAGTGTACTGCGTACCTTATACCTCCATATAAATAACTCCTAGACTTTAGGTATGCAATCATTTTCCATGCCTTCAAAGAGTCCCTTATGGCTCCATAATCCCATTTTCTTAATAATACTTTGAGATCACTTCCTTATTTTCAAACATATCTATGTTGTTTATCACTTAATGTTGCATTTGTGTATAGTGAGAATGGGAGTGGCATACTATCTTGATGGGAAGTTTCAGTTCTAATTATTTGCCTGAGCAGCCTACACACATGACCTTGTCCAGATTCAACTTCTGCTCTTCACAACTACAATATCTCTCCTCCAAACTTAATCATAGCTAATTTAAGTAATTCTTAACACACATTGAGCATTTACAGTGGACCAGGCATTGAGTTGATACAGTATTATTAGTTTAATCATCACAACTACCCTTTGAGACAGGTTGTAATACTATGCATATTTTATATACAAGAGGAATTTAAATATTAGATGGATTAAGTAGCTGTAAATCATACAAATGATAAGTGGTAGAACCAGGTTTGAACTCAGCTATACCTAATGCACACTTATAATTTCTATGCTATATTGCCTTGCTTAGTGAATACTAAAGATTACACTTAGAGGGTAACTGGCTATCCTGGTTTGTCAGATGTGTCCTGGGCTTAGCACATTTAGTCCTGTATCCTTGGAATCACTTCAATCCTGAGTAAATCCAGAAAAAAATCAGTCACCCTACTTCATCTAGCAATAATTTGATAGTAACAACCTGTATGGTTATTACCTTCCAGGAAATGACTGGTGACAATAAGTTCAGAATTCTTTCACTCTATTGAGAAATCTGAGACCAATCCAACTATCTTTCAGTAAAAACACTCACTATGGCTTATCTAAAAGTTGCCATTATTCATAATAGCATGAAAGTACTGGTTGCTGTGGTTTACTAACATGTTTGAGGGGAAAAATGCCAGCAGAAGTGAAAAAACAGGCCTAAGTTTCTCCATCACCCTTTTATTTTTACAAATATGGCTGGAACTCTAGTACCCTGACTATATTTGACTCTGTCAAATAGTTCTTCCAATTGAAAAGTAATAAGCCAGGAACAGACAAGCTCGGCTTATAATAGTGTAATGGTAGAATGTTTGCCTAATATGCCCAAGACGTAGGTTCAATCCCCAGCAATGCAATAAAGAATGAACTGGCAATTCTTTGGTATATTTGATCATAGTAGAAATCAACCCAACATGAACTGGTGTATCCAAATGGGATTTAAGAAACCAGGATTATTTGCTTTGTTTGTCTTCACATTAGACATCCATGATCTCAGCAGGCTAATTGCAAATCTGTTAGTGTTGAGTAGACAGGCCCAGGCCTTAATGGCCTTTGATATAATTCTCTCAGACTCTTAGCCCTGAAATCCCAAGGAGAGTATGTGGGTTTGAGGATAGAAGCAAAAGTGACACTTGAAAAGTTCAAAAAAGTACTCAACCAAATTGGCAAAAGCTATCTACCTGAAAAGGGGTTTTGTATGAATTAGATGAGCCATATTTCTCTTCAGCTGTGCAATAAATTGTCCCTAATAGGCTGACTATATGCCTTTGCTTTCTGATGTATCTAACTTACCACTAAAAAGGCACTAGGGAAAATTAGAACCCATCACTTCTTAAGTCCCCTCAAGATGAGAAGTCTTATATAAGGATATGAGTATGATCTTTTAAATAATACTAGCTATTTCTAAAAAGTCTCAAAGCTACTTGCAATTTCCCTGTAGTTCCTCCTAACTCTAAAAGCTTGAATTACAAGCATGGTTGTAAAGTTTTTCTTGATACCCAACTGTTAAGTATTTTATTTGGCTCTCTTGGTTTCTGTTAATTCACTTTGGTTGTTCTGAGTTTCAGTGGTCTCAAAATTGCAGCATAATTGAACTTACTCAGATCTCTGTCCTTGGTTACTTTTGGCTGCCTAAAAAGTGAGATATTTTTCAGAACTAAGGTCTAAAAATGTTTTTGTACTCTATTATCATGAAACCAGAGTGTGGTGGTATTTTTAAACAACTATATAAATAATTGAATTCATTTCAAATAGAGTATTCAAAGAAGTAAAAGTGTGCTTTTTTTCTATTTTTAAACTGAGTCCACCTATTAGTGGAAATTTTTATTAATTATTAACACTAAATTGTTAGCTGTTGCTCAAGTCATCATATAGGGGAAATCTTGCCTATTTCCTCCTTATAACACAGACTTTCCAAATATTCTCCTGTATTGTTCTCAACTAGATCCATGGAGGTGCCACAAATATCTTTCTTTGACAATGCTTGCTCAGTGTCTTCTCTGGGTAATAAATAAACATTGTTTTGATCTAGACTATATAATCAAAACATTTGAAAGGCAAAAATGGGGAAATATTGAACACAAGATGCTATCAATGTTAACACTGTAAATACTGATAGGTCATAAGTATGAATGGAGGAGTAGGAATTTGGGGAGAATTGGGGAGGGAAGTGGTCTGAGAAGTAGTATGAGTGATAAGTTGAGTGTCAGGAGTCAGGTGTGCAAACACAAACCACAAATCAGTGTATAGAATATGGGAAAAGTTGAGTCATCACTCAAAAACTACTTGAGCACCAACTATGAGTCAAATACTGTTTTAGTTGCTTGGGATAAAACAGTGAACAAGACAGACAGAAATCACTGCTGTCATGGCACTTACATTTTAGTGTTGTTCAGATGTCATTCTTGGCCAGATTTGTCATCTAAATACTTTGACTTTTTCCTTTCATCTTCATTCTTGGTGTCACAATCCCAGTTTGTCCCAAATTCCCTGTTTACCAGACTTCAGCAATTGTCTCCTACCTAGTTTTGCTGTCTCCAGGCTAACACCCCAAAAGCCCACCTTCCTGATGGCCAATAAATTATTTTTTTCCAAAACACACTTCTAAACATGCTATCTTCTGCTCCAAAGCTTTAAATAGTTTTCCATTATTTTTAATTAGACCAAGAATTCTTATCTTGACATTTGGGACCATTTACAACATGCCTTCCACCTCTGCTTCCAGCCTTGTGCCATACCACTGACCTACATTTCAGCCACTCTCTCCTTTCTTAACTCCGTTTCTTGCTTTCCTTGTTCTCTTTGACTTGAATTTCATTATCTATACAAACAAACTAATATGTGCAAATCATTCTTATCCTTTAAAATCTGGCACTAAACTTTCTCCCCAAGACTGGATCCCAATCCAGGGACTGAGAATTTCACAGCATGTAGACAGACTTACTTTATTATGACCTAGCTAATTTTCAGGTACCACCATCTTGCACTTTCCTAGTAAAGATTTTCCTAGGTTGTGGTTCCCTTGTCTTCCATATGTGGTGCCATGGTATAAATATTCATGTCTCCCCAATTAATGTGTTGAAATTGTATCTGCTAAGGTATTAATAGGTAAGATTTTTGGAAGTTGATTAATTCATGAGGGAGGAGTCCTCATGAATGGGATGAATGCCCTGATAAAATAGATTTACAAGCACCCCCTCATCCCTTCTGCCATGTGAGTATACAGCAATAAGGTACCATCTCTGAGAAAGTAAGCTCTCACAGATACTTCCAGCACCTTAATGTTGGACTTCAACCTCCAGAACAGTGAGAAATAAATTTATGTTATTTATCTATCTATAAGTCAATCTGTCTAAGGTATTTTTGTTTTAGCATCCCAAATGGATTAAGACAGGTGGTCTGTAAAGGATGAAAATTGACAAGAATATAGGAGGGGAGGGTGTGAAAGTACTGAGGAATGAAATCTACTAAGTCATGCTGTGTCCATATACAAGTTTGACATAAGGAATTCCATAGTGTATACAATTATAATGCTTTAATTAAAATAGTAAAAATAATAGAGGGGAGATCCATAGAGTAAAGCAAGCAGATCAAGGGCAGGGAGCAGAAGGAAAGGGAAGATACTGGGGAATGAGATTCATCAACTTATGTGCATACACAAATATGGCATAATGAATCCTACTATTTTGTGAAATTATAATGCACCAGTAAAATTTTTTTAAAAAGACATGTGATCTCAATAAAATTTCATATATTTTGACCAAGACCTAAAATGACAGTAATGGCTTTCATTCACCTACCGACTCTACCACTTTTCCTCCTCTCTGGCTTACTTGATTATTTAGTTGCTAAAACCACTTACTTCAAGGAATTACACTCAGGCAATTGTCTGTACAGAAAGGTAGTGATAGTGTAAGTACAGTTTACCTTCAGTGCCAAAACTTAAAAATTTGACATATCTTATCTTTCTCTCCCCACTCTGCCAATTTTCCCTGGCTGTCCAGAATTCAAGAAGGTATCTAGAATCAACTGCATTATTCTTTAGTTACTGATGTCTGCATTTAAATGTGTGTCCCCACAAAGATGATTCATGGTTGCTTCCTTGAGGATAGACTAATTTCCCTCTATATTGACATTTTCAACAAAAGCCCTTTGTAAGTCTCTAAAGTAACAACAGTTTTGACTAGTTAATGTAAAATAGTCATAATATAATAACATAGGAGTATTCATAATAAAAATAATATTATTAATACATAATATTTATTAAGTTTTTATTATATGACAGGCATAATGCCAACTACTTTGCTTATGGTATCTCAACTATTGCAAAAATCCTAGGGAAGTAGGTACTACAGTATGTTTGTTCCCATTTTATAGATGAGAGAACAAAAACACACAGAAATATAGTAAGTTGGAAAAGGTCACATAGCTAATAAGTAACAGGAACTGTGACATTTGCTGATACTGTTCCTATATATATATCAGTCCCTGCAATATCAACTACAAATGTCTTTTTTCTGGCTTTCAGGACACTTGGCTAACTAAACTCTTCTTATTCTACTTTCTGATTACTGCTAAGCAATGACTTTTCTTTTTAACCAGGCTATTTATCCCTATTCTGGAGAATAATATTTCTTTGATTCGAGATGTCTTTCTTTTATTCTCCACTATTCTCTGACCTTCATTCTTTTTTTAAGCATGTGGAACCATCCAACACCTCACCTTTCCAGGAAGCCTTATGTGTTAGTCACATTTTCATCACTTTGGCAAAATAACTGAGATAAATAGCATATAAGAAGGAAAATTTTGACTTACAGGTTTGGAGGTGCAACATAATCCATAGTCTATTGGTCCCATTGCTTTGGGGCCTGTAGTGAAGCAGGAAATCATGGCAGGGAGCATGCATTTGAGGCTCCCCAAGGGCTATATATTAAAAGCTTGATTGCCAGCCTGTGGTGCCACTGGGAGGCAATGGAACATTTAAGGAGTGAAGCCTAGTGGAAGGAAGTTAGGTCACTAAAGGCAAATGCTTGAGGGGGATATTTGGATGGCAGTCCTTACCTGTCTCTTTTTTTCTTCCCAGCCACCATGAGATTAGCAGCTTCCAGCTCCACATGCTTTCTGCCATAGCATCAACCTTATCACCACAGGACCAAAAGCAATAGGGCCAAGCAACCATGGAATGACACCTGTAAACCTTGAACCAAAATAAACATTGCTCCTTATAATTTGTTTACCTCAGATATTTTGTCACAGTGATGGGAAGCTGACTAACACAATCTCCATTGTTCAACCCAAAAAATCCCAGAATCACAGGAACATCAAAATATTAATAACCAGTACACCATACTCTTCAAAGAGCTGCCCTGCCAAAGGCCAAGGAAGACTCTTTAAATTTATTCACTAAACGCATTGCTAGGTGCCTACTATGTATGAAACACAATTTTAGGCTTTGATGATACCATAGTATATAATCCTTGCCTTTGGGGAGCTTACATCCTGGATAGGGAGATGATGAATACAATAGTTATTATTATAGCATGTTAGATGACAATGAATACCAAGGCCAAAAAAAAAAGTAAGGGGAGTAGGAAGTGATTTGCAAGAGGTAAAATTGCAATTTTTAATGGGGTAGGTAAATTAAACTTCCTTGAAATGATGATGTTTGGTATAATTTAGGCAAAGACCATTATTGATTCACCCAACATCACTTCTAGAGGCTTGCTACCTGAGTAGCAAAATGGAGGGGGGGGGATAGCTGTCCAATAAAAGTTTTCATGTTAGTTTGATTTTTTTGTTGTTGTTGTTGTTGTTCATGCTGGGGATGGAACCCAGGGCTTCACTCATGCTAGACAAACACTCTATCACTACAGCACATCCCCAGCCCCAGTTTGATTCTTCTCCTTTTTAATATGGATGCTATTTTTATTTGTTTTTTATATATACATGATTCTTTTAATATGAGTAAATCTTCACATTCAGAAGATATTTCTTCATAGAGGTTCCTCCATGTTTTTTTTTTTCTTTTCAAAACTATGTGGGCCAGATGCAGTGGCACATGCCTATAATCCCAGAGGGTCAGGAGGCTGAGACAGGAGATTCACAAATTTAAAGCTAGCCTCAGCAACAGCAGGGCACTAAGCAACTCAGAGAAACCCTGTCTCTAAATAAAATACAAAATAGGGCTGGGGATGTGGCTCAGTGGGTGAGTGCCCCTGAGTTCAATCCCTGGTAACTCCTGCCCAAAAAACTACTTGAACTATCTATTTCTTCAGAAATAGAGCAGCATGCACCTTGGAGTTAATCCAATTTGTGTTTCCATCTCAGCTCTGTCACTTACATGCCCTGTGACTTTGAAAAAAATCACTTATTTAACTCAACTGCTTCTTCTGCAAAATGGGAGTATAATAGTCATCCCAGAGGGATGTTGCAATGATTAAATGGGACAAGTTATGTGAAATATTTCATGAAGTGCTCATAAAAGTTGAGTTGTTGTGGTACATGTTGCTATTGGGCTTTGTCAGCATGATATAAATGAATTGGGCCACAACACCCTAAAACAGACATTGTTTCCTGGTTTTCAAAACTCTACCAGGAAAATTCATTTAGATATGGTTCTATGTTGAAAGCATATTTTAAAACAGTTATTTGGAATGTTCAACTGTATATGGCAGTGGCAAACAAATTATAGAAAAAAAGAGGAAAAACAATAATAACACTACTGCAACTGAAAATGGTTACTTCAGCAACTATTTACCAATTTGGAGAGATTCTCTTTAAGGAGAAGAGAGAGTCTTCAGCAAAGCTGGAGTGAGAGCTAAGATTGGCATAAGATTTAATGCAAAAATATTCTGAATCAATGAGGATACATTGCTTATTTCATTTTTCTATTTTGATGACAATTATTTGTGAGTGGATAATGCATCAAAAATATGTGTTTGAACTAGGGAACATGTGTCCTAACTTCATTTCAAAGATATAAACAAATTTGTCTTGGAGTTCAAGGAAAACAAATTTGTGTTGGAGTCAGCACCTAATATCCTACATTTCAGCCTAAAGTCTAGTTTTTAGCCAAATAATAAACCTGTTAAGATAGAAGCATAGTATGGAAATAATGACACATTCTTCACACTGAACAAGTAGATGATCCAAAACTAATGCTGTCTTGAGTCCTGAGTTTCCATAAACCTTTTCTTATATTTACAAAACTGCTAAAATGTTTTCCAGGAGTTTATCTTTAAGTTGGTGGAGGAGAGAAAGGGATGGAGTATTGGATCCTAGTCTTGATCAATTTGGCTACTCTTCACTAATGCTGAATTTCAATTTATGTATATATATATATATATATATATATATATATATATACACACACACACACACACACACACACACACACACACACATACATACATACATATCTTATTTTCTTCTGAAATACTAATGGTAATTTGTCTTCCACAGATTCTTCCTGTTGAATCTTGATTTTTCATAGTATGCTTCAGACTTAGCACCTACAAAGGAATAGGTGGTGGGCAATAGTACTTTTTTTTTTGCAATGCTGGGGATCAAACCCAGGGTCTAATGCATGCTAGATTATTGCTCTACCACTGAGCCACATCCCCAGCCCAAGGGCAATAATACTTTTGATAAAAGAATGTTCTTCATGTTTTTTTTCACAATTTTCATTCTTTAATAGGTTTCTGGTCTACACTATGGTGTTTCTATACCCATAATTTCCCCCTCAATCATCACACTATTAGAATCTACATTCTCTTCTTCAAGAAACATTTAACCCAATTCTCTAGCCCTTCATTATAGTCCACCTAGCCTTAGTTTTTCTTCTCTCCATATTGCATGTTCCTCTCAAGGCTGATCTTTAGCAGGTATCTCTCCCTAAATCTACAGACCTGTTTCTCCAATTCTATATCACCCATGTCAGTGGCCTTTGGTCATCTCAAAATCAAATTTATTACAATATGAATCCAATATCTCCTTTGTCATCCAAGCTTGGGATTTTGGAATAAGTCATTTTTCACGGTTCCTTCATCTTCTTGTTCCATAGTCAGCTAGTATTAATTCCTTAATTCCTCTTACTGACCATATGACTTAGAGGACCTGTCCCCCACCTCTATGTTCTACTTAATTGAATTCATCCCTATGACCTCATTTGGCTTCTTGTGTTCATATTGTTGGTACTTCTGACACACATTCCCTATACCAGCTCTCATAACCTAAGACAATTCAGTGACTTTGTGGATACAGTTGTGTCATCTCTAAGTTGGACACTTTGCTGCCTCACTTTCTCTGAGGTTAAGGAGAATAACTATTTAGTAACATAATGATGTTAAGTCTTGAATATTATTTGTTTATGCATATCAATTATATGGCATAGTGGGTATCATTGTGTCGTATTCATATATGCATATGACATAATTTGATCAGTTTAGTCTTAAATCTTATAACGATACACTAAAAACTGCAGATAATGCCACACCCACAGTATTCTTTTTTCCTTTTTGTCATTTTTATTATAATTATTAACATATAATAATCATACAAAATAATATATTTCTTTGTAACAATTTCATACATGCATATAACACTGATTTTATCACCCTTCCTAGCCAAATTATTATTTATATAATAATGATGCATATAAATTAAAATAACAAAACAAAACAAGAGTTAATAGACTTTATAACCATAATGAAATAAATCAGAGTACCAAAACAAAGGGCAAACAAAAACAAAAAATAATAGTTTTATAACTAAACTTGAAACACTGACTTTGATGTAATTTTTGTATATAATTTGTAGCTAGTCTTTTTAAAAGCTCAATTTTACTTATAATTCTAAGTTTATTTTGACTTTCTATTCTGTTCTTATTTTGCTGTGAGCCATAGGTCTGGATTTCACAACAGTAATTACCACGTAATAGAATTACTCCAAAGTAGACTCCATCCAAATACTCATTTTTGTGGCTCTTCCTGCTAAAATAAGTTGTCCTTTGAATTTCTATCTGGAGCAGAACTTTACAAGTCTAAACACAGCCCTCTCCTCTTAGATTCCATCAGAATAAATAACTCTGATCTATCTCTTTTTCTAAACTAGATGTCAAGGTAGAGAGGGAGTGAAGGTATGATGCCTTACTTCAACAGAGTCCTACTCAAGCATCTCAAGGTGAAAATAATAAATAATTTCATATTAATCTTTTTTTAAAAAAAGGCCAAATCAGGATTCAGCTACCTAGTAAGTAGGTAAAGCATATGCACCAACACAGATACCAGAATTTTTTTTAATTGGGAACTATTTGAGATTAAATATACCACATTTATTCTCACCTCCTCAGTTTTACTAATTGTGTTTCTTCTTCTTAGAATGCATCCACTAGTTCTTCTCCAACTTCACAAAATATATTTAATGACTAAGCTTAATGCTTAACATTTTAATGAATGAAAATAATCATCATGGAAGAAAAATAAACTTGACTTAACTTTGTTATATTTATTTTGTAGTTTATGGATGCTTTTTAAATTCTAAATTGCACATGGGTGTGAGTACTACAATCTTTTCAGTATTCCACATAAAGCTTAGGGTCTCTATCTTTCCTTGTGACAGATTTATTTAAAGAAAACCATCTTGGATTGTATAAAAAGTAATCATTTATTCTTAAAACTAAATATATTTTTATTTTTAATTGTTTTAGTTGTTGATAGGCCTTTATTTATTTATACATGGTGCTGAGAATTGAACCCAGTGCCTCACACATGCCAGGCAAATGCACTACCACTGAGCCACAGCCACAGCCCCCAAATTAAATATTTTTATGTGACTAAATTATTATAACAAACTCTTCAAAGTCAGACTATTTCCCATCTTCCCTTGTATTTAGGTGTAGCCATATGACTGCGTTCTGGCCAATGAAATGTGAGCACAAGTAATATGTATGACTTTCAGAGTTTGACTCTTAAAATGTCCTGTATGCAATCTTTCATTTTATCTTTTTATATTCTCCAGATGAAAGGGCAGAATGTGAGATATCTTGAAGAATACAGAATCATGAAATTGAAAGATCTTGGGTTCTTAGATAATGGTTTAAGTGGAAAGCTGCCCAACTAAGAATGCCCACAATAAACTATGAGGTTAGTGAGGAACATTTATTATGTTAAGACACTCAGAACTGAGGATTTATCTATTAAGTAGTGTTATTGTTAAAAATACCAAGATCGTTGGTAATCTATCCCTAATCTGCTCCTAAACTTACTTCCTACAGCTTCTCAACATGAACAATATCTTTACTGTTCTCTGATATGCCACATTTATTCTCACCTCCTCAGTTTTATTAATTGTATTTCTTCTTCTTAGAATGCATCCACTAGTCCTTCTCCAACTTCACAAAATATATTTAATGACTAAGCTTAATGCTTAACATTTTCATGAAGCTACTCCAATCATTTCACATCATAGTAATTTCCCTTTGCTAATTCCTTAAAGTGCCTAGCCATTTATTTGAGGAGTTATTACCCACATTATTCTAGGCATTTTGTACACATTATCTCATTCAATCCCAACATTCATATGAGTTAGATATTGTAATTTACCACATTTCAAGGCTGAAGCTCAAGGTTGAGTAATTTGCTTAACTACACAGCTAGTAAATTATAAATGGTATTCATCTACAATAATTTCAATGATGAAGCACCAAATAACCTTTTTATGCACTCTTTTTTAAATTAAATTTATTGTTTTTAGATATACATGACAGTAAGGGTGTATTCTGACATATTCTACATGCATGGAGTTCATTCCATTCCAATTAGGATCCCATTATTGTGGTTGTACATCATGTAGAGTTACACTGGTCATATATGCAGTTATGTCTTATTAATTCTTTCCTATTCCTATCCCTCTTCCCTTGCTTTCATTCCCTTTATCTAATTCTATGAGCTTCTATATTTCCCCTCCCTACCTTCCATTATTGTGTGTTAGCATCTAGATATCAGAGAGAACATTTGGCCTTTGGTTTGAGGGGACTGACTTATTTCACTTAGGATGATAGTCTCCAGTTCCAAACATTTTCCTAAAAATGCCATAATTTCATCCTTCTTTATGTCTGAGTAATATTCCATTGTATATGTATACAACATTTTCTTTATCCATTCATCTGTTGAAGGGCACGTGGGGCACCAACTAAACTTGAATGTTAAATATGTGCTCAGACAGTGCTTTAAGTAAATTATCTTATTATCTGAAATGAAGGTAGAATTATTATTGTTAAATACTCATTTACAGATAAGAAAACTAAGATTAAATAAGAAAAGTGGCACACCTTGACTCAAGACAGCATCTGACTTTCACTGGAGCCTATTTTCTTCACTATTAGACTAAACTAATCAGTGTAAAAAAAGATGCTAGGACACTGTGGGTGAAGGTGATGACACACAAGGAAGAACAAAGTTTAGCACAGAAAGTCATATTCAGAAAAATCAAGGGTCAAATATTCCCTCTTTTGTGTAGAAGCTAGAGCAAAATAAGGGAAAGAAGGTGGAGTGGGAGGAGAAAGGATATCATAAAGATATAAGGAAGATCAGTGCAGTAGAAGTAGCAGAATGAGAGGGATGGAAGAAGAAAGGGGAAGAAAAAGAAATATGGAATGAATTAACAGAATCATGTTATAGACGTATATAAATGTACAAAAGGTAATTTTAACTTTATGTATATGTAGAAAGTACCAACCAAAAATAAATAAATAAAGGAGTGAAAGGAAGATTAGTACAGTTGAGGAGGAAGAATAGGGGAGAGAGGAGGGAAGGGAATGACAGCAATGAGGATTGAAATCCAATTCCTTGTATGGATAATTTTGTCAATATGAACCCAAATCTTATGTATAATTATAATACTCTAATAAAAGAAAAAGAGTGACATCAACAAGATGGCAGAATATAAAGCTTTGGATCCATACTCTACCTTACAAATATTTGAATAACTTCATAACAGTTCTAAAAAGCAAAGCTATACAGCCACTAATTGAATGCCCAATCAAGAACAAGTAATATTCAAAACAGTAGGAAATTTCATGGAATTTTTACATGTTCTTGCTCTACCCTGTCCCTGGTGTAATATGACATTATCTGAAGGTAACAGTATCCTAGATTCTGATTGTCTCCCTTGAACCAAAGGGAGAAAAAAAACATTATTTGCAACATTCTTACCTATTTGGAGAATGCCTGAGTGACGGGATTGTGTTTCACCTGACTTGGATATCAATCTGACTCACAGAAAACCTTAGTTAGGTTGGTGCATAAAAGCTGCAGGGGGACTACAGATCTGACAACACCTAGGGTAAGAGAATAGGGGCACAGGAATACAGTAGAAAAGCTAAGTCCCAAAGAAGAGTTTGGGATAAGACTCTTTTAGAAATAAAGATATTTTAAACAGCCTTGTATATAGGAGAATAGTGAAAAGCACACGCAGGCCCAGACAAGAAAAGAACTTAAACATTCACCCTGGGCTGACCTCAAGATTCATAGCATGCCCTATTATTTAGTGAGAGTCTGGAGTGATGTGGAATCATTCTACAAAGATTGAGTAAGGTGACTTTTTTTATAAAATCTAAATTTTTAAAAAAAAAATCACAAGGTATATAAGTCAATAGGAAAATATGACACAACCAGAAGAAGAAAATACAGTATCAGAAACCACCCCTGAAAAAAACAAAGACATTGTATATACTAGACAAAATTTTTTAAATAATTATCTTAAATAGTCCAAAAAACTAAAGGAAAACACAGACAAATAAGTCAGGATAACAAGATAGGGAAAAAGTGAGAATAACAACAAAGAGATACTTAAAAGAACCAAACAAGTCTAAAGCTGAAAAATACAATAACTAGACCAAAACGTCACTAGGACTGTTCAACAGCAAATCAGTGAACTTGAAGAACAAACATTCAATTATCAAGTTTAAGATACAAGAAGAAGTAGGAAGAGGAGGAAGAAGAGGAGGGAAAGGGAAAAAACATGAACAGAGCCTATAGTTCTTATAAGATGCAATCATGGCAATAGATAGATGATCATATAGATAGATAATAGATAGATAGATAGATATAGATATAGATAGATAGATACATAGATACATAGATAGATACATAGATATATAGATAGATAAAAGAAGTTCTAAAAAATGATAGAAAGGGCAAGACAATATTTGAAGATATAATGGACAAGAATTTCCCAAAATTTGAGGGAAAAACATGTATATACAAACACAAGAAACCCAATGAATTTCAAGTAGGATAAATCCAAGAAGACTTACATAAGACACATTGCATTCAAACTGTTGAAAGCCATGATCAAAAAGAAAATCTTGAAAGCAACAGGAAAAATGTAGCTCATCAAAAGGAGCCTTCAATAAAATTATCAGTGTATTTCTGAGAAGAAAGCTTTGAGTAACAAGGCAGTGGGAGTATTTATTTAAAGAGTAGAAAGGGAAAGCCCTCTTAACTGAGAATCCTATACCTACAAAAGCTGTTCTTCAAAATTGAAGAAGAAATTAAGACATTACCAGATAAACAAAAGCTGAGAGAGTTCATTGCCACTAAACCTCTCCTACAAGTAATTCTCACAGGACTCTTTCAAGCGTAAATGAAAGGTGACTATTTAATAATATAAAGCCATATAAAAATTTAGTTTTTTGGACTATTTAAGATAATTATTTAAAAATCTGATAAATATATGAGCAGATAAAAAACAGCATTTTGAAATTTGGTCTGTACCTCCACAAGAAAATAAACATATAAATGAATTAAAATATCAATTTATGTTTATCAGTACACAATATGTAAGTATGTAATTTTTTACATAAAACATGGTGAAAGGTAGAACTGTAATTGAGTATAGTTTTCTTGTGTAATTGAAGTTAAGATGATAATTTAAAATAGAAAATTATTACTTTAGAATGTTATATGCAATTCCCATGGTAAATATAAAGAAAATATATGTGAAATACAAAAGGAAGCAAGAAGAGAATCTAATTGTGCCACTAGAAAAAAATTTAAACACAAAGGAAGACAGTAATAGAGGAAATGAGGATCAAAAAAAACTATAAGCCATACAGAGAACAAATAACATGGTGTATTAGTCAGCTTTTTGTCACTGTAGCCAAAATACCTGACAAGAACAACTTATAGGAGAAAAGTTTATTTGGGTTCACGAGGTTTCAGAGATTCACTCCATGGTCTGCCAACTCCATTTACTCTGGGCCAAAGTGATGCAGAACATCATACCTCACTTGGAAGGGTGTGGTAGAAGAGTGCTTCTTCACTCATGGCAGCTAGGAAGTACACCAGGTAAGGATAAGTGGCTGTTGGGAAGATGATCCCTTCCAGCTATACTCCACTTTCCTATAGTTACCATCCAGCTAGTACATTCAAGCTAGGATCAACTCATGAGGTTGTATCTCTCATAATGCAATTATTTCACCTCTGAATATTTCTGCATTAACACAGGACTTTTGGGGAGCTCATATCCAAACCATAACAGATGAAAAGTAAATCCTTCCATATCAGTAATTGCTTTAGATATAAATGGAGTAAACTCCCCACTTAAAAGACACACATTTAAGAATGGCTTAAAAAAAAGTAGAACTCAACATCAAAGGACACATATATTGAAAGAAAAAGAATGAAAAATAGGACTAAAATCAGAATTGAAAGTGAAGACTTTCCTATTGATTTTAAAGAAATAAAAAGTGTTATATTTCATGTAAAGTATATATACCACAATCTAGACATTTTGTATAAAATAAGAAAATAAGGAGACTAATACAAATCAAGATTGCAGAATAAAACCTCCAATGTGCATACTCTCCCCAGATACATATCAACTTGAACAACTATCCATGCAAGAGCGGAGGAAACCAGGTAACAGATTAAAGTACATAGGTATGGTACAAAAATAAGAAAAGACACATTGAAGATAGTAGGAAGGACAGTTTTATAATACCTGTGTTATCACTCCCCAACTCCAGGCAGTATAACATGTAAATACACTATACTTAGAGGTAAGAAAGGAAAGTGAATACTGGATTTTACCTTGAACCCCCAACCTGGGATCACAGCAGTACAATTTAGTAATGGACAAGCTGAATAAATACCAAGAAGTCATACAGAGACCATGCTTCCAGGCCCATGTGGGCATCAGGTCATATTCCATAGCCCTTGGATCTAGGCCTGTGTATACAACTATCTCCAGGACTACTCCACTGCCAGGAAAAAAATACAGCATTCCAAAGCTCTGTATAAACCTTAGCACCAGGTTGACTCCAATGACCCCAGGATTTGGGTGTATTTGAACACTTAGTTTCCAGGCCTATACCACGGCAAGGCAGGTCTACCAGCTCTGAGTACCAGGCCAGCACCCATGATAACAGAATTCAGGTTGGCCCTTGTAGATAGTCTCCAGGGATACTGAATTCCAGGTTAATTTCTTTTTCCATAAGTTGTAAACCAACCCAGAAACAGGTTAACAGCCCCAGGCCTCAGGCCTGCCTCAGAATCAGATTAGGTCAGTAACCTTGGCTCAGACATTAGACCAGGATATATGAACACAGACTATGGTGCTGCTAAATACTAACCCAGTTCCTGTAACTAGGGTCCTATGCTTCATTATACTCAGGATCCAGGCCTGTTCCAGAAAACCAAGGATCCAAGTCCAGGCCAATAAACCCACAATAGGTTGTCTCACAGGGACCCAGACTCCAGGACTGCTTCTGTGGACTCAAGACTCTAGATAGGTCCCCATGGCTCCAGATACCAGGCTACCATCCATGATCCCAAGCTCCAAACTAGTTCTGGCAGACACAGACTCCATCCCTGCCCCAGCACTAGGCTGGCTCCAGGCTCTAGACCAGTCCTTGGTAGTGCCAATCTCCAGTAAAATCAGAAACCTGCCCTGTTACAGAAGATCCAGGATATGAGTAGACCCAAATATCAAGCCAACCTAAACATACATAGTCTCCAGGTCCACACCAGGGCAAGGCAAGACTGGCAAGCCTTGTCTCCAAATAAGCACCCATGGTTCCAAGATCCAGATTGACCCTTGCAGGTACAGGCTCCAAGGATACCTAATCGCTACAATACAGCCAGGTAAGAGAACTACACCAGAAGAATCTGGTACAATAGTAGTCCCCACATACTGAGGTCCTAAGACTAATCCTGCATATTTAGACTCCAAGACAGCCCCTATGAGCACAAGACCCAAACTAGTCCCCCAGGAACTCAGATTCTAGGCCCACCCAAGCACCAGCTGAGCCTCTGTGGCCCCAGGCTTCACATTGGTTCCCCATAAATATAGACTCCAGGCATGGTCTTATGATCGCAGGCTCTAGGCCCAACACTGTGGACCCAATCAGCAGGTACACCCCAGTACATCCAGACTCCAGGGCCAACCTTATGGACCCAGGCACCAGTTCAGTCTTCCCAAATACTCTAGCAATAAGACTCCCTGAGAACCACTCCAGACAGCTGGTTCAGAATCTCTGGACAGTAAAGGTATCTCTGACTAGTAAAGGTATTTCCCCAAATAATAAGTAAGTATGCAAAGAATGGGAATAAGTTACCATTTCTTCAAATGCACAGATACAAACACATGGCCACAGGGATCAAGGATAATCAGTCAAATGTCACCACAAAAGAAAAAAAATAGAACATAATAAATGACCAATAAATAAATGGAGGTACTTAAAATTTCTCACAAAGGATTTAAAACAGTTTTAAGAATACTCATCAAAGAAAGAAAATACAGGTAAAAGGGCAACAAAAATCAGGAAAATCTAACAGAGATTAAAATTATTTTAATATGGTTTTATTTGAATTGTTATAAAAATCTTACATATTTATGAGTTACTGTGGAACATTTCAATATATGTGCAATATATAATGATCAAATCATGAAAATTTGCATATCTCTCATCTCAGATATTGATCATTTCTGTGTTGAGAGTAATCAATATCCTCTCTACTAGATATCTTTCAAAATGTAATTAGTTTGGGCTGGAGATATAGCTCAGTTAGTAGAGTGCTTGCCTCACATTCACAAGGCCCTGGGTTCAATCCCCAGAACCACAAATAACAAAATTCAATTAGTTGTTATGGATCATAGTTATCTTATTGTGCTATAGAATATTAGAATTTATTCATTTTATCCAACTCTACCCCTGTGCCTATTAACCATATACTCCCATACCCTTACTCACACCCTTTTCAGGCTCTATTATCTAATACACTACTTTATACTTCTACAAAGTCAACTTTTCAGCTTCCACATATAAGTTAGAAAATGTAGTATTTGTCTTTCTGTGTTTTACTTACTCCAATTAATATAATGTCCTCCAGCTCTATCTGTGTGGATGCAAATGATAGAATTTCATTCTCTTTTATGGCTAAATAATACTCTCTCTCTCTCTCTCTCTCTATATATATATATATATATATATATATATATATATATATATAACATTTTTAATCCATTCATCCCTCAGTGGACACCTTCATTGATACCATACCTTGACTATTGTGCAATAACATGATAGTGTAGATGTCTCTTCAACATAATTTATTTCTTTTGGATACATACCCTGTAGTAGGATTGTTGGATCATATGAAAGTTCTATCTCTAGGGTTTTTTGGTAGAATCTCCATACTGTTTTCCATACTGTCTATACTAATTTACATATCCTCTAATAGTATATTATAGTTACCTTTCATTATATCCTTACAAGAAATTATCACTTTTTGTCTTTTTGATAATAGCCATTCTAACTGGAATAAAGTGATATCTTTCTATGGCTTTCACTTGCATGTTCTTGATGATCAATGATGGCAAGAATTTTTATCTATTATTAGCTCTTTTAATAGAAAAATTTAAACTATTTTTTAAATATAACACAAATTTTGGGGTGGAAAAGTAAAATGAAAAACACAATAGAGACCATCAACAGCCAAATTGATCGAACAGAAGGAATACTCTGTAAACTCAAAGATAAGTTATTTGAAAACATCATAGGAAAAAAATAAAAAAGAATGAAGGAAGTTTATGAGACTATGAGTAAGCATCAATAAGAGCACATTAGTGAATTATATAAGTTAAAGAAGAAGACATAAACAAAAGGGTAGAAAGTTAAAAAATAATTGCAGAAAACTTTTCAAAGCTTAAGAAAGATACAAATATCCAGGTACAGGAAAGCCAAGGACTTCCAAACAGATTAATCAAATGAGAATAACCAGGATATATTATATAATTAAGTGGGAAAGATCAAAGACAAAGAGAAAACCCTCAAAACAAGGGGAAAAAAGAAAATTTCATATAAGGCACTTCTAATAAGACTGGCAGTAAATTTATCAGCAGAGACCTTACAAGCTAGGAAAAAGTGCAATGACATATTCAAAGTAGGAAAAAAAACTGCCAACCAAGAATACCATAACCAGTAAAGATTTCCTTAAAGAATGAAGATGAGATAAAGACTTTCCCAAACAAAATCTAAGGGAATTCATCACTACCATATATGTATTATAAAAAAATACTGGAAGGAGTTTTTCAAACTGAAAAATACATGGTAATTTGTAACATACAAATATAGCAAAATATATAACTCACTGGTAAAAGTAAGTACACATTCAACTTCAGAATACTTATACTTAATGGTGGAGCACAAATCAGTAATATTTTAATACAACAGTTAAAACACAAAACTATTAAAATAATAATAGCTATAATAATTTTAAAGGGATTTATACTATAAAAATGTAAATTGCGACACCAAAAGCATAAAATATGGAAGAGGGTGTGATAGAAGTATACTGCTAGGTTATGTGATCAAAGTTAAGGTGTTCTCAGCTTAACATAGCCAGTTATATTTAAAGACTTTGTATTTCAGCCACATGGGAACCACAAATCAAAAACCTACAGTAGATATGCAAAAGAAGTGAGAAAATAAATCATACTACTGGAAAGAGATAATTAATAAAAAAGAAAGACAGCAAGAGAGGAAGGAACAAAGGACCTATAAAATAACCAGCAAATAATTAACAAATGGCAGCAGTAAGTTCTTAACTATTAATAATTACCTTGAATAAAAATGGATTAAATTCTCCAATCAAAAGACAATGAATAGTTAAATGGATAAACAGAACAAAATTCAACTACATAATGCTCACATGAGACTCACTCAACCTTTAATGACATGCATAGATTGAAAGTGAGGACTTAGATATCCTAAGCATATGGAAACCACAAGAGAGCAGGAGTAGCTACATGTATACCAGATATCACATTTTAAGTACTAACTATAAAACAAGACAAAAAAGGCCATTATATAATAATGAAGGGGTCAACTATTCAAGAAGATATAACAATCGTAAAATATATACACTCAGTATTGACCATCCAAATATATAAAACAAATATTAACAAATATGGATTAAAAGACTGCAATATAGTAATAGTAGGGGGGAACTATATGACACTTTCAACAATGAAAAGATCATCCAGATAGGAAAACAATAAGGAAAAATGTACTTGAACTACATTTTAGAACAAATGGACCTAACAGACATATATAGAACATTCCATCCAACAACAGCAAAACATGCATTCTTCTCAAGAGCACATGGAAAAATCTCCAGGACAGATCACATGTTAAGCCACAAAACAAATCTTAACAAATTTAAGAAGATTGAAATCATATGAAGTATCTTTTCTGACCACAATGGTATGAAACTAGAAATCAATAACAGGAGGAATTTCAGAAAATTCACAAATTCGTGGAAATTAAATAACATTCTCCTGAATAACTGATGAGTCAAAGAAGTTAAAAAGGAAATTTTAAAATATCTTGAGACAAGTTAAAATGGACACACAACACACCAAATTGTATAGGATGCAAGAAGAGCAATTTTAAAAAGGAAATTTTTGGCAAAATAAATGCTTAATTTTTTTTTTTTAAAAGAGGATTTCCGATGAACAACCTAATATTACACCTCAAGTTCTAGAAAAACAACAAACCAAACCCCAAATTAGGAAGGGAATAATAAAGATCAGATTGGAATAAGTGAAATAGACACCAGAAAAACAACAAAAAGATCAACAAAACCAAGAGTTGGGTTTCAAAAAAAAATAAACATAATCAACAAATCTTCAGCTGGAATAATTAAATGTTATGGTTTGGATTCTAAATGTCCCCCAAAATCTCATGTGTTGAAGGCTTGGTACCCAGCACAGCAATAGTCAGAGGTGGAACCTTTGGGAGATCATTGGATCATGAGGGCTCTCACTTCATGAATGGATTGATCCATTTATTGATTCATAACATAATGGGATATTGGGAGATGGTGAAAACTTTAGAGGTGGGATCTCATTGGAGAAAATAGGTTATTGACAGTGTTCCCTTGAAGAGTATATCGAAATCTTAGCACCACCTCTCCACCCCATCAGCCAAGAGATAAGCAGCTTTGCTGAACCATAAGCTCTCTGCCATGATATTTGGCCTCACCACAGGCCCAAATACAGTGAAGGTAGCTGATCAAGCACTGAAACCTCTGAAACCATGAGACAAATAAATCTCTCTTCCCTTTAAGTTATTTATCTCAGATATTTTGTCACAGCAATACAAAGCTAACACACTAAGAAAAAAGATAAAACTAAAATAAACTCAGAAATTTAAATGGAGACAATAAGACTGCTTCAGTGGAAACATAAGGGTCATAATAAACTATTATAAAAAATAATACACCAATAAGTTAGATACCTTAGGAGGAATGGATAAATTCCTAGACACATGCAACTTACTAAGATTGAGCCACGATAAAATAGAAAATCTTATCAGATAAATAACAAGGAGACTGAATCAGTAATAAGTCTCCCATCAAAGAAAAGCCAAGAGACTGGGATTGTAGCACTTGCCTAGCATGTGTGAGGCACTGGGTTCCACCCTCAGCACCACATAAAAATAAATAAATAACATAAAGGTATTATGTCCATCTACAACTAAAAAAATATTTCAAAAACAAAAAAGAAAAGATAGTTTTGCTGTTGAATTCTTCCAAACGCTTAAAGAAGAACTAATATCACTCTTTCACAAAATCTTCCAAATAATTGAAGAAAAGAGAATACATCCAAACTGATGTGATCAGGTCAGCATTACTCTCAAAACAAAGCCAGATGAGGTCACTATGAAAAAAGAAAATTTCAGAAGTAGAAAAAGCACTTGGCACAATTAAACATCCCTTCTTGACAAATACTCTAGACAAATACTCTTGACAAATTCTGTACAGAAGGAATGTACCTCAACAAAATTATGTTCCATATGACAAAACTACACTTAATAATATTAAAAAGTGAAAAGGTATAAGTTATTCCTCCAAAATCAGGAACAACAAAAAGATGCCCATCCTCATCACTTCTGTTCCACATAATACTGAAAGTCCCAGCCAGAGAAATTAGGCAAGGGAAAAAATAAAAATCATCCAAATTGGAAAGAAAAAAGATCAATTGACCCTGTTTGTAGATGAATCGTCTTACATATTCAAACTTCTAAAGAGTCCTTCAAGAAACTGTTAAGAGTAATAAACAAATTCAGTAAAGTTGCAGGATATAAAATCAATATATGAAAATCAGTGCATTTCTATACACTAACAATGAACTATCGGAAAAAGAAAACAAAAAAATATAATTTAAAAAAGTGAAATACTTAGGAATATTTTACTAAGTATAGGAATAGTAAAATATATACCAAGATTAAAATTAGCAAGAAATTTAACCAGGTTGGTGAGAGATCTCAACACTAAAGTCTGTAAAATACTGATAAAAATATTGAAGAAGATGTAAATACATGGAAAGGTATCCTGTGCTCATGGATTGGAATAAATAATTTTGTTTAATTGTTCATACTACCCAACCAATTTACATATGTCAAAATGTCAATGACAGTTTTTATGTAAAAGGAAAAAAATCCTAAAATTCCCTTGGAATCACAAATGCTTTGAATAGTAAAAGCAGCCTTGAAAAAAAAAGAGGGCAAAGCTAGAGGCATCACACTGACTTCAAAATATACTACAAAATTATAGAAATAAAAAGACCATAACACTAGAATTAAAACATACATACAGACAAATAAAATAGAAAGCCTAGGAATAAATGCACACATTCACTCCTACTGATTTTTGACAAAGGAGCCAAGAACACACAGTGTGGAAAAGACAGTCTCTTCAATAGTGTTGAGAAAACTGGATATCCACATATAGAAGAATGCAATTAGATTCTTATCTCTCACCATATAGAAATATAAACACAAAATGGATAAAAGACTTAAATGTAGGACCTAAAACTATGGAAATACTAGAAGAAGGTATAGGGGGAAAGCTTCATGACATGGGTATAAGAAATGATTTCTTCAATACAACCCTCAAGCCATAGGCAACAAAAGCAAAAAATAGACAAGTGTGATTGAATCAAATTTAAAAAGTTGAGCTGGGGATGTGGCTCAAGCTGTAGTGCGCTCGCCTGGCATGCATGGGGCGCTGGGTTCGATCCTCAGCACCACATACAAATAAAATAAAGATAATGTATCCACTGAAAACTAAAAAATAAATATTAAAAAATTCTCTCTCTCTCTCTCTCTCTCTCTCTCTCTCTCTCTCTCTCTCTAAAAAAAAAAAGTTTTTGCACAGCAAAAGAAACATCAAAGTGAACAGACAACCCTCATTGGGAGAATATATTTGCAAACCATACTGATAAGTTACTAGTATTCAAATTTTATGAAGAACTCAAACTATACAATACCTTGAAAACAAATACCCCAATTTTCAAATGGGCAAAGGACCTGAATAGACATTTCTCAAAAGAAGACATAGAAATTACAAACAGGTATGTGAAAAATGGTCGACATCACTAATCATCAGGTAAATTAAAATTGACCATAGTGGGATATTACCTCATGTTTAGAATGGCTGTTATCAACAAGATGAACCATAAGAATAGGTGAGGATATGTAGTAAAGGAAACTCTTATACATTGTTGGTATGAATGTAAATTAACGTAATCATTATGGAAAACATAATGGAAAGTTCTCAAAAAACTAAAAATAGAATCACCATATGAACTAGTAATCCCACCATTGTATATATATCCAAAGGAATTGAAATCAATATGTCAAAGAGATATCTGCTCTATAATGTCCATTGCAGCATTATTTGTGACAACACAGGTGAATCTATAGGACATTATGCTAAATGAAATATGTCAGGCATAAAAAGAAATAATAGATGATCTTGCTTATATGTGGCATCAAAAAGTAGAACTCATAGAAACAGAGAATCTAATTTGTGGTCACCAGAGGATGAGAGTGGGAGGTGGTAGATGTTGACCTAAGAGTAAAAAGCATATTTAAACAGGAGGAATAAGTTCTGGTGATCTATTGCACAACATAGTGATGATAGTTGGTAATAATTTATTGCATATTTAAAACTATTAAGAGTACATTTTAAGTGTTCTCACCACAAAGAAACATTAAGTATGTGAAGTGAGATATATTATATTAATGTGATCATTCCACAATTTGTATATACACCAAAATATCACTTTCCATCACATTACGTTATACAATTATTATTTATAAGTTTAAAATAAGTTTTTAAAATCATGTTTATTCCATATATACTTTTTTACTGGTCAACTTAGATAAATAAATTATTTTAAATCTAAAAAACTTAAAAAGTGTTATGTGAGAGCTCTATGAACAATTGTATGTCAACAAATTAGATAATTTATATACATGGGACAAATAGCTAGGAACACACAACCAACAAAGACTGAATCATGAAGAAATATACAGTCTGAATAGATCTGTAATGGTAAGGCTATTGACTCAATAACCAAAGACAGTAAATGTGCTCTGAGTCAAGTGCAAGTAGGAATTTACTGGAAGCTGTCAGGCAAGTCAAATTATGATAATTGCAATTCTCTGGAAATAGGGCTCTACTGGGGAGCTCAAAGCCCATCTTGAAAACGTAGATGGCTGCCATGCTGATGGTTCACATAACTACCATACTTGTAAAGCTGTTGGTTTTCAAAGACACCATTGAGCTGGGAAGAGATCAATAGGAATAGATCAAGTTTGCATGTTACTAATCTCACTCTTCTTAGCAAGATCGGTATTTTTTTTTCTAAATAAATAGTTCTCAGACTGCTACAAGACATTGGATAATTTCCAGAGATTTAAAAACCTGATTTTGACAAATTTTCATGTATTCTTGTTGCTTTTCTTAAGGAATGTGTATTTGGAAGTCCTTTTTCTGCCAATACAGAAGTGCTGTCTTATAGCTGTTTTAATCCTTAATTGTTTTTATTTCAAACAAAGTCCAAGCATCATCAGATCTATTATACATATTATACACACACACACACACACACACACACACACACATATATATATATATATATATATATATATATATATATATATATATATATATACACATAGGGGCAGGGAAAGAGAGAGAGAGAAAAAATGGAGAATGTGTGTTCACTTCATTCTATCAACAACCATGTGGATGGGAGTAAAGAAAGGAGGCACTTGAGAAGACAGCTTATCTGCTGCCTTCCCCCTGAGAATACCTCAAATATCCCATGCAGGTAGATAATTCTCCAAACCATAGAAACCATTACTAATCTGTGTGTCTTCTGACATAAAGAAATTATAGGCCTAGTAAAAGCAGTCAGTGGACTAAAGAGAATCATGAGAAGCTTCTACAAAAAGACATTTAATATACCAAAACTCTTCTGTTTCTTTCATATTTATTTTTATGACTTCTACATGTGAGCAGACTGTATGGAATAGTTTTCATCAATGTAAACATATAACTACTCTTTTTTATATAGTAAAATAATTTCTATACCCTGATTAATTTAATGAGTTTTTTTGAAAGGAAACCCTTTGGGGTGACATTTTAGGATTCAGAGCCACTTGATAAAAATGTATTTTTAGGCTCTCTTCTAGGGTACAAATAATCAACCAGTCAGAGGAAAGATTCTCTTTAACAATACCCATCTGTACCAAAGAGACAAGAATTTTTTAAATGGCATATATGGACACTTTTTATCTGCCTGTGTTGTCATTATTTGCTGCTATAGTGTAAATGGGGAGAAATTAAGCCCAATTGGAAGGAAGATGGTATGAATGGGGTGAAAATCCACCCTTTAGTTCTTCCAAAGTATTTTCCCTCACACTGCTTTTGAATCCATAGCAATGATAAGACCACTTTAAAATTTTCTAAATTCATCAATTATTTTTCAAGGAAATGAAAAATAACTTAGGGTGAGAAGAGACCATAGAGTTCATATAGTCCAGTCCAGTCTATTATCTAATACTTGAAATTTCTCTGTAATACAATTTCCTAGAGATCCTTCAAGCTGTTTGCTTATTTTCAGTGATGGGAAAGTTCACTGCTTTCTAAGACAGATTTTCACTTTTGAATATTATAGAACATTAATATGTTTTAAATGTTGAGTTGAATCCAACTTCCATGGAATCCTCCCTGCCACATGCACATGTGCACAGTGGTTCTGATTTTTCTTTTAGATAAATAAAGAGAGTACCTGAGCTCTCGCCTCATAGACAGCAATTATGTCCACCGAAGTCTTCTCTTCTATAAGGAAAACATTCCTCATTCATTCACCATGCATCTCTCAGACCCAGCTTGTTTGGTTGTACTTCAAGGCCTAGTTTTTTGGTAAATATTTAATAGCCAGCTTTCTCAGGGAGGGTATTGATTCACAGCATTTGCCAATTTCTGTGGTGTAAACATTACTACCATGGCTGATTTGATGATATCAATGTGATGTCGCTGAATGCAAAATTAGGAGATTCTCATAATCAGAGCCAGTGAACTAGTGTCAATAAGCTGTAGAACACCCCTGGTCCAGGTCACTTCTTCCCTAATCAGTCCTTCAGAGTCAATTCTATAGATAACATTTCATCAGCCTTTAATCAAACCTTAACCTAGGGAACATGGGATATCTGTGTTTTCTGCATTCTCCATTCTTTACTCTGCATTAATGTATGGAAATCCATGAGCCTTGTTTTTAAATATTTTTAGTTGTAGATGGACACAATACCTTTATTTTATTTATTTATTTTTATGTGGTGCTGAGACTTGAACCCAGTGCCTCACACATGCTAGGCAAGTGCTCTACCACTGAGCCACAACCCCAGGTGCTCCATCAGCCTTTTGCCAGGTAAGAAAGCAGAGAAAATTGGGAATCTATAATGCCTTCTTCATTAGATTGGCAATTCAATATTATGTTCTTTAGTAACCAGAAAGAGTTAATGTGGTTCTATGTACCCATGTTACCTATATGTCATGAACAATATGCCACAGTAAATTCTGCCTGAGTCAATAGGAGGAGTTAGATTCAGAGTGTGATTCGCTTCTGCTAAAAATACAATTAATCTTATGTTCATCCCACTTTAATCCTCATTCTTCAGAAAACATCTCTTAGCTTTACTTTACTATGCCCAGAACTCAAAACTCCAGCTGGCTGGTCCTAGTAACACAGACTCAACTCAAACTGCTGTCTGAGAATAATGGTTTTATTTGGGCATTCAATTGGCTTTACTCTCTTATATGGTTAGGCCTTGATAAGTCACCTTTTAAGGTTCACTTAGCAACATTCGGGCCTCTTCCAATGACCATTAGGTTCCTTACTGAATAAAACAAGTGGCATTTTATATTGAAATACATACTCAGGCATTCAGAAGAGGCTGGATCTGCCAAAATAGAGACTAGAGGAAAGCCTTTGATCACACTTTACTTTTTGTTATAAGTGTTTAGGAGGTCATATTAAGCTCGTCTTTCTTAACCATGGTCCAAAGTTCTTTATATTGCATTTCTTTTGACCTTTCCTTGTAAGACAAACTGGTTGAAATAGGTAAGAAGGGTTTGTTCTTAGCCAAATAAGATTTTTGTGATCAATAATAAGATTTTTGTGATCAATAATTTCCAGTTTCACTTTACATTGGAATTATCTGTGGAGTTATAAACAATACTGATGCCTAAGGCTTGCCCCAAGATTTCCAACTGGTCTGGTAAATAACCTGTGTATAAGGATTTTAAAATCTATATAAGTGATTATATTGTGTTGTCAAGGTTGTGAATCACTGATTTAAACAGTTCCTTGATCTATTAAGTTGTTTTTTTTTTCCTAAGAAAAAGGAAAAAGAAGTTTTATTGCTTTTCTAGCAAAGGAGAAACACAGGGGGGGACTCCTGTCCCAGAGGCTGTGATTTTGCCCATCAGCAAGAACCAGGAGGCTTTTAAAGAGGTGATTCAAAGGCTATATTCCACATGTTCTCTGCTGGAGTTGCAATTTATTGTTAATTTGGGAGATAGTCATTTCTGAGATCTTCTGGTGCCATCCCCAAAGTCTGGATTACTTCATTCCTATGGTGAGTGTGTACTCAGGGACAGATAACTCTGCCTAGGATGGGGAAGAAAGGTAATCCTGTTTCCCCTGAGATTAGAAAAGGGGGAGAGATTAGGGAGGAACAGGGAGAGAGGAAGAGAAATAAACATGTCCATTTTAACAGTAAATTGCAGTGGCAGGCAGCAAAAGCTGTATTCAAAGCATAAAGTGGACCACTGTTACATTTCCAGACTGTCAACTTCTACATTCCATTTATATGGAAAATAGGCAACAACATCCCCAAGCACACACTTCAGATATCATTAGTATCTGCCAACCATACTTGGGTCTATTATCCACAAGAATTCTCCATGTAAGGGGGAGGAGCTAGGGGAAGAAGAATATATACCAAGGGGAAATACCTGTCTTAGACCATTTACTGTTGCTATAACTGAATACCACAGACCAGGTAATTTTAAGAATAGAGGTTTATTTAGCTCTTAGTTCTGAAGTCTGGAAAGTTTAAGAGTATAGTGCCAATGTCTGGTAAGTGCTTTCTTGCTGCATCATAACATGGTGGATAGCATCATGTGGTGAGACCAATCAAGCATGCTAATTCAAATCTCTCTTTCCCTTCTTATAAAGCCACTAATGCCCTGGTAAGAGCCACAGCCTCATGACCTCATCTAAGCTTAGTACTTCCCTAAGGTCCCACCTCCAAATATGAATTTGAGGATTAAGTTTCCAACACATAAACTTTGGGAGAAACATTCAAGCCATACCACTACCCAAATCAGTTTTATTTATTTTCAAGGCATCTGAAGAGAAACAGCATACACTTGTTTTTAGGTGCTCATTTAGCAATGTATGTAGTCAATAAACACTTATGATAGACTACCATAATGTATCATATACATTAGTTGTTCAATAAATGTCCAATGAATGAATGGCTGACATGTTTTTAACATATTCTTTACATTACAAACTTAAAATTTTACACATTAATGGGGTACCATATAATGTTCCATACATACATACATTTCATAATGCTTAAATCAAAATAGGCTTTATTTATCTTTATTTATATTTTCAATATTATATGCTTCTGAATATGAGTTTCCTCAAGTTTTCCACACATCTGAATTATCCATGCCCTAGAAATAACATACCATCAATATTCTATCAACTCAAACAGTCACTATGACAGAGTTTGGGTAAAGGGGAAAAGTTAGAGGCTGGAGGGCCCAGAATAGGAGAAGAATCCTCAGTAGCAAGGCCAAGTGAGAGCAGCAGCAGCAGCAGCAATAGCAGCAGACTTCTGGGACTCTTCAGAGAGCTGCATTCAAGGATGCATAATCTCCTCCTCCTGGTGTCAGAAACAAAGACATAACTATGGTCTTGAAGGCTGAACAGATCAGTAAGCCAAATGTTACACAACAAAATCCCTCAAAATTAATAGCACAAAGCAATTATTTCTGTATATTAATCTATCTTCATTTGGCTCCATATACTTAAGAACTGCAGCTCCAAATCCTTGCAATCCCATTTCTATTTGGGTCAGTTTTCACCCCACATCTGTCTTTCCAGATCAATTTGGCTTTCCCACATGGTTCATATGTTTTGAACTTTAGATCATGAGAATGTGGCCATTTCAATCAAGGTCTAGAAATCCTGATATTCATTCCAATGCCAACGGATGATCTTTGTTCCAGTTAGGGTTCTTATCTATGTGTTCATTTCAGGAGTTGGGGTTGGGGCAGTGTCTATAAAAGCCTACTAGCGGACAAAGGAGAAAATTGTAGACATAAAATGCTTTCTAACTATATTTTTTGTTCCTACCTGTGAGGTACTGTCCAGAACTCTCAGAAAAAGAATGCTTTGCAAGGGTTAGAGACCAGAGTCAGGAAAACATGGATTATTCTTTTATTGTACTGACCACTCATTTATCCATTCTGACATTCCACTCCATTGCCTTTAGAACAGGATTTTGCTGGGCACTGTCACTGCTGCTGACCACTTTTATGTTTCCCTTGAGCTCCCACTTGGAGTCCTCAAGATGCCAAAATTGCATGGAGTTCTATGGTGAAGTGGAGGAAATAAGTCTCTCACTTTATTTACATTCTGTCAAAGGAGTACCTCGTTAGGACACAGCAAAGTGGGATACCACAATGTCTTCCAAATCAATCTTCCTCTCCCACACTAAGACTGTGCAAATTAGACCCTTCTCCACTATTATAAATTCTCTCCCAGTTTGTTTTTTATTCCCTTGTGCGAGTATATTTGAATGCAAGTATATATCTGTATCCCAGTCATGGGGGAGGAGCAGTTTAAACTCTGAATCAGATTTTTTTACTCTTTAGAGCCTTCCCCAGTATTGGATAACAGTGAAAGGTATCTTTCCAGAGGGAAAATGACTTAACTCAAGGCCATGAGAGAAGTTGAGATCCTGGCCTTGCTAACATTCAGATCTCCATTCAGGTAAAGCCTACACCTTTTGCTTAAACCATCTCCAGAAGTTTCTTATAGATTCTAGGGTGCGTAGCAAAGATCACATATCTTGATAATTTTAAGGTAGGTGGGGAATTTTCTAATCAGAGGTCCTGGGAAAAGAGTACTTGAATTGAGGTGAGGAATCAGACAATTTTATCAGACAGCATAGATGTATGAAATAAAATAGCACTTTTACCTCCATCTAAAGTTAGGTCTAGAGTTCCAAAGGATTTCTGAGGAAAGAAGTTGGTGATATGTCAAATAACTGGTTTTAGAGTTTAAAACAGCTAACTGATAATTTTGCAATTAACCAGTGGTTTGCATTGAATTGCATGCTTCTGAAATATCTAGCTGCTTGAGTAAATTGAACTGCCATTTGTCCATTTTTCTCCAAATCTGTTGGAGTATAAGTGAAAACAAAATATAAATTCACATCTTAGAAGGTGGATAAAATTCTTGGATTCAGAGTGGGAAGTAAAGTATAATTTAGAAATATCAGGGAAGGATAAAATGGAGGGAGAAGATGTGATCAAAACTGCAAAAGAAAACTATGAATATCATTATCATTTCAGAGTTCTTTACATATTTACAAAAGTGAAGTCTGGATCAAAAACATTAGAGAAGACACAGATTTCTTGGTACTTCTACTTTGCAACACCTGGCTGGAGGTCAAGAGATAGGTCAATAATACTTTGCATTTTAAAGGATCCTCATTGACAACTTTTCCACAAGTATCACCAATGAGTCTGGAAAGCAGGGTTCATGCTTTTCCCAATTTAGAGATGTAAATACTGACTCCCAAAGCAGCTAAGCATCTTTATCCCTGGTCAAATTCAGATGAGTGGCACAATCTAGATGTAATTTGGACCACTCTGCTTGGAAATAAGGGGATATTTTCCCAAATGCCTACCTTGTGGGGAGAAAGTCATTGAGCTGAATATTAAATTTATTTAAATGTTACTTCCTTAATCTCCATCACGTGGGGGCAGGCCCTAAATTCCTTAATAAGACACCTATAGCACAAGAGTTAAAACCAAGAATCAACAAATGGGACGAATTCAAACTAAAAAGTTTTTTCTCAGCAAGAGAAATAATATGTGAGGTGAATAGGGAGCCTACATCCTGGGAACAAATTTTTACCCCTCACACATCAGATAGAGCTTTAATCTCTAGGGTATACAAAGAACTCAAAAAGTTAAACAACAACAACAAAAAAAAATCCAATCAACAAATGGGCCAAGGACCTGAACAGACACTTCTCAGAAGAGGATATACAATCAATCAACAAATACATGAAAAAATGCTCACCATCTCTAGCAATCATAGAAATGCAAATTAAAGCTACTCTAAGATACCATCTCACTCCAATAAGAATGGCAGCCATTATGAAGTCAAACAACAACAAGTGCTGGCAAGGATGGTGGGGGGAGGTACACTCATACTTTGTTGGTGGGACTGCAAATTGGTGCAGCCAATTTGGAAAGCAGTGTGGAGATTACTTGGAAAGCTGAGAATGGAACAACCCTTTGACCCAGCTATTCCCTAAAGACCTAAAAAGAACATACTACAGGGACACAACCACATCAATGTTTATAGCAGCACAATTCACAATAGCTAGACTGTGGAACCAACCTAGATGCCCTTCAATAGATGAATGGATTAAAAATGTGGCATTTATACACAATGGAATATTACTCAGCACTAAAAAATAACAAGATCATAGCATTTGCAGAGAAATGGATGGCATTAGAGCAGATTATGCTAAGTGAAGTTAGCCAATCCCCAAAAAACAAATGCCGAATGTCTTCTCTGATATAAGGGGGGTGACTCAAAATGGGATAGGGAGGAAGAGCATGAGAAGAAAATTACCACTAAATAGGGAAGAGAGGTGGGAGGGAAAAGGAGGGAGAAGGGGAGATGCACAGAAGATGAAAGGATACCCTCATTGTTATACAGAATACATGTATGATGTTGTGATGAGAAAAAGAAAAAAAAAAGTGTGTCACATTAGATTGGGTAGAAAGAGATGATGGGAGGGGAGGGGAGGGGAAGGGGGGATAGAAAGGGCAGCAGAATAAAATAGACATTATTATTACTGTATGTATATATGTGACTGTACTACCAATGTGATTCTGCAACCTGTACAATCAGAAAAATGAGAAATTATACCCCATTTGATTCAAATGTATCAATTGTCAAGATCATTGTACTATCATGTGTAACTAATAAAAAATAAAATAAAATAAAATAAATAAATGTTACTTGCCGGTGACTGCCTTATCCCTAGCTAAGATAACAGTCACAGAACTAACAGAGTGATATATACATTAAGAAAAGTAGACGAAGGTAAAATCAATGGAACTTGATATATAATTGGCCATGGAGGCTTGAGGGTAAAGAAAAGGCATTTAGTATATTTCCAGGTTGGAGGATACCTACTGTTTTATCTACCCAGGAGTCTCCTCTATTCTTCTTGGCATTGTCTCTCTGCCCACCCCAATTTTATGTCCCAGCAGAAGCTGCTACATACTCATATGGCCCTACATCATGGGCCACATAGGAAGGTTCTCTAGCTATGCATTTGGATCAGCTTCACCAATAAGGCCCTTTTCTCTCACTTTTTAGGATTTGATCAAAGAAAATACAATCACTCTCCAAGTAGCTGTAAAGTTGTATTGCTGTACATCAGTGCTATCTGAGAGAAACATAATGTGAACAAAGTACATGATTTTAAGTTTTCTAATTGCCACATTCAAAAAGAAACATGTGAAATTAATTTTAATAATTATGTTTTTCTTAGCTCAGTACATCCAATATATTATTGATGTAACATGTAACATGTTATCAATGTTTTCTTAATGAGACATTTTCTGTTTTTCCCTATTGTATTCAGTCTTCAAAATCCAGAGCATGTTTTCCACTTATAGCCAGTACATCTCCATTGGCCTATTCACATTTCAAGCACTCAATAGCCACATGTGACAGGTGGCTACCATATTGGACAGCACAGGTTTAGAGAGCCAAATTTTCCATTGTGTGGAAAAATTCACCTTGTAGTGAGAAAGGAAGTAAGTCAATGTAAACAGAGATGCAGAGAAGAGAAGTGGAAATTTAAAAAAAAAAAAGAATACTGGGGCTGGGGCTGGGGCTTAGGGGTAGAGTACTTGCCTAACATATGTGAGGCACTGGGTTCAATTCTCAGCACCACATAAAATAAATAAATAATATAAAGATCTTGTGTCCATCTACAACTAAAAATATTTAATAAACAAAACAAGGATAATGGTGGCATTCAAGTCCCTGATTCTAGGAATGTTTGAGGACCACTTACACTGCCCTCCAGGGAAAGCCATATTCTAGATCTTTGGAGGTATCTCAGTTTTCTTTCAGTAATTTTCCAGTTTGATTTTTAAATTATTTTCCTTATTTTCATTATTAATAAATTAAAGCCATTTGCATAACTTTACTTTACAGATGACAATTTTCTCAATTTGTGTATCTACATCCCTCTTCTTAACAGATTACTAATTTCAGATGTCCTTTGATTTACAATGAGGTTACATCCCAATAAAGTCATCATAAGTTGGAAATATTGTCAGTTGAAAGTGCATTAATATGCCTAACCTAGCAAGCATTATAGCTCATCAACACAGTACACTTTAGAGTATCAAAGTTTCCCCTTATGATTGCATGGCTGACTGAGAGCTGGGGTTCACTGCCACTGCCCAACATCATGAGAGAGTATAATACACATATACTATCTTGAGAAAAGTTCCAAATTCAAAATTGAAAGTATAGTTTTTACTTAATTCATATGAATTGAATATGAGTTTTATAAAGTTGAAAGTCATAAGTCCAGACATTCCAAGTTGGGAACTCTGTAATTGCTAACTTATCCTCTCTCTTATATATCCTAAATGTGACCTAATAATCTTTCTCACCAATACACTAAGCAGCCACTACCAGTAATTGGAATACACATGTAAGTAGAAATGTATACCCCTTCTTGATAGTTGCAATGTGTGCAATTAATTTTTTTTATTTTATGAGCAATAAGAGACCTGTCTTTATGTAAAAGTCACACGTGATGCATCCCCTGCCTGTCCTAGAAATAACCCATGTACATATTGAGATTGCAGGAGGAGCACAACTTCATAAGGGACTAAAGAATGTGCAATAGCCAAAGAGAGAACTTCAGAAATATTAGTTTTGAATAGATTTTAGCCATATATATTTGTTGTCCTCACTCTGGGTTGACTTGGGATGTCACATTGACATGCAGAAACTTACCCAAACACTATGAAATATAGAGAACCAAAAGATTTAATATGGAAACTTCCAGATGATTCTTTCTAATGTATCCATATCTTAAAGTATTCCATAATAAGTGTAATAAGCGTAAGTCAAGAAGGAAGAGGCTAGGCTGGACCTAAATATTAATAAATATTAAATATAATAAATAAAAATAATTATTATTTTGGTAAGAAATTCTGTCACCAAATTTGTGATTCAAACCTCAGGAAGAGGTTTCAAATGTATATGAACCTTTCCCTGGTAGTCCTGGCGGTATTTCCAAAGACGAAAACGTGTCTGTGTAGCTGTATCCAAAGGAGACCTAAAGCAAAGAGGCTTGATAATAAATAGAAAAGCTAATTCTTTTCTGTCTTGAATTTGCTAATGAACAACAAAATTTGTAGGAGTAAGAAACATCCTTCTTCCTCTGTATTGTCTATACTTTTTCCAAAACTATTTTCCCTTCAGAAGAATGTCATTTATGGGAGAGTAAGAAACTACAGTTTTAAATTATGCTGAGATGACTACACCCAACCAGCATTATTAGAGTAATTATTGATACAATGCTGCCCTCTAGCAATGGCTCAGACTGGACTTTGGCCCCAGCAGTCTTCTCCCCAGGCCACTTAAATCCCTCCCCACATTCAGAGCATGTCTAAATAGAATGGCAATTATCACCTAGTCTGTCTCCCTAATGAGAATCTAACTGTAGCAAAGATGAGGTAACTGAGGCCTAGAATGGCCAAGTGACTTCCTCAAAGTCACAAAGTTGTTACAGCATAGCTGGAATTGGAACCCAGATTTTCATTTTATTTTCTTCTCCTCCCCTTCTCCTCTTCTCACTCTCTTGCTTTGTCTCTCCCTCTCAGGATAGAGGTAGTTAACTTCTGGTGGTCAGGTTATGGGGAAACTCTGAGTGGTGTCAGAAGAAGAAAGGGTCCTAGCCCAATGAGTCATTGCAACAGCAATGAATTATTTGTTTAGGTTATTTTAGGTCTTGACAAAAGGAGAAAGAATCTGCAAGACAGCAACCACATTTCCCTGTGGATTCTATTTGGGGCTAGGGTTTCTGGACCTTCAGCAAATCCCAAAATATAAGCCCACACTCACCTTCGTTCTGAGGCAATTATTGTTGCAAATGGCAGCAGTTGAAAGAAAGCTGCTGCAGGTCTCAGACAGTGGGGAGAATCTGTGTTTCTAAACTCCTGCACCTGATCCTGAAAAGATTAAGAGAATAGCACAGTTTGGGAGGGCTGAAAAACAAGAGGAGCATATTTCCAGCATTTTTTCCAGAGTCTTCCAACAGTATTCATGGTACTATATTAACAGGATGGTTGAGTTTATAATTAAAGTATATTAGGGGGAAGATCAACATCATTCATGAGAAAACATGAATTCAAATCATACTGAAGTACTACTTCATACTCACAGAAATAGTGACAATCGAAAAATCAAACACTAAGGAGTATTGACCAGGAGATAGAGATCTTGGAATATTCATACACTGTAGGAAGAAAAATGGTCCAGCCATTTTGGAAAAAAGTTTGGCAATTATGCAAATGGTGCATTATCACATACTCCAGCAATTCTACTACTAGGTATGTGTTTAATAAAAACTTTTACATAAATGTTCATAGCAGCACTATTCATAATAATGAAAAGATAGAAACAACACAAATGTCAATTAACTGAAGAATGTAAAAACAAAATGCAGAAGCTAATCCAAAATGGGGGGGGGGGGGATAAGAAAAAAGAATAGAAGTAAGATCAGTGGAGTAGACAAAAGGGAATGAAACGCAAGGTGGTGGGATGGGATAGGGAAAAACAGTGGAATGAATCTGACCTAACTTTTCTATGTACATATATGAATATACCACAGTGAATCTCACCATCATGTACACCCACAAGACACTAATTTTTTTAAAAAAAGTATAAGTTAAAAAAAATAAGAAACTGCAGAGTATACATACAAAGGAATATTATTCAGCTAGAAAAAGAAATCAGGTACAAACATATACTATAACACATAATTGAAAAATTATGCATAATTAAAAAATATAGCATAATTGAAAAATTATGCTAAGTGAAAGAAGCCAGTCACAAAAGGTTATATAATATAGGACACCATTTGTGTGAAATGACCATAAGAGTTAAACCTAGAGAGACAGAAAGTAGATTAATGATTCCTAGGGACTGTGGGGAGAGGAAAGTGAGAAGTGACTATTTACTGGCTATGGAGTTTCTTTGTGGGATGGTGAAAATGTTCTAAAATTAAATTGTGGTGGTCATTACCCAAATTGTGAATACACTATAAGACACTGAATTATACACTTTAATTGGGTGAATTATATGGCATGTGGATTATATTTTGATAAAGCTGTTACAAAAAAAATTTAGAACATATTAGAGGAAATTGAGGAAAAGCAAAGGCCAATGTATTCAATACTCACTTTTATGTCAGTATTTAGATAAGTGAAATTCTCAGCAAAGATTGTCATAGGATGGGGGCTTTTTTTTCAATCTTGCCAGCTTCCCCAGGTCCAGCCTAGCTCTAAGAGCCACACCTTTTCTAAGAATGGTGAATTATCTATTTCTTTGTCAGAAAACATCTTTGTTCTGTACTAGCTTCAGCAGCATGGACACTAAGATTGGAATTACACAGAGGAGATTAGCATGATCCTGCACAAAGATGATATGTTAGTCAGCTATTTATCACTGTGACAAAAATACCTGACAAGATCCACCTTAGCAGAAGAAAAGTTTATTTTGGACTCACAGTTTCAGAGGTCTCAGTTCATGGTTGGCTGATTCCATTGTTTTGGGCCTGGGATGAGGCAGAACATCTTGGGAGTATGTTGTAGCAGAGGAAAGCTGCTCAGCTCATGGAACCCGGGAGACAGTGTGAGAGAGAGACAGAGAGACAGACAGAGACAATGAATATGAACCCAAGGAGAGTTAGAGACAAGATACAATTTCCAAGACCATGCCCTCCATGACCTACTTCTTCCAGTCACACCCCACCTGCCTACAGGTACCACCCAGTAATCCATTCAAATTATTAATCAATCAAATATGTTAATCTATTGATTAGGTTATAAGTCTTATGATATAATCATTTCACCTCTGAGTATTCCTACATTGCCACATGAGCTTTTCAGGGACAACTAATATGCAAACCATTATGGGTGACATACAAATTCATGCAGCATTCTATAATTGCTATTAAAAAAGAAGAAAATATCTTTCTTTTGTACTGACTCTTGAGTGGTAGTTGAGCACGTATGTAAAATTAGAGGTTCAGTTTTGCTCCACAGGCACTGTGTAAGTATTCGTTTTACAGCTGGCCCAGATTTCTTCTGACTCCACCACAGCAACCCTAGAGAGGTCAAGAACTTATTGGTATACCATTAGGATCAACATTTGGTTTTTACCATGGGGAATTTCTTTTCTTTATTTCAGGTTTTTTCCCAAACTTTATCCAGCATTTTTTGAGTTTATAAGGGGAAAAAACACTCTAGATTATTTCTATCAAATAACGGAAACCAGAAGTGCCCATGCTTTTTTTAGTGTATGTATTCTCCTCCAATGTTGGAGCTAGAACTACCTTCCAAGGAAGAAGTATGGTGCTGAAGGTAGGGTTATGGAGTATCTAAACAATTAATCACCTTTCTTCTTTATCCATGTCTCCCTTTTTCTAAAGGAAAAGTAGAAAAGAGGGGAAATAAGTACTGAGAAAGAGGACCCAGCTTTTGGTGTAACCATAAAAATCCCTTGCACTTACAGATTCCTGGGTTCAAGATTTATTTCTTCTCAACTGGAAAATGCTCAAAGGAGAATCTCAGTTTCCTTCTCAGGCCAAAGCTTAGAACAGAAACTGCTCTACTGTGAACCTACAGCTAAACCATAGGCAGAACATCCTGAGCTTAATAGCACTCCACAATTATTGATTTTTTCTTTGAATATAGAAGACTTTCCCCCAAGTACCTCCAGGAGCATTCATATCTGGATCTCAATTGGGTAAGCAGTGGGGGCAATCAGCGCCATTTTTGCTCAGACCTCCAACTTTATGAGCTTCAAATGCTGGCCACTGTTTGGTGAAAAATTTGTTCAGCAAGTCTTCACATGGACCAACTGTCTCTGATTAATAAATCTACCCATATACTGGAGCACTTTGTGTATGTGAGGCTCTAGGGTCAGAATTCCTGTGTTCAAATCTGAAGTCTGCTGCTTCTTAGCTCGGTAGCCCTGAGCCAATTATTTAACTTCCCTGAGCCTCAGATTCCTGGGCTGTGAACTAATATTAATGAGACCACCTACTTTTCAGGGCTGTTGTTTTGACAGGGGCCTTGCCAAGACACATAGTAGAAACATTGTTGTTTCAGTGTCCAGGCAAAAAGTGTGACACACGACTAAAAAGTGCATTCTCACCCTCTGGGTAAATTTATCAGTGCCTTCAGCCAAAGCTGCCAAAGGGAGAGTGGCACCATTTAGGCCTCTCCTTGCTATGTACCTATGAGTGCCCCAGAATTAATTCACACCCCCCCCCACTTCCAGCAAGGGCTTCCATGTTCCTATAGCCAGAAGTATACATCAGTAGCTGGAGTGGGGTCAAAAAGCTGCCCTCAAATGGCTATGTATGCGTCTGGCCTCCATTAGGCAGGATAGCAGTCAAAGAACTGGCAAGGACTATTTTAGAGTACATGAAACTGCTAGGTTTCTCCCAATAGACTGGAGGAAAGCTTCAAGCGGTCGAGGTCCTGTAACATAAAGGTGGGAACAGAGGTGAGTGACATCTGAATATTACCTGCTTATGGGCCAGTAAAACCTAGAGACACATGAAACACCATTTTCCAGAGACAAAATTGTCTCAAGTACTTGGTATATGATAGCCCAGCTCCATGTAGAGGCTGAGTGGCTCTTGAAACATGTGTCTAAATATAACTTTAGGGTGGGTAGAACAGGGACTGAGCTCTGACAGTGTATGATTGGGCTTCATTTGTTCCATTTATTTCTGGCAATGTTAGCTTGAAGGAGAAGAGAGGCAAAAGCAAAAAGAAGATGAATGCCTGAGGAGAAAAAAAAGAAAAGAATTGCTATGGTTCTCCATTATCATGGATATAAGAAAATCAGTTTCATTTTTAAGACATTTTCCTTCCTGTATACATTTCCTGTGCATAAGTTGTGACTTCTATATCATCAATTTCTTTTTCAGTGGGGAGAAAATTTGACAAATGATTTTCCAAGCTAAGAGCAATTCTGGCCAAACATGGATGTCCACACTCTCCTAAGGCCCGGACTGGGCCACCTGGGAGTCTGTGTGCACAAAAAAATAGGGGGAAAGCTGGGTTACTAGAGGCTGGGTATCCCCCACCTGGAAGTTGTGTTGCCCAACTTATAGTGCCCTCATTTTCCTGAGGCAACAGCACTGATGATCAATGCAGTTTCAGGCAGCTTCTAGAGCCAGATTCTTATGTACAGTACTCTGAGGCTGCCAATTTGTTTGCCAATATTTGTTTTTCCTGAGAATAATTTTCCTCTTCCTGGAATCAGACCCAATGTTTAGGGTAATGGAGCAGTAGACTTGAGTCCTCAGAGAGGGTTTGACCACTGTCCCTGCCTTTTCATCCCCACTGCCACCACCCATGATCAAGTTATCTAGATTGCAATGGGGACTCAACGACCTCTGACCCCTTCCCTCACCCTGTGTACAAACTGTTGCTAAGTTATCTTTCTAAAATATGTTTCTAATTTTGCCACTTCTGTTTTTGAAAGATTTTTGAGTAAACCAATTATTTGGACTATTATTAAATAAACAAACTCGTCCTGTTTTTATCAAATTTCCCATTATTCTAATTTCTTGTCTTCATAGTATTCACTACAATTTCAATCTATCTTATTTAAGTGTGTCCTTGCTTATTGTCTATTCTCCCCCCCCCCCTCTTGTTGGGATATAATTTTTGCATGAGCAAGGGGTCTTATCTGCCTGTTCCCCAAACAGCAATTAACATATGTAAGGTGATAAATATGAGCTGAATGAAAGACTCAATACATCAAATGCTTAACTTGGAATTGAAACACCACTTGACCAGTTTTCCCATTCCTCAGTTTATACCCACAGGACTTAAAATCACCATACTACATTTATGCAGCCAAATCAATGTTTATAGCAGCTCAATTCACAATAGCTAAGCTATGAAAACAACCTAGGTGCTCTTCAACAAATAAACAGATAAAGAAAATGTAGTATGTATACACAATGGAATACTACTCAGCCATATAGAAGAATGAAATTATGGCATTTGTCAGTAAATGGATGGAACTGGAGAACATCATGCTAAGTAAAATAAGCTAGTCCCACAAAAACCAAAGATCAAATATTCTCTCTGACATGTGGATGCTAACTCACAATAAGGGGAGGAAGAATAGAAGTTCACCGGAGTAGGAAATGAAGGGAAGGGAGGGAAGATGGCAATGGAAAAGACAGTAGAATAAATCAGATAGAACTTTCCTATGTTCTTATATGAATACACGACCAGTATAACTACACATCATGTACAACCACAAGAATGGGAACTTAAACTCCATGTATGTATAATAGTATACTATCATGGATAACTAAAAAGAACAAATTAAAAAATTAAAAAGAAATCAAATTGTTGTAGCCACAATTGAATCCTTTTTTCATAAATGACCTTTATTTGCTTTTATGATTACAAATGTAATACATGCTTACTGTAGAGAATCTGGAAAGTATAGAGAAGTAGAAAGAAGAAAATAAAAAACACCCATAACCCCACCACCTGAAGGCAAACACTGCTCATGTTATGTTCTAACATCTATGCCTGTTGAAAGACCAAAACCCTTATCAAGAATGCTGGCCACGAAGCACAACAGCCAAGGAGAGTGAGGGCAGCTAACAACTGAGGGGAGTCACCAAGAGGTCAGAGCTAGAGATTACACACTGAAGGACAAGACAAGGGCAATAAACAACAGATCAAGAGGTCAGAAGCTTACAACACAAGAACAAGTGGGGTTACTTTAACAATGTGGTGAGATGATGCTTGTCAAGAGTTTAGCCCAGTACCTGTCACATGGTACATTATCAATAACTGTTAGCCATTACTACCACTATTATTATTATTATCATTATTATTATTATGGGTCAAAACAAATGGTTCAGGATGGAAACTATAAACAGGGTAAGGACCCTGAAGACCCATTTTAGGTACTATGAGTTGGGGCATACAAGGGCAAGTCAACTGGTTTAAAAGGATGGTACACAAGTGGGTATCACTCTTTATAGGCTCCCCTGCCAGGTGGAATGGAACCAGGGTTTCCTCAAGTTTGCCTGGTGACATACGGCAAGACACTCTAAGGTGTTTTTGAGGTAGGACATGATTTCTCCTGCCTAGACTTCTCCCTGGACCAATGAATAGGACTGGCCTTGATGGTAAAGGGAGTTCACACTCTGATTGTCAGGGCAGGTCACAGGCATGTGGGTGAAAGAGAAGGTCAAGGCAGCCAAGTGGGAGATAAAGTGGGATGTGCCTACAGGGGGAGGCTAGAGGGCGAAGGCAACAAGGTTTATGATGTAGTTGAATGGAATGGGTCCAGGGACCAGTTCTCAAGTTAGCAGCCAAGTCAGATGTCACAGAAGAGTCCCAGGAGCACTACTTGTTGGTGGGGGCCTTCTGCTGGCCTATGCTCTGTCGAAGGTGGTCATGAAGTCCCTCCTGTGGGTCTCCATGCTCTTTCAGGTAGTAACAGCGTTTGGGAACATGTTGGTGCTGGGAGTGAGAAAAAAAAATCATCAGTTATAAGAATCACACTTCCTATGACAAAGGGTGTTCTGTCTAACTAAACTCACTGACTTAACAGATTAGAGAACTTGGCTAATTTACCTACATAAAATGTACAAGAGGGCTAGGCTAACCAAATCCCTTTAGTGACCTGTGTCTACAAATGCCTATGGTTATAGGTGGGACCCAGCCCCTTAGAAGCTACGTCTTCCTTAGACTTGGACTTGGAATAAATATTTAGGACCCAATCCAGCCAGTTCCCTTATAATTACAAGATTTAGTACTTTAACCATCCCACAACTTCACTAACTTGGGTGAGCATTGCTCCTGAAAGCAGTTAATCCACCCAAAATAACTACTCATCTACATTCACTGATAAAACTCCAGGTTGGGTTTTTATTATCTAGGGGCTCAATACCTCCCTCTTGCTTCTTTCTTAACTCTACTGAGAAGAACAGGGTATATTCTCCATCATTACCTCCTCGGTCTGCTGCTGAGAGCTCAGTTCATTCTCCATGGCCTCCTCATTATTCCGCTTACAGGCTGTCGGCAAAACCTGGCTTGAGTTGCCTGGGGAATCCCTCTCTTCAGCCAGCTGGCACTCTGTGTAGAGAGATCTGTCTATCAGCTCCTTTAGGCTGCCGGCCACCTTCAGGAAGATCCGACCCATTTTGGTGGTAACAGCTTCCGAGAGTCCTTCCAGAAACCTGGTCCGTAGAATGGCATCAGACCAAGACAAATGTCGGGCCAGCAGCAGGAAGTCGGTGGCATACTGCCTGACTGACTTCTGGCCCTGCTTGGGATGGCAAAGAACAGCACTGAGGATGTCTATCTCAGATAGAGAGTCATATAAGCCCTGTGATCTGCTCAGGAAAGATTTATTTTCATTTGATAGGGGATTTCCTACTTCCATTTGCAAGATGGACCACCTCTCTGCCGCCCCTAGATGAAGAGACACCAGAAATGCCATTTTCTCTGAATCATTCAAAAATCCCTTCATTTGCTTCTCCTCATCAATTTCCATCTCATCCTCCACAGAGCATGAACCCCGGGCTGCTTCTTGCTCTTCTAAGAGGTAACAGAGTGCTGGGGTCAACATTCCAAAGGATGGCACTTCCTTTGGTGGCTGGTTTGTTGTTCCAGGGGTTGAGGCAGTCGTATGTGGTGTGGACTTTGATCCCGAAGCTGTGGCATTGATGTGAGAGGTAGATGCCCCTCCAGTGTCTGTAGCTTTGATTTCCGGAGTGTTCATCTTTCCAAAGGCTGTTTGTGGTGTGGACATTGCCCCAGGGGCTGGGGTCCTCATTAGCGGTGTGGACATCCCTCCAGAGGCTGTGGCTGTCATTTGTGGCATGGATATCCCTCCAGAGGCCATGGTTTTCAGTAGTGGTGTGGACATTGTTCCAGAAGCTGAGGCTCTCATAGGTGGTGTAGATACTGCTCCAGAAGTTGAGACTCTCATTGGTGGCTTAACCATCCCTCCAGAAGCTGTGTATGTTGTTTGTGGCATTTCTCCAGAGGCCATGGTTTTCATTAGCGGCACAGACATCTCTCCGGAAGCCATGGCTGACAACAAAGGCATGGGCATTGTTCCAGACACTGTTGTTCTCATTGATTGCTTGGACATCCCCCCAGAGGCCATGTTTGTTGGTGGTACAGTGGACACCTTTCCAGAGACTGGAGCTCTCATGAACTCTGTGGACATAGCTCCAGAGACTGAGGGTCTCCTTAGTGGTGTGGAAGTGACTCCAGAGACTGGTGCTCTGACTAGTGATGGGGATATCCCTCCAGAGGCTGGACCTCGCATTGGGAGTGTGCAAATGTCTCCAGAAGCTGTGGGTATCATTTGTGACGTGGACCTTGTTCTAGCGGCTGGAGTTCTCATCGGTGCTGTGGACATCCCTCCAGAGGCTGTAGATCTCATTAGTGGTGTGGGCACTGCTCCAGAAACTGAAGCCTTCACCTGTGGCATGGACATCATTCCAGAAGTTGTGGCTGTCATTTGTGGAGCAAATATTGTTCCATAAGCTGGGGCTCTTGGAGGTGTAGCTGTCTCTCCAGAAGGTGGGCATCTCATTAGTGGCAGGGACCTGTCTCCAGAGGATGAAGCTCTTGTGAGCAGTGGGGACATCCCTTCAGAATCTGAGGTTCTCGTTAGTGGTGTAGACGTTGCTCCAGAGGCCCGGGCTCTCATCTGCATCCCTCCTGAGGTCATGGATCTCATGAAAGATGTGGATATCCCTCCAGAGTCTTGGATGTTCATTGGATGACTGGGCATCTTCCCAGAGGCTGTGGCTCTCATTAGTGATGTGGGCATTGCTTCAGGGCCTGGAGTTCTCATTAGAGGCATGGACATATCTTCAGAGGCTGTGACTGTCATTTGTGATGTGGACATTGCTCCAGAGGCTGTGGCTCTTGTTAGCAGTGTGGACATCCCTTCTGAGCCTCCTAAGGCTGTGTCTGTCATTTGTGGCATGGACAGAGTTCCAGAAGCTATGTCTCTCATTAGTGGTGTGGACATCACTCCAGAAGATGCCATTGTCATTTGTTGTAGGAACCTTGTTCCAGAGGCTTTGGATGTCATTAGTGGCTTAGACAATGCTCCAGAAGCTGGAGCTATCGTTTGTGGCATGGACATCACACCTGAGATTCCATCTCTCATGAAAGGTGTGGACATTGATTCAGAGGCTTTGGCTGTCATTAGTGGGGTGGACATTGCTCCAGATGCTGTGGCTCTCATTTGTGGTGTAGATGTCAGTCCTGAGACTGTGTTCCTCATCTGTGACATGCACATTGCTCCAGAAATTGGAGCTCTGATTTGATGCATTGATATCGATCCAGAGGCTGGGGTGGTCAGTTGTGGCACACACGTTGTTTCAGAGGCTGTGGCTGTAACTAGCTGTGTGGACATCATTCCAGAAGCTGAGGCTCTCATTCTCTGTGTGGATGTTGCTTCACTGGCCAAGCCTTTCATAAAGCCTGTGGGTGTTGATCCTGTTTTGGCCATTGGTAACTGTGTGGACATCACTCTAGAGGCTGTAGTTGGCATTTGCTCTGTGAATGTCACTCCAGAGTTGGTGACTGCCATCAGTGGGGCAGACATAGCTCCAGAAGCTGGGACTGTCTTCTTCAATGTCAACATACTTCCTGAAGCAGGAGCTCTCATTAGTGGTATAGATGTCACTCCTGAGTCTGAAACTCTTACTGGCAGTGTGGACATTGTTCCAGAGGCTGTTGCTCTCATTGATGAAGGAGACATGATTTCAGAGTCTAGATTTTGTGTTAACTGTGAGGACATCACTCCAGAAACTTGGGCTGGCATCAGTTGGGCAGGCATCACTGCAGAGCCTAGGCCTGTCATTAGCAGCGGGGATATTGCCTCAACCTCTGGGGCTGGCTTTGGTAATGTGGACATTTCTCCAGCTTCTGGGACTGACAGAAGTGGTGTGGACATTGCTCCAGGGTCTGAAGCTGACATTAGCAGTGAAGACATGACTCCAGAGTCTGGGCCTGACATGAGCATGGTAGACATTCCCTCAGAGTCTTGGGTGCTTGTTGGCTGAGTTGATGTTTCTCCAGAAGCTAGAGCTGACATTATCAGTGATGATATCGCTTCAGAGTCTGTGCCAGACATTAGCAATGAAGATATCTCTCCAGAGGCCAGGGCAGTCATTAGCACTTTGGACATTGCTTCAGTATCTTCATCTGTAATTTGCAATGGAGACATTGCTTCAGAGCCTGGAGCTGCCATTGGCTGTGTGGATATCCCCCTAGGGTTTATATCTGGAATTAGGAGTGGGGATATTTCTCCAGGATCTGGGGCTAGCATTAATGGTGTGGACATTGCTTCAGAGGATGAGGCACTCATTATAGGTGTAGACATCACTCCAGAGGATGGAGCTGGCATTGCCAATGGTGATATCTCTGCAGAATCTGGTGCTGCCATTAGTGCTGTGGACATTGTTCCAAAGTCAGGAATTGTCATCATCCCTGGGGACATTAAGCCATAGTCTGAAGTGGACAGCAATGGGGACAATGTTCCAGAATCAGAGGCTGGCATTAGCAGTGGAGACAGTGTCCCAGAGTCTGAAGCTGGCATTAGCAATGGGGACAGTGCCCCAGAGTCTGAAGTTGGCATTAGCAGTGGAGACATTGTTCCAGAGTCTGAGGATGGCAGTAGTGATGGGGACAATGCTCCAGAGTTTGGTTGTCCCATAAGAGGTGTGGACATGGTGTCAAAGGCTGGGGATGTCATCAGCTCTGTGGGTGTCCCTCCAGGGTCAGAGGCTGAAGTTGCAACTATAGGCAGCTGTACATGAGAATGCAGAATTTGGACCTCTTCTCCTGTCTCTGTTATTGGTCTAGATAAGGCTGTCCCCCTGTTTTGGGGGTCAACATTTTCCTCCCTCATCATATTGTTGAATTGCAGTGAATTTAAAGGTATTGACATATCTGCCATGGCCACAGTGTGGAGAGAGCCCCTAAAGTGATGATATCAGGGGTCCTGATGAAACTCAAGTGGCAGGAGAATCTGCAAAAAGGAAACAAGTTTGAGATCAAAAAGAAACATCAAAAAGATTGGAAAATACACAAATGATTCATGGTGCAGATGTGCTTATATGTGTTGACCAGTATATGGCATTGAAGATGGGCCACTCAGGTTAAAGAAGCTGTGCAGCAATGCATAACTCTGAAGCTGGAACAAATATCCCTTTTGTCTCTGTCCTTTTCAAACCAACCCACTCAGTAACTTAGCACAGACTCTGTTTATAAAAGCTAGCAACTTCAGGCAGCCATGAGCCAGAACAGTTCTGGCTCACATGAGGTGGCAGCACCACCTTCTGGCCAACTGTGAAAAGTGCAGGCTCCTGGTTTCTGTTCTATCCCACCACAGCACTCCCAAGTCAGCCAAGGTACTGGCAAGACTAAATGCCCTTTGCCCCAGGATAATCATTAGTTCCTAGGGCTCATGGAATCCTGCCAGTGGTTTAGTCCCAATTTTATTATTCTGATGTCCTTTAATGTCCTTCTCAAGAAAAGTAAGGCATTTATCTGACCAATGACTGGGAACAACATTCCATAAACTGAAACTCTGCTTATTAATATCATCCTTAATAATAATACTAACAACAGCCACCACTACTACTCTTTATTGCTCACTTTGCATGTGCATGTCACTGAAATTTAGACATTTCTTTGATATCCTACACCAGGGCACACTCTGTATGTACAAATTTCAAGTTTCTCTGATGACACAGGGGTCAGCAATCCTACAGCCTCACCCCTCTGACCCACCCCCATAAGCAGTCACAGAAGTAGCTCTTTGACACACAACTTGAAAACAGTGTAATGCAGACATTACACAAGGTTGACACGTCCCCACTGCCTGTCCATGCCAGAAATGGAAGACAGCTTACTTTGGGACAATGTCACAAAACTTGCCAACCTCATGGTATTTGTGCGTCCGTGATAATGAGAAAACCAGCAGCAAAATACCAACAGCAAACCTTTTTTGAGCACCCACTGATTGGCAAGCACTCTGCTAGGCACTTTACTCACATCATCTCAGTTGGTCCCCAAAGCAACACAGAGATTTTGGTAGTCCTCTTTCTTATCTTACAAATGAAAAATGAAGACCCAGAGAAACTTAATAATTTGCCTGCAATCACATAGATCCCCCTGTCCATCCAAATACTTGCTACCTGCACTTTTTATCACTGAGCTATCATGATCTACCTTTCTGCTTTAGTCACATTACCAAGACCCTTCCCTCTGTCTCCAGCTTGGACAACCTTGAGATGGGGTGTCATAAAAGAAATCCTGACCTCCTGCTAACACTTTGGTTATCCTAATAACTGGTGCAATGGTAAAGGTGAGTCAAAAGAGCACTCATGACCTCTACCTCCTATCTTCAGAAAAATCTCTAAACATGTCACAGTTTCCCACTAGGCAAAACTCAGAAGGATCTTACCTTGTCAGTTATGGCGAAGAGGGATAGAGTGTCCTTTGCACCCTTAGCTCTTTTAGTCTGGCCAATTGACTTATACCCTGTGCCAGTTCATTAAAGCAGGACCCAATACCAGCAGCTGTTCTCTGCAATCTCCCTAAGCTATCCCCTGCCACACCCCCCTCTTGCCCGCCAGCCAGCCAGCCAGCCTACCCGCCCACCCGCCCCACTGCTCCTGACTTGCTAGTGCTTGCTCTGGCTCTCTGGTCCCAGATTCCTGCCTCTATATAGGCTCTGACATTTGCCTCTGGCCACCTTTCACTTGACAGCCCTCTAGAAACTCCACTTCAGCTCTTGGCCTATCCAACTCCAACTTGTTTCCCCTCACCACCAATAGTCCCAACCCCACTATGCCCACCTCTGGTTGCCCCATAGAGAAAAAGAGATTGAAATAAGTAAGGAATGAGACTGAAAGAGTCCTCACTCAGGAAGTAGACATATACCCTCTGCAGGGTTGGGCAGACACAGGAACCCTGAGAACTGGGCACTACAGCTGGTATGACCAGGAAGCACAGGCTAGGCATTGGAGGTAAGGAAACTCAGGCTGGAGATCAAGTGGAGCAACATCAGAAAAGCTCACAGAGGTTTAGGTGCAGGGCAAGCAAGGTGGGAGAGGATGGACAGTGGGGCTACAGATACAGAGACCTCAATAGATCCCTGCAATTGTGATCAGAGAAAAAAAGAAAGAGAGACACAGGGGGAAACCTGGTAACCAGTATTCCTGCCATGGAGAAAGTAAGGGTCCATGGATTTCAGACAGTTGCAAAAAAAAAAAAAATATGCCAGTCTTGGGGCTGGGGTTGTGGTTCAGAGGTAGAGAGCTAGTCTAATATGTGCGAGGCACTGGGTTCGATCCTCAGCCCCACATTAAAAAAATAATAAATGAGTAAAATAAAGTTATTATGTCCATATATGACCAAAATATTTTTTAAAAAAAGAAAAAGAAAAATATGCTAGTTTTGAGCATACCGGGTAAGACTCATATCATACAACTGGGGTTTTAACCTGCTTTCTAGAACCAGAGCTCAAGGTCAGAGTAGAAGCAGCAGAAAGGTTGCCAGTGTCCTCCCTCCCGTCTTTTTGAATCACTGCCACTTAACCCTTCAGTCTAACCCTTCACTCTAAGTTCTGGATAGGGCAAAGCCTTCAGGTGAAGTTCAAGTAGCCCAGTTATATGGACTCAGAGTTTAGGATGGAGGCATTTAAGTCATTAGGCATCTCAAAAGTAACAACCAGGACTGGGATCGTGGCTCAGTGGTAGAGCACTAGCCTAGCACTGGGTTCAATCTTCAGCACCACATATAAATAAATATATATACTAAAGGCATGCTGTCCATCTACAACTATAAAAACATTTTTTTAAAAAAAGTAACAACCAACAATAACTGAGTACATGGTCTAAGCCCTAGACCTCTCAGCATCACCTGAGGTGGGAACTGGCATTTCCATTTCAGAAATGGAGAAGTGGGCTTGGTAAAGTTTATGTGACCAAGGACACAGAGCTAGTAAAAATAGCAAGCACATATTTGAGCCCCAGTCTGCTTCCAAAATCATTTTCTCTCTATGTAATCAGACAGGTGATTAGAAACACTCTAACTGTTCCACTTATTGCCATCTGCCCTCACACCACCAAGAAAGGAAACTTTCTCACTACAAATGGCTGAAACGTAGTAGTAGTAGTAGTAGTAATACCAGCTGACCTTGATTAAACTCTTCCCATATGCCAAGAACAATGCTGAGGTCTTCGTGAGCATTATCTCATTTGATCTTTACAACTACTCTGCCAGGCAGGCACTTTTAATTTTCAGTTAATGGGTAAAGAAACTGAGCCTCAGTGAGGTGAGCCCACAGCTCTGTCTGACTCCAGGCCTCATATAATATACATTACTCCAAAAGAAAAGTCTCAGTGGCTCACCCATCACCCCTAAACCAAAACTAAGCCTTAGAAAACAGCTTCAAAACAACTGTTATTAATATTATTAACATACCTAATAATTAAAACTGAAGTTACTGCACCAAACACTGTGCTAAGTACTTTACTTACATGATCCTGTTTGATACTCATGACATCCCTGTTACAGGCACTATTATCAACTTCATTTTTCAGATCAGAAACACAAAGCCCAGAGAGATTAACTAGCTTCCCCAATGTCACACAGCTACAGAGCAGAGTTGTCTACGGTAATTAAAAATCAGGACGGACACACTGTGCACCCCTGCAATCCCAGAGACTCTGGAGGCTGAGGTAGAAGGAGTGAAAGTTCGAGGCCAGCCTGAGAAACTTAGCAAGACCCTGTCTCAAAATTTAAAAAAAAAAAAAATACAAAGGGCTAGGGATGTGATTCACTAGTAAAGCATCTCTGGGTTCAATCCCCAGTATTAAAAAAGTTTATTAAATAATTTGATGATTAAATGAATCATTATGCTTATAATGTCCCCAATTTAGCCATTGAGAATCATATTCTACCATGGACATAATTATAAAAATTTTATAAAATAAAATATTTTTGCACAGAAAAATAAAATCTGAAAGGATATATACCAAAATATTCACATTGACCATATTTGAATGGTGAAAGAACAGGGGGGGGTGGTATTTTCATTTTCTTTATTTGTATTTTCACATTCATTTATAATGCACCCTTTATACTTGTATGAAAAATGTAATAAAAGTTAATTTTATTTTTTAAAGAGATATATGATTCCTTTTGATTGTATCTCTAGCTCTTCTCCCACCTCTTCCTGCATGAGCTCTCTAGGCACACCCAACATCCCTCCACCAAAACAACTTTTCTCCCCCAACAAACTTAGCAGTTGCACCACTTGGATCTTTGGTCAGAAGTGACCCTGAAAAAGTGTCTCCAATGGCTTGATTTTATTTTGGTATTTGGAGGTTGTCTTAAAAATGATCTCTTGTTTTTTTTTAACTTTGTGTTTAATAATTACACAGATAATCTAGGAATTTATTCTCGGGGTAAAACCTTGAAATCCTCCATACAGATAAAGCTAAAGTCCTGAGACTACTCCTCCCCCCCAAGTCCCATTCCTCTGTCTGTTCGCAGTTGGGTGTGTCTCCTTCCAAACTTTTTCTAGCTGCAATGGCATTCAGAGTTTATATTCATGCAAATGCTTGCAAAACCCAGTGTGTGCAAAAAGCTACAGTTAGAAAAACCATTCTGGCACTGGTCACTCCAGGGTTCCAAGTTCTGGTCCACTGTGACTGTTTTCATCAGCCTGATTCTAAGGAGACTACTGAGAGAGGGCTCTTGCATGCTCAGTCCATTTGGAGCATAGACTTCTGTTTGATTAAAGCGAGAGTCTCTAGGAACACAGAGAAGGGAGGCCTTCTAAGGAAGGAAAAGCCCAGAAATTGCTGCTTACCATCTCTCAGGTCCCTCACGTCCCACCCAGTCTGTGCTGATCAATACGGCTAGGAGGTGTCATGCTCCTGCTGCCTCACAAAAGGTAATTGAGTTTGGGGGATTGCATGGCTAGCTGCTTGGGGAAATAAGAATAAACAAGAGACCGTTCAATATGTCAACAAATAGCTTTCCAGCTGTTGAAAATAAGCCTTTCTCTAGATTCTCAACAATATCCTCTCCCCCAGCCCTAGCAAACAGGCTCCCAGTTAACTGAAAACAGACAAGCTAAGGCTCAAGCAATACCTGCACTACTTTGGGGTCCTCTGCCTGCCCAGATCATTCAGGGGAGGAGACACCCTCCCGCTGTCTTGCTCTCCAAAAGCTTCGACACTTAAAATGCCCACCGGGTTTCTTGTAAATACAGAGGGGGCAAATTGCTAGCATTTACTCAGCGCTTGCTATGCCAGGCAGCGTGCTAAACACTTAACATACATTATTTTATTGCACAATAAACCAATGAAGTGGCTGTTTTGGCCCCCATTTGATAAATCAGCTACAGAACTGAAGTAGAGAGAAATTAAAATTCAGTAACTTACCTTGGCTCTCACAGCTGAGAGGGAGTGAAGCTGGGCTTGTCACTCGGGTCGGTCTGACTCAGCCGGTGCTCTTAACTCACGGGAGAGTCACACACTGTCTTCAAGTCTCTGAAGGGCTGTCATATGGAAGAGAGGGTAGGTGTGTTCTGGGTAGCTCCAAAGAAAAGGATTTGACTGTTAGTTGGGAATTATGCTTTCATTGGATGTGCTGCAAATTCCCCAAACAACATGTATATGCATGTCCAACTCTATAGGGAAAAGAACATTATAAGAAGAGCAAACGGAACTGCCTTGCGTTAGGTGCCGTCCTGAAGGATCTGTGCAATCGCAGAAAACAGGAGGGATACCGGAGGACTGCAAATGGGCAGTGTCCCAATTTTCTTAAATAAGGAAACTACAGACCGGTATACTGTAAACTCCAGAGCTATAAGCTTGATGTCAATCCTTGAAGAGATTCTGCCGCAGATTATGAAGCAGGTAATTTATAAGCACTTAGACTGTAAGTGGCAATAGGGGGTACCTAGAGGTCCAAGCAGAACTCTAAAAATGTGACCAGGTTCTAGGGCTTGCAGCTTATTCAAGCCCCCAAACCAGGCGACCAACAGTGGGTTGCTAGATTTTTATTTTTCCAAGTAAAGGCATTAAGAAACAATAGAAAACAAACCCCAATTACCATTTCCTAAAAAAGAAAGGGCTTTCTTTAAACACCAAAAGAAAGGGAAATAATCTTAGAATAAAGGAAAGTCTTCTAAATTAAATAGATTTCTCTTCTCTTTACAAAACATTTACTACATAGTCCCCAGGCTTTGTCCTTGCACGGGGACTGCTGCAGTTTTCCTGGAGGATGGGAACTTGTCCAAGGACCTGCTTTAAGGAATCACTCTGAGTTAAAACATCAACATAGATAAGATCAGATACCTGTAAGACAGGAAGTCTTTCTGGCCAGAAGACAGAAGAATATAGTTTGACCTTAGCCTAAGTGAGGACATTCACATAGATAAAGAAAGTGTCCACAGGAACGGAGTGAGAGAAATAAAAGTTGCCAAGTGCAGACTCAAGCCCTGCTGAGGCGGGACTTGGCCAATGCATTTGACCTGTGCCACCCCTTGGATCATACAGCTCCCTTGTAGGAATAAGTGTCTGATGTCACTAAGCATTTGGACCACAAGTGAGTTTCCGACTTGAGGATCTCCAAGCAACTTTCTGACTATGACCTATCTTCCCAGGGCCAACTTCCTAAAGACAGATGAATTCAAAACTAGTGGAATAGCATTGCCAGAATGAGAGTTCTGTGACAACCTAAAAGAAAGTCCCTAACCTCAATCCTCCCCTGTTCCACCTCTTTATCAGTAGTGTCAATAAAGGCATGGTTAGGATTTTTACACAACTTCTCTAGGGCTTAGAGCACCTCTGTGATCAGCCTGGCAAGAAGGTTTCCATTTTAAGGCCCATCATTTACAATATGTCTGTCTGCATTTGGTCATTTTCTCTCATGGTCTTTGTTGCCAGTGCACTAAGTTCCTGCAATTTGTGCTGCTCATGGAAAATGCTTAGTGAACATATGCTAACTATGAGCTCTGCACCCTGAAGAGCAGATCGGGTCCTCTGTGCAACAGCTGAGCATTCATCTCAATCCTGTCTTCTTCCCTCAGATAACTGGTGTCATGGTGACTTCCTTGATGAGAAAAGAGGACAAACTGATGTCCTCTTCTTGGCAGAAATGGCTCTACTTCCCAAAAGACTTTAAATCAAAATTTGACTATAACTGTTAACACTGGCCTGGTTTCTGAAGGCAACCACAACACAGTATACACTCTTGACATACCCTCTAAAGCTGTGTTTCTCAAAATAAAAACATGATGGGGAACCCCTGCATCAGCCACCCCCTGAGAGGACCACTAAAATGCAGATGAAGGGGGGCTCCACTTTCAAAGGGTCAGACTCAGTAGGTCTGGAGTGAGGACAAAGAATCTGCATTTTAACCCAAGTGATTCTGAAGCACCACTAGCTTAGGGGTTCCTACACCCTACATTTAACATGAAACAGGCCTGGGCTCAAATCCCCACACTTCGAGTTACTTCACCTCAGTTTCTTCATCTGTAAAACAGGGATAATCACAGTACCTACCTGGCAGACTCTTTAAAAGTTTTAAGCAAAACAACATGTGTAAAGTGTCTGGCACATAGTTGAAGCTCAGTAATCTCTCCTGGTCCTGCTTATTCATGGGCTCTGATGCCTGCCTTCTCTGTGTTCAGCTTCTGCCCCTGTTACCAAACTGTTCAGTCTTTCTAGGTCTGCTATTCAAACTCCCCAAGAGAGAGACTCTCATTGGTCCAAATTTAGTCACCACTATACGGTTGGGCAAAGTCCTCATCCAGGGTTCCATTGTAGGCTGCTTGCCAGCCTATAGAATGACTGCTCTTGGATCAGATGCCCTCTCCTGGCTCAATCGGCTCTTGCCTGGGGGAAGCAGGGTCACGTGGTACCAAACATAGCCACCTATTCATAAGAAACTGCTCCTTCCCTCAGCTAGGGTCTGTGGATGGAAACTCCTTAGAAGGGGCCCGTGGGTGTGGCAGGAATTCTGAGGCTTAGCCCATCCAGTACACCTAGGCTTCTCATTTATCCAGCCTGCCAAAGGAATGAAGCGTTCAAGTTCACTGAAGTCTCTATTTAATTCCGACTTTTCATCTCCATCAGGCCAGGAACACCAGTTTTCAAAAAAAATCTAGACCGCAGTTGGTGGGGGGGACTTAACCCTAAAATGAGATCTTCTGTTTCTAAAACACGTTTTTAAGTTTCCAAAGCACTTTCACATCTATTTCCTCATTGCAGAATTTACAAACTGGCAGCCACAGGCTAGATCCAGACTGCAGACAGATTTTATTTGACCCATACAATGTTTTTAACATTTTTTAATTAGTTGCCAACATTGAGAAGTCAGGAGATTTTACATAAAAAGCTGAATTTTTGGCTTCTCTGAGAAAACAGATGTAGGTTCTCTTTCAGACATGGCAACAGTCAGCTGGAGCTGCCTGTGGGGCATATGCTCACAGTATCCATCCAGCTACCTTTACTTTTTCAATCACCTGCTTGGCTCCTGTGGGCATCTGAAGTCCCATTTTAACTCCCAGGATTAGGTAGACAAAGTGATTAAGAGCTCAGATTCTGAAGCCCAACTGTCTTAGTTGGAATCCCAGCTCTGCTTCTTAACTGTCTTTTGGACTCTGGGAAAGTGATTTAACCTCTCTGCATCTCAGTTTCCTCATCTGTAAAATGGGGATGATAAGAATATTATTGCCTAACTCATAGGCTTTATTGGGCCAACTAAATGAGTAAATTCATACTTAGAGCAATACCCATCCACAGCAAGCACTAAATACCTCCTAGCTTCTTTCATTGTCTATAATTCCCTATGTGCCTGTCTGACATCCCAGACTTTATGAAAACTGACATTTTGTGGCAAGCTCATTCAGTGGCAAAATTGGACCTGAATTGACAGGAGATTATTAATTTATCCTATTTAGAAATATTAATATATTTCCACAGGGTACTTCCTCAGATCCCACTAAGGGGTGTTAGATAATGTAGCTTATATGTCCATATTGTTTTTCAAAAGTCCAAAAACTCCAAACTTCAAAGCATATCTAGCTCTAATGGTTCCAGATAAGGGATTATGAATCTGTATTATTTGTAATTTGTATACTCACATGATAGACAGGAAAACTGAGGTACTGAACCTTAAACAAGTTAGCAAAAGTCCCACAACTCAAAAGCAGAAGCAATGTTCACCATTAGACATGTAGCCCATAGTGCCTAGTATTGTGTTATGCACTGAGCTTACTATAGGCATTCTGATACAGATAGTGGCTACCCATCAGAGTACCCTGGAGAACTGAAGAACATCACCATTTGTCAAGGATGACAAACTCTACCCTTACTTGCACTCTTTTGCCTTATTCTTTGCTATCCAGTGTTGGGTTGAATTAAGACAGGGACTATTGTCTTCTTTTTGACAGAAGGAGAAATGGAGGCCCAGAGAAGAGAAATAACTTACTTGCTCAAATCCACACACCAAGAGACAGGCAGAGCTGAAAGCAGAAACCAAAATCTGTGTTTCTTCTTAAACCCCAGAAACAGTCCAAGAATGACATATGCTGACCTTTCCACATACTGACCCTCACTCTCTGCAGTGCTAACGTTGTCAACATACCTGATGCAAGGAGAGTTTCTCAAGATCTCAGCAAATATAAAAATGAGACAACATGTCTGGGTGGACCTCATGCTTCCCAGGACCATAGGCCACATTGTACAGACACCATCCAGTCAGAAGCCACTGAGGGGAGATTTCTTAAATCCCAAGAAAAATCACAGAGACCCTACTGTTTGCTCTTCTCTGTTTATTTTTAAGAAGCTGACATTTACTTATGCCAAAGGCCAAAAGAAATGAAAAATCTACTGGAAAGGGAATTTCATCAGTCATGAAGCTATATCTTAAAGAAACCTTTGCACAGTATCAGCTCCCTTGTTTGCAATGCAGAAAACAGAGCACTGCTATTTCATATTGTTAGCGCATCAGAGACCCCGGCATGGAAACAGCATCCCTAGGACCTCTTTCAAGTCCCCTGCCACAGCACAGAGGAGCTTTCTAACATCGCCTCCAACTTAAGCAAGTTGGAAACAAGAAGGCAGGCCATGACCCAGGTGACCTCATGTCACTCCTAAACTCATGACTTGAGTTCCTGCTACCAACAAATCCGTACTTTGATCACACACCCACAGCGACCCAGATCTTTGAATTCAGCAATTCTTTCTCAGGTTTCAGCAAGGCATTGGCAGCCTGAGCTATTTTGGGACACTTTCTCTGCTGTGGATGCCACTTTCGGAATACGCCAGGAACATGCTGAGGACCTGGAGCTCTCTATCCTGGACCCGTTTCCTGGTCTGCCTGCTCTCTCTCTCTTTCTCTGGGCTAATCGCTTGGAAGACAGTTGCTCCTGCCAACCTAATCCCAGGGGCCTGACTACCTTGCCGGGTCACAGGCTCAAAGACGCAATGTAGCTGCCAGCACCCTCATGGTAAGGGGCATAGAGGCACCAGACAGCCTTGGCAGGATGGGAGGCCTCCTGGGGGTGGTCTGACTTTGGATGTAGGCTGAGAAGACAAAGTGGGGAGGGGCTGGAGGTAAGAAGGCAAGATTTTCCAAACATCTTCTTCCTACGATCATCACTTCCTAATCTGATGCAACTGGCTCGGCAGGCATTCAAGAGCCTGTGAGCTCCATTTTCCTGTTCTAAAATCTTCTGCACCTGTAAGTACCGGGGCTCACTGATGTTCATGCTGTCTTTTGGGGAGGGGGAGAGGAGGGCAGGGCCTAGAGATGGTCATCATTATCTCACTCAGGGTAGGCAGGTCCATGGCATTAGAAGAATTTCTGACATCCCTCACCCCTAAACTGCTTCTTAGTTTGGAAAATGAAAATGCCTCCTTTTCTTTTCTCCCACCCCCCACACAGCATACCAGAAACCCCACCGGTCTTTTGGGGTCCTCTTTTCATCAATACTGTCTGGGCACACCTGATTTCTCATGTTGAACTTAATGGGAGAAGTGCACCCTTGGCATGTGAATTTCTTAAATGCAACCACAGCTACTATTGTGGGCACAGCTCCTGCTGGCTTCTCCATCTTTTATACAGCAATTTACTGAAACTATGAAAGATGGTGTAAGCAGGAGGGTATAAATGAGAATCTAGGAACTTCTCCATGGTAAAAAGAAGAGCAATGTGGTTAATTCTCAACGCAGTTAGAAATGCTGCCCCAATGAGGAGGCTTCATGCTATGCAGAGAGATGGCCCCTTTCAATGCCTTCCTATTTTAATGGAAAGAAAGGCCAAAATAGCTGCCGGCTCCCCAGGAAAGGAGCATTTCTGATGCTTTTACCATTTCACCTAGAGACTAGTCATTGTCTCTGGCCAGCTTGTCAGTCCCTGAAGCAGCTCCAATGGCTGCTCCAAAAGGGAGAGCCCTTCTTCCCTTCTTTTGAGGAGTGTTAGAGCTTCCTCAAAATAGCCCAGGATGACTGGGCCAGGCCTGCCACGCACCCCCTTCCCCTAACACCAATAGCAAATCATTCCCATGGTACACAATTTGTTTGGAGGTGAGAGTAAGGAATGTCTCTGCCAGGAAGCCATTTGAAGAAGCCATGACCCATACTAAAAGCAATGTCCTTCTGAGCTATCCTAAAGACTTCCTTAAAGAACAGAACAGGGCAAACATATCTGGCCTTTTGCTTTCCATGCAGTACCATGAAAAGAACATTGTTCTTAAGCAAAGAAAAAGTATTAAGACATTCATCTATCCAAGGCTGGCTACCTTCAGTTTTCTCTGATTTGCAAAATAAAAAGCTTCTTATTTGTATTCCTAAGACTGCTGCCTGTGAAGTGGATTTGAAGAGAACAATGTTGATATCAGTGGTTGAGAAATCAAGAAAGGAAATTTACCTGGTGTCTAGTGGAGAACAGATTATTTCTCAGACTATAGAACAAAAGTAGTCTCAGGGGGAACTTGTTTCTGCTTTGATTACTGTCTGTTTGTATGATCTTAGGTAACACATGGAGTTTTCTCAGCCCTCCTCCTTCTGAGAAGCGCTGAGAAAACGATGCTTGGATCCTAGTTTCATTGTCTGGAAGGCTTTTTGTCAAAGCCTTGAGTGTTGGTGGTAGCCTGAATTTTATGTCTACCTTGTGGCATTCCAGGAGCATTAAGAATGTTCCCTTGGGCCTTCTAAATCTCCCCCTATCCACTCCTGAGGGCTTGAAAATTCTTAAGTACATAATTCCTTTTACTCAGTGCTTTGGCATTGGTTAAAATACCAACCTCTTGGGAGGGTCAACCTGCTAAACCTCATCTGGACACATCCCATCCTGACAGCAGATTTGGATACAAGGGAGAAGAGGGAAGAGGAACATAAGATCATAATAGGTACAAACTTGAACTTCAGAGTAGGAGCCTGAAAGTAGACCCAGGTCAAGGACAAAGGAACCAAGAAGCTCTTGTTGGCAGAAAAGGAGGGTTTTGTTCTTGCTAAAATGAGGTCCAAAGCAACTTATTGAGGCAGCAACTCAGGATTTGAGAAATGGGACAGATAGTCCTCTTGATAAAACTGAGGTGCAAGAAGGAGAAAGAATCAACTGGATACGATGTAGGAGAAATTCTTTCAAGGATTATCTTTAGGCTAAGTGATCTGAGTCACAAAACTAAGACTTCCCCAAATGTTAAGAGGCCTCAGTGTAAGAAATCAAACAAGGGCTGGGGATATAGCTCAGTTGGTAGAGTACTTGCCTTGTATGCACATAAACCCTGGGTTCAATCCCCAGCCCCACAAAAAAAAGAGAAAGAAATCAAACAGATCTAATGTACCACCACGGCATATGATCAGCCCAGGGGTAGAGGTCAAAGGAAGGGGAACACATAGGGACTTAGAATTTGAGACTCTCCTCCCACCCTCTCCTTGTCCTGAGTAGATACAATGGCATACCTTGTCTACCAAGAGCTGTAAGATGCCAAGAAGTGTTACCTAGACAGAGTCACAGGCATCCCTAATCTCCATGTGGGTCCCTTCTGGAGCCTAGTGGACAGATAAGACCACCTGGGTTAAAATTCTGGCTCTGCTACTTCCTAGCTGTGTGGTCTTGGGCAAATCACATAACCTCTCTGAGTTTAATCTGTGAAATGGACACATAATCCTAGGATCTATCATATAGTGTTTTAAAGATTAAATGGAATGATGCATCTAAAGCCCAGCACAGTGCCTACTGCCAAGTAAATGCTTCACAAGAATCAGCAATGATTAAGATTCCTGGTTTTCTGCTATATGCTTCAGCATCTGAGAACCATTTATAGCAGCAGGTGGTCCTGCTCAATGCAGGTCTAACGCCACCAGGGGTTCAGGGGCTCATCATCTCCTTCATTTAAAGTGGCCCTCTTCACCTTTTCCTCCCAATCTCACTCAAAGAGAGCAGTCCCAAGCTCTTCCTCCCACTGATTCTGCAACCACTCCATCCCCCACAGCTAACTAAACAAATGGATTCACTGCTAAAGATTCATGAAGTCTTTTCTTTGGCTCTCCCCAGCCACAGACTGAGCTTTGCTACCCACTCCCTTGTGGTGAAATGAAATCACTTCTGGGAGGGTGGGGTCCAGAAGGGTGCAGCTCTTGCAGCACTAACAAAAGAAAAAGGAGTCCCACATAAACTGGAATCTCTGGTCCCTGTAAAGCTCCCTGCAGATGTGCTGGCGTCCACATAGAGCCACCACCATAGCCATTGTCACTGTGGCTCTCTGACCCTGTGAGCGCTGAACCACTGCTGCTCTCTCCCTCCCTCCGGAGACTCCATTGTCTGAGCCCCAGGGTGCTGAGGTAAGAGTCTCCTTAGCTTTCTCTCTCTGCCCCTCCTTGCCCTCTCTTGGGGATAGAGTTCACTCTTTGGAGGGGCGTGCTGGCAGAAAGGAACTATGCTTTCTGTGAAGGCATGCCCTCAGCCTGCTCTCTGAATTCTAGCTGCCCCTCTTCTCTGCTGGGCAGGGGGAGGAGGAAGAAGCACTCCTAGGCCTGTTTGGGTCAGTAACTCTTGAAATCAGAAAACAGTCTTCTCAAAGACTAAGCGAGAGTGGTTCTCGAACTAATTCAGTCTGGGAGTTGGCCAAAATGCAACTATCTCCATAGAGATATAGTCTCTGGGTTTGGGCCTCAGCCCTGGAATCTGCATGTTTAAAAAGTTCTCCCTGAGATAATGAGAGCTAAATCTCTGCCAGTTTTTTAATTAAAAACACAAAGAGCAAAACACAACCTATAAAATTATATACACGTACATACACACACACACACTCCCCCAGCCTTTTTGAAATTGTTTTTCTGAGAGTAAAGCAGTTCATTTTCTCCTTGCCACCTTGGCTTTCTTCTTGTTTTTAAAATAAACTTTTAAATTTTTTTTAGTTGTTGATGGGCACAATACCTTTATTTTATTTATTTATTTTTATGTGGTGCTGAGGATCAAACCCAGTGCCTCACACATGCTAGGCAAGCGCTCCACCACTGAGCCACAAACCCAGTCCCTAAAATAAACTCTTTAAAAGGAAAAAATAAAAAACTCTCCTTGGGCCACACCTTAAGAAGCAGTGCACCCCATCTTGTGTGAAATACCACAGCTCTTATTCTTATTATGAACCCCAGCCTTACATTATGACTTTCCAGAAGCACATGGAAATGCCTTCTGAGTCCTGACCCTACCTTGTCCAAGCAGCAGCTCCTAGGATGCTTTACAAAACTCTGAAACATTTCAAATATCTAGACCAAATTGCAGATGCTACCTGTCTGAGGTTCAAAATGGATTGAGAGCCCTCATCTGGAGTCATTTTGAGCTAGTTGGAGCTATAGAAGATGTTAGTGGTTGATAACAAACTGGAGCCACATAGGCAAAGTTTGACTCAGCCTAGACCTCATAGGCTGTGTGACCTTTAGTAACTTAGTCTGTGTTCTTCGGCTGTAAAATGGGGTTAGTAATACAGCTAATACCTACCTCATAGTGTGTTCATGTGTAATTATGAGTCACTTCATGTAATGTGTTTAGAACTATACCTGGCTTACATTAAGCACTCAGAAAATATTATCTGTTATCCTTGTTACTATAAATAGTATTTTTGGGAATTTATTATTTTTATTATTCTTTTTAGTTATACATGACAGTAGAATGTATTTTGACATATTATACATACATGGAGTATAACTTCCCATTCTTGTGGTTGTCCATGATGAGGGGTTTCACTGGTTGTATATTCATATATGAACATAGGAAAGTTATATCTAATTCATTTTACTGTCTTTCCTATTCCATCCCTCTCCCTTCCCTTCATTCCCCTTTGTCTAATCCAATGAACTTCTAATATGTGATATGTTCAGAACTATTATTGATGTGCTCCCAGAGATTTCACAAAGAAATCAAGAGAAGACCTTGAGATTCTAGGGGAGGCCAATGCCATCCTAGACCAATATTTAGGGGGAAGAGATTGGGCAAGGGTCATTCTGAGGCACAGAAAGAAGATGGCAGTTTGGTGTCTCCTATATTCAGTGTGTGACTAAGAATATCATGCTTAACTTGTTGCATTAGATTTATGAGATTATGGGATTTGATTCTGGAACCTGGTGGGTCTAATTAAAGTTTTAGAACTCCTAGGAGACTGGCTATGGTTTGCACAGACTGGAGCTTGGAAAATGCCACCATTTATGTGCTCCCAGCCTCAACTCCACAGCACTAAAGGCTCCAATGGTCATTCTATAGTTGTGGTATCTATATTTTCTATCCCAAATCCTCAATCATTAATTTAGTAGAGTTTACTAGAACATACTCCCCTGATTAAAAACAAAAAAAGTGGAAGTGACTCTCTTGTCTTCCTTCATGGCCAATGTCAACATGAGTTCTACACAATCAGATCCCTTCCTCCATATCTCCCCTCCTTCCTTCCTTTTTTCTAAATGCAGCCCTGGAAGGAGGACCATGATCCTAAGAAGAAGAAGGGGACAAGATTTCTGTGAAGAGCAAGATAAAGGCATCTTCTCACTTTGGCCAAGTGTCCCCATCATGTCTCCAATTTCCTTGACTCTGTCCCAGCTCCTTGCCCTAGAGGAGTAAATGGGAGGAGAGAGAACCCCATCCAGTCACAAGGGGTCAACTAATACCACTTGGACCCTGGTGGATTCCAGCTCCCATATCTTGCCTGGGCTCTAAGCCAAGATTCCCAGTTTCCTGCTGGACGTGTCCACTTGGAAGTCCCCTAGGCATGCCAAAACCAAGTGCAAACTGAACTCGTCACCTGTCTCCATCACTCCCCACCCTGCAAATAGTCTTTTTTTAAAACATTTTTTTTTAGTTGTAGCTGGACACAATACCTTTATTCATTTATTTTTATGTGGTGCTGAGATTTGAACCCAGGGCCCCGTACATGCTAGACAGGTGCTCTACCCCTGAGCCACAACCCCAGCCCCCCCCCAATAGTCTTTTATTCCCCACCTCTGTTAACAGCACCATGGACTCAGGCTGGAACTTTGGGGTCATTTCCCCTTTTCCCGTGGGCACTCCTGTAGTTTCTACCATTGGCATGTGCCCCAAAGCCATCCCCTCCTCTTAGCTCTCGCTGCCACTGTCCTGGTTCAGAGCACTTTCCACTCTTGCCTGGAGTGTTGACATGGCCTGCCAGTCAGGCCACCTGCCTTTCGCCTCTCTCCTTTCCAGTCCTTCCCCGTCCTGGAGCTGTAAGAATCATCTTCCAGGAGTGTCACTCCCCTGCCTTAACAGACACTTCCAGTAGCTTCCTGTTGCCCAGAGAACAGAACTCTAAGCCAGAGAAGCCCTGAGTAGCTGAGGAAGGTCCTGGATCACAGCTGACAGGTTCTCATTAGCACGCAGAGAAGAATAGCCAGAACCACCCAGTAGTAGTCCTTTTGAAGCACTTTCCTGGGAATGTGACAGCAGGATAGGAGGCTGAGGACTTACATGCGCTATCTGGGTGACTAGGTGCAAATCTCCCCGCTATCCGGGGCCTCAGGATCTTCACCTGTAAACTGCTGTCTGAGAATGCATAGCATGGCAGCTGCAAAATCTCTTTGCCAAAAGGCTGTGCAGAATTGAGGAGTTGCTAATTTCAAGTGGCAGGGCTTCACTTACCAGGAAACATTCAGGAAGAGGAGGTTGTGGGGGAGAACAGGGGCTTATGTATCCAGGACATATGGGGGCCTATATTTGTTGTGCTCCTGCTTAGCAGCATTAGCGATTCAAGCTGGTGCTGCCTGTGGAACACTCTGTCCTTTGGGATCCTCAGGGACAGGAGGGGCTGCAGAGCAGCGAGGCCACAGGCAGCGTGGAGTACAGTGAAAAATCGAGTGATAGCAATGAGGCGCCACGCACACAGGTTCATGCACATGCATTCACACCCCTGACGGCCCCCAACGCTGCCTCCCAACAGCAGCTGGAGCTAATTACAGACAGACAACGTCTTCTCTGGCTCTTCTCTCGAAACTGTCAACCCTCCCTACCACTACCACTACCAAGACTCACCCCTGGGAATTGATTGTGCTCTCAGAAGGGGTGTTGCTAGCACCACAGCTAAGTGCCTAGAAGGAACATTGGAGGGGGAGTGCAGGGGAGCAGGAAGCCACCATGTGCCTCTCTGTCTTGTGGGGGTGGGTAGAAAGGAGGCTGTGAAGCGGGGGAGAGCTGGCTGGGACACAGATGCAGCTTTGTGTTAACAGATGTGCTCTCCTGGCAAGAGGGAGCCCAGGCACTTAGCCCCTCCTTTTCCCTTCATCTGGATCCACCCAGGGATCCCCTCTTAACCCTTCTCCCTCTTAAATCCCTAACTTCCTCTCCAACTCTGTATCTGGCATAAAACTCAATAAATGTTGAATGATGGACATCAACCCTCCTCAAACCCTTGCTACTCTCAAGCTGCGTTCCCACCTCGCAGACTAAAACTCCATAAGCCCTTTCCTCTGCTTTTCTTTCTATATATTCCCTTTGGGCAGTTTCAACTCTTACCTATATGCTCTTAACTCCCAAATCTCTTTCCAGCCCAGCCTCCCCGCCCCTGCTGCCTTAAACCCAACGTGCCCCATGATAAAGTCTTCAGCAACCACCTCCCTAGGGGATTTCTAGCAGCCAGTCCTGGTCTGCTGACAGGCCTGGGGAGAGAGGGACCTGTAGTTAACCTCCTACCAAGACAGGGCCAATTCCTTATCTCAGGGCTTCTCTACAACAGGAAACCAAAATCCTTTCTTTCACCTTCTTTTTTAAAAAATAAGAATTTTTAAATCTTTAGTTGTAGATGGATACAATACCTTAATTAATTAATTAATTAATTAATGTATCTATTTATTTTTCTATGGTGCTGAAGATCGAACCCAGTGCCTCACATATGCCAGGCAAGTGCTCCACCACTGAGCCACAACCCCAGCCCCCTTTTGCGCTCTTTACTGCCCCTTCTCACCTATAAGGAAAGCCAATTTGGAAACTAACTGCCAAACGGGAGCTAACTGCCCAATTCGGGCCTCTAAGAGTAGAACCAGAGAAGTTGTTCCTGCAAAGAGAAGCCCTTGAAAGTAAATCAACATAAACTGGTGAGTTATTTCTTCTCCAACACCCTCTCTCCCAACCCTACTCTCATTGTTTCACAATCCTTGTATCGCACCATCTCCACCATTCCTCAGCCAGTACACACTACACACACACACACACACACACACAGCCCTTCTCTCACCCCCCAACTCCACTCCTCTCCATTCTGAAGCCCTGCCCCCAGGCTCACTACCAACCCCCAGGTAAATATTGATCCAAGATTGGTGAAAGCTGGGAATTTCATTCCACCAGAGTAGTGCTAGGAAGAAGACTCAGAATGTTTACTAAGAGTCCACACTCAAATTCTTTCCTGGCCTTGGCAAGGATAAGAGCAAATAAAGCCCCTCTTTGCTCCAGGGCCTCCTAAATTTGGAAAGTAGCCAAAAAACGGGTTACAAACACAGTGGCCTTTTGGTTCCTGACAGCCTCTGGGGCCAATGAAGGCAGAATCCAAGTTTCTTCCTTCCTATTCCCAGGGTCCTGGGTACCATACTCTAGTACAAATGCAAGATGTCATTATACCCAAACATGTTATGGTCACATCTAGGTATTTTCAAGTTTTTAATAAATATGAAAGATTGATCACAACTTTCCATCTGACACACATACACAAGATGTGAAATAATTTATTCAAAACATCCCTGTGATTAATTTTAATACATTCAATAGATTCAGCAAAGCTATATTCAGCAATTCAAAGAGCAATAATCCACAATGCCTGCCATCAAACTTCTCCTTTTATCATTGGGGTAGACTGACCTACATACAAGGTCTAATGATACTAGACCATGCTAAGTCCCTTCCCATGCCTCGTGTGGCCTGTATAACTCTCCCAATCCCTTCAACAGTACTGAAATTTTCCATTCTGTCACTTATGTCACTACTATTGAACACTTCTCCAATATAAGGTGGTGATTAGGACTATCTCTAAGGTGATTGGGTTCGTATTCAAGTTCCACCATTCACCAGATGTATGACATTGACCAAGTTACTCAGCCTGTCTGGTGCCTCCTCTGTAAATTGAGGACAATAAGAGTACATATCACATTGAGTGAAAATTAAATGAGTTAATACACACAAAGGACTTAGTATGATATCTGGCACATAATAGATGCCCAATAAATGTTAGTAATTATTTATTTTTCTGATGTACCTACTATCCTTTGTTAACACCGGAATTTACATCTCTTGTTGGGTGTCCAAGAGAAACTGTTAGAATTCCTTATTCATTTCTTTATTTGTCTACTCAATCAACAAATACATGTTGAGCATCTACAAGTCCCTGTGCTAAGATCTGGAGTCATATAGACAAAGGAGACATGACCCCTGTCTTTACAACTAAACAATTCACCTAAAGCAGTCCTGGATTAATAGTGCCCTGAAGCACCTGGAAGAAGCAAACACAAATCCTCCCTGGAGGAACACACCCTCAACCCAGTTTTCATAGGATTACCAAGGATAAAGTCTGGCTGAACATGAACTCATAATCCAAAATTACAAAGCACACAATGAAGCCAGAAACAACGAAAACAGAATTAGATCCTCAAAGACCTCAGGTATTGCAATTATGTGATATAAAATATAAAATAAGTCTTATGAGTATTAAAAAACAAAAGATTTTGAAAACATTAGCAAAGAACAAGATACTAGCAGAAAGTAACTTTTTCTACATTATTTTTCTAAGTATAATCTTTTTATAGATGGCAAAGCTAGGGCTCAGAGAACATTGACTCCTTCAAAGTTACACAACTAATATTAGGATGGACTCAAATCAGGTTTTCAATGTTGTTTTCTTTTGGCTGACTCAGTGATCAGAGCTGTGACCTTTCTTCCCTGAGTCATTCAACCAGTAAGATGAGTATTGTGTTAGGTCTTTAAGAAACACGAAGATGAACCAAATAGAGTCCTGTGCTCAAGTTGCTTAAAATTCAGCAGAGACCAGACTACACACATCTAAAAATAACTATTAATATCAAGGTGTGTGGTAAAAAATACTAAAGGTCTGGAATGGTAGAAGGTAACACCTGAACAAGTCCTTGAAGAACAGGGTGGACCCGTGGGAAAGAGAAGCTTTAGATTGGCCAGTGGAGTAGAGAAGGCTAGAAAGAGGCAGAAAAAAGTCACAGAGAAAGTGAACATGCAGAGCAATTGAATGATGAGTGAGTGCCTTTGGCCAGCACACTGGGTACTTGTAGGGGCAGGCCTGTGTTGTCACATGGGGCCCTATACTCAGAAGGACCCCAGATTGGTTTATTGCTCTGTTGCCATCTTGAAATCCTTCATGATTTTTTAACATGGGGCTCCAATTTTTCATTTTGCATCAGGGCTCACAAATGATGGGCAGGTCCTACACAGGGGAATGGAAGAGGGATGGCTGGAAAGGCAGGGGACTCTTTGAAAGGAAGTTCTTTAATATTTCTTTCATGCTTGCTCCACACACACGGTGAGGAATCACTGAAAGCCTTTGGGTAGGGAAGGGATATGGTGACTACAGACTGAGAAAGTCACATCTTGGGAATGGGGAAGTGTTCAGATAGACTGGAGAAAGGAGAAATGGAAAGTAGTCTGAAATTTATTGAAATAAAGCAATGGGAGCCTGGACAGAGTAGTGGCAGAAGACATGGAGAAGAAGATGAAGGTCTTCATTTATTCGATTATCCATTCACAAAAGGTTTCCTGAGCACCTGACATGTACCAGACATTGTTCTAGGATATGGAATACAGAAATGTACAGACTGCCTCTAACCTCAAGTTGCTCATAGTCTCGTGGGGGAGGCAGACATGCAAACAGACTATGATGGCCTCATGTGCTAAGGGATAGGATAGGATTGCAGGTAGGATATTATGGGAATCCAGAGGAAGGCTGCCTAACCCATGAAGAGGATTTATAGGTTTTCAAGATGTGACATCTGAGGGGGGATGGGAACAGGAAAGACAGTAGAATGAATTGGAGTGTAGAGTGAATGTATATGAATACACAACCAGCAAAACTCATCATGTACAACCAAAAGAATGGAAAGTTATGCTCCATGTATGTATAATATGTCAAAATACAGTCTACTGTCATGTTTATCTAAAAAGAACAAATTTTTTAAAAAAATTGTTCCCAGCAGATCAGGAAGCTGAGGCAGGAGGATCACAAATTCAAAGCTAGCCTCAGCAACTTAGCAAGGCCCCCAGCAATTTAGCAAAACCCTGTCTCTAAATAAAATATAAAAAGGGCTGGGGATGTGGTTCTGTGGTTCAGTGTCTCTGGGTTCAATCCTTAGTAGCCCCCCCCAAAAAAATAGATGTGATATCTTATCTGCATCTTGAAGGCTGAGTTGAAATCTATGTCATGGGTGATGCACAGAAGAGCACCCCAGGAATAGAGAACAAAAATGCACAGAATTATGAAATGTCTACTATGTGCCAGGCACCATACTTTAGATGAGAATCCTTGCTCTTAAATGGGAAGGGGAAGAAGATGACTAACCAGAGAACAACAAGACTAAGCATCTAGTGCTATGATATGGACACTGTAGGAGTATGGAGGAGAGACATCTAACCCAGAATGGAGGATCAAAGGAATCTCTTTCATAAAAGTGTCTTCTGAGCTATGCACCGTAAGTGAGAAAATATGAGCTAGGTGAAAGGAGGGAGGAAGGAGAAGCCAAGTCATTGGGAGTAATATGTGCAAATGCACAGAGGTAAAAGACTGCCTGTGACTCTAAGGGAATTCCAAATGTCTCCCTCATTGGATTCTAGAATGAACAAGCAAGGGCATGGAAAGATGTGACCAAGGAAGTAGACCTTAAATACCAAGCTAAGGAGCTTGTGCTTCATCCTGTAACATAGTAGTTCTCATCCTCAGTCTACATTAGAATATCTGGAGGGGGGTTCAAAAATACTGATGACTAGATCTCATCCCAGGGACTCTGATTCCATTAATCTGTCGGGGAGGCACTGGAATTTTTAAAAGCTCTTTCAGTTTATTCTAGTGTCCATCCAGGATTGAGAAGCATTGCTTTAGGGAGTGAGTTCTCAAATTATATGCTCATCACAATCACCTGGAAGGCTTGCTGAACACAGGTTGGGAGTGGGCACCCCCAAATTTCTGATTCAACTCTAATGACTTGTCAGAGATGCCAGTGCTGCTGTTTCTAGGGCCACACTTTGAATGCCTCTGGTCTCAAGTGTAGTGAAGCTATTTATGAAGATCAAGTGTAGGGGATAGGATATGAAATATCAGATTTGCATATCTGAAAGATCACTCAGGCCACTTTGGGAAGAATTCACAAAAGTGGGGAAAGAGAAAAAGTGAGAGAAGTGACACTATTATAGGAATTAAGGCAAGAGATGATGGGGGTGCTGTCCTGAACTAAGGAAGTGGCAGAAGAATGGAGAAAATGGATCACATTCAAGGGATGCTTAGGATGTAGACTTGGCAGTGCTTAGTGAGTGGTTGAATGTAGAATTAAGAAATAAAGATGAATGCAAAAAAAAACATGAACGAAAGGCAACTGTTGGGGTTTTGCCTTGGACAATTGGTGACTCTGTACTGATGTTGATTATTATAATCAAAAGTTAAGGGCCGGGGTTGTGGCTCAGTGGTAGAGTGCTCAGCTTGCATGTTTGAGCCTCTGGGTTCGATTCTCAGCATCACATAAAAATAAACAAACAAATATATATATATATATATATATATATATATATATATATATATATATATATATATATAATAAAAAGTTAAATATGCCTGGTGCAGTGGTGGATGCCTGTAACCCCAGTGGCTTGGGAGGCTGAAACAGGAGGATCATGAGTGCAAAGCCAGACTCAGCAAAAACAACTCAGTGACACCCTGTCTCTAAATAAAATGTTAAAAAGGGTGGGGAAGTGGTTCAGTGGTTAAGCACCCCTTGGTTCAATCCCCAGTACTACCCCCCAAAAAAAGTTAAATATATTACCAGGCTTGAGGTGGAACATGGGGAAGGGGAATATTTGTACCCTCAAATCTCATAGCAATAGTCCCAGGGAATTCAACAGGCACCTCTCACTGTCTCTCAACTTCTCCTTTCAGCATCATTGAGTTTTCACTTCAACCTAATCAACTTGGGACTCTTTTTAAAATACACGGAATGAAAAAGGAAGATGATGATCACCCTGGTGCAAAGACCATCCCCCCAAGCCCCAGGTACAATCCTTGCTCCTCTGCTATTACCCTAGGTATGTTTATTTCATTCATTCATTCATTCATTCATTCATTCATCATTTTAACAAATAGCTGTAAGGCTACTGCTAGAGGGCTTTTGAAATAGTTGTAGAAGGTCATGTTTCACATCCAGGTAAGGAATTCATAACCTTATCTTATATAACCAACAAAACAAATGCTTAAAGTACAGCCTGCAAAGGAATTCATTCTGCATGGATTTAAAATGTATAAAAATGAGCAATTTTCCAGCACATCATCGGTTGCAACTATTTGTAAGTCTCCTCTGTGGGCAAGTAGACTGCCAGCAATCAGCAAGACCAGCAGAAATGATGGATGGGATAATTGTCCATTAGAGTACAGATAACTTTTGTACCGTGGGAGGGTTCGACAGGGTAGAGACATGATAGATGGAGGAAGAGTTCACTAACGTGATAGGAGTTGCAGCTCCATTTCTCGTAGTAACAATTCTCTGGCTGAATCGATGATAAATCAAAGACGCATTCTCATTTGAAACCCTTTGCTCACCAGTGCACAACCTTTGCTTTGGGTTGAATTTAATAGCATCATTAAAAACTGCTGTTCAAGAAACTCAAATGACTCCTCCCCAGAAGTCATGGCATAAGAGAGCGCTTTTGTGGACTCTTCGAGGGCAGGGTCCATGTAGGGTGTGTGTGTGTGTTTTAAATATTAAAATCCTCAGTGACTAGCACAGAGGCTGACACGTACATTGCACTCACTAAATGTTTGCAGAGCAAGGTGAAATGAATTAATACATCAGTCTATTCATTCTTCTGTTTATTCCTCCAACAGACATTCATTAAGTAGGGGAATTAAGAGCTCTAGCCCTGCAAATAGACACTTTAGGCTTCAAATTCTTGCTCCAATCAGCTGTATGCACTTGCACAAATAACAGCCTCTCTGAGCCTGTTGCCTCCTGTGCAAAGTGGGAGACATATTAATACTTGCTTTTCCACAGCTGTGTGAGGATTAAATTAGTTAGTGTTTACTACAAGTCCTGGCCCAAAGTAAGTGCTCACTAAAGGGCAACTGCTATTTTTATTGTTGTATATGCTAGGCTAGGCCTTTCTCAACTAACTAGGTCATTACAAGAGGCACAGAATGTCTTAAGAAAGGACAAGGCTTTGGGCCAAAGCTGGTTTTCATTAACATGGTTATTTATGGTTCCTAGCCCAGCGCCCCACTGCCCTAGGCCTACCATTTCTGGCCTGATGCCATCCTGTGGCAGCTTGGGCTATATCTAAGTGGGCTGTGCTCTCTAGAGAAGCTTGAGAAACTGTGGAGCAGAAAGGTGAAGGAGAAAGGTAAGAGCTGGAGAGGATCCAATTAACTATCAACGTTCAATTCCTGCCACACACACACCACCCCCATCATTGTCAACTCCCTTGTTGTTTTTCTATGCTTTTGTGTAGCTCTTCCTGGCAACATTTCACCTACTAATTGCTATTTCTAATGTTTATCCTCTTGGCTCAGTTAAGCAAGTTTGTCCGTGATTTTCATATTTATTTTAAGGCAACGTAGTAGAAAATACTTGACTATGGAGCTTAGTCAGGACACAAGAGAGGCTATATAACATAGTGATTATAAGAGGATTCTGGAGAGAGAAATAGCACCACTGAAAAGCTGTGTGACCCAGGGTATGTTAGTTAATGTCTCTGAGCCTTAGCTCTAAAAAGGGAAAAGTGGGAATAATGATCATTAAGACTAAATGGAAATCACCTAGCACAGTGCCTGGTACACAGTAAAGTGCTCACTAAATGGTGACTGTGACTATTGCCCCAGATGAGGAAATGGAAGCTCAGAAAGGGATAATACTCATAGCTATTTGGTGGCTAAGGCTTCTGCTCCTTTTTCCTTTAAAGAGGCCTGCCTCTTTAAAGCCTTTTACAGTCCCTGTTTACACATATTCTGATAGTCTACATACTAAGTTCATCCCTTTTTCAAATGAAGAAAATTTAATACATTTAAATGTATGCTTCCCATATCTATAGGCCTGCAAGGTCTTATGAGCAACTTGGGCACAGGAATTTTAGCTTGCTTATCTACTATGTGTTCAATTAAAGTTTGGTGAATTTTGAGCAGGCTGTCAATAAACTACCCAAGCTGTATATGCCCCACATCTCTGTGTTACATTACAAGAGGCACAGAAAAATGGAATGCGTGCATGTAGGCCTGGCTTTGAACTCTACAATTGGTTGCTGGGTATAAAGCACCAAAACCTGTTAGACAAATGTAGTGCTGCATAAGCAAGGGGAAGAGGAAAGAGAGGAGGAGGAGTAACAGCAGTAGATGAATTCTGTGTTTTTTGCAGTACTGGGGACTGAACCCAAGGGTGCTCTACCACTGAGCTACACTTTCAGTCCTTTTAGTTTTTAAAATTTAGAGACAGGGTATCACTAAGTTGCTTAGGGCCTCATTAAATTGTTGAGGCTGGCCTCAAACATGCAATACTCCTGCTTCAGCCTCCCAAGTCACAGGGATTTATAGCTGTGTACCACTGCCCCCAGCTTGAATTTTGTGAAGGGCCTACAATGTGTTACTTGAAGGAAGTATAGTTTAATTGAGGCACATAAATCTGAGTTTGAATCCCAGCTCCCCAATTATTGTCTGTGATCTTGAATCATGTTCCCTAAGCTTCAGTCTCTTCATTGTAAAATTAAGATAATAACAGTTCCTACCTCATAGCTTTGCAATGAAAATGAAATAAGACATAGTCTAGAAATGCAGCACCTTACCCATTATGAAGACTCAAAAAAGCTATTTGATGTATTGATTCATCAGTAAAATGACATGAATGAAACCATTTAGCATCTGCATGAGATTTGAAGGAGGAAGAGATAATTCCTGATAAGAACTAATTCAACACTTAACTGCCTTTCTCTAACCAAAAAAATATCTAATGTTGAAAACACTAGAAAATTAGCATACTCCTCCTGAATACATAGCAAGAAGCTCCTGTTTCATATGATAACCACACAGTTGCTGGACCTAAGTGAGTCCCTTAGAATGTGACTGAGTGTCAAAGCCTGGTACATATAGAATAGTTGATCATGTTAGTGCCCTTCTCACTCTCCTTCCAAGGGGATAGAAACAAATGCACCAATAACCAACAAGCCCTCAACAAAAAAATATGGAGTCAAAGTGGTTAAGAACTGATCATGGGTGCTGGCTTCCGCAGCACATATACTAAAATTAGAATGATACAGAGAAGATTAGCATAGCCCCTGCGCAAGGATGACACACCAATTGTTGAAGTGTTCCACATTTTTATTGAAAAGAGTTCATTGTCACAAGAGCCAAAAATAAATGAAAATTGGGGAAAAATAAGAACTAACCATGGTAATGACCTCATTAAAATGACCTTGTGCTCTTGACCCTGGTGTGGCTACCCAGCGTGAAGAGTCTCTCAGGTTGAGCAACTGACCCTAGCAGGGAAGTCTGTTGTCACGATGCATCACAATGCTACCACACATCCTTTCTTTTCTTTTTGGTGGGATGGGATATAATAGGGTGGGATCAGCTCACAGCACCTCGTCTGAAAAATCTCTTTTCTCCTCTATCGGTTGCCCCAAAACACCATCCTTGTTTGGACATGCACAGAGTATAGCATTCAGGATTCCTTCATTCCCTCTTTTTTAGTGTTCAGACTGGCTGTTTGCCAAGGTAACTACATAGCATTGTCAAGGAACAGGTGAGCTTGGGGAAGATCTCTTATCTTCTCCAATATATTAACTCCCTAAAAATTAAAGCAGCCAGAGACCCCCTTGGAAAGAGCATATAAGTTCTCCCAGGGCTTTCAAATGAAAGTCCCTACAAGACACTGAACAGGTTTGTCGTTTTCAAGGCGAAAAATACCCAGGTTTGGTAGCTGCTTTTTGGAAATTTGAGAAGTGACCTGCAAGTTATGTTTCTAATGTGAAAACCACTCTATTTTTCTTATAGGCAACTGTTGGATATGTGGCATTGCAGTCATGGGTGTGAAGCATCTGGTTTTAACCAGAATGTGGGTGATTTGCTCCCAATTGGGGAGGGCAGGGAAATATGGCTTTGCCTCCTGGTCTTGTGCCTGGCCCACACATGCAAATTCCTGTCTGCAAACTGGTTCCTCTTTGCCAGGATTCAATAGGTTAATGTCAGAAGTTGGCAGAGGGCAGTCTGTGGTTACAGTGAGTGCCACATGGCGACAGGTAAGGACAACAGAAGACTGCCAGAGAAGGGAGCCCAGTTTGACTGAGGGACAGGTGACCTGGCTTGCCAGTCAGGGGAGAAAACAGGCCCTGGTCCAGGCCAATATTGGAGGTCCAGAGAACACAGCCAGGAGAAACCTGGACATGGAAAAGGAGATGACAGCTACCATTTATTGAGCACTTACTCTGTGCCAGGCACTATGCCAGGTCTGGATATGTTCTCTCATTTAATCCTAGCAAGAGCCCCATTTTACAGAAAGGGAAACTTGGCCAAAAGGAAAAGACAGATCAAAACCAGGAATGGGGAACAACACAAATACCAAAGCACTCAGAAGGCAAAGTACTTGGGGTCAGTTGCCAAGAAATATTCAAGAATCTGAGTTCTTTATGGCCATAGCATTTGGGATTTGGAGATTTCTAGCTAAGGCACTCCATCCCTTTGGCTGGCTCCCTTATCAGGCCAGCTCTGACTGTCACACCTCAAAGTGGCTGGCAAGAGCACAGGTGGTTTGGCAAGGATTGGAACCAGAAGAGGAATGAACAGGTGCCCTGCCATAGATTCCTTTGAGGAGTCCCTTAATGGCCATATGCCATAAAACCCCAGCTAGCATATCAATGGCAGAACGATCGATGAGTTGCAATAGAAAAGTTGGCACATGAACTTGAGCTCTGTTTATACTTCTGTAATCAATGCTAATTATTTCCTCCTTTGGAACTAAGATGTTCTGCCATCATAAAAACCTGTTGATAAATGCAAATATACTTGAATTATGGTGCCCAAGACCCCTGCTTAAGCACACTAACAACCACAATGAAAGCATGGGTCCTACCAAAACAAGCAGACAACAGAAGTCACAACAGACTCTGAAACATGACTTTCCCATGGAGGCATTCCCCACATACAACATCCTTCATTTGTTCTTGAGCCCAAACTGTAAGTTAGGGAACAAATGATTCTGTATTACAGCATCTTACCACTAGAGTGTACAACTCCCACACTCATGGAAAGCAAGCTGCTCTCACCTGCAGAAAGCGGTGCCTACAAGCAGAAAAGTCCAAGTGCATGAAGAGTTAGATCCTGCTTGGTTCTTTGAAGGGCTAGAAAGCATTTCAAAGGTGACATACATCAGAGAGATCCATTTCCACTGGCTGGGCTGGGAAACGAAGTCAGAGGGGCTGGCAGAGAACCTCAGACAATGACAACACAGTTGCATTCCCAGCTGTGTTAAATGACCAGCATATCATGATTGCCTTTTCACGCAAATATCAATGACATAATCCTAACAGGCTTGCAGTTCTCTCAGTGGTGTAATAAAACAATGACCCAATTCTTTTTGAAGGCTGCAGCAGCAGATATGATGACTGGGTATGTTGTACAGGGCACTGTGTGTGATGGATGGGGCACAGTAGGGCAGCAAACTGTGTGCCGGGGATTGGAAACCAGCCTCCCGAGCCAAAACTCCTGCCATTCATCTAGTCGGAAAAAAAAATAAAGCTATTCAGTATGAAAGTTCCCACTTGTTCTCATGACGGAGGCCAGTTGGGAAAATGTGGCGCAGCGATGATTGAAGCAAATTCTGTTTAAAAATCCAGCCGGTTTGTGGGTATTTGTTTATTTATAACTCCCCCCCCCCTGCCCTTCTGCCCCACACCCTGCCTCATTCTGCAAAGGATTTGAGATGGGATTTGAACACTGAAAGTTTGTTTAAGTCCTAAACAGGTCCAGCTACTTTTTCAACTGACGACAAAATGAAACCCTTTGGATCAAGTGCCTTGCTGTGTAGAACACTGCTTTGGTTTTCTCAGTCAAAGCTAGTCCTCCTTGTACCCTGTGGTGAGAGACACTTCTTCCCCCAGAACACTCCTGTCCCCAGTGCTACACTTTGCCAGGGAAATAAACATGAGCCCATCACCCTGAAGCCTGACAAAAATAAAGGAACATGGATTCCCTCACTCATTCATTTATTCAACCGATATTGATAGGTACCCATTCTGTAGCAAGCTCTATTCCAGGCATAGGGGAAGCAAAATAAAGAAGACCCACCCTCCCTTTGCGCTTGAGAAGTTCCCAGCCTAGTTAAAAACAACAAACCCCTTATTCTTCAGTGTGACTAGTGTTGTGAAAGAAACATATCCAAGGGTGGAGTGGGGTAGGGACTGCAGGTGCTATAGATGATTTAGTTTGTGGACTCAGAGTGCCTTGGGTTCAACTTTTGGTTCAGCCTCTCCCTCAATCCGTGGCCTTGGGCTCTTCACATAACATCCCAGAGCCTCAATTCTCTCATCTGTAAAATGGAGCTAATAATAGAAGTTATGTCCCTGTGTTATTATGAGGACTAATGAGATAATCTGCATAGAACACTTAGAACAGTTTTTGGCATGCAGTAAGCACCCGATAAAAATTTAGTTTTTTTATGCTTTTTTATTCCTTTTGTTTAATTTCGTAAGACTGTGTCTGGTGATGAGACTCCAAGGACTGGTTTCTAAAACAGAACTGTTTTCAACAAACTCCTCCCTTTAGCCCCATTTTTTTTTTCATATGGAATGACACAGATCTACCATGATTTTTTCCCCTCTGCAACCATATGTCTGGCAAGAACCACAGGGAGAAAATATTTCCCAGATGGTTTTGCTTATGTTAGCCTACTATGTGCCAAGTACCTTTCTAGATGAGAGGGACACAATGCTAAGCAATACAGACAAGGTCCCTGTCCTCTTAGAGCTTATATTCCAGTGGGAGAGACATACCAAAAACAGAAAATATAAATAGACATAATTACCCAGAGAAGTAAGTACAATTAAGAAAGCATTGCCCACAAAAAGAATATGAGGGAGGGGCAGGAGGGAACTAAATGTAGGTGGCCAAAAACTGCTCTTCTTAGGAGGTAACACTTAAGCAGAGACTGAATGGTAAAGAAACGTCCCATGCTGAAAGCAAGAGCAAAGGCAGTCCAGGCAGAAGAGGCAGCATACATAAAGGCCCTGGGGCAGGAAAAGACTTTGGGAATGTTCCAGAAATTAAAAGAGCAGTGTGACTGAGACAGATCCCTGGTAGTGAGGTAAAGCAGGCAGGGTTATATTATTGCATGCATATCGAAGCTGAGAAAGCCCAGAAAGATTAATAGACTTACCCACAATGCCTTGCAGATAGTAGACACTCCATAAGTTGTAGAATGCTCAGTCAATAGGGCGGGGCTGAGGCCCTCTGCCTTCCAAATTCAGACTGAGATTTCCCACCACAACTAGGAATCAGCTACCCAGGGAGACTGAAATATACAGTGTTTTTTTTTTTGTTTTTTTTTTTTTTTTTTTGGTGAGTCATAGGCAATGCGCATTAGAGTGCAGGGTCGAGTGGCCCCAGCTGCTGCTTGTGTGTAAGGGGTGGGGGTGGGCTCAGGCCGTGGCTGAAGCTTTTTAGCATGTTTATGATGAGCTGAAAGCACTCACTGCTTAATTTAAAATACGGCTCTCACATACACATACAATTCAGCAGCTAGGGGAGCTGCCAGGAATTGAGGCTAAGTGTAGAAAATTGGAGGATCAGGAATATCAGGTACCCGACCCTGTTTCCCATCTCCAACAGGCTTTATCTGATCCCATCCAGTCCCATATCCTGGAACCAACTCCTGGAGATTAAGACATGGAGGGGGAGAACAGTAGTCTGGAGACTCTCCAAAGCCCTACACACTAGCCACACTGGTCACGCCACCCAGGCTTCAGCTTTCCTGCTTTCCTCTGCCTCCATGCCTCAAAGCCCAAACCTACCCTCTCACTGAAGCCTCCTCCTTGCAGTCCCTCCTCCCCATCCCTGAACTCTGACAGTTGGGAAACCTCATCTGGCTTGATTGGAAACTGCCTGGACTGCATGCTGTTTTTTTTTCCCATGTGTGTATCTTATCACCCCAACCACACGGGGGCCCTCAGCACACGCTTGAGGAATTGAGTATTTTTTCTATTCCCCACAGTTCTCAGCACAATTCTTATATAGACACACTGTGTCTCCTGTGTATTTGTCCATGGGTTGCATGACAGTATGATTAGAAAAGCCTTTTGGATGGAGTACCTGCTTTTAATTGAAGAACAAGAACTTCAACTTGACAAAAATGTGGGAAACCCTCAGGGGTATCCAGTTCCCTTCCCATTGTTCCCCTCCACACAGTATCCTTCTGGCAAGATGAATGAGCCTGGGACTACTCAAGCACAATGCCCCACTGAGTCATCTCTCTGGGACCCTTGCTTAGAGCATCTCTTTCTGGCTAGAAGGCATTCTCTCCAAGCTCTACCTGTCAAAACCCCAACTCATTCTTCAAAGTGAAGTCCAAATACCATCTCTTCTATGAAGACTTCTGAAGCACAATTAATTGATTGTTCTTACCATCTGGGTTTTCCTGGCCCCCTGGGTCTACCTCTTTTATGGTATAGGCTGGTGAGACAGATTAGCCTAGTTTTAAACCCCAGCTCCATCACTTCCCAATGTAACCTCAGTTTTTCTCTTCTGGAAAGAGGTGTTGGAAATTGCCCATGAAATAATATCTGCAACCCACTCACAAGATAGGGCCTTCGGTGTTGGGGCAGGGGTTGTGGCTCAGTAGTAGATTACTTGCCTAGCATGAGTGAAGCACTGGGTTTGATCTTCAGCACCACATATAAATAAATTTTAAAAATAAAGGTATTGTGACCATCCACTATTAAAAAAAAAAAAAGATGGGGCCTGCAGAGTTCAGGAAATGTTACTTATCAACATCCTCTTCATCATCCCTGGAAAGCAGAATGATTCAAAGTGTGGACTTGGGAACCAGACACAGCTAGCTTCCAGACTTGGTTTGGTCACTTCCATGCCCTTGGGTCAGTCACTTCCTCTCTGAGGGCCACTTTCCTCATATGAAAAATAAAGCAATAATCCTTTCCTCACCTTCATCAACAAACCTGTCGGGAAGATTCAAAGACATAATGTACTCAAGGTACAACACTCGGCACCAGGTCTGTCACTTAGCAATTGCTTATTCTAGTCTACACACCTCTACAACCTAGAAAACTCCTTTAAGGGCATGGACAATATTTTACTTATCTTCCCATCTCTTGCTGCCTAGCCTAGCCCAGAACCTCTGCAGCTGGCAGGCCTACAATAAATCATTGTTGAATTGAATCGAAAACCCAAACCAGATGTGCCTCCTCCCCTGTCAAATGAAGCTTTCAAGCTGGTGGGCTGGGCCTGCTGCCCCTTCACCCCCCTCTCTTTGAGCTGAGCAGCGGCCATTGTCTAGGCCTGGCTCTGGAGAATGAAGCAGGGCAGCAGGAGGAGGTAGGGAGGGAAAAGTGGGACAGTGAGGTAGGAGAGAGCGCTCTGTGTCTGCTCCTGGTGACCTCAAGCAAATTACCTTTGAAGGGCACTCGCCTGAAACCTCCGTTGAATGAAAAGGGGTGACACACCAGAAACCCTTCATCAACCCAGCATCTAACTGCAGAAGATAACTGCCTCTCCCCAAAACACTGAAAATCAGAAGTATGGTAAATGAAGACATCAGACGAAAGCTCCCTTCTTCAGCACAGATGGTGAAACAGAGGTTCAGAGAGGTTCAGCTTCGAAATCAGGAGACCAGGATTCAAAGTCAAGTTCAGTCAGCTCCACAGGTAAGCTCACTTGGAAACCTGCCTTTCGGCTAGTCTTGCTATGGAAGGACAGAGGTGTATATTTACCACCCCTCCCCCATGCTCCATTCCACAAGACCACTGGGAACAGAACACAGGGCTTTGATGGGGGAAAATACTCCCCAAAATACAAACTTGCTTTAAAACGGCAAAAAGAGACCCAAGTCTTTAGTGTTTCTGAGCCAGAGCTGTGTAAACAGGACACAGAGCTAGCGCACTATCCAGCAAAGAGTGAAGGTTAAGAGCCCAACAGCAGAATATGGCTGCCTGGATTGTAACTCTGACTCTGTCCCATGCTAACCTGCCCGATTCTGGGGAAGTGACTTAACCTCCCTATGCCTCTGTGATCTCATCTGTCCCGTGGCATTAATAACAGCACCTTCTTACAGGGTTGTGTATAAGGAGGATTCATTGAGCTAATGTTTATAAAGCACTTACCATGTGTCTGGCACATGGTAAACACTAAATAACTATTTATTAAATAAAAATAAATATATGCCTCTGTTTCTCTGTAGACAGACCAACCTAGAAACAGGGTTGCTGAATGGTTAGAGCTTACCTGTGGAGCCAGTCAAGCTTGGTTTTGAATCCTGGTCTCATGATTTCAGAGCTGAACGTCTATGAACCTCAATTTTCCCATCTCTAACCTGGGGGCAATAACAGTCCCTTTTCTGTAGGCTGTTGTGAGCATTAAATGAGATATCTCCAAAGTCCTGAACACAGCGCCTGACACAATATGGTGAATAAGCACCCAATAAAGGCAGAATATTCATCATCTGAATCTTGCATAGCACTTTGCTGCCCCCCCCCCCTTTTTTTTGCTTCTTCTGGGTTAACACACAATATGTAGTTTTGGAAATACTGCCGCACTAAAGGAACAACTTCATCGTTTTGCCAATGAAATTCCTAAACATCTTATTTGAGAGCCAGAAAAGGGAAACATTTTTGGTCATTTCTGAACCAACCAAGCACACCCAGTCAGTTTCCCCACTCAGCAAACCTGAACCCCCAAAGCAGCAGAAAGTTACTTTGCAGGACAAAATCAGAAAAATGAATGTTTTACTGCAAACAAAAGCCATCTTTGTTTGCTGCCCAGCTTTGGGAGAAAAAAAAATACCTCAACCCAGGAGCTTGGAAAATTCTTGAAAGTTCTCATTTTATTCCAGCAAATCCAACAGAATTGGCAAGACTCCTGGCCATGTGAACCTGAGTCAGAATGAGTCGCCTTTACCCACTTGCCTCCCCAGAGCACCTAGATCTCATAGGGTCCACTGGGCATCAATATATGTTGGTTGTCGATTCCTCCACGAGAATCCCAGATCCCATTTCTACAATGTCTGCTACTTTGCCAAATCGCTCAGAAAACAGTACTAAAGAACATTTCTGAAAACAGGGGGGGAAAAAAGCATCCATCAACTCACCACTCTAACACAACTCTTAATTTTGTGTGGAAAGTTCTCTTCCAGTCTTTATCCACGTGCAGACATATTTTTACAGCACTGTAGTCATAGGGAAAAACTGCAGCAGCTTCAGCCAAGAACCAGATACCGTACAGCTCATGTCACTAAAGTTTCCAACTGAGGGCTTTTTCTCCCCTCATTCACTCCATTCATTCAGTCTGTCAGTCATTCAACAAACGGGGATTTAACTAGAGTCTCCTGCTATGCTCTGGAGAATATGGAGCCAACTAGGGCATAGTACCCGCCTTCAAGCAGCTCCCAGTTTAGTAGGGGGTGTGAGTTAATGGGGAACAAGAGCACACCAGGATCAATGCATGAATACTGTGAAAGTACAGAAGAGGACCGGAATGGGTGCAGAGGATGGGGGAGAATAGATGGAACATATACAAAGGTACGGAGTCAGAGAAAAGAAAAAATAGCTGTCTTCAGGTAGCTAGAAAGTTCCATGAGGCTGCATCATGTGCAGGTGGTAGGGCATGCACTGAGAAAGAAAGAAGGGGGCCAAATGGTTAAAATTAAAATTTTTTGTTTCACACTGAAGACTGGAGGAAGCTTTGGAAGGACTTTTAGCAAGGTAGTTGCACAGTGAGATGTACACATTTCTGAAAGATTGCCCCAACAACAGTAGAAAAGGTAGATCACAGGGCATGTTACAGGTTATGGGGACCATTTAGCAGCCTATCACAGTAATCCATGAAAATAAAGAGGGTCTAAATAAATGAGATGACTTCTTCACTTACCAACTGTGTCACCTTAATAAGTGACTTAACCTCTCTGTGCCTCAGTCTCCTCCTCTCTACAGCAAGAATAACAACAGCATCTCCTGTGGGGAGATGCTGGGAGAATTAAATGAGATACTGCATGCAAAGCACCTGGCACAGTGGCTGGTATCCAGAAGACACTCGATACATATTACTTCCCCTTCCCCTCATCCCTTTTCCTCTGCCTCACCCTTCTTTAAAGACTGGCACGGTATGGATCATGGAAGTGGCCGAGCAGGACTCTAACCCAGACAGTCTGACTCCAAAGGGCAGTGGAGAAAGTTTGAAAGTGCTGTTGTCAGGACAGTTACTTAGAAGGATTGTTTAGCTGAATTGAGGGCCCCGCTGAGGTTGGAAACTATGACTTTCTAGTGGGACTAATCAACAAAGCGATGGGATTTTCTCCAGCAGTATTCCTCCATCTGGGTGTAAGCACAGAGGAGGAGACTGTCAGTTAAACTTATCCAGACTTGGGATTTTGCCTCGTGGATGTGGCAAGGGAGTTAGGGGTATCAGCAAGATCCCGAAGTATACATTCCTTGAGTTATGCAAACAGACTTAGCTTCAAATCTCATCTCTGACTCAGAGCTGTGGGACTTTGGGAAAGTCACTCAACCTCTCTGAGCCCTGGTTATCTCATTTGAAAAAAAAAACAACAAGAATACTTCCTTCATAAAGTTATGGTTAGGATGACATAAAATTATTGAAATGATGTAGTAAGATTCTTAATATGTGCCTGGCACATACATATTCATTGCTATTCTTTTCATCAAAATCAGTTTTGAAGTTAGAGAGGAAAGGAAGTAAGGTGGGAGAATGGGGCTAAAAAGCTTGGAGATCTTCCTGAAGCAAAAAGGAGGAGTTTTGAGGTCAGCCATGATGATGTGGATGGTGGGGGTTCGGAATGATGGTGAAGCATGGTAAGGCTGGGATGGAGGTGTGTGCTGCACATGGATCGTGGATGTCAAACTCACCCAGAATGATGTCAGGACTTGGGGCAGTGAAGACAGTGAGCCAGATGTTGAAAGCTTCCTTGAATATGGGGGTGGGTGGGGGGGCTGAACAAAAAGAAGAGTCGACGAGGAGAGGAGAGAAGTGGGTGCCGTAGCCAGATGGCATGGGAAGGAGGAGTATCTTGGCCGAGGATAGAGGACTAACGGTCTGGAAGCAGACAGGGGAAGCTAGAGCACAGACCCCACCTCCCAGCCCTAGGGTGCCTGTGGTGTGGGAGTGTGGACAGTGTCCACTAGAGGGCGCTGCGGGCAAAGCCGTGAGCTCCTTCGTGAAGACTCAGGTTTCAGCACTTGAGGCGCAGAGGTAGCAGACCTCAGCATTCATTGAGGAAGTCTATCCAGAATATAGAGGGAATTGTTATTGTGAGGCCTCTCGGAGGGCACTGAGAGGAGTGGGAGAGGGCGATGGTGTGGAGATGGATGAGTTAGGAGTGGTGGGGATGGGCTCCCAGAGCAGTGTGGGATGGGATGGGAGAGGACACATGAAGGGCAGGGAGGCTTAAGACTTGGGCTGTGGCCAAGGACAGGGGGATGTGAGGCCTGGTGGGATTAACTGTCCTCGCCGTTATAAATGGAGCTTTTTTTCCCTTTACATCTTTTGTTTATTTTAAAACGAACACGTGCTTATTTTAAACAACTCTCATCATTACTGGAGTGAAAATCTACCCCAACATCCAGTTGCCCAGAAGTAAACATTGTTTTCTGTCTATCATTCCAACCTTTTTTATTCTCATGTATGCCATATAGTATCCTTAACAAAAATCAGTTCCTGCTAGATGTAACTCTTCTGCAAAATGCTTATATCACAATACTCTATTGGAGACAGGAATGCATATCAGGACATAAAGATCTAGCTTCTATGGCTACATTGCCATTGTTGTCATTAGAGTAGGAATAGAAAATATAGCAATTATTAAACACTCTGTGCCAGGTGCTATCTAAACATTTCATATGGCATATCTTGTTTACTTCTACAACTTCATGACGAAGGTTTAATTAATGCTTCCATTTTACAGATGAGAAAATCAAGGTGCAGAGAGGTTTAGAAACTTGGTCAAGGTTACAATAGGACAGAAGGGGTAGAGGAGACGTATTACAGTATGTGCGTATAGTATAATTCCTAAAGTACTATATGTACTATACTGTATTATATGTAGTATAATGATTTAACTAGACCTTCATTGAAGTCATTTAGTTTGACTCCAATTTGTTGCTACTTACAAATAATGTTTAAATGAACATCCTTATACGTGGAGCATTTCAAAAGGATAAACTCCTAGGAGAGGACTTGTGAGGGCAAATGACATTTCTACTTGCTCTCCAGAAGTCAGTGCCTCAGAATGAATTTGCCTGTTTTACCACATCCTCACAAACCCAAGGTTTTACCAACCTTTTTATTTTTCACCCCTCCAAGACGTGGAAAATAGCATTTTCATCATCCCAATGCTATTTTCATTTGTGTATCTTAATTATTACTGCTTACTGCATCATTTTAAAGGGCACAGCCCTTTTGTGTTTTCTCCATGAATTGCCTGGGGTTTTGTTGTTTGGTTGGGGGATTTTGTTTTTGGCAGTGGGGGGGGGGGCATGGCATTACCACTGAGCCTCATTTTCATCCCTTTTTATTTTTTATTTTGAGATAAGATTTCACTAGTTTTCTTAGGGCCTCCCTAAGTTGGTGTGGCTGCCCTTGAATTTGTGATCCTCCTGCCTCAGCCTCCAGAGGTGCTGGGATTGCAGGCATGTGCCACCATGCCCAATTTACAAATTGCCTATTAATTGTTCATTGAGCATTTTTCTAGTGGATTGTTTATCATTTTTTCACTGGCCTATAGAAGCTCACTCACTCATTCCTTCAACAAACTTGTATTGAGCACCTAGTGTATGCCAGACACTGTCCTAGCACTAGGAATACAATGGTGAATAAGTAAAACCTCAATATTCATGAAGCCAGATGTAAGTAAAGGAAATAGATAATTGACAAGCCAAGAGCTTAATAATGTAATTGTACATCGTGATAAATGCTGTAAAGAAAATAATGTACTTCTTATAGTAGAGCTCTCTATTATGAATAATATTATAGTAATTGACTTATAAGAATTCAACTATGAATTTCAAATTTATCATTCTATAAAAGAAATATGTATTCAGTAGAAATGTAAAAATCCTATTTTGAATTTTGAATTTAGATCTTTTCCTGGACTAGCAAAATACAGTCTGATGCTCGGGCATGATGCTGGGTGGCAGCAGCGAGCTGTAGCTCCCAGTTAGCCACAGAATCATGAAGAAAAACAACCAACATTATACAGTGCTCTGTGTTGCTAGGCAATGATACTCAATAGGTTAGATGTATCCGATGCATTTTCAATTTATTCCATTTTCAATTTATGGTGGGCTGATAGAGATGTGACCCCACCATCAATCAAGGAACATCAGTAAACCCTTGTCTGCCTTCCTTTTGTGACTTTTTCCACATTGATTCTTTGTCTTTCAACTTTGCAAGAGATATCTTTTGTGATACCAGAGTTGTTGACTTTTTGTATATTCAAATCTTTTTCTGTACAGCTTCTAGAGATTTTTATTGCTTTGCAAAGAGTCCTTACCTTGATACTTTAAAAATATCCTCCTATGCTGTCTTGTACTCTTAATGGTTTCTCTTTTTAACACATAAATATTTGATCTGGTTGGAATATGTTTTGGAATAGGAGTAAAGATAGATACTCAGCTTTATGTTTTCTGATGGCAGGCTGTTTGTCACAGTAAATGGCACTGTGTATTGAATGATGTATTCTTTTCCACAGAAATTGTGAAGCTAAGGCCCAGAGAAGGGAAGAGCCTTGCCCAGGATCATGTAGCAAATTAGTGGTAAGGAAACTGTTCCTAGGTCCTAAGGTTGCTGATACCCAAGGTAGTGATACACTACTGGAAATTGCCACAGCTCCATGCCTTGATGCACTCAATTGCTCTTGCTGACCCACGAGGTGGTTCACTGTCTGCAGCCATCACATGTTCCCTTAACATAAGCCTCTCTTGCTCAGAGATAGGAGAGTATGGACCCATAGCAGCTCTGCAACTCATAAATAGCCAGACACCTGCTGATCGCTGCTGAAATACCTCATATTGAGTCAGCTTTGGCCACAGAGGGCTGAGGGCAGAGAGCTGCTAGATTTGCCATTTAGGAACCAAAATAGGAAGTGACTATTCTAAATAAAGAAATTTGGCATTGTTTTCATTCATTTGCTGACAGAACAGCTGCCATCGCCAGAGCCTTCCACAGGGACTGCCTTGGATCATGCCAAAGCAATAATCTGGTGGTTTGGAAGCTGCAGACACTCATCCCAAGGCCCTAGCTAGAACAGACCTCACATCCAAAAGGTTATCTTGAAAGGACAGGTGCTTACACCACCACCAAGGCAGCCCAGCCTGGTATTTTAGGTGTTCCCTATGCAGGGTTTCCCCTCTTGCTCCACATTTCCCAATGGAGGTGGACATTTTCACACCCCCAGGAGACAGCCACCTAGGAGAGTATCTGCAAGGGAAAAAGAAAGGGAAGTGGAAGCCGAAGTCATTCAGACTACTTGAGACAACATGTTTTAAGTTCATATTTCTCCTCAAATACCAGGAGATTATTGTTCAAAGTGTTTGAACAAAATATTTAGGTAATTGCCTCCATTATTTCACTTGGCTTTCTGTGGAAAGACAGCCGAAGATATTAGCAAGTTCTTATTGTCCTACTCACCTTGGTGGATATTTTGTTGCTTCTTTCCCAAGCCCTGAAGTAAATTTATGACTTGTAATAAGGTAAAAACAACCTTTAGCATCTCCTCTGGCCCCTATGCACAGGCAGAGTGCAAAGCAACTTCTGTCATGAAAATAAAGGTCCTTCTTCTCACGCTAATAATGTCAGATAGACCCACCACCAATATACAGTAGGAAGTTACAGGGCTCCATTTCCATGAAGGATACATACATTATTGATTGAGAAGAAGGTCAAAGGAGTGATAAATGGCAGCACTGACAACAGAAAAGCGAGGGAGTGGATCTGCCTGAAGGCCATGGCTGCATGGGATCCTACTATAGTCTTGGAGGACAATGAAAGATTATAAGAACAATACCTGGAGGCTGGGGCTGTACTGCAGTGGTAGAGCACTCACCTAGCATGTGTGAGGAACTGGAATTGATCCTCAGCACCACATAAAAGTAAGTAAATAAATGAAATAAAGATATTGTGCCCATCTACGACTAAAGAAAAGAAAACAATACCTGAAGCTCTTTTCCCCTGGCATCCTGTCTTAGCCCACACAAAACAATGAAAGAGGTACAGCCAAGCTGGCAAACAGCCTTCCTTTTAGTATTAGGGCTCCTACAGTTAATATCAAGTAAGATGTGAACACATCACTCCCTTTCTCCACCACTGGGACCATCTGAATTCAGTCCCTGGATTCCGGCATGTCTTCAGAAAACAGGGGACTGTAAGAAGCTCTGATTCTTGACATCAGGACACTCTAGATTTGGGGCAAGCTCTGAACCAGCACCTATTTTCCAATAACTGGGATCCCGCACTCACTTGGTAATCCAGAGCCCCCATTTCCTGCCAGTTGTATATGCCCACACTATGATGACCTAGATCCCTGACTCGAGCTCCGTGCTTGAGTCAGCATTCATTATTCATCATTCATTTGCCCACTATTTACTATGCACCTCCTCTGGCCCAGCACTCAGTTAATTAGGCCAAATGGAAGCAAAGCAGACATGGTCCTGGTCCCAGGAAGCCGACAGGTTAGTCTGGTAGTTGTCAACCTTATCAGACTTGCTATCCCTTTCTAGAAAGAAATCTGGTTTTGTTTCACTTCTTTACTATTCTGAATTTAAATTTGTCATTATTATTACCTGCCTACATAGATACATTTTAAACATAGATGGATGTCCTGCCACATAAAGAGAAAATGAAGGTAATCCATAATAAATTACTATGTCTTTAACTATGTAAATGTCCATGCAGTACTACACAGAAACTAAATGAAGTAGGCAGAGGCAAGTGCTTTTACATTGAATCCCTATGAATGCAACAGCTCCAAACAGATACGGGGTGCTGTCTTTCTACTCTTATCCCCAAAGCAGCATCACAATTGTTGATATGATTTCCTGAAATGGTAGATGACTCAGTAAACCTCTGAGGAAAAATATCTCAATCTTCCAACTCTTCATACAACGTTGCTTTAAAACTGTGTGTATGTAGTGAATAGCAAAACCCTGAGTGCTTATACGTAAAGTATTTGAATATAAATTCAGATAATTATAAGCATGGTTTTTGCTTTCATGGAAGTTCAGCATAACATTCAAAAATCATGTGAGATTCTGAATGATTCTTCATTTTAAAAGAGTGTCCTGGGCTTTGCAAGACATCTGGTATCCCCATTTCTGATGCACTAAATACCCTCATGTATTATCCAAAAGTCCCCTAGGGGGCAGTATTGTCTCAGTTGAGAGCCTCTGGTCTATTCATTCAGTTCCTGGCAAACTGGGGCTTCCCCTGGTTCTGGTTAAATTCCAGTCTCCTTTGCAGGGCCCTGGAGTCCCACCCTTGCTACCAGTGTCTGTGGAGATTCCTAGGCCTCACCCACACTTGATCAGTTCAGCTAAGCTGGGCAGGACTTCAGCTTCCATCAAAGTCAAACTGCTTCTCTTAGGTAGCAATCTGTTGTTGCCACTGTCTTTGAGTGCCACTGAGTCTCTGCCCCATCTTAAGGGGTATGTTTCCTTGCCTTCCCACTCTTCCCTACCCCACCCCCATCCCCAGACTGTTGCTATTCAGAAGAAGTCCAACTGCAGCAAGCTTCCAAGGAGGGCCTCACCAGATCCTTGTGGCTTTCTGCCTGCAGCTAAATTCCCTTAGGATACTGAAATAGGAAAGAATTTTTCCCTGCAAACAGAATACAAAGAGAGTCAGCCACCCTGAGGGCTTTCTTCTAACAGTCTTCACACAGCTTGCTTGAGGGCATCACACCAGAAAGACCCAAATCATTTGAGTAGCTGGTCCATCTGCTTGCAGGGAACTGTAGCCAAGAGTATGTGCCCTGGAGGCTGAGGATGTAACTCAGTGGTAGAGCACTTGCCTAGCATGAACAAGGCCCAGGATTTCATCCCCCACACCACAAAATATTTTTTTTTTTCAAAGAGCAAGTGTCCTGGAACCAGGCCCTGGCTCAAGTCCAGGGTCTACCTTAAACTGCTTAGGTCTGATCTAGGAAGTTGTCTTCAATTGTCTGGGCTGCAGTTTGCTCATCTGGAAAATGGTGATAGTAATGAATGCTTATAAGAACATAGCACAGTGCCTGACACATACTAATCCCCCCATAAATAGTTGTTATTGTTACTATTCTGACAATCTCACATATGCACCCTGAAAACTGGTTCCTCCTGATTTGAATTGTCCCATCCTACATATTTTCATTTCACCTTCTAGACCAAGGCAGATGTTTCTGTGTAGCTGACCAGGATGAATCTGCATCATAGGTTGAAGTTCCATTCAATGAAAATTATTGATCTGCTAAAATCTTAAAGACTCTCCACTAAGACATCAGGAATGGATATTTTTTTCCTACCCTGTTTCATTCCACAAAGAAAATCTGACATACGGCCATTGAGCAGAGCAGGATCGGGGAGCAGAATTAACTAAGCACTGTCCTTAAATAGGGTCCCTCTTTCCCTATAAAATTCAAGAATTGTCTGAAGAGGTGGCTGGAAAAGTTGGCTGCATTGTTAGTCCCCTAAAGTAGTGTCTGTACAATGCCAGAGCTTTCGGAGGAAAAGGGAAAAACACCATCAATCATCCAGGTGCCAAAGAAAGCATTCAGCTTCTGTGCAGAGATGATATTAAAAAGTCATCTCAGTGCAAGCAGCTAGATTAAAGCAACAGACAGGTTCTAACCTGTTTGCTTAGCATTAAGAAGGGTCTTGAACAACCCAGAAACTATTAAATAGAACAGCACACATTCATCAATTAGTCAATATTTATTGAGCACATGCTATGTGCCTGGCACTATGAGGGCAATAGAAAAAAAGAAAAAGAATATAAGACTGTCTAGAACCTTCCCTTGAAGAACTTGCTATCTAATGAGGGGAGAAGGATAAATCCCTATACAAAGCAATAGAAAGCCCTTCTGCTAGGTTTTCAGAGTAAGCCAACATCCTTTTAGTTGCTGTAATTACAGTCTCATAAAATCAAGCAGAGCAGATGTTCTGCTATTTGGTAAAAGAAAAAATATAGTCAAGCTTATTAAGGTGGCTGTTTGACTTTATAGGGAGTCACAAAGCATGATTCAGAACCAGGTTTCCACATCAGATGGATCTGCGTTTAAACTCTGGCCCTGCCACTTCCTAGCTGGCTGACATTGCCCTGGTTGCCCCTGTGGAAATTGAAGAGTAATAGCAATACCTTTCTTGAACAAGCATCATAAGAATTAAATAGATAAAGCACTTAGCATGAACCCTACCTCACATCAACATTCCCTGAAAAGGTAGTTTACTATATTCTTTAAAAGACAGAAAATGACCATCATTGGCATTGGCCAAAAACATCTAGAAATTCTGAAAGAAAATTGTGACCTCTCCTATATGTAATGAGGGTGAGGAGCAGTGGGGGTAAATTCTCCTCCTTTCCTTGGAACACAAGCATTCTTGAAAAAGAATGAGAGCCAACTGAGCTTAGAAGGATGAGGAGGTAAAGAAAATGTCCCTATAACAGTTCCAAACCTCCTCTCCCCAGGTTCATCTGGCTTTTATGCTGTTACCTATTTTCCCTTTCACCAAGGAGGCCCCTTTCAGGGAGCTCTGGGTCATCCAATTTCAATATTCCTCTCTTTACAAACTCCCTTTGCAATTTGGCATCCTACATCTTCTTCCCTGAGGGAAGCAACACAAGAAAGGAAACATTATAATGTGACCTTTTAAAAAAATGAATGACCTGTATGCAAAAACCCAACAGCACCTTTTAAAAATACATACACAAAAACACAAAATCCCCCAAAAGGCTCTGACTCATGGTTGGGAGCAGCAATAAGCTCACCTGAATGGATTTTTCAAATTTAACTGGCAAAAAAAAATTATCTCTGAATCCCCATCTCAGTGTGTGTAGTTTCCACCCAAAAAGGAAACACATTGGGCTATTATGAGAAATAATAATAATGGCGGTTCCTACTAAAATGAGGATGACAGAATTGGCTTCCTAAAATGCTACCTTCTGTATTTTGTTGTTTCCTGGTTATTAATACAATACATTTTGACTCTGAGTCGAATGTTTTACTTCTGCCAAGAAAAATTGTGAGTTACAGGAAGTCTAACGGACTTAATTAGTGAGGAGTTTAACTTAATCCAGTGGTTTTGCAACAACCCTGTCAGAGTCCGGCTCACTCCCTGCATTTAATGGGAAGTAAGTGGTCAGAAATGGCCTTTACCAACCTTATTAGAGAAAAGGCACATGATGCGCACAAACAAGGCTGGTTCTCCCAAGGTAAAAATAATAGCCTAGGCACTGTAATTAGCAACTGTGTTTTTGCACGTAGGTACCCATTGTATGTGTTACCTGTTGCTTTCAGTTTTCTGTAATTACAGTTTCTTATGATCAGACCATGCTGGTTTTCCTTCCTATTGCCAACCAGCATGCTCAGGAGAAAGTCATTCCTAGCCCCTCAAGTTTGCCCTGTAAGTGTATTTTAAAAGGCAAAGCTTCTTAGTCCAGCCAAATGAAACTGATTGGAAAAGCACCATAGAAACGAGAGGCCTATTACATGTAACAGCCACACTCTTTGTAGGCCTGTCTTAAGCACCAATTTCCAAAGGAACAAACCTGTGCAGGCTTCAGAAGACAGCAATGAAGATGATCAAGGGATTGAAAAAGAGGATCCAGGGGAAAAGGTTAAAGGTATTAGGATTATAAGGATGGTTTAGCCCCAAGAGGAAGAAAAATGGAGGCTCAGCAGCTGTTCTTTCTTGCTATTGATGACACCGAATAAATGAATGGCAACATGAGACATTTTAGGTTAGATGGAAAAAAGTTCAGGACAAGTCTCCTTAATCACTAAAGACAATTTATTCTTTATTTCTAAAACATTGCTCGAGCCCAACCCATATATTGAACAGTGTGCTGGGCACTGGAGAAGAAGTTCACAGGGTCATGACGGAAACACACAAAACTGATCATAACAAGACAGTAGAAAGCACACTATCAAAAGAAGCAACTAAAATGCTTCAGATTTTTGAAATGCAATAGGATGCCAGGAGTGGGGGCACATGCCTGTAATTCCAGATACCCTGGAGATTAATGCAGGAGATTGAGAGTTTGAGGCCAGCCTCAGCAACTTAGACCCCATCTTAAAGTAAGGAATAAACAAATAAGGCTTAGGGGTATGGCTCAGGGGCCAATCACTTGCCTAGCTAGGCAAAATCCTGGATTCCACACCCGGCACCACAAAAATAAATAAATTTATAAATGGCAATAGCATGTATTATATATCATCTCCAGTGGGGTCTGAGGCAGTCCTGAGTCAAGTTCATTGATATTTCTGAAGCTAAAACACATGAATATTCACCTCCGGGTGTGATACATAAAGACTATAAATAGTCTCATGCCAGTTCAAGTTTTGCTGCCAAATGAGTTTGTCCTCAACTTACAAAGGCTCTCAGTTTTCAGAGCTCTTTGTGGTTTGGGAAGGATAGATATATGGGCCTGAGGGCCTATGTGAGGGGAAAACTCCCCTCACAGTATCAGACCCTAGGAATGACAGAGAGCTTCAGACTGTGGAAGGACCATGTGTCTCTAATGTGCCACAACTGTGCTGCCTGAGGACCACGGACATGTTTTGAGGAGGATGTGTTTGTGTGCCTGTATGTATGTGTGTGTGTGTGTGTGTGTGTGCACAAATGTGCAAAGCAGGGGAAATCTCTCCGTAGATCCTCAGGTCAAGTACGATTTTAGAACCTATATATGAAATGGTTCCTGGCAATATGCCTCCAAGTAATGGGACCTTTATTAGCCAAATGGTCAATGAATGGGTTCTTACCATTATTATGAATTCAAATATTTAGTCCCATAGTCCCTATGAGCATGCTCATAGAATTTTTAGAATAAGCACCTTTGTGTGAGGTTTGCAAAGCAAGATAGAATCGCTGTATGGGATGGTCACATCTCTGGCCTTCCTTTTTTACATTTTGTTATTTTTATTTTTTAGTGCATTATAGTTGTACATAATAGTGAGGTATTTTTATACATTCACAAATACATGACACAGTTTTCTCCATTTCAGTTCCCACTACTAGTAGTCCCTTCCCTCTCCACCTTCCTCCCCCATGCCCTTCTTCTATTGGTCTTCCTTTTGTTTATTCATTTATTTTTAATTGGTGCATTATAGTTATATATAAAACTGGAATGCATTCTGATATATTCATACATGTACTAATATTATTTGGTCAACCTAATTCCCCATTTCTTCCCCCTTTCCTCCTATCCTCTCTCCCTCTTGATCCCCCACTTCTAATTCACCAGTGTTCATAACAGCACAATTCACAAGAGCCAAACTATGAAGCCAGCCTAGGTGTCCATCAACAGACAAATGGATGAGGAAGATGTGGTGTATGTTCGTGTGTATGTGTGTGTGTGTTTACATATATATATATATATATATATATATATATATATATATATATATATATAACACATATACATATATATGTTATACACACAAAAACACACACAATGGGGTTCTACTCAGCCATAAGAAGGAAATTCTTATTTGCTGGTAAATGGATGGAAATGGAGAACATCATGCTAAGTGAAATAAGCCAGATGCAGAAAATCAAGAGTCAAATGTTTTCTCTCATATGCAGAAACTAGAGAGAAAAAAGGAATAAAAAACGGGATATCGTGAAAACATAAGGGTGCTCTGGACTTCTTTTTAAGTTGTGTTCTGTGAAAAGTGGCAGAAAGGGGAGACTGGCCACCCCACTTCCTCTCCCACAGAGACTCCAGAGGGTGGAAGGCATGGCAAATAATAAAGCTGAAAAGCCTACAGGGAGGGGCACCCAAGCTTCTGGTTATCTGGATTGGGGAACACCCAATTACCCTCTACCAGTTGGTCAGCTTCACTTAAGGGGCAACCTCCCTTGAGGGGGAACACCCAGTGAACTTTGCCACACCCTCAGAAGTTGTTCACTTCCTGAAGAAAAGGAGGCAGTTACTGAGCTCCTTTTCTTCTGTTCCCAATAAGAAAATGGAGATCCCTTTCAAGGACCATTTTCTTCTACCACCTACTCATAACCATCACCTAAACTTAAGCTCAAAGAAACTAAAGCTCTCTTTTCATCTTTAGACTTGCTCCATCCTCCTCTATGGCCTGGTCCTCCTGTCAGCCCTCCAGGAATTCAAGTCCACATCATTTCAGAATGAGCTCAGTCTATAACCACTCCCTTCTAGGCCTGGCTTCCCAACCTTGGTGATTCCAAAGCACACATCTGTTGCAACACACTCGGCCCACCCTAGGCAAAATTGATCTGGAGACACAGCCCTCAGTCAGCTGATTCCCCCACCTCCATGCCCCACCCCTGCTTACACAGCTTCTCTCTTCCTTGGGGAGTGAGTTTCCTGGAACCCTTCCCTCTCCTCTCCCTGACAGGAAAGTCTGTGATAAAGGAATGTGAGCTGAGATATAAATAATAAGCCTGCCTTACTGGGCACCCCTGCCAGACTACCTCTTACAACAACAACAAACAAACAAACAAAAAAGGTGGGGGCAAGATTTGTAGACAGAGTGAGCCTTCTTGGTACCTTCAGATTCCATGTGGGACCATGGAATCAGCTCTTTCCTTCTTACACATCTGAAGTGTTCTTATATAAAGAAAAGAATTTACCAATGTCTTAAAAATGTTTTTTTTTTCATCAACAATCTAACAAGTTATCATAGAGGCTAACACATGAGCTTTGAGGGTCTCATTCAACCCAAGACATTCCACCCAGGGCTCCCTAAGTTCATGGCCTTTTCACGTGCAAAATATGTTCATTATATACCAATAACCCCAAAGTCTTCACTTACTCCAGCACCAACTCAAAAGTCCAGAGTCTTATCTGAATCAGATATGGGTGAGACTTGAGGCATAATTCATCCTGAAGCTAATTCCTCTCCATGTGTGAGCCTGCAAAATCCAAGGAAGTTCTGTGGTTTCAAAAGACAATGGTGGGACAAGCATGGGATATACAGTCCCATTCCAAAAAAGGAGAAACAGGCAAGAAGAAAGGAATAATGGGCCCCAAGCAAGTCCAAAAACCCAACAGAGCAACTTTAAATGTTAAGACTCCAGAATAGTCTTTTATTCCACATGCCACCTCCTGAACACACTGGGAAGTCTGGGCACTTAATGTGTTGGGTGGCCCACTCTATGGCTTTGCTGGGCTTAACATGTTCAGCAGCTACCATGGGTTGGAGTCTCATGCCTAAAGGTCTTCTAGGCTGGTGTTACACACTGGGGACTTTACAATTCTGGGCTCTCTGACATGACCTTGGCTCCACTAGGCATTGCCCTGGTGGAGGCTGTCAGCAGTGGTTCTGTCCCTGTGATGAATTTCTTTCTGAGCACCTAGGATGTCCAGTACACCCTTGAAATCTAGGTAGAGACCTCCTTGTGTACTGTGCATCTGCAGATTCAGTGCCACATGGATGCCAGCAAATTTACTGCTTATAACTTCTAGAACTGTGGCAGGATGTGCCTGGGTCCATTCGAACCACATCTGGGGCAGCCTGAGGTGTGCTATGCTAGCATGTGAGGAGAAAAGTCCCAAGGTGGCAAATTCTGAAGTTCCATGGACAGATCTCTGGAAATCTTGCCCTCAAAGTCATAACTTGCCTCAAAGATCTCTGAAATGGCATTGCCTTTTTTTCTTTTTTTTTTTTTACTATAAATGTTTTATTTCGTTTTTCTGATAAGATCATTGATTATTTTTTTATACAAGAATAGAAAACAGCTAGCATATGTGAAGTACACAACTCTTTCTTTCTAACATTTTTATTTCTCTACTCCAGACATACATGTATCAAGAGGCATTTAGAAGTATGATGTAAGTGTGGATAAACACAGGCTTTGGAGAAGCTTCAATGTCCAATCTGCCTTCTGTGTAACTTGGACATGTCTTGAGTCTAGCTTTGTTTCCCTCAAATCACATGTCAGAGGTGTTGTCTGGCCATAGGAGAGCACACTACAGGGAGAGTGGCCTGACGAAGCTTTCACCCCTGGAGATGACAGTGAGGAGGAGTGGGATGAGGCAGACCAGAGTTAAGAGCTTGGAGTCTGGAGCGGCCTGCCTGGGTTTCTTTTTTGTACCAGAGTTTGAACCCAGGAGCACTTAACCACTGAGCCACATTCCCAGCCATATATATATATATATATATCTGTAGATGGACACAATATCTTTATTGTTTATTTTTACTGTGGTGCTGAGGATTGAACCCAGTACCTTACACATGTGAGGCAAGTGTTCTACCACTGAGCTACAATGCCAGCCATATATATATATATATATATTTGAGACAGGGTCTTGCTAAATTGCTTAGGGCCTCACTAAATTGCTGAGGCTGGCTTTGATCTCCTGATCCTCCTGTTTTAGCCTCCCAAGTTTCTGGGATTAACAGTGTGTGCCACTGTGCCTGGCCTTCCACTGTCTTAATGAATAGAACCTGGCTTCCTTCTATTCATATTAACCTATTTAGCAAACAGTTGCTTAGTATTCTCTCCCAAACTTGAATTTTATTCTTTACATGGCTAGGCTGAGAGTTTTCCAAATCTTTCTGTTCTGCCTCCCTTTTAGTTATGAATTCCATTTTTAAATTATTTTTCAATATAAGAGGTCAAAAGAATTCAGCACATGAATGTTTTGATGCTTAGATTTTTTTTCTGCCAGATATCCTTAGTCCATCACTTTTAAGTTCTGCCTTCCAGAAAGACCTTGGACATGACACAATTAAGACAAATTCTTTGCAACTGTGTAACAAGAATGGCCTTTATTCCCGTTTTCAATACCTTGTTCCTCATTTCCAGCTGAAACTTCATCAGAAATGCCCTTTTCTGCCATATTTCTACCAACATTCTGATTATAATGACTTAAATATTTCCTAAGAAGGCTTAGGCTCTTCCCCTAGTTCTTTTCTTCTGAGCCTTCATGAGAACTGCCGTTATTGTTCCATATATGATGATCTAGGCTTTCTCCAACTTATTCCCCTAAATTCTTCCAGCTTCTACCCACTACCCAGTTCCATTACTGTTTCCCCATTTTGGGGTATTTGTGATAGCAACAACTCCACTTACTTCTCAGTACCATTTTTTCTCTTTGTTCATTTTGTGTTGCTAAAACAGGATACCACAAACTGAGTAGTTTATTATGAATAGAAATTTATTTGCTCACAGTTTCAAATGCTGGGAAGTCTACAACCAAGGGGTTTCTATCTGGTAAGGGCCTTCTTTCTGTATCATCCCATGGCAGAAGGTGGAATGGTAAGAGAATAGGAGAGTACACGGGGTGGTGGTGGGACTCACTTTTATAATAAACCCAATCTGGTAATAACATATCCAGTCCTGTGATAAAAATATTACTATCCATTCACATGCATATGGGCAAAGATCCAACAAACATTGCCATACAAATACAATACATTATAATCAATCTGAGAGAACTGTGAGAGTGACTGAAGATATTAAGAAAGTTTCACAGGGGAAATATTTCATAGAGAATGTAAGGGACAAGTAGTAATTTTCAGGCAGACAAGGAAAAAATGTGTAAGAGGAAAAAGGAATAGCATGTTAAGGAACAAAACATGGCAGTTCATGTGGAGCTAAATGCTGAATTCAGGATATGGTGGGGACTTTGGCGATCAATTACTCTGGTGGAAGAGTTTGAAAGGGTAGAGTATTATTGAGTGATGGCTCTGAGTAGAGTGAAATGATATTCAAAATTAAAATAATCACCCGAGTATGGTGGTGCACACCTGTAATCCCAGCAGCTTTGGAGGCTGAGGCAGGAGGATCATGAGTTCAAAGCCAGCCTCAGCAACTTAGTGAGGCCCTAAGCAACAAAGCAAGACCCTGTCTCTAAATAAAATATAAAAAGGGATGAGTATGTGGCTCAATGGTTAAGTACCCCCTGGGTTCAATCCCCAGTCAAAAAAATTATCATAACCAGTACAACATGGACATTAAGCAATCATAAAAGACTGAGAATAGTAAGGAAGCCCATACTGGAGCCACTAAGAAAAAGATTTCTTATGTTTAGATTAGTTTTGGTAACCAAAATGAATATAGGTAGATAATTAATGGGTTTGCCATTACTGATACTCCCATGTTGTTTGAACAGTTAACCTGACAGAAATATCAGGCATGCAAAACATGTATAAGATGGCATAGATTACTATTTTGCCATTGCAAGTTTGTATGTTGCACCTATATCTATGCATGAGAAATTCTTTAGTACCTTATCAAAACTTGGTTATTTATTCAGTAGATTGTCAGGAAGGAAGAGCATAGGCGTTTAACAGCTTTCCTAAGTACATAGGCCACAGCCATGCATACACCATGTCATTAATCAATGTCAAATTGCTCTAATTAAGTTGGTTGAATTGAATGCCTTCCCTTTGAAATTTGATCCCTATCAATTTCTTTAAAATGTTGTATCTAATAATTCTAATTAACTCACCTCTTTCCCTTATCTATTCATTGCCTTTGCTAATAATGTCAGATATTTTTAGGTTATAGAAGGAATGTTTTTTCATTATCTTTAGACTCCATAGAACTATCTCTTAGTTAATTATCTTCTGATTCTCCCTGACTCATCCATGGTCATCCCACACTATGGTCTCATACTGCATGGATTTTATTGTCTGACCTCTTGTTTTTCTGCACCTCCCATGTGTGAGACACAATGAGGTTATATTAATCATTTATTTGTAAGTGAACCAGGTCACCTTTCACGTCAGCTCTCCTAACATGTCAATTTTTAACACATAGAATATAAAATAGCCCGAAGAAATCACTTCCACCTAGGTAAGGACCTGCAAGCAAATCTTTTTTAGAAAATTAGTAAAAACAAAAATGATTTTCATTTCACTTTAGCCTTAACCAAATCATTGGGACAATCTTCATCTTCACATGCTATAGAATGTGAGGACAAATTCAAGGTTGTACTTGTAAGAGGTGAGAGCCCAGAGTTGAAGCTTTGGAGCCAGCTTCAGTTTAAATTCTACCTTTACCACTTGCTCACTATGAGCCTTATGTATGTTTTGAACTTAACCTATCCTAAGTTTCTGTGTTACTAAAATAGTTCAAATTACCTACTTTTTGAGATTGTTGGGAGGATTAACAGTAAGATGCAAAAACAGCAAGTGTGTTTTAGCATGTCAACACTCATTAAATGGTGATTATTATTACTATTGTTATCATGAGTCTATAATAAAGCAGACTGTGAATAAGGAGCCCAAGTTCTGTTCTTAGCTGTACCACTAATGAGTCAAAGGCATTGTTCCCTTGCAGAAACCTTGTCTGTAAAATGAGGAGATTTGCTGAGTGATAGCTAATGGGTAACATGGGTTGTGTCACTCTCCTCTTCAGCATCCATAGCAGGCATCAATAATCAGTCACAGCATTCTTTCCTAATGAACAAAGACATAGACCTAAAATCATTCTAGATACCAGGTTCCAAATTATTTCTATTGCTCAATTAAATTTGGCAAATGAAATGAAGCTTGTTTGCCTTCCCTGAACTAAATGGTCTCAGATGTACCTTTCAGTTCTAATATTCAATGGCTCTGCGGAAGAAGTGCTCTATGATAGTGCTTGCAACTCAACTAGGAGGTGAGATGAAGAGTTCCAGATATGGAGAGTGACTTCCCATATAATGAGATAATATAACAATTTTATAACAATAATATTACAATATGATATAATAAATAATTCAACTTTGTATGATGCAATAAGATCTGCCTGGGTTTATGCTTGTTTCTTCTTCTGTGTTCTAACTTTGTAACCTTTGGCAAGTCAATTAACCTCTCTGAGCCCCAGTGTCCATTTGTAAAAGCAGACATAAGAAGGTTACATAACAGATGTTAACATTGGGGGAAATCAAGTAAAGGACACACAGAAATTCTCTGTACTGTCTGTGCAACTGTCCTGTACATCCAAAATTGTTATAAGAATTAAAAGTTTATTTTTGAAAAATGGGCAGGAAGGAAACTGCCTCGAGGAATTGTGGAGAGTAAAGTAAATAAGGCGTGGGAAAGTATATAGCTTGATTCCTTTTTTTTTTTAATTCTCCTCCAAGGCAGGTCCCTTCACCTACACATTCAAACCTGTAGAACACCTGGCAGCATTGACATTGACAACCTTGCTGCCAAGCTGTAGCCCTGCAGGCAAGGTTGGTTTTTACACAGACTGGGAGCCAATGAATGTGTCACACTTTGCCAGAAAGCAAGGTGTGACTGTCTGCCTCTCTTTGTTGGACTCTGAGTCTGCTTGGTGGTGATGGGGGTAGGTGGACCATGCAGGAGAAATGAAAGAAGAGAACTGTAGTAGAATCTGGATAGTGAGACTTGCACGTAGATAGTTAAGGAAGTAGGTTCATGCTCCTCTCCACATCCTCATACCTAAAAGTCTTCTTGTCAGTTTTAGAATCATACCTTTGGGCAAAAGCATTGTTTCCAGATACAGTGTGATGATTCAAATATGTTGGGTAGGAGGAGATCTGTGCTGTCTCAAAGCCTGTCTGACCCCCACATCTATTTCTTTCTTTTTCCTTCTCTGTTGTCTGTTGTAGGAGAGAAGTGGGTGGGGAAGATTGAACACTAAGGGTTGTTTCCCAGCCTCTCCTGGTTTTGTCCAATGGAATGTAATGATAGGACATTAGAAAACAAGAAAAGAGAAATCAGGGTATTTCTCTCCTTCCCTCTCAGCCTCTTGTGTTGTCCGTAGCAGTGACTGTTTCTCTTTGTGGCTCTGGCACTAGTGACCAAATTACTGTGGCCCCAGTTTCCACCAAATGGCCCAGCCCAGAGGTTCTAGTGTAGTAGCAGTAGAAGCTCCCTGCAGTGACCAGTCTCCAGGTTGCTTCATTGTCCCCCTCTTGGCATGGCAGCTCTATCATTCCCTGTATAACCAATTCCCCACATTGAATTCCTTCTCCCTTAAATACTCAGTGATTCTGTTTCCTGAGCTGGGCTTAGACTGATCAGACCTCCATCAGATAACAGCAAGGATTCTTTCTTTCCACTAGCTAGTTTCCATTTGGGGATGCAAGGCTCTGAGTATTATCTGGAAAATTTGGGTGGGTGGTCAGTGAATTAGAAGTCTGCAGAATTAGACATGGAGGTCATGCTCAAGAGAGCCCAGCACCTAAGAACACTTTGAAATGGTAACAGGGCAAGAACAGAAAAGCATCTAAGCTAGTCCTGCTGCTTCTTGTGTTTGCCCTCTCCTGACCTGTGAGTACTCTGGTAGCCTTCTACACTGAGAGAGAACAAGTCCAAGGCCAGAAAGAGGTGAGAAATGAGGTCCCTAGAATCAGCTCCAGGAACAAGGAAAGGAGAGGAGAAGAGCTCAGGATGTCACTGGCCTGCTTGTACATAGCAGCTGCAATCCAGTCAGATGGAGGTAAACAAACATAGAAGTCCAAGCGATCCCATCAATCAGTCTGTCCTAATGGACCATTATCAGACTGTCCCAGGGAAAGGATTTGCTTGAGGCTAAGTGGCAATGACTTCAACAGCAACAGAAACCATGCAGTACCATCCCCAGGACAGGAGTCCCTTCACTTAATTTCCTTGCAAATTGTGTTTGGGGCTGTATAGACCCAGCCATGGTACTTGAGTTCCATTCATCAGCCACTAATTGACTGTGTGACCTTGTGCAAGGCACTTAATAGCTCTGTGTCTCCCATTCTCTTTGTAAAGCAGGGAGAGGGGAGTCTGGCCCCCTGCTTACCTAAAAGAGCACATTGTGAGCACCCAGTGTACATCAAACTGCAATTCTCTCTCTGCAGAGATACAACAGCAGATGTTCAAGGAATGCTTCCTACTGGGGGCTGGGAAAAACAGCAGCATGGAGGGGCTACAGTGTGGTACTCAAAAGCATGATTTTAAAGAAATTACTGTTAGTTTGTTCTGGGGTGATAATAGTATTGTCATTATATACAAAAATATCCTTAATTGTTTTGATGTGAATACTGAGCGCATAGAGGTAAATGATATAATGCCTGTGATTTCTTTCAGAATGTTCAGGCAAAACATAAAAGAAAAAGAAAGGGGAATAGATAAAGATAGGAAAAATCTTGATAGCTGTTGAATATGGGTGATGGTACACAGGGATCCATTATAATATTCTATAAACTTCATATGTGTTTGAAATTTTTCATGATACATTATTAAAGCATACATTTTAGAGTCTGATCAGGGTTTGAACCCATTCATTCAGACACCAAATATGTATAGCTAAGAGTGGATACCAGGCCCAGCACTTTGACTCAGCGCTGGTGGGTAGAGGGGGCATCAAACAGACCAATCAGGATTCTTAAGTATAAGAAAAACATTTAGATATTCTATGGCCAGAAAATGACAAGTATCCATTTCACTTCTCTTATGTTCTTTCCACTGTACTTTTCTGTTTGAAAGGCTAAAGTGTTCTTTGATAAGTTCTTCCGTAGATCCTGGAGGTAGGCACCACCCCAAGCTAAGTACTTTGGAACTCTCTTTTTAAGACCTCTGCTACAGCTGGGCATGGTGGTGTAGGCCTGTAATCCCAGAGGCTCAGAGGCAGAGATGGGAGTATCACGAGTTCAAAGCCACCCTAAGCAAATTAGTGAGGCCCTATAGCAACTTAACAAGACCCGGTCTCTAAATCTCTAAATAAAATATTAAAAAGGCCTGAGGATGTGGCTCAGTGGTTAAGCACCCCTGGGTTCAATCCCCAGTACCAAAATAAATAAATAAATAATCTGCACGGTAGTCAGTAGCTAAGAAGACCAGAAGCTCTCCTCTGGGAGGAACCATCGAAATCCATGCAGGCTGCATTCCTAGAGCAATTCACCTAGGCCCATCCATTCCTCATTACCAGGAGATTGTAGGACCTCCTTAGGTCACAAGCAAACTGCCCTCTGCCTCCCTCATCTGTCTTTCTCCCTCAAACCTACATGGAATTGTGTAGTTGAAATAAGGTGGGAAAATAGGCTATCTCAAAAGTTAGGACTGTATTTGAGTCCTTGCTCTACCACTTACTGTGACTTTGAGCAAGTCACCTCTATATTCTGAGCTTCCCTGTCCTTTTTTGTAAGAGCATGACAAAATGTACTTCTTTCACAGGGTTTTGTAAGGATTAATGAGAAAATGTAGGCAAAGTACTTAGCCCAGTGTCAGGTACAAGATATGCCCTCCAAAAATGGGCACTGCTATTGGTAAGAGAGAAGAATGGTAACAATCTGTCTTCCATCCTGGTGAAAACAGAAAAGGGAGACAAACTGAGGTCTCTTGGAGTCACAGTTTGCTGATTCAGATCACAAAGGAACTCTTAACAAGGGCCCTGAGGCAAAGGACCTGATTCACCTCACTAGGCTAGAGAAACCCTAAAGATAGAGATCCTCTGGTGTGGGGACACCCTGGAATTTTAGAAAAATCCAATAAGAAAAGCCAGGGCTGAGTCCATGCCAAAGTTTTCCAGCTGATTCTAACAAAGCATCCTCTGAAGAAACCCACACCCATTCCTCACCTTCCATACCAAATATTTTCCCACATACTGACAGTTACCAAGAAGTAGCTCTTGAACTAAGCAGATTTTTTTTGACCCTGCAACTGCTCTTGATGGAGAAGCCCCACCTAATATCTCAAGATCTGGAAGTACTGGCACGCAACATAGCCCCCTAACTGTTCCACATATGCTGAGTGGACATATAGATGGATGGCCTGCTCTCCCTGGAGGCTAAATAAAATGTCAAAGAAGCAACCCTGGTGTCACAGTTTGCAGATTCCATTTTCCAGTTGACGAGACAGAAGCACGGAAAGGTTAAGTGGGTCATGTACCATGATCTGATGCATGAGGGAGGGGTGGCAAGGGGCTGAGCCTTCTATTCCTCCAGCCAGCCTATCTTTGGGTATAGCTTTGTGCCAAGGCAGCTCTTGGCATAGGGAAGGCCAAAGGGAGGATGAGGAGACAAGGAGAATGATTCCTAGAAGAATCCCCCTTTCAAGACTTGGCCATAGTTTTAAATGTGGCAGAGAAAACTTTAGAAGCATGGACGGAGTGATACTTAGTCCAAAAGCATGGGTCTTGGAAGCCATGGGGGAGGGGCTTGAAGCCTTGTTTCTGTTCTTCTTGGTTGTGTCACCTTGAATTCACTCACCTGTAAAACAGAGATAAGGACTAATAGTATCTGCCTTATGGGGTTTTTGTATGGATCAAGGAGGAAGATAAAGCACCTGGCACATAGCAATTGCTCAATAATTTTGATGATCAGCGGGTGCTTGTTCTATACCAGGCACTGGGATATGTGCTTTATCTGCCTTCATTCATTTATTCCCTGTAATAACTATGAGGTAAGCACTGTTACTAGCTCCATGAATAGGTAAGAAAAGTGAGGCTCATGGAAGTCAACTGGTCCAAGATGACCCAACAAATTAGTGATCATTCCAGTATTTGAACACAGGCACTTGGACTTCACATCCAGACCTCTTTAAGTTCTTTGCTGCTCCTCTGTTATAATAGGACATGTGGTCTCTGTTGGGAGGCAGGATGGGAATCAAGGGGCAATGTGAAAATGGTACAAAAGTGATCCAAATTAAAACAAAAAGAAAAAAATTCCTGTTCAGATCTTGAAATATTGTTTTGATTTTTCCCCTTTGCAACATTATATCTCAAGATCTACCCACAATAAAGAAAAGCACAATTGTATTATAAAAAATAAGGGATCTGAATCCAGGAAACAAGGTTTTTTGAGCACACACCCCCATAAAGAAATTTTAGAGGGGAGGCCAAACCAAGGCCTTGAAATCCCTTGTAAATATCTTCAGCCATATGCTTCCCAATATGCCTACAACCCCTCCAACCTCAGCTCACACACTTAAACTCACATATCCCCATACTATCATCTCTTTTGTTGATGCTTCCTTAATGATCCTTGGCTTTTTAAAAAAAATTATAGAACACATTGAAAACTATATTTTAAGACCCAAAAGCCCTTACTGCCCCAGGCCCTCTCAGCCCCTATGAGGGGTGAAGTGACCAATATTTTTGTATTTCAGCTGAGTCACTTTGCTCTAAACCATGGGTACTGTCGATGTATTCCAGGCCCAATTATCTGACTGTACATTTCCAAACCAATGCAGACTCAAAATGCACTATTGCAGGAGCTCTTATGAAGGGATTAATGTAAACTTCTAGCTTCTTAAAAAATTGTAGCAGAAAGTTGAACTCTTAAGTCTTTTCCTACACTTTGGGTTTCAGACCCATTTTCTTCCACATAAATTTGAAAAGGTAGATGAATAATTGCCTGATCTTTAATGTGCCACTGTCATTTTTAGATATGTTCTTTTAAATGTCTAATCAATATGAATTCATTTGTCATTCTTTCCTGCAAGCATGGATCATAATAAACTCATCTGTGATTCATGAGAATGTAAAATATACTTTCATGGGCTTTTTATTTTAATTCAATATTATTGGTCTTTATAAATGAAACATTATCTGTTTTCTCTTCTGAACAAAGAGTTGATTGGTAACTGCTCATCAGAGGAAAAGCTTTTTATCAGTCTTTGACAAAAATCATGGGTAAAAATTAGCCATGTCTGCGGGATGACAAAACATCTGGATGGATAAAAAAGAAGGAGATGATATTGTTCAATGACTAGGCTGTTGGTCCAAGTTTTACTTGCCAACATCTGAGTGTCTGATGTGAGAGGGTTGATAGTATTTCCTTTTCATGCACATGTTATAGCTCTGGTATATAGATGGCTTCCCAACTAAAGACAAATTTGATGCCTTTTTTATGAGGGAATATATGGAAACAACCAGACATTTAAAGTGCAAAGGGTAGAACCAAGGAAAAATTATGACAGAAGACATTCTCCAAAATGGTTCTGCCACTTTCATAGAGTTGAAGCCTGAGCAAAGGCCATAGACAGGAGTTTACAAGATGTGTACATTAAAAGTACTGAAAAAGGGCTGGGGTTGTGGCTCTTCAGTACAGCACTTGCCTAGCATGTGTGAGGCCCATATCACCACAAATAAATAAATAAAATAAAGATATTGTGTCCACCTACAACTAATTTTTTTAAAGTACTGAAATATTGCAACAATGGTGTAGAAAATCGTAGTTACTATAAAAAAAAACAGAGAAAAGAGAAAGCATCAGTTGTGTAGCACTTATCAGAGAACCATTCAGTCTGGGTCAGGGCTTATTAATCTATACTCACCTTAGACTGATGTAGTATGCCTGAGGATGTTGGGTGGGGAAACAAAGACTTGCCCACGCACTCAGTACTCCAGGGCCCATGTGACAATCACATGCACTCTTAACACACTATTCAATTGCAACTCTGAATCAAGTGAGTGGACAGCCACGGCCTTTGTATAAATGTGGAGAAAACCAAACAAGGGAATTTTATTCTATGAAAGTAAACCCCCAGAAAAGCTCAATAGACACACTGAAAAGCATCCCGGAAGAGCGGAGTTCTCAGCACACCTTTAAAAACTGCAGATCAATAGAAAATAATCCAAAATCATAGAAGGAAAGAAATAGAAAAGGCTTCAAAATGATTGTCTCCATTCCCAGTCCCAGAATAAACCATATTCCTTTTGAAGATGAGTCTACCCTGAATAGCCATTGTTCCAGTTGACAAAAAGTGGGTATAGACAGTAGCAACCAGCTGCTCTTCACTACTGAGGTTAGCGGGAGTGTAAATAACCTTCAACAGTCACAAGAAAGAGGGGAATACTACAAGAAGGGTTTACAAGGGAGACTCAAGAAGCTTCTTTCTTGAAAGCCCTTATGGGAAAAACCAATTTCATCTTCTTGATAAGGTCATTCAACTGGATTAATCAGCTGCTTGGCTTGAGTGACCAGACAATTTAGTCAATACATTTCAAGCCCTCCTAAAGCTAGACATGATCTAAAAACTCAACAGAGTTATTTTTATTTTGGTATATAACAGCAAGTATGACTTCTATTTAACCCTGTGCTTTTTGGGTGTACAGCTTTGGGGACTCCTCTGAGACCCCTTGAGCATGTTCGGTTCACATTGATTCCAGATATACCTGAGATCTGATTTCAAGATAAAAGATTAAAAAGCTACTTCTGAGTTGCTACTTCTCAATAATTTTGTTAAAAGCAGTGCTGGTGTTCTCATGGTCATTCTTCTCTATAATCAAATAGGTAATCAGAGTTATTAGAATACAAACAGTCCCCAACCTAGGATGGTTAAATTTTTCTACTTTACAATGGTGAAAAGCAGTATGAATTCAATAGAACCCATACTTTGGATTTTGAAGCTTGATCTTTTGGGGGGCTAGTAATATGTACTAAGACACTCTCTCATGATGCTAGACAGTGGCAGATAGCCACAGTATACCATGTTGCTAAGCTACAGTGTTCAGTAGGTTGTATGTATTAAAAGCATTTTCAACTTACATTTTCCACTAATGATGGATTTAATGAGACATAACCCCACAGTAAGCCAAGGAGTATCTGTATTTTTGTACCTTGTAAGGATTTGGTATGTGTTCATTGAATCTTAAATCCCATCAGTTTCTTTTCAAATAATTGTTTAATGCACACATGTATTGTATCTATATATCAATGTAAATATTTTGTGGCATCCTGATATACACAAATTACAATGTTTCTCCATTAGTTCAAGTTTGTATTTTGTTCAAGTGGGAAAGAAAGCAAGCAACTAATGATTAATTGGGGGTACAAACACACTTCCAATACTCTGTGGTAAACAAACAAGCTGACTCAGTGTCTTGGGGAAACAAAACTTTCTCTGAGAGCCAGGAATCAAATAAACACAGGATGTGTCTGTGGCTTTTCAGCTTGTTCTTTCCAGTTGGAACTTTGGTCCACAAAGACCTGACTTTCTTTTTTTCCTTCCTTCCTCCTCTCTTCCTCCCTTTTTCCCCTTTCTTCCCAAACTCTCAACATAAGGTTTTATACTTTTCTGAGTTTGAAGATTGGACACCCCTGAGGACATGCTGTATTCTAGATTTTTTTTAAATGTGCTACATGAGACTTTTTTTTCCTTTTTGGCTAAGGCTACTGGATGCCACCACTTGTTAGAGAATGATAAATTTCAGTCACACTCATCTTCATGGGAGCAAGTAAACTTGCAACAGACCTAAGTAGCAGAATGTCCACTGTAATAATCAGTCTCACCCATTGATAAAATATTTTGGCATTCTGGACATAAACCATGCCAGGGGTTAATAAGGAATCCTTAGTCAATTTGGCTTGAACAGTCTGCATAAATAAATAAAATACCACATATTTTTTCTTTCCTTGGAGATTTGTAGTGCATTACTAGCATTTTAAAGGCTCTGAGAAGTCTCTCAGTAAAGAATTCTGTTCAATTTTATTTAACTCAAAATATTCCAACTTCTTTGACTATGGATCTTTTTTTAGTCCATTGGATAACGATTAACATCTTATAGAGTTCTGCAGTGCATAACTTGAGAAATACCAGTCAAGTGAACCAGGAGAACTGTATTTACTGCTTATGGAGATATGATACCCCTAGCACTGAAATCCACATCTTCTGGTTTTCTGGCCAGTCCATGCTGTTCGGAACGCATATACCACATGCTTTCCCCACACTCTTTTCAATTTCAGTTGTTAGCAGTATCTCAGGTTTCTCTAGCTGGTAACTCTTATTAATAGAAAGTAATGGTTCTTAAAGTGTAGTCCCTGAACCAGTAGCATCAGCATCACCTCAGAACTTGTTAAAAATGCAAATTATTACACCTCACTCACTTTAGGCTTATTGAATCAGAAATTCTAGGGTGTGATGTAATATTCTGTGTTTTAGCAAGCCTTCCAGTAGGGTCTGATATACCCTCAGATTAAAAATCACTAATCTTCTAAGGAAAAGTTTTAATCACTTTCCATACACCTGTCATTATTTCATCTTTTATCACTCAACACCTCCAAAAAATTATAAAGTACACCAGGCAGGGTGGCGCATGTCTGTAACCACAGAGACTCACAAGGCTGAGACAGGAGTATCACATGTTCAAAGCCAGCTTCAGCAACATAGCAAGATCCTAAGCAACTTTGCAAGACCCTGTCTCAAAATAAAACATAAAAAGGGCTGGGGAGGGGGCTGGGATTGTGGCTTAGTGGTAGACTGCTTGCCTAGCATGTGTGAGGCACTGGGTTTGATCCTCAGCACCACATATAAATAAACAAATAAAATAAACGTCCATCAATAGCTAAAAGAAAATGTTAAAAAGACAGGCTGAAGATGTGGCTCAATGCTTAAGCAACCCTGGGTTCAATCCTCAGTACAAAAAAAAAAAAACTTCTTTGGCAAACAAATTACTCGTTCTTTCTTTTGATATATTTAATTTGGGATGAAAATCTTTGCCTGAAATTTGTGAAGATTATTGTCCTTTAAACAGTCTATGTACTTCAAGAAGCTTGTCCAACCAAGTCATGAAATGCTGAAACTTCTTAAAGGTACTGGACATATTTGTCTCTGAACAATAAATACATTTTAGCTTGGGTGTTTGGAAGGTTACATCGTGAAGTCTTCACAATCTCATCCCTCAACAAGCCAACACATAATCTCCTGAGTCCAATTCAACGCAAAGTTTTTTGCTCTGAGCAATGGGCTTTTACAGAAGAACATGATGTAGACCCCTCTGCACTCTGGAATGTTATAGTGTCATCTGAGAGAGAATTATCCTATCAAAAACTGTCCAACAGGGGCTGGGGTTGTGGCTCAGCAGTAGAGTGCTCGCCTAGCACGTGGGAGGCACTAGGTTTGATCCTCGGCACCACATAAAATAAATAAATAAAATAAAGGTATTGTGGCCAACTACAACTAAAAAAATATTTTAAAAAAAACTGTCCAATAGCACTAGCAGTGGTTAGAAAGTGCCAGAAGAATGCTACTAAGCAGTATGCATCTATACTAGAAAGACATATTGTGAAAGAACACTGAGGAGTTGAGAAGCAGAAAACATGGGTTTTAGTTAAAATTTTCAATAGTCCTGTGATTTTGGGAAAACTCTGTGGGTTTTAGTTGATATTTTGTAAATTAAGGGTAGTAATATCATACATACCCAAAGGTAGGAAATGGAAACGGATGCACTTTTGAGATACCTTTTAGTCGAAGATCTATGATTCTGCAAAGTCTCAAACTGATAATTCTGCAAGTAAATGGAGGGGTAAAATTGACCATGGTCCTAGAGAGTTCATTCTCTAATGCAGGCTTGCCAGCTCTTCTGACATTCTTAGAGAAACTGGAAATAAATATTTCATGTGAAATTTACCCATTAAATTTTGCAGCTAATTATATATATACTTAATTGGGCCAAGCTAAATGTATCTGTGAGCCAGATGTGGCTTGTTACATTGCTAATTGGTAACTTCTGGACTAGACACAGGCCACATAGGTGTTCATAGGGAAAGTAGGACTGTGGGGGTTTCCGCAGAGGATGAAATGAAATGGTGGTATCAATCTAATCATTAAGAAACCTCACCACAAACAGTGTCAATATTTTTTCTCTCCAAGCCTTTGTTTAGTATTACACAGGCATGGCTGCAGTCAATTATGGACTGCTTAGATCCCTCCTCCTTAAAGCTCTCCCTGACCACCCCAGCCCCGAGTGCTCTCTCCCTCCTTTGAGTTCCCATAGCAATTATTTTTTATGCAATTTATTTGGCAATTAATCACACAGTGCCTTGTGTCATCTTTTCTATTGTGATCTTGAACTGCTATTTAAACATGTTATAATTATTTAAGTTTCCACATGTTTGCACCTTCTCTTCCCCCTGAGTTGGTAAGCTCTTTGAGGATAGAAGCCAGATCTTATTCCCCACAGTGCCTGGCACAGAGTAGAAGCTTGATCTGTTTGGGATCTAATTTCAAAGGAGAGCAATAGAGCAGGGTAGTGTACCTAAGGCTATCTCTCAACTGATTTTAAATCTCATCATTTCCAATACAGTCTGTTCTTACCACATATGAAGTTGTAAATTTTTATTTAATAATAACAGCTTCAAGAAAGTGAAAAAGAGGGGCTGGGGTTGTGGCTCAGTGGTAGAGTGCTCGCCTAGTATGCATAAGGCACTGGGTTTGATCCTCGACACCACATAAAAACAAACTAATGTATCCACCTAAAACTAAAAAGATACATAAATAAATAAATATTTTTAAAAAAAGAAAGTGAAAAAGATGGCACATAAAATGATCCAAAACATTCACATACAAATATCTGGCAAAGGACTTGTATCCAGAAAGAATTGTCACAATCCAATAATTAAAAAGTTAGATAACTCAAGTGATTTGGGTAGACATTTCTGCAAAGAAGACTGGAGCACAAATCTATAATAAGCACATAAAAATATGCCTAACCTCCCCAGCCATCATGGAAATGTGGCCCAAAGCTATGATGAGATACTACTTCACACCCTCTAGGGTGGCCATAATAAAAATAATAATAAAATAAAATAGCAAATATTGGTGAAGATGTGAAGAAATTGGAAACTTCATTCTCACCACTGGCAGGAACATAAAATGGCACCTCTCTTTGGAAAATGGTTTGGTAGTTCTTAAAACAATCAATCACAGCATTACCATACAATCCAGAAATGCCAGTTCTGGGTATACACCCTACCAAATTTAAAACATATCTTCACACAAAAACTTGTAAATGAATGTTTGTAGCAGCATTATTCATCACAGCCAAAAATGAAAAAACCCAAATGTCAATCAGCTTATGAATTGATAAACAAAATGTGATATGTCCATACATAGACTATCATTTAGCTGTAAAAAGGAAGTTCTAAGATAATCTATACCATGGATGAACTGGATGAACCTTAAAAATGTTATGATAAGTGAGAGGAGCTAGTCACAAGAGACCACCTATTGTGTAAGCCCATTTATATGAAATGTCCAGAAGAAGCAACTCTATAGAGATTGAAAACAGATTAATAGATTACCTAGGGCTGGCAGGGTATGGACGGACTGTAGGGATGGAAGTGGCCACCAGTGAATATAGGTTTCCTTTTTGGAGTGATGAAGATGTGCTAAAATTAAGTTGTGTTGGTGGTCACACAAATCTATGTTAAAAGGTACTTAACTGTATACTTCAAATGGACAAATTTTTATGGTTTTATGATATGTGAATTAGGTCTTAATAAAGCCAGTAAAAATACCAATAGGTAATATTCATATAGCACCTACCATGCTTTGCCTACTCTTCTAAAGGTGTTATATGTACTTGTTTAATCTTTATGAAAACCCTGTCAGGTAGATAATTTCATTGTCTCTATTAGACAGATGGAGAAATGGAGGTACATAAATGCTAAGTGATTTTACCCAAGGTCTTAAAGCTAGTAAGTTCTGGAACTGGATTTCAAATCCTGTCTTCTGGGTCAGAAGTGTATAGTCTTTGTCACAGTGCTATATAATGGACCTAAGTAGTCAACACTTATCGTTTCTCTGTTGTTCTGCTGGAGCCATAATCTAGAGGCTTTGCATATCTTTTCTCTGCAAAGACCTGGATGAACAGAACGTGAATACAAGGAAAATGATTAGCAAAGAAAAGGGAAGAGGCTACAGGAGAAGCAAGAGGAGTACATTCATAGACACTCTGGCTCTGCAGTAATTGTGCAACTCTTTTTTTCTGTCCATTGCAGGAAGAGTATGTATCTTCCTTATTATGATGCATACTGCATCCAATGATTATGGCCAGGGATGGGGACAAGTCTTACCAAAAGGCTCTGACAATGATTTAGTGGCCACATCCTTGGCCTTCTGGAAGATGGTGCCCTGGCTCAGAGTGACCCATGAAGCAGAATAAAGATCATTCACGTTTTCCCCTGGATTCCTAGGAGTCAATGGAGATATCTGCCTAGATCCCCTGACTTCCAGGTTTCTTAAGGCAGTTGGGTTTATTCTATTGCAAGTATTTATTAAGTAAGCTATGTGAAGTTGATCATAACAACCTTTCAGTGAGTACTTATCCTATGCTAACGTATACATGTACTCACTTATTTAATCCTCAAAACATCCCTAAGAAGTAGGTATTATTATTATTATTATCCACATTTTACAGATAAAGAAAACGACGCTTAGGGAGATTGAACTTATGCAATAATTAAGAATAGAGTCATGATTCAAACCCAAATCTCTCAAGATACCAGCACTTTTCCACTATAATACACTTCCTCTGACACATGTTTAATGAGCCCACATTTACACAAGGCACTGTAGGGGAGATGGTAATACATTGTGTCCTGTTCTCAAAATACTTATAAACTAGCTGGGGAAACAAGATATAAATAAAGACTATATATAAATAGTGTCATCTATTCAGGAGGCTGAGGCAGGATTATCTTAAGTCCAAACCAGCCTCAGCAACTTACAGACACTAAGTAACTCAGCAAGACCCTGTCTCTAAATAAAAAATTAAAAAAGGGCTGGGGATATGGCTCAATGGTTAAGTGCCTCTCGGTTCAAATCCTGGTACCAAAAAAAAGTTAAATAGTGCTATAATAATACAAAAATAATATGTTAGTAAAGTATGTATACACACACACACACACATATACAACACTGGAAGGAAAGATGATGTCTAATATTTATTAACATTTACAATGTGACAGGCTCTGTTCTAAAAGCTTTACAAATATTACTCATGCAATAGGTGAAGAAACCAAAGCAAAGAGAGGTGACATTTGACCCAATATCATATAGCTTTTAAGTGGCAGAGTCAGAACCCATACCCATGCAGTTCAACTCAAAGGCCCATACTTTTGGTTATTGCCACAAAAGGTATGGTACTATATAATAAGAGTAGGAAAAACAAATGTTACAGGAGTCCAATGGAGGATGCCATTAATTCTATTTGAGGGGCAGTTTGGAAAGGGTTCTCAGGATAGTTGTGTAGAGTCTTAAAGAAAGTTAGGAATTGCCGGGCACAGTGGCACATGCTTGTAATCCCAGCAGCTTGGGAGACTGAGACAGGAGGAGCACAAGTTCAAAGCCAGCCTAAGCAAAAGTGAGGTGCAAAGCAACTCAGTGAGACCCTATCTCTAAATAAAATACAAAATAGGTCTGGGGATGTGGCTCAGCAGCCGAGTGCCCCTGAGTTCAATTCCTGGTACCCAAAGAAAATTAAAACAATTTTTTTCAGCAAAAGAAAGATAGAAATTTATTGGCAAGATAAGAAGAGTCAGGGTGTTCTAAACAGAGGGAACAGCATGTACATGAATTTCTGCAAAAGTCTGGTTTATCTGAGGAATGTTGAAAGGTTCAGCATGACTGGAGTCTAGGGTATGTGAGGATTATGATGGGTGTGGAGAAGAAGTGAAAGTGCAAGATGAGACTAGTAGAGTAGGCTGGGTAATCAGAAAGTAAGCAGCCTTATGTACAATAGAACAATTAATAAAGATGAGCTCTAATAGCTGTGTTCTACAAGATTCTACCTTTTAAAATTGACCAAAAAAGGTTCCTTTCCTTTCTCTAAACTTAGAAACTTGGTTTTGCTAGGCAAGGATGAGAGCTCTTGGGGGAGTTGAATTTTCTTGGTTTTTGCTTGTTTATTTGTACTCTTTTTCAAACTGAGGATTGAACCCCACACTTCTTAGTCAAAAACTCTACCACTGAGCTATGTCCCTCCAGGATGTTCTCTTTGGAAAGGAGATGGGCTATGGTGAGAATGAAGACTGTAATGCAAAAATCTCTTCAGAGAAAGACCCTCATATATTCAATTGAAGGGACAGAAAACCTTCTGTTAGGTTGGGTGCAAAAATAATTTACCCAACACCCACCCATATTCTATGTACACACACCTTGGGAGGAAGGCTGGGTTCTGAGATCAGGAGAAAGAAGCTATAATTTGACTAATTTCCAGAGCTTCTCCTCCCAGACCTAGCTCCTACTTCATCTGGTAAGCCTTTGGATCTGGAAATTCCTACAGTGCCTTTGCCACCAAGTTGTACAAAACTAAGGGAGTTCCACTGAATCCTATATGCAATGGGCCACCAGAGAGGGTTTATAAGCAGGGGAGTATCTGGAGGCTCAGATGGAGGCCTGAAGTAGTAAGGAAGGATATGGAATTTAATTGACACAAGTGTTTTGTCAGTGGGAATAGAGGGAAGTGCCTTGCTTGATTCACGAGACCCTGCTGGGGTAGATTCATAGGAACTTGGTAACAAATTGAATACAGAAGAAGAAAGAAAGAGAGAAGGAGAGAGGTCTCTCAGAGATTACCAACTAATTTGCCAAATGAATTCCCAGTAGGAAGTTTGTTTACAACCTTTGTCTATTTTTGGTGTGGCCTTCTAAAGCCATTGAGCTTGCTTTGATTGTCTGACTGGGTTGATACATCAAAACCAGCTATGTCATAACCTACTTCCTGTTTCCTCTCTGTTTTTTGCTCATTTAGTCTAACCCTCAATTCCACAGATCTCTCCTGCTTCCTTTTTAGTTTTCCTCATACTTTTGTAAGAAAGGGATTTGGAATGTCTGAAACTGCCATTTTAACAACCTTCAAACAAGTCTCCCAGATCCTGGTGGCCTTTGCTTCTTGTTATTGATGGTGGTGTTTCAGTTGCTGGTTGTGTTTTTCTCCCTTTACAATTGGGACATTGCTTATTCACTTTCTGTTCAATAAAGTTCGTCATGACCCACTGTGCTTTCTTCCCAGACTTGTACATAATTATATTGTGTTTGTGTGTGGTTTGTTTCTTCTCTTTCTGTTTTTTCCACATGGCCTTCTGAATTTTCATTAAAGTATTCAAAAACAAAGAATTCTGACCAAAGCAGAGGCTTGGAGTGAATAAAGAATTCTTAGTAAATAATTTTTTTTAAAAAAAATATCAAGGGCATAGAGGAGTCATAGATTCAGACCTGAATTGGATTAATTTTCTTAAAGTACACCCCTGATTATACTGTTGTCTTACTTCAAAATCTTTCATTGTTCCCTCAGCTCAATGGAAAGAAGTTCAATTTTCTAAACCTTCTATGTTCCAACCCAATTTTGCAGCTTTAACTAGTACTACTTTACTATAATGCACTTGCCCACATCTGTACCTTTATTCATACTACCTATTCTTTTTAAAAATTTATTTATTCTAATTAGGTATATATATGACAGCAGAATGCATTTTGATTCATTGTACACAATTGCAGCACAATTTTATATTTCTCTGGTTGTGTACAATGTAGCATCACACCATATGTGCAGTCATACAAGTACCTAAGGTAATGATGTCCATCTTATTCCATCATCTTTCCTGTCCCCATGCACCTTCCTTCTCCTCTCTCCCCTTTGCCAAGTCAAAGTTCCTCCATTTTTCCCACACCTCCTCCCTCCCCATAGTGGATCAGCATCCACTTATCAGAGAGAATGTTTGGCCTTTGGTTTTCTGGGATTGGCTTACTTAGCATGATATTCTCCAGCAAATACCATGATTTTATTCTCTTTTAATCCTGAATAATATTCCTTTGTGTATAAATACCACAGTTTCTTTATTCATTCATCTACTGAAGGGCATCTAGGTTGCTTCCAGTTTAGCTATTGTGAATTGTGCTGCTATGAACATTAATGTGACTGTGTTACTATAGTATGCTGATTTTAAGTCCTTTGGATATAGACCAAGGAGTGGGATAGCTCAGTCAAATGGTGGTTCCATTCCCAGTTTTCAAGGAATATCCATACTGCTTTCCATATTGAGTGCACCAATTTGCAGTCCCACCAGCAATGTATGAGTGTACCTTTCCCCCCATATCCTCACCAACATTTATTGTTGTCTGTATGCTTGATAACTGCCATTTTGACTGGCATGAGATAAAATCTTAGAGTAATTTTGATTTGCATTTCTCTAATTATTAGAGATGTTGAACATTTTTTAATATATTTGTTGATCAAATGTATATCTTCTTCGGAGAAGTGTCTGTTCAGCTCCTTAGCCCATTTATTGATTAGGTTGTTGTTGTTGTTTTGTGTGTGTGTGTGTGTGTGTGTGTGTGTGCGTGTGTTAAGTTTTTTGAGTTCTTTATATATCCTGGAGATTAGTGCTCTATCTGATGTGTGTGTGGCAAAAATTTGCTCCCAAAAAGTAGGCTCTCTGTTCACCTCATTGATTGTTTCTTTTACTTAGAAGAATCTTTTTAGTTTGAGTTCATCCCACTAATTCTTTATTTTATTTCTTGCACTTTAGGAGTCTTGTTAAGGAAGTCAGGACCTAATCCAACATGATGAAGATTTGGGCCTACTTTTTCCTCTATTAAGCTCAGGATCTCTGGACTAATTCCTAGGTCCTTGATCCACTTTGAGTTGAGTTTTGTGCAAGATGAAAGATAGGGGCTTATTTTCATTTTGCTGCATTCAGATTCCCAGTTTTCCCAGCACCATTTGTTGAAGAGGCTATCTTTTCTCCACTGGATGTTTTTAATGCCTTGTCTAGTATGAGATAACTGTATTTATATGGGTTTGTCTCTGTGTCTTCTATTCTATACCATTTGTCTACATGTCTATTTTGGTGCCAATACCAAGCGGTTTTTGTTACTATAGCTCTGCAGTATAGTTTAAGGTCTGGTATTGTGATGCCTCCTGCTTTACTCTTCTTGCTAAATATTGCTTTGGCTATTCTGGGTCACTTATTATTTTCCAAATGAATTTCATGATTGCTTTTTCTATTTCTATAAGGAATGAGTTTGGGATTTTAATTGGAATCACATTAAGTCTGTATAGCGCTTTGGGTAGTAGGGCCATTTTGACAATATTAATTTTGCCTATCCAAGAGCATGGGAGATATTTCCATCTTCTAAGATCTTCTTCAGTTTCTTTCTCTAATGTTCTGTAGTTTTCACCACTTCTATTTAACATAGTCCTTGAAACTCTAGCCAGAACAATTAGACATATGAAAGAAATTAAAGGGATATGGATAGGAAAAGAAGAACTCAAACTATCATTATTTACTGAATGCATGATTCTATACTTAGTGGACCCCCCAAAAAAAACTCCACCACAAAACTTCTAGAATTAATTAATGAATTCAGCAAAGTAGCAGGATATAAAATCAATACCAATAAATCAAATGTATTTCTGTACATCAGTGATGAATCTTCTGAAAAAGAAATTAGAAAAGTTATCCCATTCACAATAACCTCAAAAAATACCTGGGATTTATACTATCTATTCTATCTTCTTCACCCTGCTTTCTACTCATGTGTCATAATGCTAACTGCCTCTTCATGCCTGGGAGATCTAGTGTTGATAATGCATCAGACCCACCTTTCAAACTCAAATATACTCTTAGTGACTGAGCAATCTTGGGCAGGTCATTTCTTCTTGCTAACATTTAGTTGCCTCATCTGCAAGTGAGGATCATAATAAACTCTCTTTAAAGTTGTAGTGAGAAATTGATTTATGACATAGAGACACTTATGTAGTGCCCATTGCATTGTAGATGATCAATATTATTGAATGGATATTGAATAGATATGTTTCAGAGGGTTGCAGACTACCCAAAAGTCATCCATGCACTTCAAATTATAAATCCCTGTATTTTAATTCATAAGAATTGGGAAATATATCTAAATGAAAATAATACTTTTTGCTTCCCCACTTAACATTGCTTCTGTCATTCATCAAAAATATGTTTATGTGTACATATGTGAGTATGTGTGTGTTTAGAGGTGAGGTGGGTATTTGCTTCACTAATGTTTTTCAGAAGGAGTTGAGAAATATTCTTTACAAAATAGATAAAATCAGATGCTAGGGAAGTAGAGTCACTCACTCTAAGGAGGACCCAGACTGAGCCCAAAGGGGAAATGGAGGATTGTGCACAAAGCCAAAAAGAGTTACAATGTTCTCTTGTTCTAAAGTCACAACTTGTCAAGGAGGCAGAAGTCTCTTGAAATGAAGGCAATAGCCTGACAGAAGACTTCGATGACTTATGATTTAAAAGAAGACTAAAAGAACAGCTGAAAGCAGGAACCATTTTCCTTTTTTCCTGTCCCTCATGGAGAAAGAGTTATTATCAGATGAAAATCATAATCTCACCAAAGCATTTACTAAGAAAGTAGGCCAAGTAAAGGCTCTGCCTAAAAGCTATCATGGAGATGGAAAGCAATCAAGAATGGAACACTGGAGAGCAATTCAAAGGTGCAATGAAAAGGGGATGGGGGTGGTATGATACAGAGTTTCATGAAAGAGCAAGCTTGTTGTTAAGATAAAACCAGGGAAGGGCCTCCAAGCTTCACCTGAGTGGTGAGAAAAATGATGGGAACTGAGAACCAGAGTGAGCAGGGTCCACAAAGAAGGTATGTTTGCAATTAGGAGAGTTCCATTTTCACCAAAATGGCAAAGACAGCATTGGGGGACCCCAGCTGCCACTTCAGTTACTAAGGACCAAATGTGCCTTCCCAAAGAATAATTCACAGGAGGGAACTGGGTAGTGATTATGGCATGCCCAACTGATTGGTAGTTGTAGACATAATCGTACCCACCACTGGGTCTCCATAAGTAGTTGTTATAGATGGAAATGGGATTGCCTGGGGGAACTATATTTGCTCTAATCAGAACTACTATTCAATTCGGTAAATTTAACATAATATTGAGCTAACTGGTCTGTATCCTCTACTGTGCTAGCCCATTCAGATTCATTCATTAATTTATTGAACCCTTGCTATGTGCCAGGAAGCATTATAGGAAATGGGAATATAGCAGTGACCAAAACAGACAAATTCTCTGCCCTTGTGGAGTGTACATACTAATGGGGTCAAAGAAGAAAATCAACCAACTGCTACAGAATATCTTTTCTATATCAGATGCTATATGTAGAGCATCACATTTAACCCTCACAACAACCACCTATGAGAATGGTTATTATCACCATTTTACAGAAGAGGCAACTAAGATTCAAACATTAAAAACCAGTCCAAGGGCTGGGTCTGTAGCTCAGTGGTAGAGTGCTGGCCTAGCATGTGTGAGGCCCTGGGTTCGATCATCAGCACCACATAAAAATTAGTAAATAAAATAAAGGTGTTGTGAAAAAATTTCTTAAAAAAACAGACCAAGATTACACAATGAGATTACTCAATTTTAGTGGCAAAACTGACATTAGAAGCCATCCATGTCTGTCTCATTCACAAGTCCATACATTTCTCTTCTTTCATGTTTTGGCCTTCCACAAATATATAGGGTTAATTGCATCACTCAAGATTTAACTTTTATTTATTTATTTATTTATTTATTTATTTATTTATTTATACTGGGGAGTTGAACCAAGGGATGTTTTGCCACTGAGCTATATCCCCAGCACTTTTCATTTTGAAACAGGTTCTCACTACATTGCTGACAGTCTTGCTAAATTGCCAAGACTGGCCTCAAACTTGTGCTCTTCCTGCCTCCGTCTCCTGGAATAGTTGGAATCACAAGCAAGAGCCACTGTGCCCAGCTCAAAATTTAACTTTAGACTGTCTAATGGCCATTCATGAATGCCAGGATTACTCAAACGTCAGTAGGTTCTGAGACAGACTGTGAGGATACAGAGATGATAAGACATAGCCCTTGCCCTTAACTCCTTCACTAAGCAGGAAGAGAGGCAGTCTAGCCAATATTTTGGAGCCCAGGTGGCAGGGAAAGACAAAGTCACTTCAAATCTCAGATCCATCTCAGTCTGTTGCTACATACATAAGCACATTACCTAATTTCTCTGCACCTTAGTTTCCCTGGGGACTATAAGAATTCAGGAAGACAATGATAGCAACCACTTACATATTGTTCACTATGTGCCAAGCACTATTCTAAGGACTTCATATATATTAGCTCTTTAATGGAGACCAGCAGTTCTCAAAGCTTGGTTTAGGGACCCCTGGGGACCTATGAGGTCAAAACTATTCATAATAACACTGAGACCTGTTTTGCTTGTTTCACTTGCATCCTCTCAAAAGTATACAGGAGAATTATCCAGAGGTTGCATGTGGTACGAGATTGAAACAGATTGAATGCAGCAGCAGATACAAGAATCCTGTATCTTCTGCCAATCCAGATACTAAAGAGATTTGCAAAACTAGAAAACAATGCTATTCTCACTCTATTGGGGTTCTGTTGAAAATAGTTATTTCTCAGTAAATGAAAATAGTTATTTTTCATTAAAATACATTGTGTATATTAACATGTACTGGTTTAGGATTATTATTTTAATATATTAATAAATATTTTAAATATATCTTTTAATTTATTTTTATGTGTGTATATGTTGCTGCAGAATAGGGGTGCTCTATCACTGAGCTATATCCCCAGCACATTTTATTTTTTATTTTGAGACAAGTATCACTAAGTTGTCGAGACTAGCCTTGACCTTACAATCCTCCTGCCTCAGTCTCCTAAATAGATGGGATTACAGGCATACACCATCACATCCAGTTTCTATTTTAATTACTAATAAGGTAAATATTGACAGATACATGTCTCATATACAGTCTTTGAGATCTTCAATAATTTTTAAACATTAAATATTCTGAGGCCAAAAGATCTGAGAACCTGTCATATACCTCATACCTGAAAAAAATTTAGCACAGTGTCTGACACATAGTAAGCACTCAATAAATGTAAGGTAATAATAATTATGTAGCCATAATAGGCACCAAATGAGAAGTACCATAAAAGTGCTAAATGATGTGGAAATTCACAGAAAAGAAAGGTTGTAATCAGCTCAAGGATTTTGGAACGGTTCCAGCCAGTTGATAGCATTTGACATGGGCATCAAAGAATGAATTGGATGGTGGACAGAGAGCTCTATGGAAGCTAGTTGATTCCTAGGTAGAAGAAACACTGAATCAGGAAAGAATACAATGTCCTGTTGAAACAAGGAGTTGTCAAGTTTGACTGAAGCCAAATCCATGTGTGGAAAGGTAAAAGAAGAGAAGGCTGGAAAGACTGATGGGCATATAATTATGGAGAGCTTTGAATTTTGAGATGAGGAACTTTTATATTACTCATTAGGCAAGAGGGAGCCATTAAGTATCTTTAGTCAAGAGTTGTGGTTTAGAGAGATGACTAGTAGCTATGTTTAGGGTACCTCAGAAGAGGGAGACTGAATGTGGAGTGACTGGTTAGGAGGCTACAAAAATAGTCCAGTAAAAAAGGGAATGAAGAGCTGGACTAGGGTAGTAATGTAGGTGATAGAAAGGAAAGGAGTTGTGAGAGAAATGTAATGTCTATTACAATAAATAATTATGCAATGAACTTCCACAGCCTACTCTGTTTCACTTTCAACCTTAAAAACCTCCCACTGCCAAAGACTGATTATAATAGAAATATTTCATATGTATGACCCCAAAGCTGAGCCTTGTAGACCAAAAAACCTGGGCAGAAAAAACTCTGTAAGATGTCAATATGAATGTCCACAAGGAAATCAGTGTCCTGAAGAACAGAATGAAGGTAGAGAGGTATATTGGAGGTAAGGGTAGATATTAAAATTCAAAGTCCCTGTACACATAAAAAATTGTGCAGATGTATGGCTTATGCAATACAGTAGAAAGAGAAGTTATGAGATGAGCCTGAGGCCAAATAAAAAAAAATCCTTTTTTCAAATGAAAGTAAAAGAAATGTTGCATCCATCCTGAGTAAGAAAATGCTGTACAGCACATAGACATAATAGTTCTAGTGTTTTTGCTTGGTTAATTAATGGCTTGATTTGGGTGTGTTTTTTATTATTAATAATAGCAACAAAAAAGAAACCAAGCTATTCAATGATTTACTGCAATGTTCCCTTCATTCTCATACCATTCTTTCTGTGCTACATAAGAGACAATGAAGTTCCTGGAAAACTGTCGGTATCTGTGCTCCCGTATGCATGCCGTTTCACAGAATTGTGAAGAGGTGGGACAGGGGGTCTTTCAGACAAACAAAGGTGTTAAGGTTGTTGCTGTTCCAAGTGGCTAATACACATAGTTTTGCTGGGTAGGAGTGAATGTTATTGTTAGTTCTGATCCTGTGAAAAGTCAGTGTAGGTAAAACATTCACTTGGCAGAATTCCAAGCTTGGCTTTAAACATTTCTCTCCTGTGAGGGAGTGTCTTCAGGACTAGGTGGAAAACCTTGTGAATTCCATTCTTCTTAAAGGTTATTATTATCATCTACTAGAGGTCCCCCTCCACTTCCACCCACAGCCTGCCACCACCACTGTGGTGTGATTAGGAGAACTAAAGTGTGGGCCTGGTGTGGTGGTGCACACCTGTAATCCCAGCACTTAGGAGGCTGAGGCAGGAGGATTGTGAGTTCAAAGCCAGCCTCAGCAAATCAGCAAGACCCTGTGTCAAAATAAAATAGAAAAAGGGGCAGGGCTCAGTGGTGCATGCCTGTAATCCCAGCAGCTTAGGAGGTTGAGGCAGGAGGATCATAAATCCAAAGTCAGCCTCAGCAAAAGCAAGTCACTAAGCAACTCAGAGAGACCCTGTCTCTAAATAAACTAAAAGATAGGGCTGGGGATGTTGCTCAATGGTTAAGGTCCCCTGGGTTCAATCCCCACGAGAGAGAGAGAGAGAGAGAGAGAGAGAGAGAGAGGAGAGAGAAAAAACTGAAGTATAAAGGAGTTTCCATGTTCCCTAAGTGGATCTTGGGTACTGGGCCATTGCTATAATTTGAATCTGATTTGTCCCCTTGGAAACCCTTGTTGAAATGTACTGTCATGGCACGTGTTTGGAGGTGAGGCTTAGTGAGAGATGCTTGGGTCATGGGGGCTGAGCCCTTGTGAATGGCTTAATGCCTTTCTCTTGGGAATGGATTAGCTATCATAAAAATTTGGCCCCCTTTCTCCCTTCCACATGTACCTGCTTGCTCTTCCATTTTCTGCTTTGCTAAGAAACAACATAAGCTCCTTATAAGGAGCCAAGTAGATGCCAGCTCCATACTCTTAGATTTCCTATTGCCAGAAGTAAGAGCCAAAATAAAACTTTCCTTTATTAATTACCCATTTCAGCTATTGTATACCAAGAAATTGGCTAAGACAGCAAGTACGGACTCAAGGAGAAGCAAATGACACAATATTATACCTGCCTCCTTCGAATAATTAAAAAAACAAGCAATGGTTAACATTTATTAAGAGCTTACCAAGTTCTGGATGCACCTGACTTGCACTGTCTCACTGAAACTTTCACCCACCCCTACAAGGCAGGTACAGCAATCATATTCTAAATGACAAACAGTCTTGGACAGGATGACATGACTTGTTCAAAGGTGCAGAACTAGCTACTGAGTGTCAGAGGCAGGATTTGAACCCATATCTGTGTGACTCTTTCCATTATGCCTCATTGCCACTAAATTTTTTTCTTTTTCATTTTCTCTTTGGTGCTTATGCTCTCTCACAGGCAAAACATGTTTTCAGTGCCCCATATGATTTCAGCACCATCAGTCTCTCTGAGTTCACTTGCAGAATTCTCTCCCATCTGAAGGACTGTAAGGTATCATGCCATCCACCTTGGGAAGCTACCCTAACCTATTTGGGCTCTTAGAATAGAACCATAAAATCAAAGATTCAAGCCATCTTGTCCTATGTGTTATCTTCATGCTCACTTCTCTAATATCCTTGTCTGGAAGCTGTCTAAATTTTTCTTTTGAAGACTTCTAGTCAAGGCTGTCTTCATTTTGCACTGGGCCCTGCAAATTATGTAGTAATCCTGCTTCCAGTGATGAGAAACTCATTAGCTCTGAAGGCAGCCCATTCCGTCTTTGGATTGTTCTGTCTCTTAGCGAGGGCATTCTTATGGTATGAAAAAAAATCTATCTACAAATTTCCTCCTACTGGCTTCAGAGACAAACATACTGGGATAAAATTTCTATCTCTACAACCTCTTCATCATGTTTTTGGGGTTTTTTTGTTTGTTTTGTTTTGTACCTGGGATTGAACTCAGATTCCCAGACCCTTTTGTATTTTATTTAGAGATGGGGTCTCACTGAGTTGTTTAGCACCTCGCCATTGCTGAGGCTGGCTTTGAACTCACAACCTCCTGCCTCAGCCTCCCAAGCTGCTGGGATTACAGGCATGGGCTACCACTCCCGGCTTCATCATAGTTATAAGCAAGCCATTTAATTTCTCAGAACCTCAATTTTCTCATCTTCAAAATAGGAATACTATTACCTTATTTATAGGTTTCTTTTTTTAAAAAGACAGGCAGACTTAGCATATTGTTTGTAGTCAATGAATGGGAACTTTAATTAATACCACTGTTACCCCTAACTTGAGCTCAGTGAGCAAAATGATAGAACAGATCCTGATATTCCTTTCCTCACTTAAAGCGTACTATATGTTCACTATTCTTGCTTTCTATGCTAAGAAAACTTGAAATCATTAGGCCACTTACCAATTCACCCTTAAAGTATGGCAAGTAGCCTTCTAATTTAATTTTTAAAATAATTATCAGTAGTAAATATATATTTCACCATGAAATAACTTAGAGTTTTAATTTCCTGTAATATTTTCTCATCTCTTATCGCATTTGACCATAACTCTTGAAGGCAAGCAGAGCACACATTAGCTCATTCATTCACTCATCTGTTCAACCAGTATTTGCTAAGCCTCTACTTTGTGCTAGGCCCTGTACTTAGGAAACAATGGCAAATGAAGCAGACCTGATTACAATCCTATAGAACTTATTTTCTAGTATATTTTCAGATGAGGAAACTAGCCTTGGTTTTCTAGTTTCTTTATCTGCAAACATACTTGGATCGCACAAAACTACATCATTAGTGAGAGGTAGAACTGAGGTTTGCTGATGGTCATTCCAAGTATATCCCACCCTTTCATTTTGTCTCTTGTTGGCCTGCATCCAGCATCTTCCTTTCTCATACTTTCCACTTAGGTCTTCAGCATCTTGAATTTGCTAGTAGACTCCTCTGCCAGAATACCAGCTTTAGTCTTGCCATTCTATTTTTATTATGCTTAGTCCCCACTAGTCAGGTAATTCAACATCAAGTCATCCTAGTGTCCTTAAGCTGTTTGCTAAGCTGAACTATTGTCTATATAACTTGTCTAGGAACTCAGAAGCAGAAAGACTTCTGCTTTATGATTTCACCCCATCACCCTGCTCTTTCTTGGGTTAATGAACCTTTCTTTGTCTGGCTGGCCAGATAGTATCATTTTCTTTTTAAGAGGCTAAAGAGGCTCCCAATTCCCAATGGATAATGTCAAATTCAACACTCTGCCTGTTCAAGTCCTCTATAGCATGGTCTCACCCTGTTTCTAAACCATGTCTCTTTCTTCCTCTACCCTCCACATATCTACTCCAAGCTCCTTTTCTATCCTATGGCCTGTTTTTCTTACTACCATCCCACAAATCTAGAAGCTCTCATTTGTCAGTTCCACCTAAAATAAATCCTACTCTGCCTGAGTCCTACTTCCTTTATGAAACTTTCCTTAATGACTCTAGCTCTCAGTGATCTCACCAATATCCGAATAGTTCTGCATCTGGGTTTTAAAATTTAATTGCCCAAGTAAATGCTAAAGAGGACCTCTTTTGACAGCCTTTCATTTGGAAAAGTCCTGGGGATTTTAATTGGCCTCATGTTCAATATAAATCAATAGTGGTGATGCAGTTGCAAATATATAAATAAATGGAGAGTTGAGGGATATAATCACAGGCTGTACTAATAAAAATGAGTAGATCAAGGGAAATACTACTGTATTCTTTAACTCACTCATTCTTTCATTTAAAACTCATTCACTGCTTCTTTTTTTTAAAATTTCTGCTATGTTGGGTTGAACCCAGGGGTGCTTAATCACTGAGCCATATTCCCAGCCATTTTTTATTTCTTATTTTGACACAGGGTCTTGCTGAGTTGCCTAGGACCTCGCTAAATTGCTGAGGCTGTCTTTGAACTTACCATCCTCCTGCCTCAGTCTCCTGTGCTGCTGGGATTACTGGTATGCACCACCATGCCTGGCTCATTTATTTTTAATGTATACATCCTTTGTCCCAGAAATTTCACTTTTAGGAATCTTTCGTACAGAAATACTTTGCAGCATTTTAAAAATCTCTTGTTGGTTTCAAGATTTTTCCCCTTATTCTTGATGTTCTGCAGTTTTACCATGACACGTCTACAGGGTATCAATTTGTCTTTATTTATTCTGCTTAGAATTCAGTACATGATTTTAACCTGAGGATTCATGTTTTATTCAGTTCTGGAAAACTCTCAGCCATTTCTCTTTGAACATTACCACTTCCTATTTTTTTTCTTCCTGGAGTTTCTATTAGATATATAGAGAGCTTATATTTGTCTTCTATTTTCTCTTTCATATTTAGTATTTTTATAATGTGCTACATTCTATGATTATCTCAGCTCTATTTCTTATTTTACTCATTCTCTCTTTACTCTTGCCTTATTTGTAGTTTAACTTGTCAATTGACTTTTTAAACATTGCAAATGGGATTTGAACTAAGATCTTCCAGTGCTCATCATTTTCTTTCTATATTCTTCATTTTTAGAATATTTCTTTGATACACACACACACACACACATGAATTGTGCTCTTGTTTTATGTACTATATTCACTTTTCTATATTTAAATCTTTAAACAAACAATATTTTAGAGTTCTTTAGGATAGTCATATCATCTATACTTCCTTGGAACAAAATTCTTCCATTTCTTTTATATTCTCACTAATTCTCGGCCTAGTAAGTTCCCTCATGTGCTTTATCATGTTTGCATGTGACCTTTATTTCTGCAGAAGTTGTCTTCTGAGAAAACCCTTCTGAGAGAATTTGACTGAGTTGTAGAGGGGTCTCTATGGGCATATTTTCATTTGTGACTGCAAGAGTTTTATGGTCTTCACAGTTCTCGGCCAGTTAAACCAAATTCTCAGTTTAGAGTTTCTGCATTATGTGGATACTATGAATTTGGGTCTCACACCAGTCTATAGCTCAGGTTTAGAGTTTTAAACTTTTTATAAGTGAGCTTATTTTTATACTTTTTAGGATAAATGGTCCACAACCTATTTGTACAGAAGCAGTATAGCATATTTTATATTTTTAAAAAACCATGGACCCTGGAGTCAGGATACTTGGGACGGAGTCTTAGATTTGCCCCTTCCTAGCTTTGTGACCTTACACAAGTTACTTGAATGTTATATTCCTATTTGTAAAATGAAGGTTACAATAGTACCTACCTCATGGGGGTTATGAGTATTAAATTAATTAAAACAGGGCTGAGGTTGTGGCTCAGTGGTAGAATGCTTACCTAGCATATGTGAGACACTAGGTTCAATCCCAGAACCACATAAAAAAAAACCCAGATACACAAAATAAAGGTATTGCATTCATTTCCAACTAAAAACATTTTTAAAAAGTGAATTAATACATGGAAAACATGTAGAATGGTATTTGGCACATAGTACTGAATAGGATTTCTTATTATTGTTCCTCTGGCAATTTGGCAAATCTGGTTTCAATTCATATGTAGGATATCTCTAGTCTACTCTTTGTGTTGTATAGGAAGATGCAATTCTAACTCAGTTCCATGACCTACAAAGAACTTAATACCTCAGCCTCTAAGGTATATATCTGGTCCCATTTTTTCTATGAATTGTATAACTTCAATTCATGCTTATTTCTGTGAATCTGAGTTTCTTTTTGTTTCTAGGAAAACTTGGAGGTTTTCCTTTCTTGCATCTTGAGTTCAACTATATATATATATTTTTTGTGGTTAAATTTGATCCACTGTGCCTCTGTGCTTTAGGTTGCATTGGTTATAATGGTGGAAATATTAGATAATCAATCTAACAATAAGGGATTTGTAAAATAAATTGCAATGCATTCATCAAATGGAACAGAATGCTGCTATAAATATAATGAAGTAGGTCTATATACCCACATGAACTGATACAAAAAGATAGGTGTGTTATTAAGTCAAAAGGAAAGAAGTAAGAAATAAATACGTGAGCCTATATAAATTTATATCTTTATGTACATAAAAAGATACTGAAAAGATTCAAACCACAATCTATCACCATGGTTACCTCTAGCATAGATGTGAGGGATAGAGTTTTGCTTTTACTTTACTTTTTTCCTTTAGCTTAAAATTTTAAAAATAATGTAAGTCTTTTTTAAAAAAATGAAATCATTTGTAATAAATAGAAAAACAAATAGTCCTCCTTCTTGATTTATTGCCCCCCACATGCATTTACCAAGCATCTAATTGCCTAGGACCTGAGAATATAATGATGAATAAGTTTCATTCCCTGCCATAAGAAGTTCAAGATCTGAACACAGTGTATTGTAAGAAATGTTCTTTGGCTGGGGCTGTAGCTCAGTGGTAGAATGCTTGCTTGCCTGGCACATGTAAGGCACCTAGTTTGGTCCACAACACTACATAAAAATAAACAAATAAAATAAAGGTATTGTGTCCATCTACAACTAAAAAAAAAGAGAAAGAAAAAGGAAGTTCTCAAGGAAGTGAAGGAATACTGAACTTTCTCAGAGGGAGGGACACTTAGGGAAGTTTCACAGAGGAACTGAGACCTAAACAAGATGAAATACACCAAATATACAAGGGAAAGGTAGACATTCTCATATTTAAAGGCCTGGTATGAAACCACTCAAGAGGGTAAGTGAATAGAGTTCAATGAAAAGACTCTCTGATCTATAGTCCCCTCCTAGTGCACTCTGTTGGCCATATCCAAAAAGAATCTAGAGGACAAGAACACCAGTTAACACAGTCCATCAGCATTAGCCTCTGAAAATACAGAAAGAGGATGGAGAAGTGGATCTCTGAGAGGTATATGGAAATTCTCTGTATATGCCTCTTAATTTTTCTGTGAACCTAAAACTGCTTCAAAAAAATCTATTTTTAAAAAGCGGATCTGGAGGGTTAAATAGAGAATATTTAAAATATTCCACATGAGCAATTTATGCAGAGAGAGGAATAATAGTGTAGAATTATAAGGGATGTTTGAGAAGCAGGGACAGATATATGGGTGAAAAGGGGGAGATAGAATGCAGAATATGTGAAAGGAGTATTGACAAACTATATGACTTCTAGTTTCTTAGGTTTGCAAACTGCCAGCCCATGGGTCAAAATTGGTCTGAAAATTTTGTTTTTTTGGTCGTGTGTTTGTGTGTGTTATGAATGAGTTTGAATGTAAATATATTTGGACAACTGCATGGACTCCTCAGGTCCCACCTCTGGCCATCATCTAACACTTGGTCTACTTAACCATTTTCAAATTATCTACTTGTCCTGGAAAACTTTCGAAAGAAAAACTCATATTAGTGAGTGCCCAGGAGAGGGAAAAGTTTATGTGTTTGGAAACCATGTCAAATTAGAAAAAGTCAAGGGAAAGAGATAACTGAGAAGGACATGATGGTTTCTTCAAAGTAACCAAAAGCTAACAAAGAAAACAGGGAGTAGATTCATTTTGTGTTCTCTTTGACAAATATCTTCTGTACATCCTCTCTGTGTCAGTCTCTGATAGGACTGTTCCAAATAGCAGAATTAGGGTCATAAATTCTTAACTGTTTTCTGGTGGAATGTGACAATTATCATTATCCAAAGTACATGTATGAAGACATGAATTTCATATCTCTGGTTGCATATACTTTGTATGCAGAGATATGAAAAATTGTGCTCTATCCATGTAATAAGAATTGTAATGAATTCTGCTGTCATATATAAATAATTTTTAAAAGAATTTAATAAGAAGTATGGGCCTTCTCTGCTGAAGGATGTACCTGTAGTTGACCCTCTACACTCATAGGTTCCACATCCACAGAGTTAACTACTTCAGATCTGACATTTTAAAAAATGTGTTTGTATTGATCATGCACAGTTTTTTCTTATCATTATTCCCTAATTAATACATATAAAACTGTTTACATTCTATTAGCTATTTAGGTAATCCAAGGATGATTTAAAGTACACAAGAGGGTATCTGTAGGCTATATCCAAATATTACATCATTTTCCTAAGGTATTTGAGCATCTGAAGATTTTGTTATCTGAGAAAGGATCCTGGAACCAATGCCCTACAGATGCCAAAGAGACAACTGTATATACATTCACACAAATATCAACATGCAGTTTTCTGGAGATTCATGGACATGTACTTGAAGGACGAATTTCTTGAGAATCAGCAGCCATAAAGTGGATATCTATATGGTCATTAAAAAGAATGAGATAGAATCAAGTGAGAAAAAAGAAAGATACAAAATAGTATGTATAGTTTTAAAAAGAATGATATGAATACAATGTGTATATAGTGTAAACTATCTCCAGAAATACCTAATATAGTGTTTGCCTCCGGGAGGGAAACTTGATGGCTGGGGGCAGAGGAAGACTGTAGCTGTCACTTTGAGTGAAATAAGATGCCTCAGTTTGGTCTTAGAATTATTGGATTTGGGTTTCTAAGGTATTTGTGCAATAATGCTGGTTAAAAAAATATTGAGTGTTGGGCTGGGGCTGGGGCGGTAGAGTGCTTACCTTGCACCTGTGAGGCACTGAATTTGATCTTCAGCACCATATAAAAATAAATAAATAAAAGGTATTGTGTCCGTCTACAATTAAAAAATTTAAAAATGGGTGGGACTTAGAATAGGGTGGTAGCAGTGAGAGGTAATAGAATAAACTTTTCACTACTTGCCCTTTGATCATTCAGCATTTAATATCATGCATATTTAATGCTTATTCAAAATTACTGTGTACCCAAAAGGACCCTTGGAAAAAATCTTCCCAGAAATTAAATAGTTCCAACTATGAAGCACATTGCTTCAATGTATGGAACTTCAAGGAAATCCTCATGTAAATACTAAATCCACCCACCGGATAAATATTACCAAGGAGTTCTGCACTGGAAAGGGGGTTGCTTTAGATGATGAGTGAGGTCTGTGTCTACTTGAAGATGTCAGGAAACTTAGAGCTCCATTGTTCTTAGAATCATTCTTTGTTGGTTTGGCAGATGTTTTCCCAGCACCTATTATGTGCCAAGCACTGTGTTAGCTAATGAAGACAAAGTAGTGATAAAAAAGACATAATATCTTCCTGAAGCTTAATGGTAGCAATAGTAAAGAAACAAGTAAACATTAATATATCTGGAACTAAGTGCTATAGATAAAAACAAAGCAGGGTAAAGTGATAGAAAGCATGTAGAGAGTGGCCATTTTTGGGACCATATTTTGAGACGCTTATTGCTATACAAAATTACATATAAGAGGTTGTGAGGGGAATGGGAAAATAAACAAGGAGAGAAATGAATTACAGTAGATGGGGTAGAGAGAGAAGATTGGAGGGGAGGGGAGGGGGGATAGTAGGGGATAGGAAAGGTAGCAGAATACAACAATTACTAATTGGGCATTATGTAAAATTGTGGATGTGTAACCGATATGATTCTGCAATCTGCATTTGGGGTAAAATTGGGAGTTCATAACCCACTTCAAACTAATGTATGAAATATGATATGTCAATAGCTTTGTAATGTTGTGAACAACCAATAAAAAAATAAAATTAAGAAAAAGCTATGCAGTAAATTTTGAAAAAAAAAAGAGAGTGGCCATTTTTAAATACAGTGGTCAAGGAGGTCACTCTAAGACTTTGGTTTTTACTGTAAACAATATAACAAGCCATAGAGGGTTTTGAACACAGGCAAAACATGATCTGGTTTACATGTTTAATAAATGCCACAATGATCCAAGGTAAGAAATGATACTGGCTTGGACTAAAGCGGTAGTATTAGAAATGGTGAGAAATGGTCAAATTCTAAATACATTTTAAAAGATTCAGTTGAAAATATTGTTGATAGATCAGATGTGGGATATGAGAGAAAAAAGGGAGTCAAGAATGATGCCAAAACTTTGTCCTGAACAGCCAGAAAAATGGAAAAAGAAGGCTATAGGAGAAGGAGGTATTTAGTAAAATGGTCACTTTGGTCTTGGAGAAACATTTTTTTTTTACTTTTTAAATTAAATTTGTTTTAATATAGATATTAAAATATAAAAATGTGCATATTACTGTGGTGCCATGGGAGTTTTAATACATACATACATTGTATAATGTTTAAATGAAGTTAAACAAATCTATGTCCTTGGATATTTATCATGTCCTCATGGTGAAAACTTAACCTATAAGAGATACTATTTAGGAAAGAGCAGCTAGTGAAGTAGAGGAGCCAAGAATGTGTGGTGTCCTAGAAACCAAGTGAAAAAATATGTTTCAAGAAGGGAGTAACTGGCAGTGTCAAATGCTGCTATTGACTCAAATAAAATGAGAGTAGTAAAATGACTATTGAATTTAACACTGAGAAGTTATTGTTGACCTTCTCATGAACCATTTTGGGGAAGCAATGATAGTAAAAAGCTGATTGGAGAGGGCTAAAGAAAGAATGGGAGAAGAGAAAAGGGACCTGAGGAGAGACAATTTTTTCCAGAATATTTTTTTTTTTTTTTTTTTTTTTTTTGCTCTGAAGAGGAGAAAAATGGGGCTGTATTTTGGGTGAAGAGAAAAGGTTTTTGCTTTTTTGAAGGTGTTGATTTGGTGATATAAAAATTGCTGTTGTCTCATAAAGAGAGGAAATGATCAGGCCAATGACTTTGATTAGAAAAAATACAGGTCAGGATCTATAAGTGGAGGGATCAGTTTAGTAACAAGAAGGAAGGCAGGGATGTGGATAAAGATGCATATACCAATGCAATGGCGGGAGTTCTTTCTTGACTGCTTCTGTTTTCTGTAAAATAGGAAGCAAGGTCTGCAGCTGAGAGGGAGAATGAGGAAAGTGGTGTTAGAAGTTTGAGGAGAGGGAAGGTTACAATCATTTATCCAAAATTGTTCAGCAGCTGGGGTGGGTTTGCAATAGACAGAAACTTGGGTTTAACTGGGATTAGATGTCTGTCATATTTATTTAAATAAATATCATGAAGGCCGAGAGAGAGGCAAGGGAGGCTAAGGTGAGTGCAAAAGGGGGGGGGTTATAATGATGAACATCTCATTTTTTTTCTTTAGAAGAAGATTCTAAGCTGTGCAAAGAAGAAAATGAGGACACTGGGGGCCTGACAGATGGTACTCTACAGTTCAGAACATACTTTTTGTCATGTAAGGAATGAAAAGCATCCATTTTTGTTAGCAAGTAGGAGGTCACTAGTTACCTTGGAGCAGTGTTCTGATAATTATGTTCCTCAAAACCACCATACTTGTGGTGAAGTCAAAAGTACTTACAAACCCCAGTGTGTCCCACATATCTCTTTAAGATTTACATTACCTGTTAACACATTAAAGACTCCAAATACTCTTGCAGCTGAGAAACCACATTGACAAATCCAGTGGTGAATAACATGCTTGTCCATGAAGCCCTTTTTATATAATACTGCCAAAGTACATTCCCAAGGATTAATACTCTATGGAAGATATTTTGAGAAATACTAACTTGGGAGGCATGTTAAGGATTGGAAGCTGAGCCTTAGGACAAACTTTTGCTTGGGTCAGAATCACTGCAGCTTTTCTCTTAAGGCTATATGTATGACAGGAACCTGTGCCCTCTCCAGACCATCACACTATTCTAAAACTGAGCCAGTCCACAGAGATTTGGGTTCTTTGTAGTTCCCCTAAAGGCAAATAACACAATATTGTCAATACAACTGATTCCTTAGTTTTCATTCAGTTGCAGTTCTCCAATTTTATATTTTCAATAATTCAAGAGATATTATTGTAACAATGCACTGGAGGCAGCATGAACATTTATTAACCACTTCCTTGAATCAGGCACTATGCCTGACACTTTGCTTATATTATCATGCTTTTCACAACAATACTGGAAGAAGGTATATGTTGTTAGAAAATAATAAGAAAGATTTCCAGCAACCAGTCTTCTTCAGAAACTTGTGTGGAAGAAGGGAAATAGTTTTAGTCTGTAATAAACAATGTGTTTGTCACAAATAGATTTGAAGCCCTAGAAACATTCATAGAATCAGAATGTTGGAGCCAAGAAGGACCATGGAGATGAGTTTAAGATATTAGGGAGAGGTTATTGTATTCTCCTCAAAAGTTATTACGTAAGTTGTCTCAGGAGAGCGAGATTAAGAAATCTTGCCATAACTGCCTTTGCTTTGATTTAAATAAAGCCATATAAAATGATATTGTTACATGAACTAAAGCCTACAGATCATGCTGCAAGAATGCAATACTGTAATTGGTTATTGGCTGGAATTGCAAATGAACATTTGGAGTTCAATCTCTTTCAATATTATAGAAGCCTGATTTTGCCAGAATGCTCTAGTTCTCAAGTTTACTTTTATGTCAAAATTACTCCAGGATCCTGGACACTATCTTTACTAAGTAAGCCTGTTAAAAGGACCAGGAAATTGACTTTTTTTTTTTTTTTTGGTGTTGAGGATTGAACCCAGGGCGTTGTACATGCAAGGCAAGCACTCTACCAACTGAGCTATATCCCCAGCCCAGAAATTGACATTTTTTAAACAAGCTCCCTCAATGGCACTCAGTTGGGACTACGGCTATGCATGGTGCACAAACTGACCACAATCTGAGAAACACATCCTTAGGAATATTCTCTTCATCATCAAGGTGTCAGTAGGCTGATATTAACTGGTCATCTGGGGCAAATCACTGAAAAGACACTGACTTAAAGGCACAGGAGGTCCTGTTTCTGGATTTCCATTTTTCTACAGATTCTTCATCTTAATGTGATAATGAACTCTCTAGAGATATGTCCTTCCCTATGAATTGATGGTAGAACTAGGTTCAGAAGCATACATAGTAGGTGCTTTGAAGAATCTTTCTGGTATATAGTATGGAGGTAGGTGTAAAATTCCTCCTGAATGTCTTAAGTAATTTGAAATTCTTTCATATACTCAGAATTTTGTGGTATCCTCTTATACTGTGATCACTTATATAGTAAAGAAATGGGCAAGGTTGTTGAACTTTGGGATGCCTTTATCCCAAATGGTTCTTGGTCCTTATTCAAAAGCCAATCCTCAATTTTGCAGGTTCCAAAATTCAATATTGTCAGTTTCAACCAGGGAGTGATCAGGTTCTGGAGCACAAATTGCCCACAATATAAACTCACAAGGTAATATTTAGAAGTCAAATGTAAATTTGTTGATTTAACTTGATAAATAATAAAAATCAAATTTAGGTCAATTAGTACTTCCTCTTCCCTGTAGGTAATATACTAAGGAGACCAAATAAAGACAAAGGGCTCTTTGGTAGAAGCAGCTTATTTTAGTGAAAAAGGCCAGTGTTTAGGATCCCAGTCAGGTTACTTGTAGTGAGCTGAATGGTGTTTCCCCAAAAGATATGTCCAACTGGAACCTCAGCATGTGAACTTATTTGAGCTAGGCACAATGATGCATGACTGTAATCCCAGCAGCTCTGAAGGCTGAGGCATGAGGATCCCAAGTTATATGGACAATTTAGGAACTCCCTATCTAAAAAAAAAAAAATAATACTTGCTGACTTGTTTGCCAAACAGTTGCACTATTTGGTGTTCTCATCAGCAGTGTATGAGAGTTCCAATTACTATACATTCTTGTCAATGCTTCCTATGACCAGTTTTTAAAGTCTTAGCCACTTTCATGTGTGGAAGTATCTCATTGTTGTTTAGTTTGTATTTCCTTGAACATTTTTTAGTTGTTTGACACTTGTATATCTTTTTTTTTTTTTTTTGGTCAAGAATCTGTTCAAGTCTTTTATGATATTATTTTATTATTAAAGCTAAAAGTCCTTTCTATACAAAACATAATGACCTTACTTGAAATATTTAATTACAATGTAATTAAGGTAGGGATCACCACATAAGGCAGAGGCAAGAAACAGAGTATTCCCTCAAACCTTTAGAGGGAGCATGGCACTGCCAACACATTGATTTCAGACTTCTACTCTCCAGAACTGTGAAAGAATAAATTTGTGTTGTTTTAAGCCAGTAAGTTTGAGGTCATTTGTTATGGCAGTCTCAAAATTAATATAACACTCAATTTGTTTTATGGGCTTGGTGATTCACATAATTTCTCTGAGCTTTAGTCCCCTCATCTGAAAATGAGGCTCACAATAGAACCCTATTTGATCACAGGGTTGCTATGAGGATTGATGGAAGATAATTTGTGTAAATTTCTTGGCTCAGTGTATGTGCTTGTTATATGGTGGCTGTTACTGGCAAGTGAAGAGATAGTATAGCATGAGAGATGATCTAAAAAGATGGAGTCATGCTGTTCATGCACAGTCTGATGCAACCATCCAGTCCCCTGTTAGAAAGACAGTAAATGCATCAGCAAGTCGGGACACAGACTCAGAAAAACAAGTTCTCCTTCTAATTATTTTTAGTTTTATTTCCATAGGGTTCAAATAACTTGTTTATATATGTCATGATATAATGAACCCCTTCTTAGTTTGGTGGACTTTCCAGCCATAGCACGTTTAAATCTACAGTGGTGTTTTCCATTGATTACATTTTAGAACATTGCTTCCTAGTGAGATATGGGGAGGTTCGGCCTCTTATCAGTAAACACTTTGCTGTGGGCAACCAATCCCATTTCTGCAGTGAGCAATTTTATCTGCTAAAGTCCTTGATAGTTGCATTTTCATGTCCTAATTGTTGACTTTAACTCTGGACTTAAGGGTCCTATTCCCTTTCAGTCTGTTTCCCTCTGTCTCTACTTTTTAAGAATGCTGTGAATTCCTAGTGCTATACCCACTTTCTCACCAACCTGTTTATAGAGACTTCCTTAGTTTCCTGGTTGTGAGGTTTTGAGCAAGTTACTTCAGCTTTCAGTACCTCAGTTCTTTCATCGGTAAAATGATGATGATAATAGTTCCTACCTCCTAGGTGCTTTATAAGAATTCAGTGGGGTTGGGCATGCTGGCACACACCTGTAATTCCAGTGGCTCACTAGGCTGAGGCAGGAGGATCACAAGTTCAAAGTCAACCTCCCTCAGCAATTTAGTGAGTCCCAAAGCAGTAAGACCCTGTCTCTAAAGAAAATACAAAAATGGGGAGGGGGGCAGGAGATGCAGCTCAGTGGTTAAATGCCCCTGAATTCAATCCCAATCCCTGTTACCAAAATAAAAAGGGCTGAGGCTGGGGCTCAGCGGTAGAGCACTCCCCTGGCATGTGTGAGGCACTGGGTTCAATCCTCAGCACCACATAAAAATAAAATAAAGGTATTATGTCCACCTGCAACTAAAAAAAAATACATATTTTTTTAAAAAAAGAATTCAATGGCTTAATATATATAAGCACTCAGCACAAGGCCACAAACATAGTGGATGTCCAGTAAATGCTAGCAATGTGTGCAGGACTATACAAAATAGTAAATCTGTATGTTCAACAGGAAAAAAAAAATTTACTGCCTGTTAGAGATCCGGGGGGTTGAAAAAATAGTCAGGACTGGTAAATACTTCATTTACCATATTTCTTACCATGTGATTCCTACTGTTGAGAGTAGTTCCAAGTGAAGTTTATCAGAACAAACCATTCACATCAAATGCATGGGAGGAAAATAACATCTCCTATCATAACAGTAACAGTTGCCTAATTTCTGAGAGTACTTCAAAATACGATGAAATGTTGAAAAGTATGGAGTTGTCGATAGAAGCTATTGCTAACACTTGTTTTTAAATTAATTAAATTAGTGATTTCAGCAGTCTGGCTTTAGTGCAGGGTATTTAAATTATTATTGTTACTATAGAGAGCCTGAGTCAGGAAAATTGAATAGACAAATGACAACATTAAAGGAAGTCAGATGAAATTTCATACATCAGGAGAGTTTCACAGGCAATGAAAGCAACTTTGACTTCATGTGACATGCTTAAGCATAGGGAAGAAGAGGAAGGGAGGAAGAAAACTTGCTATGCTGTAAATCTAGTCAAACAGCTCTTGCTCAACATTCTGTGCTATCAATTGTGCTGTTATAATTCTATTGACCTCATAGTCCTCCAGTCTCCTATTCATTCATTCAACAAAATATAACAGGTACCTACTATATGACAGACACTGTTATAGATATTGGAGACAGCAGTAAACAAAAATCCTTGCCCTCCTGGAACTTTCATTCTAGTACAGTTTAGCTCGCTATAGCCGATGGGCCAAATCTGGCCTGCTACCTGTTGCTACAGTTTTATTGAAACATAGTGATCATTCTTCCATGTATTATATATGGCCATTTTTTTTTTTGTATAAATGACAGACTTGGGTGGTTATGTCAGAGACTGTATGGCTCACAAAGCCTAAAATATTTACACTCCATACCTTTGCAGAAAAAGTTTGCTGATCCCTGTTCTAGGAGAAGGAGAGAGATAACAAACAATTTGATAAATACATAATGTCAAGTCATTTTCAGGGTTTAAAGAAATAAAACAGGGAAGGGCATATAGGGAATGAGAAGAAGGCAACTGAAATTTTAAACATGGCAGTCAAAGATGATCTCACCAAGTAGGGAACATTTATCTAATACCTGAAGAAGGTAAGGGAGTGAGTTGTATACAACATTGTGGGTCATTGCAAGAAGTTTCCTATTACTATGTGTGAAGTGGGAGGTACGATATGATATAACTTCCACATGATAAAACTGGTCTGGTTCCTAAAACCAATGAGTTAATCATAGCCTTGGAAGAGGGTGACAAAGACAGAAGCAGGGAGAACACTTGGGAGGCTAGTACAATATAATTCAGCAGATAGATCATTGTAATATAAACCAGGATGGTACCAATGGAGGTGATGAACAATAGAAAGATTCTAGATATATTCTGAAGGTAGAACCAACACGATTTTTCTGGTAGAATAAATGTAGGTTGTGAAACAGAAAAGTCCAGAATGATTCCAAGATCTTCTGCCTAAGCAACAGAAAGAATAAAGTTAGTATTTACTGAGACAAGGAAGACCATAAAGAGCAGGTTTGGCTAGTACATTGGGTTTTGGTGCAAGTTTGGAGGTAGGAGAATCAGGATTTCAGCTTTGTCCATGGTTGATATGTTGAGCAGGCAGTTGGATATAAAAGTATGGTGGGCTCCAAGCTTGAGATACAAATCTGGGAGTCATCAGTCTAGAAATAATATTTTCAGCCAAGAAGATAGAGAACAGAAGAGATATAAGGCTTCTAGCTTTTCTCTACTTTTCTCTACCTAATGACTCTTAACTCAACATTTCCTTTCCATTCCTATTGCTGCCTCCCAATTCAGGCTCTTATCCTGTCTCATCTAGCCTTTTGCAATAGTCTCCTAACTGGTATCCTTGCCTCTAAATGTCAGCTTCAAACTCATCATCTCATCCAACTCTCCCCTCCAAAACATTTCTTTACTTGTCCTGGGTTCTGCATCTTAGTTTCATTTATAGCCATTTGCTCAAATTTGAAACCCCAAAATCCTCCTTACCGCTTTCCTTTCTCCTTCTTACTCTTTTTTAAGTTCTTTTTAAATTAATTTGATTATTTTAATTAATTTAATTATTGGTACACTATTATTATACATAATAGTGTGATTCATTGCAACATATTTGTACACCTCCAAAACATAATTTGGTCAACTTCATTTCCCTTTCCCTTCCTTCCCCCCCCCCCCGTCCCCTTCCTCTACTCTACTGATCTCCCTTATATTTTCATGTCCTCTCTAAGCTCTAAGCATCTTTCTCTATGCCAAATTCAAGATCCACCTTCCTGATAAAACTATCATTGATGCTACATATCCAGACTCAAAATTCATACATAACTGTAGTAGAATACTCATTTGGATCTTAGTATATGTGATTGTGTACTGTTATTGAACATTTTATGGTAACACCCTATCTCAGTTGTGCTTTCAGCTCCTTGAGAGCAAGGATATTTATACTGACTATCCTTCCCACACAGTGCCTTAGCATTCACCAAGGAACTCAATATATTTTTTGCAATATTAATGAATGAACAAATAGCTGAATGAATGGATTTGTAAATTTGGTCAATAGCACAATGGAAAAGAACATTGGATTAAAAGTTAGAGAACCTGGATTGTAGCCCACTCTGCCACTGCTTGTTGTTTGAAACATTAGGCAAGTTGCTTGTCTGAATTCCCTCATTCACCAAATAGGAACAATACTGTTCATCCTCACTTCCCATGTTGAAATGAGATAATTTATGTATAAAAATGGAAAATAAAAATATTGTGTTTTACATGACTAATGGCAATACAAATAATGAGGAAAGAGGCTCAAGGACACTGCACAAAATACTTGGGAAGACATGGATGAAGAAAAATCCTAGTAGGGTCAGGAAAATTTGCTAGCATCACCATCTTGCCAAAAAGTGGTTGAAAAAGAATGGCAAGCATAAGAGAAAGGAAAATCAAGTTTCTTTGTTAAGACGTAGTATATAACATAACCACTAGATCCAGCATACCTCGGTTCAAAGCCTGGCTCTGGCACTTATCAGCTGTATGAGTTTGAACACATTACTTAATGTCTCTGATCTTTAGTTTATTTTGTATTACAGGGATGGTAGTAGTAGTACCCTTTTCTGAAGAGTTGTTATAGAATTTAAGAGTTAATTTTATAAGGTGCTTAAAGCAGTGCATATCACTGCCTGGCCTATGCATTATAGAAGGGTGTCTTAGACAAAACAATGGCTTTGTTACAACTTGCCAGGCAGGAGGTGCTCCATCACATGACTGAAACTTCTTCCTTGGGCCTAAAGCAGGACCCACATAAGCTCTGAGTTTCTCCTTGAGAGCAAGGAGAAGGCATGTCCCCTTTCCAAATTCTAGAGCCTATCTTCTGAGCTTGGCCTACCTCATTGTTCAAAGGACATCAGGTTTCCATCTTACAAAATTTCTTCTCCATTTTTCAGCCTTTCTCATACTTAATAAAGTTTGTCATGAGGACAGATAGGAGTGGGCTCCATAACCTTCAAAAGCAAGTATAGTCAGTGTGGCTAATCTTTAAGAGCAATGGCTCTGTAATCAAGCAAAAGTGAGTTTGAATCATGGCTTTGCAAATGGCCAACGGGTGACCTCCTACAAATCAATCGTTCATCCTCAGCTTTGCTAATCTGTAAAATGAGATCTTACAGGTGGTTTTCAGGCTCATAAGAGGAAACAGACATAAGGCATTCAGCATAGGGCCTAGCACATAGTAAGCACTCAAAAATGTTAGCTTTTATCATTAATAAATGTTAGGATTATGGATACTGATTTTCCCAGCTCTAGAAAGTAATCTTATAGCTCTTTGAACATAATTTACCCCTTCCAAACTAAAAAGGTACAAAAACATCCATTAAGCTCAGAACACTTTCTAAAATTTATACTCAATTTGATATTTATGCCCAGTTTTTAAAAATTATGGAAAAACTACCAGCAATTCTAAGTATGTCACACAGTTCAGTTTTTCTGCTAGTGCCTCAAAGACAGTTGGGTGCTCTTAGCCTGTGATAAGCATCAATATCACATATTTTTTAAAAAAAAATATTAAATATAATTCCTCTTACAAAATAGCAAGATTTTTTTTCAAAATGCACATACTTGAATTTACCATAGAAATAATCATCCTATTGAGACAAATCTGCAGTGGGGAGACATAAGGCAGGCAAATATGTTTTGCAAAATGTATCCCAGGGACTCTGGTAAGCCCAACTGCTCTAAGAAGTAGACTGGAAAGTAAGTTGGGAAGATGAGGTCAAGGCCTTGCTTTGAGAAGAAATCTAAGAAGGGCAAGTATAACCACTCTGCCTCCCACACAAAGTGGGTGTGTAAGAACATGTCCTGCAGTCACCGGGGGAGAACATACTGTTTTCTCCTCCACACATTAATCACAGAAGATTTCTCTCTCGTAGTTGGATAAGCTTCATCCTTAACACAATTGAAGAAATGTGCTCAGTGAGATTTGTCTTTTTTTTTTTTTTTGAAAATGCAACTCTAATTAATGACTGGATTAAATATATGTAAAACCTAAATATCAAATACTATTTAATGTCTAAAGCAATAAAGGATGGTTATCAAACATCTTATTTATATATATTTGTTCCCAAAGCTAATTGTTTGCTGGCAAAAACTGGCTTCAATTATAATCATTAATAAGTACGCTTGCATTTCACATCAAGGAATTAGTCTCTCGAATGGCTCTAATCAAATAAAATAAAAACTTCAATAATTTTGAAAAGTGTAAAACAAAAAGTATAAAAATCCCACAATTTATGAAGTCATTACTTTTTCTTTCCTGATAAACACACACACACACACACACACACACACACACCACATATCAACAGTTACTTTAAAATATCTTAGACACACATACATTATTTTAAAACTTAGATATTAAAACTTAGATTTTCCCATCTAATGTCTCACAAATTGAAAATAAATGTTACTTAAATATTCCAAAAATAGAATGTTAAATCTCATATATGTATAATCTACACTAATAGGTGTATCCTAATATATAAATACTGTTTCCATTTTTTATTTGCAAAATTCTTACTACTACAATCAATTATAGCCAAAGAAATGAAGCCTTTTGAAAAAATAATACTTAAAAGAGATATTAAGCTTATTTCATTATTTAAATACAAGAATGCAAAATTTATAATGAGACAGTCTAAAATGTATCAGTACTTCATGCATATTCAGGGCCAAATATTATTTGACTGTGTAGATATATCATTTGTTTATCCATTGATTAGCTTATGAACATTGGGTAATTTCCACTTTGGCCTACAATGCTGCTAGAAACATTCATGTGCAAGTGTTTGTGTGGAATGTTTTCTTTTCTTGTGGGTAAATATATAAGTGTGAAATTGCTGGGTCATGGTAAAACTGTGTTTAGTTTTTTGAGAAAATGCCAGACTATTTTCTACCTCGGCATTTACATTCCCACAAGCAGTGTATGAGTGTTCCAACTTTTTCATACCTTTTCCAACAGATTTTATTATCTGTCTTTTTTATTATAGCCATACTAGGAAGTATAAAGCAGTATCTCATTGAGTTTTTATTTGCATTTCCCTAATGACTAGTGTCTTCTCATGTGCTTGTTGGCCATTTGTATATCTTTGTAGAAATGTGCACTCAAGTATTTGGTCTTGCCTGTTTTTTTATATCTTTTTTTTAGATGTTGATGGACCTTTATTTTATTAATTTATTTATATACAGTGTTGAAAATCAAACCCAGTGCTTCACACATACTAGGCAAGTGCTCTACCACTGATCCACAATCCCAGCCCCAGATCTTGCCAGTTTTGGGGGGGTCAGGAAGACCGTGTATTGAACCCAGAGTCACTTTACCACTGAGTTACATGCCCAACACTTTTTATTTTTTATTTTGAGACAGGGTTTCACTAAGTTGATTAGGGCCTCATTAAGATATTGAGACTGGTCTTGAACTTGTGATCCTCTTGCCTCAGCCTCCCAAGTCACTTGGATTACAGGTGTGCACCACCATGCCTGGCTGGGCTGACCCATTTTTTTCACATAAAAATAAATAAATAAACAAAATAAAGATATTGTGTCCATCTATAACTAAAAAAAATTTAAAAGATTCTTTATACATTTTGGATGTCAATGACTTATTATATATATGATTTGAAAACATTTTCCCATCCCATTCTGGGGGTTGATTTTTATTTTCTTTGATTCATAAAAAGTTTTCAATTTTGATGTCATCAACGTATTGATTTTTTCTTTTGTTGCTTGTGATATGGTATCATATTTAAGAAAGTATTGCCTCATCCAAGGTCATGAAAATTGATATCAATGTTTCCTTCTAGAAGAACTCAAGTTTTAGCTCTCACATTTGAATCGTTTATCTATATTGAGGTAATTCTTATATATAGTATGAGGAAGGGGTCCAAACTCATTCTTTTGCATGTGAATATCAGGTTTTTCCAGCATCATTTGTTGAAAATACTATCTCTTCCTCATTGAAATGTCTTGGCACAATTGTTAAAAATTAATCTAAAATAAATTTAAAAGTTTATTTCTGGACCCTTCATTCTATTCTGTTGATCTATGTTTTTATCCTTCTGCCAGCACCACATTGAAAGTATATATTATCCAGCTATGTTTTTTTTAAGATTGTTTTGGCTATTCCATGTCTCTTGTATTTCATATGAATTATAGAATCACTGTCAATTCCTGCAAAGAATCCAGCTGGGATGTTGATAAGGATTTTGTAGAGTTTATAGATCAGTTAGTGTTATATTGTTATCTAACAGTTTTGTCACCTGAGACATGAATATGGAATGTTTTTCCGTGTACTTAAGTTTTCTTTGATTTCTTTCAACAATGTTTTCTAGTTTTCAGTGCACAAATTTGTACTTTATTGGAAAAACATTTTATTCTTCTTGGTGCTATTGAAAACAGTGAATTATTGTCTTCATTTCATTTGCAAATGCTTCATTGCTAGTGTATATAAACATAACTGAATTTTAAATATTAGTTGTGCAAATTTTCCAAAGACTTTATTAAATCTAAAAGTTATTTTTGTGAATTCTTTAGGGTTTTCTATGTATAAGATCAAGTCATTTGTGAGTAGAGAAGAGTTTTAGTTCTTGCTTTACAATATGGATGCCTTATATTTCTTTCTCTTGCCTAATTACCCTGGCAATAACTTCAAGTATAATGTTAAGTGGAAGTGGAGAAAGTGAAAACTTCTTTCTTTTGTTCCTCATGTTGGTTGGAAAGCTTTCCATTGGTCCCCATTAAATATGGTGTTAGTTGTGGAGTTTTTGTAATTGTCTTTTATCAAGTTAAGAAATAAGGTAAAGGGCTGGGGTTGTGGCTCAGAGGTAGAGTGCTCACCTAGCATGCATGAGGCACTGGGTTCAATCCTCAGCACCACATGAAAATAAAATAAAGATATTGTGTCCACCTATAACTAAAAAACAATTAAAAAAAGAAATAAGGTAAATTTTATTTGAAATTGGAAGACATTTATCAATGATAAAAACATTTTCTCTTTTCTGGTACATTTCTACTGTTTCATATTCTCAAAAGGGGGCAAGGATAACTTAAGAAGACATTTACCTTATTCTAGATTTCAAGTTGGGAACACTTCACTTCAGATGGAAGTGTTTTGAAATAAATCCTCATGAGAATTGTACACATTCTTAAGAGTTAATTTGTAAAAAGAGAGAGAGCAGGATTTCTTTGAATCATGAGTATATTTAGTTTGATTAAGTCTAGTTTCTGCTTGTGCACATCATCATTTTCTTAATGTCCTTGATAGGTGAATGGGAATGAGGGAAGTGGAGGAGAGGAGAGATGCAGTAGCATGTATGATAAGATTGCCTGGGTTCCGATTCTGGCTCTATCATTTACATGTTAGGCAAGTAATATAATATTTATGCATCTCAGTTTCCTCACTTGAACAAAATGGAGATAATAAAAATAAAGATGATGATGATAATATGTAACATTTAGGGTTGTTGTGAGGAATAAATGAATATAGTATCAAAGTACTTTGTACAGTCACTGGCACCATAGTAACTCTATGTAATTGCAGTTAGGTTATGGTGTTCAGTAACAAAAACATAGTTTAAGAGCCAGACAAATCCAAATTGAAACCCCTGCTCAACTTATTTTACCAGCTGCTATGAAATCAATGTTTATGTCTTCCAAAAATTTCTTTTTGAGGCCCTCATCTCCAATGCAGTGTTATTTGGAGGTGAGTCTTTGCAAGGTAATTGAGTTTTGGAGGTAAGTGGATTTGCCATGTGAGGAAACCAGGAAGTAGACTCACTGGAGAACCTGACCAAATTGGCAACCTGATACTTCTCAGCCTCAGAACTCTGAGAATTAAATTGTGGTTTAAGCCACCAAGTCTATTTTATTCATGCTATAGCAGCCTGACCAGACTAAGATATCAGCTATGTGGTCTTTCACAAATCAATCTATCAGCATTGTTTTTTGGGGAACTGGGGAACAGAATTTATCTTATAGTGTTATTAGAAAGAATATATTCAATAATTCCTGTGAAAAAGTCTTTAAAAAAGCATTGAACAAATGACAGCATCATTGTTACTATTTTGAGGTCAACAAATCTTGAAATTATCTTGCTCATTTAATAGTTTAGTGCTGGGGATGGTAAGAGTGAATATTCATAAAGGGATTCATTTAAATAAAATTGTTTCTTAAACAATAAAAGTAATCTATACTTGAAATAAATTCAAATTTACGAAAGTACATACTAAAAGTAAAAATCTCTCCTTGCACCTATTTCCCCACCCATTGTATTTCCCTTCCCATGGATAACAACAAAAAACAATTTGGTTTATATCCAAATCCTATGTATACATACATGTGAATTTGTACATAATAATACATATGTATTTCTACATAAATTATACCTATGCATACTGTTTTGTGATTTTTCTAATTCTACCCAAGATTATGTCTTTGACATCTTTCCAAAGGGAAGGGAGGAGGATGGGAAAAGGAAAGATAGTGGAATGAATCTGACCTAACTTTCCTATGTACATGTATGAATATACCACAGTGAATCTCACCATTGTGTACATCCATTAGAACATGATATATTTCATGCTTTTATTATTATATTAAAATGGATTCTACTGTCATGCATATCTAAACAAAACAATAAAATGTGCATAAAAATTTAAAAAAATAAATGTTAAAGAAATAAGACCATTCTTTTCAATGGCTATTCAGTAATCTGTAGGATGGATACATCAGTAATTTGCCTTCCAAAAATCTACAATCATGGGGCTGGGGCTGTAGTTCAGTGATAGAGCACTCACCTAGCATGTGTGAGGCACTGGGTTCAATCTTCAGCATCACATAAAAATAAATTAATAAAATAAGAGTATTGTGTCCATCTACAACTAAAAAAAATCAACAATCATATTCTCAGCATAGTATCATGACACTCTAATTACACTTTTCCCCCTAAAACTCAGATTTAGCAATACAGTATGTAAATTGCAGCTTAAAGCAAATTCATAGTTGGCATGGATCATGATTGTTTTGTTGGATTCTAGGTTATAGGGGTGGAAAGGAAAGCTGAGTGCTCAGGCAGAAAGGGACTTCTTCAGATAGGTCAGAAGAAAAAGTAAGTCACCTAAATTATTACCAGCTTTTTAATTTTGTTTTCCTGATGGGTTATAGTATTAAAAGTTTAAATGAATAAGAGAACTGGAAGGGAAATCAGTTCCACAAAGACCTTGGGCCATGGTTTTACTAAATAAAAAAGTAACGTTGGATCTGGTGCAAAATATACTGAACTTACTTTAATAATTAATCTTTTGTACTTAGATGCTACTATAATAATCATTTATTCTGAAAACTTACTACAAAATTACTCTTTTGGATGATAAACTGGCCCAAATAAATGAGAAATGCCAAAAATGGTATCTATGTATTCAAAATTATTATATGCACACAAATAAATCTATAAAGGAGAAATTAAATCTAATATTTCCAGATTAAACAAAACACATTGTGTCAGTTTTCAACAGCCCAAATTTTATACATGCTTCTGATAGAGGTGGCAAAATTCTGGGCAAGTATTCACAAAGTTCAAAAGTATCATAACACTGAAGCATTGTGGTTCTAAGGGAAGAAAATGTGTATCAATGGAATCATGTGTTATAGATGGAAATGTCACTGTAATATCTGAGCAGGAGGTTGTAATCAAAGCAGTTAGCAATTAGAAAGCACAGGGCCCTTACTCCCACAGAATTTTTGGTACAAGCAGCTGACAGCACACAGAACTGTTGTAAGATACTTTGTGAGAAAGCTTTGTCAGTGGTAATGCTGGCTTTAATGACATCTGGAAACATCTACTTTTCTCCAAAAGACAGCAATATGTTTAAACCTGCCAAATACAGATAATAAGGTGCTTACCTATCATTAACAAAATTATGCTTTCCTTATTGATAGAAAAGATCTGTTCACATTGTGAGAATAATACATTACAGAACTAGTGAAGAGCTATTGAAAAGTATCATACAGATGGCTACAAAGCAGTGATTCCCAGCCCTAAATTTGCCACCCTCTAGGGTAGCTACAATTATCCTGAGGATCATCATGAGCTTTTTGAAAACTTCTCAAAACAAAATTAAATATAAGTCACTTTAATTTAAAAAAAAATATATGCCATCCAAGCATTTTGAAGAAAAGGGAGAGATGGCATAAAAGCAAGCTAATAATAGCAGGGTATTATAAACTCCCAGAAGGTTGGGAGCCAATGATAGTAGGACTGTTACATTATATGGATTCAGTGGTAGTTTTTATGAATTCAGAGCATTGTACCAAGGCATATCATCAAAATAGTTATAATGAATTGCATGAGTTTTCTATGTGTTTCAAAACTGGGCACTCACAAAAATAGCAATCCATGAATTCTATCTTCAAGTTTTGGACACATTTTGTAGTTAAGACTTTTATGATAGCAAAAACAATGCTAAGCAGGAAGTGTGAATCAGGCGGTATAGCGATACCAGACTTCAAACTATACTACAGAGCAATAGTAACAAAAACAGCATGGTACTGGTACCAAAACAGGCGGGTGGACCAATGGTACAGAATAGAGGACACAGTAGCCAATCCACAAAACTACAACTATCTTATATTTGATAAAGGGGCTAAAAGCATGCAATGGAGGAAGGATAGCATCTTCAACAAATGGTGCTGGGAAAACTGGAAATCCATTTGCATCAAAATGAATCTGAATCCCTATCTCTCGCCATGCACAAAAGTTAACTCAAAATGGATCAAGGAGCTTGATATTAAAGCAGAGACACGGCATCTGATAGAAGAAAAAGTTGGTTATGATCTACATACTGTGGGATCAGGCTCCAAATTCCTCAATAGGACACCCATAGCGCAAGAGTTAACAACTAGAATCAACAAATGGGACTTACTCAAACTAAAATGTTTTTTCTCAGCAAAAGAAACAATAAGAGAGATAAACAGGGAGCCTACATCCTGGGAACAAATCTTTACTCCACACACTTCAGATAGAGCCCTAATAACCAGAATATACAAAGAACTCAAAAAATTAGACAATAAGATAACAAATAACCCAATCAATAAATGGGCCAAGGACCTGAACAGACACTTCTCAGAGGAGGACATACAATCAATCAATAAGTACATGAAAAAATGCTCACCATCGCTAGCAGTCAGAGAAATGCAAATCAAAACTACCCTAAGATACCATCTCACTCCAGTAAGATTGGCAGCCATTAGGAAGTCAAACAACAATAAGTGCTGGAGAGGATGCGGGGAAAAGGGCACTCTTGTTCATTGCTGGTGGGGCTGCAAATTGGTGCAGCCAATTTGGAAAGCAGTATGGAGATTTCTTGGAAAGCTGGGAATGGAACCACCATTTGACCCAGCTATTCCCCTTCTAGGTCTATTCCCAAATGACCTAAAAAGAGCATGCTACAGGGACACTGCTACATCAATGTTCATAGCAGCACAATTCACGATAGCAAGATTGTGGAATCAGCCTAGATGCCCTTCAATAGATGAATGGATAAAAAAAATGTGGCATTTATACACAATGGAGTATTACTCTGCATTAAAAAATGACAAAATCATAGAATTTGGAGGGAAATGGATGGCATTAGAGCAGATTATGCTAAGTGAAGCTAGTCAATCTTTAAAAAACAAATACCAAATGACTCCTTTGATATAAGGGGAGTAAACAAGGACAGGGTAGGGACGAAAGTTTGAGAAGAAGATTTTCATTAAACAGGGATGAGAAGTGGGAGGGAAAGGGAGAGAGAAGGGAAATCGCATGAAAATGGAAGTTGATCCTCAGGGTTATACAAAATTACATATAAGAGGAAAGGAGGGGTAAGAAGAATAATACAAGTGGAAGAAATGATTTACAGTAGAGGGGGTAGAGAGAGAAGAGGGGAGGGGAGGGGAGGGGAGGGGAGGGGGGATAGTAGAGAATAGGATAGACAGCAGAATACATCAGACACTAGAATGGCAATATGTCAATCAATGGAAGGGTAACTGATGTGATACAGCAATCTGTATACGGGGTAAAATTGGGAGTTCATAACCCACTTGAATCAAACTGTGAAATATGATGTATTAAGAACTATGTAATATTTTGAACAACCAACAATAAAAAAAAATTTAAAAAAAGACTTTTATGAATGTCTAAAAGTGTATACCAATGCCAGAAAACATATTTATTCATTGAAGAAATATTTATTGATATCATACTATATACCAGGTACTGACATATACTTTCCTGCTGAAAAATTTGTATCAACATTGTATAGTTTTTCTGATTCATTTAACAGCATATTTTAAAATATCTTTAGCAATCTAATATTAGTGAAAATAGTATCTTATTGTGGTATATTATTTCTTTGAGTGCCTGTAAGATTGGGTTCTTTTGCATATGTTTATTGACTATATGGTGGTTTATAATTGTGTTTCAAATAATCTGCTCACCTTATGAGTACTTTCCTACTAGTCAATCTATTACTGATTTGCAACAGCTCTTTATATATTATTGTGCTACCTATCTGAAAATATTATATTCAAGTAGGTGCTTCTAGAGACAGATAAGTTTGTTCTGTAACTGTCAGAATAGAAGTAAAGTTAATATTAAATATTTTTATATTTTTTTTTAGTTGTAGTTGGACACAATACCGTTATTTATTTATTTTTATGTGGTGCTGAGGATCGAACCCAGGGCTTTGTGCATGCTAGGCAAGTGCTCTACCACTGAGCCAAAACCCAAGCCCTAATGTTAAATATTTTTTAAGGCTTATGAATATATTGGAATTATTTTGATGCTGTTTATATGTTCTGTTAATACATTAAATCTAATTTTATGTACACCAAACTAGTTCATGCTATAGTCAAACAGATTCTGGTAGTGTTCAATATTGTTAAAAAATCAACAGAGAATTAACTGAACTATAATATTGCCAATTATTGAAAATAAAACATAATAAAAACATAAAAGATATTACTATAGTTGCCATCATCAACTTCTTCATCATTCTTTTAAAAAAATATTTAGTTTTTAGTTATAGGTGGATAAAATATATTTTATTTATGTGGTGCTGAGGATTGAACCCAGTGCCTCACACATGCTAGGCGAGCGCTCTACCTCTGAGCCACAATGCCAGCCCATCATTTTTTTTTTAGTATATATTTTAGTTGTAGTTGGACACAATATCTTTATTTTATTTATTTATTTTTATATGGTGCTGAGGATCGAACCAAGCACCTCTCATGTGCTAGGCAAGTGCTCTACTGCTGAGCTGAAACCCCAGCCCCTCCATCATTCTTGAAGTTGATAGTAATAGTAGCATCTTCAGAATTTCAGCATTTTTTCAGTACTATATATAATTAGAAAGGTCTGCACTGGCATCTAAGCCAAACTTTAACACTCTGCTTTACAAAATCTTAGCAGGCATACACAATTAGGTCCTAGAGCTTTGTGGATATGACAGCAATACTGACCTTTTCACAAGAAATGGCAGAAGCTAATTTGAGGCAATACCTGTATGGCTCAGCAACTTGCGCCCTCATTCTCAATGAGAGATAAGTATTAAAATCTCCATAGAATTATTTTCTCTCTGTGATTCAGAGTCAACAAACATTCAGTGAATGCCTAACATGTGCCAGATGCTGTAACATACAACTTTCTTCCAGTCCTTACCACTGACTTATGACATAAGTATCCCCATTTCCATAGGAGGAAATTTTAACTCAGAGAAGTTACATAATTTGTAAACAGCCACAATAATACACTAGTAGCTATTAAGAGGGAGATATGGAACTTAAATACAGCTTTTCCAACGCTAAAAGTGTGTAACCGATGTGATTCTGCAATCTGTATACGGGGTAATAATGAGAGTTCATAACCCACTTGAATAAAGTATGAAATATGAGATGTCAAGAGCTATGTAATGTTTTGAACAACCAATAAAAAAGTGTACTGTTCTTTTGATTTTGTCAGTACTATCCTCCTCAGCCACATTGATGAAACATGTGGATGCTCCAAGTAGATTTGTGTTTTGGTGCCTCTTCAATTTTACATATCTACAATATTTGTTCAACATTTATTTAGTGAGAGTGGGGAAAGACTGTGGTTCTATTAATAGAAATGTAGACCTTTTACTTTACATTCAAAATAGAGAATTCATACACTTATAATAATAGACAGCTACCCTCTATTGAGTTCTTGCCATGTGTTGGGAGCTGTGCTAATAACCACTTTTTTCATGCATTCTCTCATGTGTTCCTGAGAAGTTGACAGCATTATCATCATGGTTTCCATTTCATGTGTGAAGATCAAAAGGTTAAGTGACTCAACCAATATCATATAATTAGTGGCAGAACCAGTATTTAAGCTCAGGTAGGCTGACACCTGAGTCTATGGGCTTAAACCCTATGTTTGATTGCCTTCGATCACAAAAAAATCCTAAATTGGCATGTTAACTTACTGATTTCTTATTTTTATTTGTTTTGTTTTGTCACTCAAAACTAAATATGATGGTGGTAACTTAGAGGAATATAATTATAAAATCAGTTAAGTTTTAAGGATAGTTTGTAAATCCACATTTAAAATATTTTAGAATTCTCATCCTTTTTTTTTGGTTATATTTTCTTGACAAAAACAAAACAAAACTATTTTCCACTTTTCTCTAGTCATTGTTCTATCTTCAGTTTGTTTTTGCAATTTTCCAAACCAGGTGACTTGTAGGGAGGTATATCAAAAAATTTAAAATTTAGATTAGAAACCCCTTGTTCCTGATAAACAGCACTGTGGCACACAATATTTTATTTCCTAATCTTAGCTGATTGTAGAGAGTTGTTTACTTTAAGCCACTCCTCAGCTTGCTAATCTCACCATTCTTGGCACACCCTCTGACTTGCATATGTTCATCACAAAAATGTTGTGGATGGCATCAGTGAGAGCTGCCTTGTATTTGCTTTTAATTTTTTACTCAAGGGCCCTAGCTTCTTTAGTGAGAAAGAAGGCCAATTTCCACCTCACCAATTACTTTAGTAAGGAATGACAGAAACCCAAATTAGTTAGAACCATATTTATGAATTATCCCAGAGATTTTTAAACACCCATTTTAAATTGACACCCCCAGACAATTCCCTTGCTGGCCCATTGTTTAATCCTCTTCTTTGTCTCAGAAAGGCTGTGGAGGAGTGGATGGGTCTAATGGCTTTCACAATTGTATGCAGAACACATGAATTGATAAAGCATTGAGAGTATACACTGGATAATAATATTAAAAGACAATTTTCTATGCATTCTGGCTGACCCTAGTGGGCATATAGATTCCAGGACAAAACCTATTGGGTGAATTTACCCATGCTGCCATTTATAAACTGTTGAAACCCAATTATAATGAATGTCAGAGGGCAGCTGTAGCCTGCAGGTTGAATACTGATGTTGTTGATAATGTAATTACAATGCAACTTTAATACAGAACATTTTATACATATATTGATAATGAGGTTTGGATAATTCAGAAAAAGGATTGTGAACAATGTCAGACCAACTACAATGTGAGCTTCACCTTTGTGTTAATTAAAGAAAACCTTTCAACTAAACTGGAAATTAAAGTTTACACCCAGTGAAAGGATTCCCACATCCTGGCTTCTAGTCTATCCCTGCATATGTACTTCTTTGGAAAACTCAAAATTTTACTAAGTATTTCCTGGATCAACATCACCCCTCTTCTTCTCTTCATTCTTTTTTTAAATATTCATATTTTTAGTTGTAGATGGACACAATACCTTTATTTTATTTATTTTTTTAATGTGGTGCTGAGGATTGAACCCAGGACCTCACACGTACTAGGTGAGCACTCTACCGCTGAGCACTCTACCGCTGAGCCACATCCTCAGCCCTCTTCATTCTTAATACATACAAATCTTCCTTAGGTCTTTTTTCCCCTCAAAATATTCTAATATGTTAAAATATGCACAAGTAAAATTTACCATCTTAACAAATTTTAAGAGTACAGTTCAGTGATAAATAAATTGATACTGTTGTACAATTATCATGCCATTCATCTGTAGAACTCTTTCACCTTGTAAAATTAAAACTGTGTTACCCATTCAACAGTAACTGCCATTCCTCACTCTGTCCTCTTCCAAAGCCCCTAGCAACCACCATTCTACTCTCTGTCTTTATGAATTTGACTGCTCTAAGTACCTCATATAAGTGGAATCAAACAATAGTTGCCTTTTGGGGACTGGCCTATTTCACTTAACATAATGTCCTCAGGGTTCATCCGTGTTGTAGCATATTGCAAGATTTTTTCTTTTTAAAGTTTGAATAATATGTCACATTTTCTTTATCTGTCCATAAAAACTTGGGTGGCTTCTACATTTTAGCTATTGTGAGTAATGCAGCAATGAATATGGAAGTAGAGATTATTAATTAAAGATCCTGATTTCAATTCTTTTGGATATATACCCAGAAGTAGAACTGCTGGGATTACATGTGTAATTCTATTTTTAAAATTTTAAGGAATCACCATACTGTTTTTTTTTTTTTAAATGGATCCAAAGATCTTTAATTCATGTGATTTAAATGGTTCAATTTATTTATTTATTTATTTATTTTTAAGAGAGAGTGAGAGAGGGGAGAGAGGGAGAGAGAGAGAATTTTTTAATATTTATTTTTTAGTTCTCGGCGGACACAACATCTTTGTTGGTATGTGGTGCTGAGGATCGAACCCGGGCCGCACGCGTGCCAGGCGAGCGCTCTACCGCTTGAGCCACATCCCCAGCCCACCATACTGTTTTTTAAAAGTATTTTTTAGTTGTCAATGGACCTTTATTTTATTTATTTTTATGTGGTGCTTAAAATCAAACCCAGCACCTCACATGTGAAGTCAGTGCTCTACCACTGAGCTACAGCCCCAGCCCACCATATTATTTTCCACAACAGCTGAACCATTTCATATTCCCACTGCCAGAGTACAAGTGTTCCAAATTCTCTATATCTTTAACAACACTTGTTATTTTCTATTTATTGATATAGCCATCCTCTGCTTTGGGTCTTAATAAAATGTCTCTGACTAGGATTGAGGTTTTCAAACCATGTTTAGGGAGTTAAAGCAGTTTTATGTCTTGACACTTGAAAAAACAAAGTCTCCTTCAAGTACTGAAGAGAAATGCACAGTGATCACATTTTGGAATTTCAAATGAGAACAAATAGTCTGGAAATGGCACAGAATATTTCAAATCAGGACTGCCCCAGAAAACTTGGATAATTATAGCCATAATGTATTTTGAGTACTATGTGACAGGCATTGGGAAAGATACTTTCCATGTATACTATCTCATTTAATTCTTTCAAGGATCCTAAGAAGTTCTAGAAACCCTATCCCTGAAGGTGAGAAAACTAAAGTGAAGCAAGGTTGAGATTACTTTCCCAAGATCACATAACAATTACATGGCAGAGCTGGGATTCAAATCCAGGTCTGACTAACTTTGAGGGCCTTTCTCTAAATCACTAAAGGGTTGTGATATTCCTTTAGATGTTTATAGACTCAAAATAATTTCTTTGCAGAAGGGATTCAAAGGCAGGAGTCAAATCAATATTTCCATTTGTGTACAAACTCACAAATGTTGCCATATCCAAATACAGTGTGGGGGTATGTTGTCTCTCATTCCATAGAACTGGAGATGGCAGCCTTCCCACTTTGGGAACCTATGAATCTAACAAGTATCCATTCTTAGTAAAGTTGGTCTCTGGAAAGTGAACTCCAATGGCCCTACTCTAACCTCATTTCAAGCAATAATAATAATGAAATCATGGGTTTGATATTAGATGTACTTTTAAATACATATCAAAATAAATATTGTACATCTGTGAGCACCTACAAAGTCATCTCATGCACCATGAGGAGTACATATACCGTCTATAGGAAAGCACTGATATGGATGATCTCTAAGTGAATTTCTAACCTTGACATTCAATGAAATGACTTCTAAAAATAATTCAGAAAGTTGGAGACTGGTTTGGGCAGGATGGTAATTTGCCAACCCTTGCTAATTTTTCCCTCCTGCAGTCTCCAGTCTCTGCTTTCACTGTTCTCCATTTTATGGGAGATTCTTCACAGTTTTTCAGAAGAAACTGGGTACTTGCAAGACAGCAAGCTATTTCTATTTCCACAATTACTGGTCTTCAAACTCTGGCTCAGGTGTCATATCCTTAGGGAAGCTTTTTCTGACCACTCAATCTAAAGTGACCCCCCATAATGTTATCCTGTTTTATTTTTCTCACAGCACTCACTTATCACTATTTGAAACTGTCATGTCTGTTGACTTGTACACTGCCTGACTCCCCCACTGAATAATAAGCTCCAGGAGGTTTCTGGGAGCTAGCATAGCATAATGCCTAAAATGTAGTAAATTATCAAAGAGTCAAGTGAATGCACAGCATGAACTAGGGATTCTAAAGTTGGGGTAGGGACATAGAATAAAACAGGCAACACAAAGAAATCTGAACTAAGGTAAACCAACTAAGGTAAAATGGGTACTGGAAGGTATAAAACTATCTGATGTATTTGCACCATTCATTTAGCATTTACTGTGTTTGGGACATTGTGTTTAGTTGTGCATTTGTGGACTGGCTGCTATTGAGTTCTGTAGCCTATGCCATTGATAATCTCCAGTTTGTTTTATTTAACATATGTTTACTGATTGCTACTATATGTCAAGCACTGTTCTACACTGAAATAAAGCAATAATCAGGACAAAGTTTTTGCCCTCTAATGAGGATCAAATCAAGACCAGGCACGTAATTTTACATCCTTTTTTTTTTTTTCCACACTGGCAAATTCTAATGATCCTTTGACTTTCTGACAAAATCAGATCTTTGCTCTGAACATGGTCTTGGAATTACCCCCCCACACACACATTCTTATATTGATGATAGCTACCATTTTTGAATATGCATTATGTCAGCCACTGTGATGAGGCTTCACATGCATTATATAATGAATCTTCCCATTAACTCCACAAAGAAGATATTATTATTACACCCATTTTTCTAAGTGATCAAAGCCCACTTAGATCAAATTATTTGCCTAATATCATGTAATTGTCATGGTAGCATGGATTTGTGTAATGGAATCACTATCCAGGGTCATTGTCCTTAACCATGACTATGCAATGGCACCTCTTATATATTACATATATTGTCCCTCCTCTGAGGAAATGTAACTTTGCAGACACTCTCAGGTTGTAGCATTTGCCAGAGAATGGCAGTGAGGTAGGCAGAAGTTTCCAAAACCTTTGTGGTCTAGAACAGGAGATACCAGCAGATACAAGTTATGGAGCAGTTGGTATAGTCCATTAAACCCTAGAAATAACACTGTCCTCAGTAAAATTCTAATTACAGTAGTTCCTTTTATCTGTAAAGGATACTCTTAGTGCATGCCTGAAACTGTAGATAGTACCAAACTCTATGTTTTTTTCCTATATATACATACCTGATAAAGTTTAATTTATAAATTAAACACTGTAAGAAATTGACAACAATTATTATTAATAAAATAGAACAAGTACCATATTGAGTAAAATAAGGGTTATGTGAACACAAGCACTGTGATATTTTGACCATCATTCTGATATCCAAATAGCTATTAAATGACTAATGGATGGGTAGTGTACACAGCATGGATACACTGGAAAAAGGGATGATTCATGTTCTAGTTAGGGTAGCATGAGATTTAATCATGCTACTTATTACAGTAAGCAATTTAACATTTAAGAGTTTTTTATCTTTAGGGTTTTTCATTTAATATTTTCAGACTTTAATTGACCTCAAGAAACTGAAATCATGGAAAGAGAAAACTTGGTTAAAAGGAACAACTATAGTCAAGATGCAGTTTAAGAGGAAACAGTATATATTTGTACTTCTTTCATTTGACAATGATTAAACACAAAGCAATTAAAGAAAAGCTGAGGAAAACAACTACTGCATTTGTAGAGAAATATCAAAAACATATCTCAATATAGGAAACTCAGATTAAGATAATAAATATATATTTTGCTACCAGTTTTATCATAACATATCCTTTAGGTTCAATATAGAACTCAAAATTATAAAATATGTGTTGTTCTTATACTGGTTCTGCATTTTACTGAATGTATTTATTTGTTAGTGCCATTTCAAAGCAATTTTTCTTACCTTATTTCATTTTTGTTTCATAAAAATCTTGTAAGGTAGAGGAGGGAAGGTATTATCTTTGTTTTACAAAAGTATAAATTTAAGGTACAAAGTGAGCAAGTAAGTTGCCAAGAACACCAAATTAGAACTGTAGCAGTGAAACTTGCCCATACCACCAGGGTGCAAAAATGTCATTTTTCTTTATATCCTTACAACAAATTCAATCTGCTCTGTGTCTTTCACCTTCCCAGCTGAATAAAAATTCAATCTCACTCACAGTTATTAGAAGCCCTCCCTCTGCCAAGATTATGTGAAGGCCCTAGGAAAACCATACCAGGACCGGAAATTTCTGGGTAGGCTTTCTGCCCTTTTGTCTATACACGTCATTGCTGATCTGTTTGTCATGCAAATTCCCTTGAAGGTAGATGAATCAGCTGCTTTTGTCCATGCTTGCAAATTGGTAGTCATTGTGGAGATTTTTTTTTTTTTCTGAGGTTAGCAGACTCATGGCCTAGTATCTAGCCTCCTTTACATGTGCCATGGTTCCATTCTCCTTTGAGAACTTGTCTCTTTGGGCATTAAAAAGGAACAAGGGTAGTCCTTGATGTTCATGGAATCTTCCATTACTCCCATTTCCTCTGTGGCTCTGGAGAAGCTAAACTTCTATGACAGGCACCCTCTGCCACTTCTACTCAAAAGTACTCACCTATTAATTCTCTGGGACAAATCAGTATAATTTCCCTCAATAAATCTAGGATTTTGAAACCAAAAACTCTGGGTTCAGGTGATTTTCTAGGTGCTTGACAACTTTTGCTTCTGCATTGTAAAACAAAGGCTCTCAAGAAAATGAGACAGAAACATATGGCTATATTTTGATTTGATAGAGGGAAAAAACTACAATGGGAACAAATTATTAAAATTAATATTGCAATATATAATCCTGCCACAAATCTTGTTACAATTTTTGCTGCATTTTTAAATTTTCAGAATGTTACTCATAAGTCTGCAGTAACTATGGATCTATATTTTCATAGTTGATTTCAATTCTGCATGTATTAATAAATATACACAATGCTCCTACTACTGTATAATGTATTGTATGGTACATGTAAGAAGACAAGGTTGTGATTTTTGTGTATGAGATGTAAAGAATGATCCCTACAGTGTTCTTTGACAATCTGTTGGTGCTAAATTTCATATACTTCTACCTAGGATTTTCTTTCTTTCTTTTTTAAGTATTAAAGAAATGAATACTTTTTTTGGTACCAGAGATTGAACCAGGGGTGTTTAACCACTGAGCCACACCCCCAGCCCGTTTTGTATTTTATTTAGAGACACGGTATCACTAAGTTGGTTAGGACCTCATTAAGTTGCTGAGTATGACTTTGACCTCATGATCCTCCTGCCTCAGCCTCCTGAGCCACTGGGATTATTGGTGTACACCACCACACCTGGATAGAATTGTTTTTCTTTAGAGCATGCCTTTTATGGAGGATATCTTTCTTTTTTCTTTTCTCCTTCTTTTATTCACTCAATAAACATATGCTGGTCATGGGGCCAAGAATATAAAGATGTATAACACTGGTCTTGCTTCAAGAAATGGAAAGTAGGGTTGGGGATGTAGTTCAGTTGGCAGAGTGCCAGAAAAAGAAAGAAGAAAGAAAGAAAGAAAGAAAGAAAGAAAGAAAGAAAGAAAGAAAGAAAGAAAGAAAGAAAGAAAGAAAGGAGGGAGGGAGGGAGGAAGGGAGGAAGGGAGGAAGAAAGAAAGAAAGAAAGAAAGAAAGAAAGAAAGAAAGAAAGAAAGAAAGAAAGAAAGAAAGAAAGAAAAGATAAGAGAAATAGAAACTAGGCGGAGGAAGCAACAGATGTATAACATTATAGGGATCTGGTAAAGGAGTTAAGGTTTAACTTAGGACTTAAAGGATGGTTTGTAGTTTACTAAAAAAGAAGTGGGGAGGAACATTCCAGAAAGAGGAAACAGCATGGCCAAGGAAGGGAATCAAATAAATCACTAAAATCAAAGTAGAGAAGTAAATGCACATAGCTGCTCATGAAACTGTCAAAAATCTGCTGGAGTACAAGGTAAGTGTGGGGACAATGGTGAGAGCCAAGGCTAGATATTTTAGTCTGGGATGTGTTTATAAATGTTCCTATATGAAATGCTATAGCATTTGGGATTCCTATAGGCAATGGAAGAATCACCAAAGGTTTTTAAAGCAGAAAAATGACAATTTCTGAATAGTATTTTTTGAGTGTTTCTTTTGATAGAAGTGCCAATGATGGACTAGAGGAAAGTGAGACAGCATACAGAGAAAGTAAGACATGTGGCTCTTGGTGGGAGTTGATGAAATAAAGCCAAGGAAATGTAATGCATTTGAGGTAATATTGGTAAGAGTAAGTACAAGAAGTGACAGACAAGAGTTAAAAATGATTCCCAGTCCTGTAAAATATAATAGACTTTAGCTAAAATAGAGAATACCCAAAGAGAGCCAGGGTTGTGTAATACAGGTTTGTGTTTCAGTTATGTTGAATTTCAGGTGTCTTGGAGATATCCTTGAGAAACTATCTAAAAAGCTATCTGAAAAATCAGCCTGCAGCTTAGCTATAGAAGTCAGGTTAGAGTTAAGGTATTTGGGAGTCATCATACAGGTATTAAGTAATCTGATGATGATATATGTAGATCAAAAAGAAAAGGTTGAGGATAGAGCCCTGAAGGACAGGTAATTGGAATAAGAAAATAAGATAGGGAAGAAACCATCAGATGAGGGTTAGAAGAGAAACACAGGAAAAGTGATATCCTGGAAATTTTATCTGAAAAACAAATTCAGAGTGGATGTCAGATAGAATAAGGACTGGAAGGGTCACTGTGAATTAAGAAATTTGGATTTCATTTATGACTTTTGTTGGAGCAGCAGTAGGGCATAAGGCAGATTGCTGTGGTTTCAGGTCTAAAGAGGAGATGATAAAGGGAAAACAAATATGTGAGGATCATTCTTTCAAAAAAGCTGGCAGTAAACAGAAAGTAAGATATAAGATGTCAGCATGGCCAAGGCCGGTGGTGCATACCTGTAATTCCAGCAACTTGGGAGACTGAAGTAGGAGGATTGCAAGTTTGAGGCCAACCTCAGCAACTTAGTAAGACTCTGTCTCAAAATTAAAAATAAAAATGGCTGAGGGTGTAGCTCAGTTGTTAAGTGCCCTTGGATTCAGTTCCACCTCAACACACACAAGATGGCAGCACAAAAGGCGGAGTTAAAAGAAAGATTGCTTAATATGGGTGAATGCCTATACAGAGTGAGAGGAGAGGTGAATAAGTATGTCGAGTCTAGTCTCAGATAAGTTAGCAAAGGATGGGTTTTAGTCCACTACTTCTCAAATTATCTGTAGTGAAGAATCAACTTTCTAAATTTCTAATCTGTCACAGACTGGTGCTTCTGTAAAATATAATAGAAATTAATTGCTAGAAAAAAATGCTGTGCAAAAACAAAGACATTCAAAATATAAGCCCCAATTTTTCATTATAAAATCCAGTGAACATAAAATTACTTTATTGAGTTGCTATAGAAGATTCTAAATTCTTACTCTCAATTTCAGTGCTTATATTGTTGTAGAACAGTATCAAACAGTTTGATGTTTGGAAAGGATCCAAGACCATACTTTGAATAGCACTGTTTAAGTCCACAGGTAGAAGGCCCTGGAAAGAAGGAAAGAAAGAACGTTCCTACTTCCAAGAAAAGGGGAAAGTAGGGAAGGTTTGGAGAATAGAGAAAAACACTTGGAGTGGATGAAGGGCTGTTGTGGGGATTCCCACCTGAATGTAATTTTTGATAGTGAAATAGGAAGCTTGATTTTTCTGAAATGAGTAAGGACGAAGGGGTTGGGATGAGAGGCTTGGAGGAGTGTAGTAAAACGTTGAAACAGCTGCTGTGGGAAATGAGAAATGGAACTAAATAAAGAGGAATAAAAGAGTTGTAAAACAATATAGAAGGCTCAGCTGAGGCTGGAAAGCATAAACTTGTTATGGAGCCAATCAGTTCAATTTTGTGATTTTCCCTAGCAGTTTTGCAGCCTCAGAGCAGGGGGTGGAGAAAACAGATGGTGGGGTTCTAGTAAAGTAGTGGGCTAGGTATGCAAACTTACTCTCCCACGGAAAACAACTAAAAATGTTGGATAAAGTGCAACAAGCATCTTCTTAAAGGTATCTAAGGGCTGGAAATACAGTAAGAAATCATAATCCCAGATCTAAATGAAGGCAGAGATATGAAGTTACTTCTCTGAGAACATTCACAGAACCTATTTTAAGCTTCAGGGAACAAACCATAAGGGACACATAGCCAAGTGTCTATCCAAGGTGGGAAGTCTAATAAGATTCCTCCCCAAATAAAACTAGAGTGACTAAGAGCTAAACCATCAACACACTGATGAATCAGATATAACCCCCTACACACTCATATATACACGGGGTCCTTGAGGAAAGTAGCGTTGGTTCTAAATGAGTGGGAGGAGGTAGCTACCCTGAGAATTTGCAAACACAGTTTCATCTAATAAAGATTTGCAGCCTAAATTTTTATTACCTATGTGCTCCCAAGTACCTCAAGCTCTGAATGTAGTTTAAAGTAGACTCAGATTGGCAGTGTTACTAGGCACCTGGAAGAATGTAAATCCTCACTGCTGGTACTTATCCTCACGAGAGAATTGAAATAAGTTTCCAAAGAAATAAGGAGATCTAATTAAAAATTCACTAAGGATGCAATGAAACAAGGCACCATATATAAGACAAATATAAATTACAACATAAAATAAATTAAAATCCAAATATATAAGCAATTATATATAAATACAAATTCACTAAATGTTTGTGTTAAAAGATAAACTGTCATCTGCATGCTCATGTTTACTGCTGCACTATTCACAATGGCCAAGAGATAGAAACAACCTAAGTTGCAACTGATGAATGCATAAAGAAAATGTGATATATGTATTATATATATATACACATATATGTGTATATGTATGTATATGTGTGTATATATGTGTATATATATATATATATATATATATATATATATATATATATATATATTCCAATACATACATACTGGAATACTATTCAGCCTTTAAAAAGAATAAGATCCTGGGGCTGGGATTGTGTCTCAGTGGCAGAGCACTTGCCTAGCATGTGTGAGGGACTGGGTTTGAGCCTCAGCACCACATAAAAATAAATAAATAAAGGCATTGTGTCCATCTACAATTAAAAAAATTTTTTAAAGAATGAATCCTATCATTTGCAACAACATGGATGGAACTGGAGGTCATTATGTTAAGTGAAATAAGGAAGATGCCAAAAGACAAGTGGCGCATAATTTCACTTAATGTGGAATCTCAAAAAATGTTTATCAAAGAAGTTGTAAGTGGAATGGTGATTACCAGAGGCTGAGGAGAGTGGGGGAGGATGAGGAAAAGGTTGATCAATGAGCACTTACAGTTAGGAGAAAAATGTTCGAGTATGCAATTGTACAGTGAGGTGATTACAGATACAGTTTGTGTACTATATATTTCAAAAACCTAGAAAAAGGGTTTTTAAATGTTTTGCCATAAAAAATTTGATAAATGTTTTCAGAGATAATGTTTAACCTGATTACATGATGGACACATGATTGAAACATCACATGGTACCCCATTAATATGTACAATTTTTGTGTTTCCATGTAGTAGTTAAAACTAAATTAATTCATTTGGGCACAGTGGCTTGTAATCCCAGAGGCTCTTGGAACTGAGGCAAGAGGATCACAAGTTCAAAGCCAGCCTCAGCAACTTAGCAAGACCCTGTGTCACTTAGCAAGACCCTAAGCCATTTAGCAAGACCCTACCTTGCTAAATGGGGGGAGGCTGGGATGTGGTTCAGAGGGTAAGCACTCCTGTATTCAGTCCCTGGTACCTAAAAGAATATTCTAAAAACATAAGTCAGACTAAATTTTAAAAATCCTACCACGTACACCAGGGCACGGTGGTGCATGCCTGTAAACCCAGTGACTTGGGAGGCAGAGGCAGGAGGATCATGAGTTCAAACCCAGCCTCAACAACTTAGTAAGACCCTAAGCAACTCATCAAGACCCTGTCTCAAAAAAAAAAAAAACAAAAACAAAAAACCAGGCTGTGGATGTGGCTCAGTGGTTAAGTGGCCCTGGGTTCAATCCCTGATGCAAAAAAAAATTTCCAATCATATACTCTTTATAATACTTACATTTGAAACATAAAAATATAGAGTAAAACAATGAAAATAGACATCACATGAATACTAACCAGGAGAAAGCTGGTTATGTTACTGCTATGTTAATTCAGACAGAATAGCTTTCGAGGCAAAAAAAAGTACCACTAAAGATACAAAAATATTAAATTGAATGAACCTAATAATAACCTCAGAATAAAGTGAAAATCAACAAATCTTACAAGGAGAAATGGACAAGTTCATAATCATGAGAGATTTTAATACATCTCTCTCAGATAAGATAAAACAGTAGACCCCCCAGAATAAATAATTATATAAAAGATTTGAATAACACAATTTGCAAAATCGATCATAGGGTATAGAACATGGAACCAAACAATTACAGGATACATATTCTTTTCAAGCCCACAGAGAACAGTCACCAAAACTGACTATAGATGGGGTCATAAAGCAAAACACTGAAATAGTACAAATGACATCCTATGATCACAATGCAATAAAGCCAGATGACAGCAAAATAATAACTTGATAAACCACATATCCTTGAACATTTAAAATACATATTTCTAAGTAAACCCTGGGTCAAAGAAGAAATCATATTGGAAATATAAAATACTATGAATTGAATATGAAAACACCACCTATCAAAACATGTGTGATATAATTAAACAGATACTTAGGGTAAAACTATATCAGAAAATGTTTCTATTTTATAATAATTTAAGGATGTAAATAAAAGAGCTAGGCATCCATACTAAGGGACTACCAAAAAACAATAAAATAAATCAAAAGAAAATATATGGCAAAGTTGATCCAACATTAGGGTTTATTTGGGTAGATGTGGTCAAAACTAATGACTATAAGGAATTGAGGAATCTAGTGAAAATGTGTTCAAAAGGATTGGTAATGGGGATCAAGCTGAGCAGAAAAGGGGAGTGAAGTGGAGGTGGGGCAAGGAAGGAATATCAAGAAGATTGGAGACAGCAATGTGTCTAGGGACTTGAGGTCAAAAATCAGTTTAAGGGTAATGAGGGAATCAGGGTAAATAGAAGTCTTTGATCAACATGGAATTTTTCAGCTGAAGAGTTCTAAACAAACACATTTGGGGTGTGACCATGTGTGTTGCTGAAATGTGTGGAGTCCTCTTAATTATCTGTTTGTAAGTCATTTTACTGTATACTAGCGTGTAAGATCTTACAGGACAGGGAACCACCTTACTTATCTCTACATCCCTATTATGGGGTCTGGTACACAAGTGGATGGTAAGCAAATGCTTGTTGAATTGTATGAACTAAAGATGTTACAATAGGTCAAGGAACTTGTGTCAAGATGCAGAAGAGTCATCCACAAGAATGTTCAAAATTTTCAGGGTTATAAGAGTCATTGCAGACACTAAGCTAGGTGCAAGATTCCCTCATAAATGGGGAAGACTAGTCTAGAGGTCAGGAGAAAACAGTAAGAAATCAGAAAAAGGTAGCATAACCCTATGGTGTGCCCTCCAAAGCAAGAGGGATTTCCAAAAAAGGTACAGTAGAATGAAATTGACCAAACTATCCTGTGTATGTATATGAATATACCACAGTGAATTTCACAATTATGTGTATATATGTATGCATATATGTGTGTGTGTGTGTGTGTGTGTATATATATATATATATATATAAATGAAGCATGAGTTTTAAAAACTATAGATGAACAGAAGAAATATCAGTAGAGTAGAGGAAAGGGGTCAGGGAGGGGAAAGAAGGTGAGAAAGAGGAAGTACTGGGGATTCAATCGGAGAAAATTATATTCCATGCTGATACAATTATGTCAAAATGAACCCCAATATTTTGTATAACTATAACGCTCTAATAAAATTTTTTTAAAAAATGAAAGGAAGCTTCAGGACACTGTTGAGGATGACATGATAATGTGGATCCTACCTCCTCACTGTAAGATGTTGGGATAATGTGTTTATAAGAAGCCTCTACTTAGAAAAGCTTGAAAGAAATAGACTTGTCAAGGTAAAATGAGATTTTATCAAGACAGTATTGAATGCAGCTAAAAACAAACAGCTTTGACAGAACAGGCATAACCAGCTCTATACTCACTATCTGTATGATCTTGGACAACTATTTAGACTATCTGAACCTTGGTTTTTTTTTTTGTAAAACTGCAATGATGATAATTATAGCAATCTCAGAGAGCTATAATGAGAATAAAATAATATACTACACTAAAATCCTTAGCACATTGCCTTCCTGTTGAATATTAAGCACTCAATAAAGGTTAGTAAGAAAGGTTCCTTTGATTGGAACTTTGTCCAGACTTAAAGGTTCCAATAATAATAATAATAATAATGGCTAACATTTATTGAATGCCTACTCTGCGTCAGACACTATGATAAAGATTCTATACATATGACCTTGTTCAATCCTTAAGATAGGGTTCTATGGGGAAAATATCATTATTTCCATTTAGTATGTCAGGAAACTAAGATACATAACACAGATTGCTTCATGACCTCCCTTCACCACCCCCATAATTTTCTCCCTTTCTTTGACTAGACAAACTGTAGATTGCATTTCCTACCCTTCTCTACAGTTAACATGTAGCCATAGGACTAATTTTCAGGCAATGTAAGTAAACACAAATAATTTGTACCACTTGAACTAGGGCTTTTAAAAAGAGTACATCTCCACATTCTGAATTTTCTTCTGCCAGCTGGATGGCAATGGGGCTAACAGGGTGACAAAGCCACAAACTGGATCTAGTCTGAGTCTTTGAATTACCCCATTGAGAGAGCCACCTGGCTGAGAAGAATACCCATTTAGGTTTGTTAGGTGAGTAAGAAATAGACTTTCCCTTAATTGAGGCATTATATCTTTGGGTCTACTTGTTTGAGCATTTAGTCTACCTAACTAATACAAACACCATGCTAAGCACTCTAAAACCATTCTTTAATTTTTTACAACAATTTTATGAGGCACAGACTGATATGCAGTTTAACAGACAAGAAAAGTGAGGCTAGGTAACTTGCTTGAAGTTGAGCAATGGATGATTGGGTGGTATGATCAAGCTGAAGAATAGATGTTTGCTAAAACTCCAGCCAAGCTATGCCCAAAGCAGTCACTAGATCCTGTTGTGATTCTGGGGAGCAAAAGTTAGAAAAAAAGAAGTAAAAACATCATGACATCAAAATTTTCACTGGAACCTCAAAGCCACTTGATAAAATTCATATACACATTCTTTGCTTTTCAGTTGTCTACTTCTCTGAGCCAAACACTGTAGAAACAGCACCAGACCAAAGCATCTTATTATCTATCTTCTCCCTGTGCTCATTATTTCCATCTAGGTCAGGTCTCCTTTCCTAACTGGACCTATATTATTTATCTTCCCATTTATGAGATTAGAAAAGATAGATGTTTTGAGATCTCAGTATTCATGCTTTTCAAGATAGAAGCGTTTCTGACCAATAACTGCTTGTAAATATACTTCACTGAAGAATTTAATGATGACCATGAAAGAAATAGTACTAATAATGATAATAACAACTAGGTAAAATAGCTCTAGAGATTATCACTAATTCAATAACAGCCCTTCTTTGATCCAGTGTTCCTCTTCAACCACAATCGTTTTTCCTGTTCCTCTTTGGAGACAAATGTTTCAACAGAATTGTCTGTACACACTATCTGCACTTCTTCAACTCCCCATTCACTTTTATTTTTTTAATATTTATTTTTTAGTTGTAGTTGGATACAATGCCTTTATTTTACTTATTTTTATGTGGTGCTGGGGATTGAACCCAGGGCCTTGCACATGCTAGGCAAGCGCAGTACCGCTGAGCCACATACTCCAGCCCCCCATTCACTTTTCAATCCACTCCAGGCTGGTTTTTGACCTCTAATGAAACTCCTTATATTGGGCTGGTTTTTGGCCTCCAATGAAACTACTCATATCTAGCACATGTGAGGCCCTGGTTCAATCCTCAGCACCACATAAAAATGAAATGGAGATATTATGTCCACCTACAATGAAAAAATAAATATTAAAAAACTACTCATATTATTGTAACCAGCAACCTCCATGTTGTCAAATCTAATAGATACTTTTCTATCTTCATTTTATTTAACACCATGCAGCATTTTTCATTATTAACCATTCATTCCTTTAAAACATTTTCTCTTTTGTATTTTGTGACACAATGCTCTACTGGCTTTCCTCTTAACTGACTGCCTACTCTTGTTCAGTCTTCTTGGGAAATTTGTCTTAATATTATTATGGTATCTTGGGGATCAATCCTGGTCTGTTCTTTTTTCTTTTTATTCCCTCTCTATGTCATCTCATTTAGACCAGGCCTTCTAAAACTATCTATATTATGATAACTCTCAAATTTATTTCTCTAGTCAAAGACTTGAATCTGAGCTCATGACATGCCTATTGTATATCTCCTTGATATCTCCAACTACTTATTCAGTAGACACCTTAAATGTATTATGTCAAATATTCTTAATATTCCCCCTAAATGCTCCTGTCCTTGTGTTTCTATCTTTATATGTCATTACTACTTACTCAATTACTTAAACTGGAAATGTACTCATGATTGTTAATTCTTCCCTTTTCCTCACCTCAACAACATATCTATCAGTAAGTCCTGCTGATTCTATCCAAAATTTACACAGAATCTCTCACTTCTTTTCATATTCACTGCTACCATCTAGACCCCAGGCTAATGGATTATGGAAGTTCCTGACTTGTCTCCTTACTTCTGTTATGTTCTCCATCATTACATTCTACACATAGTAGCAAAATTAATCTTAGAAATCCTCCAGTGTCTTCCCATTGCTCTTTGAATAAAGGCCAAATTTATTGTCATGGCTATGCCTGATACATTCTTGTTCCTCAATAAGAAAATGAAAGACTTGAAAAACACTATACACCAACTAGACCTAATATATACCTATGGAGCATTCTGCTCAATAAGAGCAGAAATAATTTTCTCAAGTATACATGAAACGTTCTCCAGGATAAGACTATATGTTAAGCCATAACATAAGCTTCCAAATATTTAAAAGCATTAAAGTCATATAATAGGAAAAAGTAACAAAACCAAAAGTTGGCTCTTTGAAAAGATTAGTAAAATTGGCAAGCCTTTAGTTAGACTGATTAAAAATAGAAAAAGAATGAAGAAAAAAATGACTAAAATCAGAAATGAATAAGGATATTACTAAAAACTTTTGAGGACATTACTATAAACTTTACAGAAATATAAAACATTAAAAATGAGTAACTCAGATGAAATGGACAAATTCCTAGAAGCACACAAACTACCAAAGCTGACTCCAGAAGAAAAAGAAATTTTCACAGACCAAACAGCAATAAAATTGAATCAATAATTTTCTAAAAACCTCCCAACAAATAAAAGCTCAGAACCAGATGGTTTGACAAGTGAAGTGTACTACCATTTAAGAAGAATTAACAACAAATCCTTCCCAAGCTCCAGAAAAGAAACAACTTCCCAACTAATTTATGAAACAAGAATTATCCTGATACTAAAACCAGACAAAAACCCATAAGAAAAGTCAGAGCATTAGCTCCTAGGAATATAGATATAAAAATCATCAAAAATTCTAGTAAATGGATTCAGCAACATGTAAGAAATGACTATACAACCATGACCAAGTAGGATTCATTCTCTGATTGGGAGGTTAGTTTACTATCCCAAAATTAATCAATACAATACACCATATTAACAATATAAAGGACAAAAGCCACATGATTCTCTCAATAGATACAGAAAAAGCATTTGCCAAAAAAAGGAAAAAACCTATCATGATTAATATTAAAAAACCACTCAATAAAAGAGGAATGCAAAGGATGCAAAGGAACCTCTTTAAACTAACAAAAGACATCTATGACAAACCAACAACTAGCATCATAGTTAATGGTGACTTTTTAAAAAAATTTAGTTAGTTGTAGTTGGATGCAATACTTTTATTTTTTATTTTTACGTGGTGCTGAGGATCAAACCCAAGGCCTCACACGTGCTAGGTGAGTGCTCTACTGCTGAGTCACAACCCCAGTCCTAATGGTGACTTTTTAACTTTAGCTTTCCTCTTTTAATATCAGGAGAGCTGGGTGTGGTGGAGCACACCTGCAATCCCAGTAGCTCAGGAGGTGGAGGAAAGAGAATTGCAAGTTTGAGGGGCAGTCTCAGCAATTTAGCAAGGCCCTAAGCAACTTGGTGAGAACCTGCCTTAAAATACAAAATAAAAAGGGTAGGGGCGTGGCTCAGTGGAAAAGCACCCCTGGGTTCAATCCCTAGTACTACCTCCATCCCACCCCCCTAAAAAAATGTAAAAAGATAGAGATTTCTGCTCTATCTCAATCTATTCAACATTTTATTGGAGATTTTAGTGAAAGCAGTTGCACAAGAAAAAGAAACAAAAGGTATCCAGACTGGAAAGAATGAAGTTCAACTATCTATTTTCAGATAACATGATTTTACATTCAGGAAATCCTAAAGAATCTTATTTTTTAAAATTTTAGCACTAATAAATGATGACTTCAGCTAGGTTGAAAGATATAAGATCAATGTAAAAAAAAACAGTTGTGTTTCTATACATCGAACCATCCCAAAGTGAAATTAATGAAACAATTCCACCTACAATAGCATAAAAAAACACTTAAGAACAAAGAACAAAAGAAGCTAGCACAGTTACACACACCTGTAATCCCAGCTACTTGAGAGGCTGAGGCAGTCTGGACAATTTAAGTGAGACCCTGTCCCAAGATAAAATTTTAAATGCTGGAGATATAGCTCAGTGGTAAAGCACTTGCCTAGCAGGTAGAAGGCCTTGGGCTCAATCACCACTACTGCAAAAAACCTGTGGGGAATTTTACTCTTATTCTAAAAACTGTAAAATATTGTTGAAAATTTTAAAGAAGACCTTTGTAAGTGGGTTAGAGTTGTAGTCCTCAAATTGATCTACATTTAGTACAACTTCTGTCAAAATCCCTGTTGGCTGTTTTGCAGACAGTGACAAGATGACCCTGAAATTCATGTGGAAATGCAAAGGTCCCAGAACAGCCAAAAACAATCTTGAAAGAGATGAACAAATTTGGAGATTTCCAACTTCCCAATTTTGAAACTTGCTGAAAAACTATAGTAATTAATAATATAGTATGGTTCTAGCAAGAGGATAGACGAATAGATCAATAGAGCAGAATGGAGAGTCCTTAACAAATGGTGCTGGGACAACTGGATATTTGCATGTCAAAAAAATAAGTTTAGATACCTTCTTCATGCTATGCAAAAATAACTCAAAATGGATCAATTATCCAAATGTAAGCACCAGGAAACAGAGGTATAAACCTTCATGACCTCGTATTTGAGTGTAGTTTCTTACATATAGTGGCAGAATTATACACAACAAAATAAAGCACTGGAAATTGGACTATGTAATAAATAAACACTTTCTTTGTTTCAAAGAACACTGTTATAAAAGTGAAAAGACAACCCACAGAATGGAAGAAAATATTTGAAACTGATTTGCCTGATTTAGGACTGCTATCCAAAATATATAAAGAACACTTACATTTAATAAGAAGACAACTCAATATAAAAATGGAGAAAGGATTTAAAGAGAAATTTCTCCAGAAAAGAGATACAAATAACCATAAGCACATGAAAATATGTTCAACATTATTAGTCACCAAGAAAATTCAAATAAAACCAGAATAAGACACTACTTTGTATCCACTAGGATGGCTGCAATGATAATATCAATATTTATAAAAGGTAAAAAAAAAAGTGTCAACCAGTTTAGAAAACAGTTTGGCAGTTCCTAAAAAGTCAAACATGGAGATACCATATAACCCAGCCATTTTACAAGGTATATAACCAAGAGAAATGAAAGTATGCATCTATACAAAAACTGGTTCACAGATATTCAATGCAGCATTATTCACGATAACTAAAAAGTGTGAACACCTAAGTATTAATCAATTGATGAGTGAATAAACAAATGGGGCATATTCATAGAATGGAACACAAATTATCCACAAAAAGGAAGTAAGTACTGGTAGACAGATGCTATAGTGAACTTGAAAACACTCACTAAGTGAAGTAATACCTAAAAGAGAAAATATTTTATGGTTCCACTTATATGAAATGTTCAAAATAGGTAAATCTATACAGATAATAGACTAGTGGTTGCCTGGGTTTGAGGAGAATGGGAAGGAATAGACAGTAACTTGTAATAAGTATAGAGTTTCATTTTGGGGTGATGAAAGTGTTCCAAAATTGATTATATTGATGGTTGCACAACTGAGTGAATATTCTAAAAAACTGCTGAGGGCTATTGCCAAGTAGGAATGATGCATCGAAATTTCCTTGCCAGCGTACCCCATGTTAAATGGACTTGCCTTAGACATTCGCTGTGACATTGCATGTGTGTTTGAGAAAGGTGACCCTGCTCAAGGACGAGGGTGGATCCAGGTTTAGGGTGTATCTTGCAGGTTTTAGGAAGTATCCCGCTCCTTGGGTTTAGGGCGTTCCCGGTTTAAGACAATTTGGGTTTAGGGCGTTCCCGGTTTAAGACAATCTGGGTTTAGGGCGGTTCCAGGTTTAAGGTTATTGCTGCTGGGGATAGGGCGTATCCTGCTGCCTGAGTTCCCCTTGAGTTCTCGTGGAATTGAGAAAGTATTTGGGACGTGAATTGAGCGGGCAGAACTTGGATTTCCCCAGAACGTGTTTGTAGAGGGCCGGTGTGAGTCCGGGAATAAAGAATTGCTGTTTGAATCTACAAGGTGTGTGGTGGCTCGTGATCTTGTGCCCAGCCAGACTGCGGCAAAAAGCAATGAATTGTAAAATATAAATGGGTGAATTATATGCGTTATGAGTTACATCTCAATAAGAAATAATGAGAAAACTTTGGGGATCCACAGGGCAGATATAGCAGGGGAAATTTTAAGCCCTTTAAAAAAGCCATATATTACTATGAAACATTTGAAGTAGAAATGGCAGCTTGGGGGTTTTAGTTAGAAAGATTCATGAAAGAAATCTAAAATCCCTTGTGGAATTCTGTGGAGGATGCAGAAGGCAGCTGAGGATTAAGTGGCAACCTACCCACCAGGCAGTTGCTGTGGTATAAGGAAACAGCCCCAAAGAAGAGTCTGTGGGGTGGATAGCCAAAGTAAGGGCCTGGATGGAGGATATGACTAAAGTTTAGAGGGTTAGCAGCAGCACTAGGAGTTGAGATAGGAATACTAGACAGTAAATGTGAAGAGATAGCAAAACTTCCTGACATGACCATTGTGCATTAAATATGCTGAGAGAATGAGCCATAAATGATGGATATTTAAGTAGTGGAGAGTGTGAGACAAAATGAGCTACATTTCAGCTAATATCCAACAGAGGTTATGGGGCTCCTCAGATTTTGCTCCTCAGCACCATGAGTGAGTTGGAAATTTAAATTGAATGTTTGCATAAAAGAGACTTTTAATTCAGAGAAGACTTTTACATTTTAATTAACAGTTTTAATCCTCACCCTGCCCAACCTGTGCCTCCAATCAACAGGAAGAGGTAGGTGTTTCAGAACATGATGAGATTAGTTGTAGGAAAACAAGTATATTTTTATAATTAAATTTGGAGGTGGAGTATAATAGTATACACACCTCAATAGATGCATAGGGAATAGTAGATGAATTCTTTAATGAAAAGGGACAAGACAAAAACAATCAAGTAAAGATTTTCCAAACTATAGTTGACACCTTCGTTTTTGTTGCTTACAACTCTTCCTTTGTATCATCCCCTCACTGAAAAGCTTTCTTTTCTAATGTACAACTAGCTAGCTCTGTTATATCTTTCACATTCAGTGAAGATATTAGCTTATGTAAATCTCATTAAAGAGTTTATAAAACTTTGTCTCAAGGAAACAGATAGCAAAACAACATTCAATTAGTTTGTATTCAAGTTGATGATAGAAGATGTAAATGAAACAACTAGAAAACCATTCAAGGCAAATCTTGGTGCTTTGGCTCATAAACGTGTTCATTAGATAAAGCAGGGGTTTAGAAAGGGAAGAACTGCTTCATATGAGGAAAACAAAAACTGATGCATCAATTTGAATTGAAAAGTAGGTAAAGAGTTTCAGAATTTACTCCAATATTCATTAAACATAAAAGTGAGCTAATCACCACCTCTACTATCACAGCTATTGGTCATATGTGTATAAGGTTAGATCAAAGTAGTAGCTAAGAATATTACATTTTGTGGTTGTTCATGGATGACAGTTGAGTAAGTTTGATGACAGAAGATAAAAATAACACTTGTTTGGACATAAATGGCAGATTTTTTAAAAATTAAACTATGTGAACGTTTCTCATCTCACCTACACCCCCAGAAACTGAAGAAACTAATTTTACAACATTAATATGTTTACTATCTCATCAAATTATAATTATTCTTGTTTTCTGAAATTCAATTTCCAGTTTTACCACATAGTAAATAATGTGCATAACCTCTGGTCAAGTAGCATTTCCACAGTTGTAAAAACAAAGACTTTGACAAGAGTTAATAGCAATTTAGAGGTAGATGCAAGAGCAGAAATGCTTACAATTTGAATGTGCTTTGTTGACGAAGAGACTATGGCCTATTTATGTTTTTATTTAAAAGAAATGTGGATTCTACTGTCATGTATAACTAAAAAGAACCAATTAAAAAAAAAGAAATGTGGAATCTTCAGCTGCCAGCTTGACAGTTACAAAGAGCAGAAGGCACCTTAATGTCTCCTCTGCAGGGTATTATCACTGCACTCCAGTATCAGCAAAGGGTAGAAACACATGTGCTCTATCATACTTTGACCTTTATACTTCAATAGTATCCTGACAAGATCAATTTTCCTATGTAGTATGCACGTTGTATAGTTGTTAAAAAACATTTTCACAGAATTTGTTCTGTGGATTTCATTTATGTTTAAATGAATGTTTGTTTCTATGCTGGAGACACTGCAAGAAAACAAGGCCGGGAAAGGAGTTTCCTCAAAGGCTAAAAAGAGGTATTACCACCACCACCACCACCACTGCCACTTCTTGCCAGGGGATTTATAAAGTTTCTTGAAACTCAAGGTTAGGATGGGAGATGAGCCAAGCTTAGGAGAAGTTAACATAGAGGAAAAGGCTAGAAGTTCCCATCCCCTGCCTTTTAGCCAATCTGTACAACAAGGCATCTCAGATGAATAACCCCTAGCGGTCAGGTAATGATGTCTTTTCTGCAATGATTACATTTGGTTTGTCTAGTTTCTTTATGCTAGTTAGGTTTGAAATCAGAATTAAAAATCCTTGGGAGAAAAGCTATTTTTGTAATTCAGCAGTAATGTCCTTGTCTTTGGGTTTCCCATTGCATCAGTCCCTTAGTCTGGTACCATAGCTATGATAGTGTTTTGTCTTTTAGATTAAATGCAGAACTAAGGACATGACTTCTGGTGCTTATTAAAGATTCCTTGCTATTTTCACTAGAGTAGGGGCGTTAGACTCTTGTCTACTGGCCAAATTCTAAATTGGGAGATTACATTCTGCTTTCTTAAATTCCCCTTGCAGAAGCAGCCATCCATGGTATCCTACTTTGCTTCCTGTGCTAAACTGCAGTGTGATGTCATTAAATGGCTCTGGTTTTCTGCTCTACAAGTGATCACTTTTTAGTGGGGTGGGGAGAAAATCGGTTCCTATTGTCTAATATTGTATTTGATCCAGTTTCTTTTTTTCTATCTTTATTGAGGTGTAATTGCCAAGTAAAGTTGTATATGTTTCATGTGTATGACTTGATGTTTTAATATATGTATATATATATACATTGTGAAATGATCACCATAACCAACCTAATTAAGGTACTCATCACTTCAGAATTAACATTTTCTTTTTCTTTCTTTTAAAAATTTATTTTTATTTTTAATTTATATGTAATATTTGAACTTATTTAAGGAGTACAGTATTGTATTTTGACACACATATACAGTATGTAATGTTGATCCAATTTCAAACAAATTTAAGAAGTACATTGTGATAACTAAAGATAAATTACAGAACAACCTAACAACATATCAGTTATTGTGAAAATTTTAATTTTTGAAACCATTTTGATTTCTTTTCTGAAAAATCAATAAGAAAATAATGCATTGTTTACTCCAGTAGTAGTTGACAATGAATTGTTATTTGCCTCAAACATAAGGCTAATTCTAAAAGTGATGACAAGGTTTGAGGAGATGAAATCACATTTCACAAACCAGTTAAACCATCTTTATTTGTCTTTATGCTACATGTAATCATTCCAGACAGTTGATCTGTTTCATAAAATCTTTTTGGAAGGAGATTATTCATCTTGGCTTAGTAACATATTTTAGTGTCTCTCAATTTTTTCATAAAAACTAGGTTCTTATTTTTGTTTAACCTCGGTTCCACCTACTATAATTTAATGTCACTATCCTTTGCCCATCACTAAACTTGTTATTACATATTGCTATTGAGAGGCAGGGTAACATAAGGCATAATTTTTAGAATCAGACCTGCCTGCATTCAGATCTCTAGTCTGTCAATTTCTAGATGTGTAACACTGGACAACTTACTTCTGAGGTTTAAATGAGCAAATTCAGAGTCTTGCTGTGAATAGCAAATGAGATATTATTTTGAAGGACTGTGGAATAAGACAAAGCATGGTACTGGGCAACTAGAAAGCATTCAATAAATAGTTGCTATTTTTCTGATTATGTGCTTGAATCTGACAATTTATAAACTCCTTGAGAGTGGGAAGCATACTTCCTGTGTATGCCCTGGATTTCAACAGAAATGCAGTGTTGTGAACATAGTATGGTGCAGAGGCTCAATATTTACTCAATGAATACACTTTTTTTTTTCAGAACAGAAAGAACAGTCCCCAGCTATTTGCAAGATCCCACACACTTAGATCAAAGATGTCAGAATTAATCAATCTTTTGCTCTGTAGAAATATGCAGATACCTGACTTTGTGGAGATGTTTTGGCATGGTATAGATAGACACAATGTAAATATACTTTCTGTCAAGTTTATTTCTATGAATTTTAACATTCAAGTTTTTTTTGTAGTTGTAGATGAACAGCATACCTTTATTTTGTTTATTTTTATGTGGTGCTCAAGATCAAACCCAGTACCTAACACATGCTAGGCAAGCTCTCTGCCGCTGAGCTACAGCCCCAGCCCTGAAATTTAACATTTTATTATTGTAATTTTAAACACTTTTTAGTTGTAGATGGATATAATACCTTTATTTTGTTTATTTTTTATGTGGTGCTGAGGATCCAATATATGCTAAAGTGCTCTACCACTGAGCTACGACCCCAGCACTTAGTATTGTCATTTTAAAGCTGCATCGAGGTGCCCAGAATGGGATTGACTCATATGCCTTCTCATTCATCCAAGCATTTTTAAATTGAAAATTAAAAAATGAATATTAAGATTTATCTAATTACATACTTGAACAAAATCTTCGAACTGGTGACTAAATATACTGCCTTCTCTATTTACCTCTAAGATCTGTACACTACAGATGTATTTTGAATTGCTTTGTTCCAAAGCCATCCCCCCCCCCCAAAAAAAAAAAAAAACAGAAAGCCCACTAATACAAATCTCAAAGCTCATTTAACATCTTTGAACCAGCGAGGTGTTGTTTAGGACTTTAATTTTTACTTTTGAAAGCTTTCACAGGGCTAGGAGCAAAAATTGGGGGAACACATATAGATTCACTGGGCTTTAATATTTGCCAATTAGGAAAGAGTATTGCTTTTTTTACCACACGCTCGGAAAACCCCTGGTGTACGCTTAGGTTGGTATTAAAGACACCACATTATGGCTTTTCCCGGGTCTGCTTTGTATATACTCTACAGGGGCGATCTCAGGTGTGGAGCTCTGAGGAGCACCTGCTTGCTCACACCCCAACAGGTCAGAAACCAGCGTATTTGAGGCCAGGTGGCTCAGGTTCCACAAAACTGGGCTCAAATGTCACTAGCACTACGGGTAGTAGGGTCAGCGAGCTGTGCTTTGGGACTTGGATGCTCACTTCGGACTTTCTCCTTTCTTCTCCCTCCCCCTCCACCACTAGTTTTCCTTTCCCTCTTTCCTCCCCCGGCGTGCCCACCTCCTCCCTTTGCTCCCACTCTCCACTGTCTCGCTCTCGTCTCCTTCACCTTCCTTTCTATCTGGTTTCCTGTCTTCCATCCTCTGTGGGCCCAAGGGCTTGGTCTCTGAGGAGGCGCAAGTCGGGCGGGACAGGCGTGAGGCGCCGAGCCACGAAAGTGCGTGGCGCGCGCCGAGATGGGGGCGCGCGCGAGCAGCCGCGTGGCTCGGCAGCCAGGCCTGGGAGCGGCGCGCGCGCACTTCGAGAGCCCCCAGCGCGCCCCCGGCGGCCAGGGCCGCAGCGTGCTCGCCCCCGCCGCCAGCTCGCCTCACTTATGGGTCGGAAGCGCTGCGTGGGGGAGACTGTTCCAAGATGGCGGCGGGTTGCTGTGGGGTGAAGAAGCAGAAACTGTCCAGTTCGCCCCCCTCTGGCTCGGGTGGCGGTGGTGGCGCCTCCTCCTCCTCCCACTGCAGCGGAGAGAGCCAGTGTCGAGCTGGGGAGCTGGGACTAGGAGGCGCCGGTACGCGGCTCAACGGGCTGGGCGGTCTAACCGGAGGAGGTAGCGGCAGCGGCTGTACCCTCTCTCCCCCCCAGAGCTGCGGCGGCGGCGGGGGGATATCCCTGTCGCCACCTCTCAGCTGTGGAGTAGGGACCCTACTTTCTACCCCTGCCGCCGCCACCGCTTCTTCGCCCTCCTCATCGTCCGCCGCCTCGTCCTCATCGCCGGGCTCCCGGAAGATGGTGGTGTCAGCGGAGATGTGCTGCTTTTGCTTCGATGTGCTCTACTGTCACCTGTATGGATACCAGCAGCCCCGGACCCCCCGGTTCACCAACGAGCCCTAGTGAGTACCGTGCCCTCCGTCACCCTCTCTCTTGCGCTCGGGATGGGGCTCAGAGTTGAGGCAAAGTGCGAGTTCGCCTCCCTGCTGGCGGCTGCCCCTACCCCTCTCGCTGCCCCGGTCCCCTGAGCCACTCGTCCTAAGTATGGGCACCCCGTGTTTTCTTCCCCACGAGGCAAGCACCCCACACTTGGAGCAGGTTGCTGCTACTAGAGATGGCCCCCTGGATTCCAGAGGTGTATGCTTTCTCTTTGCGATAACTTCGAGGAGTTTTGACCCTTTTCTTCTCTCTCTGCCTCCCCTCACTTCCCACTCTGCCCGGTTTGGGGAGATCTGGATTACTCAAGGTGTTGACCTCTCCTTACTTTGGTTTCCTTAACCCCATGTGAAAGCCTCGCCAGTCTTCCCACGCCGCGTACCTTGCACATGGAGAGCTACTATCCCAATGCAGGGTGAAAAATAGCAACCATCCAAACTTCCATTCTGCTAGTGATGGAACTTGGCTCCGAAGCTTGAGAGGGTTACCCTTCTTTTCCTGTAGGTTCCCTTGTGCCCTGGAAGCGGGGAGTTTTTTTTTTTTTTTTTTAACACATTTCCCCTTACTACCTATTTTTATCCGAACATAACCATTAAAATGTGTTTCTAGTGAAGTGAGCGCACCGCCGGCTTCCTCACATTTGAAGAGTGAGACCTTTTTTTTTTTTTTTTTTTCCTCCCTTCGTTCCACTGTCTGGGTAATAGCTCATTCAAAGAGAGCTGTCCCCACAGAGCCACTGTCAGTTTGTACATTTAACGTGCATTCGCTTTTGTGTCTATTTCACTTTTAAGAAATCTATGTTATACTTAACGATTCGAGAAATAAACAGTCCAATAGTGAATGTGTAAGCATTTTTATGGTTTCCTTTGGTTTTGTATTTTACTTTACCCTTCAAGTGTGTGGTTGGAATTGTTTAAAATAGCACTCTTACGACTAAAAGCCAGGTTAATTCTAATCCCTGTCCATTTGGATGTGTGGGAGATGGGCATATTTTTTTTTAATGTGTAAACTGAGCGTAAACTGACTTTTTGAGTTAAATGCTAGACAGAATGTAAAGACCAAGAGAGGGCAGGATGGGGAAAAGGACGATTGTTTTAATTATGAGTAGTTAGCATCCACAAGAAAAATAAATGAAAAATTTTATTGGAACTCATATTGAAAAGCATTAACCCTTTTTCTAGTTAAGACAAGTGCCCCTTGTTTCCCATATCATAAATACCTAAATTGATGTTCTTTTTTAGCTGTTTTTTTTTTCATTTTGTGAGATTAGAGGATTGAACAACTACTGATAAGTATAAACACTTCTGCCTAGACTAAAAATATTAATATGTAAAGTGGAAATTGCAATAAAATGTCCTGGAACTTGTGCATTTGTATTTGTTTTCTTTGGCTTGGATACTTTAATTTTCTTTAATTTCGTATGATTCCTCTGTGATCTGTGCACTTTCTTTTAGACTTGGTTCATCTTGAGGCATTATTCATGAGAAATGTATGAAAAGGCATCCAGGTGGATACTTTTTTTTTTCAAATAAATAAAATATCTTTATAAATTTCAGTGTTAATTCTAGGAACTTAAATGCTAACTCTACACCTTAGCCAATTTATTTTTTGGTTGAGAAGCAAAATTCATTTTGAAAAGACTGCCAAAGAATCTGTGAAATCTTTATTAGCTTGAGTCACTTATTTGTGACTTTTCTGTCTTCTCTTGGATGTCTGTGATGTATCAAAACTAGTCCTGGGATGATAACTTAGATTGACTATGCGAAGTCATGGGACTGTAAAAATTCACTCCGGTTTAGTTCTTGAGCTGTTACATGAGTTTGGCAAAGGCTGTTTTAGTATTCACGCTCCATTGCTTCAAAGCATATGAGAACACACTTTCAGAAGGTGCTATTTTCACACGTTTTAAAGTGAGTTTGGGTTAACTGAATGAGTATAACAAAAAATTTAAGAGGAAAGTGAGCTTGACCAGTTCATACGGAAAATGATCTTTGAAAATATCATTATTTGCTTTTTTAAATTTTAAATACCCCAGCTGGTGAGTTTATTTTTCAAGGAATTAATCAGATAAAGAAAACACACTTTTGACCACTGTGTATATGTTGAAATGGTGGTGGGAGAATAATAACTATTATCATTCAGTAGATCTTGAGTGTGTAGTGTATTTTATAGAACAGCTAATTTTGAGTGGACCCTGAATATGCCCAAGCAGAGAAAGGTCACTTATGTGGAAAGAGGGCTGTGTCTTATTTTCATTCATCTTAAGCTTATTTTTGGTGTGAATTGTATAAAATTCAGAAATATTTCTTGATTATGGGAGTTATATAACTAATCATTCGGCAATGTCTTAGAAGCCACCACACATTTTTCTGTTTCACATACCTAATAGTATGGTATGCTTATTAGTGTAGCATTGTGCTAGGTGCTATAAGGCATGAATAGACATATTAGGCTTATTTCTCAGAGTTATTAGTATCACATCATGAGTAGTGTGTTTCAGGTCCTCTCTCTGTCCACTAGAATATGTGTTTTTGGCAACTTCCAATTCTTATATGTAAAAGCACACTATTTTCACTCCTTCCCAGGACCTTTTTGTCAGAATATCTGTAACGGTGAAATCTGACTTTTATAGGTTTTGAAGTTATATGGATCCACTAGTTACCCTTCCATTCTGAAAGGTTAGTAGAAATTTCAAGCCATCTATGTTTTTCAGGGTTGAAGGAGATGTAAGTATATAAACAGACTTTGTAAATACAAATTCTTCACTGTTGCTCTTTTTGAATGCATACCCTATTACAGAGAACACATTGGACCACAGAAATCAGGCTGCAGAATGAGAACAACATAACTTTAGGTGCATTTTACTATTCAAAACCCAGAGCTCTTGAATTTATATGTGAATGAGCTCAGTTAGCATTTGGAGGGAAGTCGTGGGGATTGAACTGAGGGGTGCTTTACCACTGAGCTACATTCCCAGCCCATTTCATTTTTTTTTTTTTTTAATTTTAAGACAGGGTCTCACCGAATTGCTAAGGCTGGCCTTGAACTTGTGATCCTCATGCCCCAGCCTCCCCATTCGCTGGGATTACAAGCTTGTGCCACCACGCCTGACTGGATAGCCATTTCATAGGAACCTGTTTGTTACTAAAAAGAAATCCACTGTGCCAGGTGTTGAGCCAGTTAGATTCCATAGCAGTCATTCTCAACCTTGGCTGCACATTGGAATCACTGGGAAGTTAATATAAATACGAATGCCTGGGTTCCAGCATAGAGATTCTGATTTAATTAACTTGTGGAGGGGCCTGGGAATCAGGATTACTAAGAGCTCCCCAAGTGATTTCATTGTGTAGCAAGGGCCGAGAACCTCTGGTTATCTTCTATATCATTCTCTTGAGATTCAGATTAATTTGGCCTAGGGTAGTATCCTGGAAAGCTGTGTTTTATGAGCATCCTGGGTAATTTTGCTGAACAACTGATTTGTGTAACACTTGTAACTGGTCTGCGAAGATGTCACCTGGGAGCTTGTTAGAAAGGTAGGCTTTCAGGCCTCACCTCTGACCTGATGAATTAGAATCTGCATTTTAACAGGCTCCCCAGGTGATTCTTATGCTCATTAAAGTTTTAGGAGGACTGGCTCTCAAACTTTAGCATACATAGTAATCTCCTGTAGTGCCTGTTAAAACAAATTGCTGGGCCCTATTCTCAGAGTTTCAGATTCTGTTGGTGTGGGGTGGGAGTATGAATTTGCATTTCTAACAATCTCTATGCTGATGCTACTGTTCCCAGGGCCACAGGTCAAGACCACTGGGCTAGAGAGAAGTGAGGGTCTGAATAAGTGTTTGAGTAACTGGGAATGGCAGTTTGGGCTGCCAGTTTCCAATATAAAAACTTCCATTTTCTATTTCTTTATCCTTTGCCATGTTCATTCTCATCTATCATCTGGGAAGTTGAGTGCTGCCAAGAGCATAAGAGTCTGAGGTTCTGGGGATGGAGGGTAGGATGATTCTTGGTAACCCTTGGTATGATTTTAGTTCCTTTTTCAGAAATTGTTATATGTGAGGAGTACATTTCAGTAGTTAAGAGCAACATAAATAGGATATCTTCAAATGAGTTGTGTTGATTTTGATAAGTAAAGCCCCCTCCTGTTCCCACAAACTAAATAACTTGATAAAATGTTAAAAGTGTTTTATGTTTGCTAGGTTTCATTTTAAGAATTTTCCCTATTAGCAAAGAAATATAAAAGAATCTTGCTTAAGATTCAGTGCCCACCCCATCGAAATAGTTTATTTTTAAAATACTTCTGAGTGTGTCCTTTAGTAAGCCTCTTTCGCTCCATAGAAAGAAGATGGGCCATAAATGAATTAATTTAGCATTTATGCATAAAAACTTTATTATCTACTGAAATTCCACCATTAGAGAAAACCACTCTGGAGATTTGACAGTGTTCCTATTGCTCAATGAGCGCAAGAACCATCTTCAGGAGGGCGACACCACATGCCTTCAGTCTTATATTTTTGATGCTGTGTTGTGTGTCACATATTCCATGAACTTTTCATTTTAATCCTCTTACCACCTTTGAAATTAATGCAATGCATCATTTCATATAGACCATAGCACATAGAAGGTGCTTTACTGTTAAATACCAGGAAGTGTGGTTTACTATTGCAATGAATAAAGCATTTTTAAAAAAATATACTTAGGGACATGGAGATTTTGAGAGATTCAGATCAGATGTTTGAACAGTTAACTCTTTCTTGTCTTGCCACATTAGTCAAATTACTGTTTTCAGTGTGCTTGGGAGGAGTTGGGTTGTTAGGGGAATAGGCACTTTGTTTCACCAGAACAGTAGCCATCCTATTGCACTATCAAAAGATGATTTGATAATGCAGCTCAGGTTAAAGTAATATTAAATCAGCATCTCAAACAAAAGCTATTATATTCCTTTTATGTCTTTTTTTTTTTTTTGACGAAGACTGGCCAGAATAACTGGAAAATTTATCTGTCAATTGCAGGTGATGCTACAAGACCATGACAAATTTCCTTATCCACACTAACATAATGGTACTGACTTCTATTCTGTGGCCATAATGTATAGTTTCCCCTAAATTTTTTTTTTTTCAGAAAAATCATTGAGCCTTTTTGAAGGAATAATATAGGTGTTTTTAGCTATGGTGATTTACATTGGAAGACAATCTGATATCATCCCTTAGTGATAGAGAAGAAGACAGGCATGTCCCCAGTTGTCATTTATGTCACAAAAACTGACAATGGCTGACATGGAAGGATGGATAAATACAAATTATAAAAATTTATTTATATTTCCATACATATAGGTGTATGTAGGACAAAGTATATTTACTTAAAAAGAAAAACCCAATGCTTATTTTACCTTCTCCCCCATGTGGCCAAAGGGAGTGATAATTTAGTGCATAATTCTTCCTGCTTATGAATTGTGTTTATGCTGTGTTCAGGTTCCAATTAATGGGTTGCAGCCAAGAGGGAATCTGATGGGATCTCCCAGTCCAGTGTGAAGAAAGACCACTACTGAAAAAGTAAAAATGTTTTGTTAACCCATGCATGAGTTGTTATTTCTAAGTATGTGTTTCTCAGAAACATAGTCCCTTTCACGTTGCTGTCTTTCAGAACCTGTACACTTTTTGAAATTGAATTTGTTATAAACACTGAAACCTTTTTGCTGCAATGGATTGTTTTTGAAGTTAGTTGTACTTCTCTATTATAGGTAATTTTACTTTGAGAATGTATATGTAGGAAGCACTAAAACTTGTGTTACAAGATTAGTCAATGTTCCCAAGTTTTGTGATTTCAATGGGCATTATTCTGTTCTCTCCATGTCACCCAGGCTTGCCTGTTTTAAAGCAGCACAATGACCAGGGCTTTTACATTTAAATTTTCTTAAGTAGTCTCTTTTTCAAACTTGTGTAATAATGTCTCTTTTTGATACTGTTCTGAATCAATTAAGCTAAGTGAGGACCAGCAATAAAACCCAGTAGCTGCTGAGAATGGACCTTCAATGTGTAAGCTGTCTTTCCACAATCAGTAATTGGGTAGTTGCTCACAGGACATTGGAGACAGTGTGGGAAGCCAGTGGTTGTGTAGGTGGGAAGAGTAGATTCCCAACAGTAAATTTATTTAGACTTTAAATTCTGTAGTTAGTGTTACTAAGAGCAAAAATGACCTACAAGCTTATGTAGTATAAAGAAAAAAAAAACAGGAAGAGAAGTATGGTATATAGTATAGTTGGTTGGGTGGAGCATGCTTTATGTTTGGTCCAACTATAAGTGGCATCTTTTGTATCATGTGTGGGTGTGTTTTCTCCAGCTCTTAATGTATCATACTTTCAAACTTGCTCAACCTTAAAAAAATGTTAGCGTTGAATAGCTGAGTGGAAATTATATGTCACTGTAAAAAAAAGCCTGTTTTTTAAAAATATACATTATGCTGAGGTGTATGGTTGGAAATTAGAGATATAAAATGGTCCTCTTCTCATAGAGGTTACAGTCTTTCAAGCTATGACACCAATATAAGGTTGCTTAAAATACCTACAATGCAATATATACAGAATTGTAGATTAATAAGATGTAGATAAAATGCATAAGTATGGACATGACATGGAATAAAAGAGTGGTAAAGAAGAAGGCCTTTGGTATGGGATAACCTGAGTCAAGTTTTTAAATGGAAAAGATACAGAGATTACTGGTTAAGATACTATGACCAGTAGTTCTTGAAATCTCACTTGGTTGTTCTCAAACCAGTTGTTGTCACCACCACACCCCTTGCCACAGCACTTGGGGATTCCCAGCAGCTGTCTTCAGTCAGCAACTTGCACTTTCAGCATTCTTCACCCCACTCCCTTTTGCTTTGGTCTCTAGGATTGTAAAACTTCAAGGGAATTAAACATAGCCTTTGTCTTGGGAACCCTCTGAGAAGACTGGAAGGGAGATTTTGCATCTGATTATTGTTTCTTTTACTCAGAAGGGAATGGCACTTGCAGAAGGGTCCTCTAGAATGAAGGTAGATTGGAAGATTTTTAAGATAGATGAGACCAGCTAGGCTTCAGGTTATTAAGATAGTAAGAAAACTGGCATTGGAAAGTGGGAAAACTGTCCTGGGACAGAGTTTGTGAATATAGGAATGTTGCAAAATTAAGAATTGGAAGAAGTTATCAGCATGTGTGGGGAATCCTGCTCCAGAGCCAGGTTTTGTGTAGGAGTGGAAAGATTGCAGCTCACCTGTTTTTTGGCTTCCATCATTGCCTTTTCTTTTCTTGGCTCTGTGCCTAGCTATTCTTGTGCTCAGGAAAAGTTTGTTAAACAACTCTGTTGGAATGGCTATGAAATTTGATCACCAGTATAAGAACCCTCATCTCCCACTCTTCACCTATTCCTAACTGCATCTAATTTGGGAGAAAGAAGAAGACATGTTTGCTTATAGAATTTGTATCAAGCATAAAGATATAAAGATAGTGGGGATAGCTTTTAGATGAGGGCCTACATGTAAGAGGCATTGCAGGAAAATGAGCAAAAAAAAAAAAAAAAAAAAACCCACTTTACCAAATTCCCATTGCTGGGGGGAAGTGAAAGAGAGGCCTTGAACGCAATTTCAGTTTATAAGGCGGGGAAACTAGGAGGGTGGTGGTGCCACTGAAGGAAAATGGAATAAAACAAATGGTTGGGCAGGTGAAATCAGAATTCTTAATATGAGCAGTTCTAAATGTTGGCAGATACTAAATGTCATTTCTTTTTAAATTAGCAGAACCTGAGAGCGGTAACAGAGCTATTGTGGTGTTTTGGTTGGTCTTTTGGGATCACCTCAGTTACTCTCCCTGCAACTAACATTGATTGAATTGCTCAGATGGGTGTAGAGAGTTTTCAGCTTATTACTGCTAGTAAAAATAACTGGCTTATAAATTTGTAAAGCAGTCAGTGATTCTTATATTTCCTTATGTGTATATCATAAAATAGCCTTTAGCAAAATAGAGCCTGGTAGAGGACCATCTTAGGAAATTTTTGAGTGCATTCTGGTACTAGATTCTAGGTTCTGTGGTTCTCAAGTTTAGAAATTAAGATAGATTGAATCAAGCTTTATCTGTTTTGCAGCTTTGCTTGATAATGAAGGATGGATGTTATCAATAGATAGGATTAGCCATATTGCTTTATGGTCTTTGCGGTCATCAGTGGATGGGCAAATGTGAGTTCTCCTGGAGTCCAGGCCTTACCAATACTAGTTTTTTTTTTTTTTCAATAAGGTCTGTGATAGTCTTGATGATTCTTGCCTTTCCCCTATCTGTTTGATTTTACAGATAATCCACAATGTGACCCAAAGCCACATGCAATGCTGGGAGAGCACAGTTGACTGTTTTATGCAATATCCTGCCAGAAGATGCTGACCAGCTCTCTAGTAATGGAAAGTAGTGAGACTGACTTAACAGCCTACATAGTTTATCTTGCCATTCCATATATTTTAATGTGATTTGTAAGCATTTGACACACAATTCTAGAAACATCTTCTCTTGGGATTTTGGATTACTGTAAGGTGGTAACATCTTTAAACAGCTATTCTTTTTTTTTTTTTTAAAGAGGAGAGAGAGAGAGAGAATTTTTTAATATTTATTTTTTAGTTCTCGGCGGACACAACATCTTTGTTGGTATGTGGTGCTGAGGATCGAACCCGGGCCGCACGCATGCCAGGCGAGCGCGCTACCGCTTGAGCCACATCCCCAGCCCTTTAAACAGCTATTCTGCTTTGCTTCTAGTGTTAATGGATTTTTGTGTGGTTCTTACAGAATGGACTTTGAAAAATTAATTTTGGTGCTGTTGTCCTAGGGGTCTCACAGGTCAAAGAAATGCTCATGTGCTAGTCACATTACTGTGCTTCTTTTCTGTGACATCATTATTGCTTAGCTACACAGGCAATTATAGGTGGTTTGGGGTGCAAATTAAGTTAGATAGCTGGTAAAAGTTGGACCTCAGTAAGCATCTCATTATCATAATGCTAATATCCTGTGTGTGCTGATTTTGAATGATGGTGAGCTAAGTGGTCAGATGATGGGTGCTCTTTTTTAAAATATTTTTTAGTTGTCAGTGGATCTTTTATTTATTTATATGTGGTGCTGAGGATTGAACCTAGGGCCTCATGCATGCCAGGCAAGTGCTCTACCACTGAGCCAGAACTCCAGCCCCTGATGGTGCTTTTTTACATAATTTTTTAATGTGGTAAGTAGAAGATGGTATTAGTGATTTAGTGATTTATTCACCAAAGAAAAATCTCATGAAATCTTCTGACCTTTCTCCATAGTAGTGTTTTTAGTACATTCCATAAATTGTCCCATGATAAAAACAGAAAATAAAAAATCTTGTGATGGCTTCTTTTGTATTAAAACAAACAAAAAACTTGCCACTACCTTGGCCAGGTACTTGATTTTGTGGAATAGATCTTTGTATTAGGGCTAGATGTGGGGCAGTCAGTGGTTAACATTTTGTGTTCAGCTCAAGGAACCGTCTACTCCTACACTTTGCCACTTGTCAGTTCAAAAAAACCCTCACAAGAACAAATGGGAATGATATGGCTTCTATTTCTCTGACACTAATGAGGTGATATGTGGTTTGTGGTGCGCTTTACTCCACAAACTCCTCCAGCTACTGCCCTGTCTAGTGAGTTGTTTTGCAGAAGTCTGTTCTTCTACACGAAAAGCATTGGCTATGTAGAGAGAGTCACATAGGACTGGAGGCAGGAGTAGAGGGCACCTGGGAATCAGGGAAGGAGAGCAATGAATTGTAGTTAAATGAGGTGAAACACAGATTCAGAGCAGAAAGGGATACTGAACATATGACCAGAAGAGGAATGCTCTAAGGGGCATGTTTTATATTATATACACCTAGATGTCCCTTCTTTAGGACCAGTGGTCATGACACACCTGTTACAAAAATAATTATTTCTAGCAAAAACTAATGTTCAGCCTGAAGTTTAAAGACATAAAAGGGCTTGCTATGGTCCTTTGAGTACTTCCAGCAGACCACCTTGAAAACCATTTATATGGTGTCATCAGAATGAGGCCTGTACACAAGTTTGGGAGTTATGAGACAGATAACTTTAGTATACCTCAAACAGCATAAATATTTCTGGTCATTATAATTTCTTAACTTGTCTATGAACATAGTTATAAATTGTCAGTTATTCAGACATATCTAATTTTAGACTGTTGTATTTATTTATTTATTTATTACTTATTTATATTTTTGGTACTAGGGATTAAACCCAGGGATGCTTTACCACCGAGCTACATTCTCAGCTCTTTTTATTTTTTTATTTTGAGACAGTCTCACAGAGTTGCTTACAGCCTCACTAATTTGCCAAGGCTGGTTAGGAACTTGCATCCCCCTACCTCAGCCTCCTGAGTCATTGGGATTATGGTTGTGTGCTACAGCACGTGACCTGTGCATCTATTATTAAGTTTATGTTATATAATTTGCTCCCATTTATTTGTAATAACCAAGATTATAAAACAGATAATATTAAAGGATAGCTCCACTTATAATTTCTTCTTCTTTCTTTTTTTTGGGGGGAGGGGTGTACTCAGGATTAAACCCAGGGCTGCCCAAATGTTAGGCTGAGCTATAGTCCCATCCCTCACCTGTTATTTCTAATTGGCTGTTGAATACAGTTACACAAAGGCACATGTCTATATCTTTTGTATTTTGTCTCTAGAGTCTCTTAACAGGACTTGCCATTACATATTACATTGCACACACTACATTCTTATGAAAAATTAGAGTTTCAGTCATTTTGGATTAAGCAGTTTAATTATATACATGTATGTTGATTTTTGTTTATTTTTTTATTGTGGTAAAAAATATGAGATCTGCCCTCTTAAAGTGTACAGTGTTGTTAATTCTAAGCACAAAGCTTAGCTTACTTTTTGAAGGTACATGATATTGGCTTTACCCAAAGCAATTTATCTTTCGTATGAATTTTGGGAATTCTTTAAAACTTAGTCTCACAAACATGTACTAGAGATGCATAAAGCCTGCTTACAATAAAGCCTAATTTAGGCTTTGAGGTATTTTTTCCAAATTTACTAAAATTATGAATAAACTAGATTAAAGGCATTAGAATCAGAAATGGCCATTTTTTAAATGTTTCAAACTAGTAGCATTTCAATTAGTATTTAACCCCACATTTATCATTTACTTTATTAGTATACTTAATAACAACTGCTTATATTTGAGAAGAACTTTTCTACCTTTTGTTCTCCTTATTCACTGTTCTTTAGGGCTTTCTGATGAATTTGCTAATAATAATGTAAGGAAACATCTTTGTCAGAAGCTTTTGCCTTTGTTCACCTACTTTTAAAGGTGGAAGGACTAAGACATTAAAGGAGAACATTATTTTTGACAGTTTCTGAGGAATATTTCTGAGCAAATGTACTTTCTAAAGGGATGGAAAATTGGAAGATAAACTGCATAATGGATATAGTAGGTAAGATCTTTAAATCCCTACGTGTGTACATAAACCACTTTAGTTAAGCACTTCTTGAAATTGCTGCTTATAGTCTACATACTTGTTTCTAATGAAAAACTCTCATCTATATATGACAGTGGCATATGTGAAAAAAATAGATGTGGTCAAGTCATGGATCTTGAACTTTTTTTTTTTGTCTTTTTGTCTGTATAACCAACATGAAGTTCTTTGTCATTAGCAGGGATGCACATATTTTTAAATATTACCAGTGAATTGTAATGCATCAATTTTGGTTTTGGAACATTTTTTAACTTCTGCCTTTCAGAGATGGCTTTACAGTTCTAAATAAGAAAGTAGAATTTCCACCACGATTCCTTTGCTTATAGACTTTTAAAATGAACATTTGTTCAAGCCAAACATTTATTTGCCAATATTATCTTAAGATGGTGTGTTTTACATCAGTACTTGCCTATTATTATAAGCTAATACTTCGTATTATTTCTAGTTCAAATATTTTCAGCTCAAGTAATATAGTTGTTATGGGCAGAGCATTCTGCTTGGCTCCCTTTTGGTTATAAGTGAGAGGCCTATAAAAGAAGCATAAACCATACTTCCTGTCCTTCAAAAAGCTTACACATATGTTGAGGAGACAACATTCATGAAACAAATTATGAAATCATATATGATTCTATGGCTGAATGAGAGTGATAGAGACAATGAGTTCTGTAGGAGTTTGAACAGATGAATGTAGGCTGGGGTTACATAGAAGCGCTTCAGTGACAAAGTAGGAAGGATTCAGACTGGGTAGAACTTTCATAGATGGAAAAGGCATTCTAGGCAGGGAAACAACAGAGGTCAGAATGAGCATTATACAATGGTCACTGGGTACCAATCAAAGATAGATTGAAGTGATGGAGAACCTAGCAAAATAGGGCACCTGTCTGGAGTTAACTGTAATTCAGGCATTTGGAAATGAAGTTGACAGTTTTCAACTAGTAATGGCCTGTGAATTGCCTCTTTCTTGGTAAAGTTTCCTTTTTGTTCAGTTAATTATGCTTCAGCAGTTCCTTTAATGTCATGAATGTCGTGAAGCCTGGACAAGAGACTGGGAAATAACACAAGCAGGAGTCTGCTATATAGACAGAGTGCTTCATCAGGACAAGTCAGTTAGAGTAACACTGGTTGTATCACACTTGCCTGAGTGCCTTCTATGTTCAGTGTTCTTTTTTTTCTTCTAAACTCAGTGTCTCAAATATGAAGTTGGAAAAAATGACTAGCTATGAAGATTATGTAATTTAAAAAAATATTTTAGTTATTATAGACTTAATAGTTTCAACTACTTTTTTCTCCCTAAATTAATAAAGTAAATTTACTTGGATATTGAAAATTTAGCAACAAAATGTAGGTACTGGAAATTATAATAATTATGTTAGGATTGTGTACTAATTATTGAAAAATACAATTTATGAAATTAGTTGAAACATCAATTAGACTAATGGGTATGTTCCTCATGGTTCTTAGCATGCCCAATTTATGATTGCTACAACTCTCTCTCTTTTATTTTTGGTACCAGGGGATTGAACCCAAAATATTTAACCACTGAACTACATCCCAAGCCCTTTTTATTTTTTATTTTGAGACAGGGTCTTACAAAGTTTTGGATGGCATCACTAAATTACTGAGGCTGGCTTTAACTTGTATCCTTCTGTCTGATACACACTATATCTAAGCAAAATGTGTAAAGGTTTTATACTATTATTTAGGAACAAAATTCTAAAATAGTTATTGAATTATAATAAAACAACATTTTTATTTTGTATTGAGTAATGATTACTCTTTAAAGAGAAAAAGAACAAAATTCTGAGTCCATTAGCTAATGGTATATCTTTAATTATATTAAGACATAAGGTTAAGACCTAAATTTTTTTTCAGTTATGACTGTAAAATATTATTTTAGTAGCTCCTTTTTATTCCCCAGAATATGATTCAAAATATAGGGAAATTACTTCCCAAGTATGGAACTGATGATGGGTTCTAACCACATAAGCATTAACATTTTGTCAACATACTTAACAGTGTTCTCTATAGTCTATGTTTATAAGTAAATGAACTCTTCTTCATGTCAAAGGCTGGAATTATGAATAATCTGTGATATGAATTATATATTACTATAATGAGACGACGAAATGATATGTATTGAGAAAAACAGTGAAAATACTTTTTAATAGAAGTTGATGAAGATATGGATGTTGACCTAAGCAGTGATTCTGGATCCTTGCTATGTAATGGGATAGGAGGCCAAATGGAATCTAGCAGTTCTCAGTACAGACCATACAAAGGTTCCTGATAACTCTTATTAACTCTGGTTAATGCTGTATTAACAGAGGTGGTTACCTCATCAGGGAAGAGGGAGGTAACTTTGTTTATACAGGGTTGAACCATTTAGATGTCAACTTCATTTTTCTCAGGCTTAAAACAATGTGCATTTTAATTTGGCAGTGACCTCCATAGAGTACAACACAATTGTTGAAAAAAGTCAGTGGCTTTCCATTTTGGCTGTGGCAACAGAACAAGTAAATCTTGTTTTAAAGTGGAAAAAAATGTGTATGGGTCCTCCCTCTATCAAGCTGCTACTATTAGAACCATAGTTTGTTTATTTCAATTCAGTCTAGAAAAATTCAAATCAGTTCTTACAAAGAGGAATGGTTTTAGTCTTGAAGCTTTCTTTCACTTTCATGAAGTTATAATTATTGAACATCTCATAATAAGCCCCCATTAACTCTTTGCTAACTAATAATTTCCACTAGCCTAGTATGGTCTCTGGTGCTTTAATTTTCTCAGAAGTGTGTGTGTGTGTGTGTGTGTATTTTGTGGTGGGTACCAGGGATTGAACTCTGGGGCACTTGACCACTGAGCCACAAACCCAGCCCCATTTTGTATTTTATTTAGAGATAGCATCTCACTGAGTTGCTTAACACCTCACTTTTGTTTAGGCTGGCTTTGAACTTGCAGTCCTCCTGTCTCAGCCTCCTGAGCCCCTGGGATTGCCACCACACCCAGCAGAATTGGTATATTTATTTTAATACTTTTCTCTCCCAATCTCTCCACCTCATATTTGAGGAATAAATGAAGGAAGAGCCTTCTTTTTCCCCCTTCTCAACATAATTTCTCTCTGGAACTTTGCCATTTTCAAGAGCAATAGTATTGAATATCTGAAAGTCTGTTAGTAACTATATTATGGAATTTTTGCCACTTGAATTCTAACAGTGTTTACCATATTATATTACCTTGAAACTTATTTACTGATTCTGCTTGTTTTCCATTTGGGGGAGGTAGTGAAATGGGGGTGGAGAGGTTGTAAATTTATGATTTCCAAGTGTTTTCAAATAATGCATTTTATTATCTAAAGGTGTATAGACATTATTTAACTGGTTCAATTTTGAATTCAGGGAAACACAAGTCTGAAAAGTTTCTAGGATTTTTTCTAGAAAATGAGTGAAATGTTCCATTTTGCTCCTTCCTGTACCTTACCTGAAAGTGATTATCTCTTTCTGTGTGTTTAATTGAAATCATAACAACTTTTTGAATTTGATATTTGGGTACTGACTCGAATATATGTAACTGCATGCAGAGAGTAAGGGTATGTGTTTATGGACCTCTGTGAGATATAGGATAGGCTTTAATTGTGCTTATTTTTAACTCTGATTCCATTTCTACAGAAAATTGAAATGCTTGGAAATTTATTGATACTATTGCTTCTGCTTTTTCTATTGCTTGTTTTAAACTATATGTTCTCATATGTTTAGATAAATGCTTCTTCCTTTCTTAATATGCCTACATCTTTTGTGTCTAAGAGTAGACTTTAGGGGTTTGGCAAATGTAATGATATTTTATGCAAAATTTTGAGGGTAAGAGCATTTTTCTGATATGAAGTTTTTATCTTTTATCAAGGTTTCATAGATGTTTTCAGTAGTGCTGACTTTTAACACAAGTCCCAATTTTTTAATTCTACAAACAAAATAAATATTCCAACATTATTTCAAAGTTACCATAAGTGGTATATGTGATGTTCAATTTGACTTTTCATAGGTGTTTCACATCTGGGACAGTGGAACAAAATGGGTTAAGGAATGGGTTAAGAATATTCCAAGATTATCAGCTGACACTGCCTGGGAAAATCAAGGTCTGCTTCTCAAACTGGGGCATTACTGCAAACTCCTAAAATCTGCCCTTGGACTTCAAATGATGACTTCCTGACTGTGGAAATCCTAGGGAAGAAAGAAGCATTTGTCTAAACATATTGGTGGTACCTATAAATACATATGATGGTGTGCTAGAAGATAAATGAAAATACAGGGTAAATATGGTATCTTTCCATGGAATGCCAACTTTTCCAGAAATAAAGCTTAGAACATAAATTTGATATTAAAAGAAACACAAATATACTATGGCATAGAATGTAAAAGTCACAAAGGTAAAGTATGAAACAACAAAAAATTCGTCATTTATGATGGGGCACTGCTATTGTTTGGAACTGGATTGTTCCCCAAAGCTCATGTATTAAATGCTTGATACTCCACTTGTCACTCTTAGGAGGTATTGGAACCTTTAGGAGGCAGGGCTTAGTAGGAGGGAGTTAGATCACTGGGACATTCCCTTAAAGGGGATCCTGAGATCCTTGCCCCTTCCTCTTTTTCTTGGCTTTCCATGAGGTGAACAGCTTTGCTCTCTACCACACACTCCCTGCCATAATATACTGTGGTGCCACAGGGCCAAAGCTATAGGGCCAAGTAGCCATGGATTGAAATCTTGAAAATCATGAGCCACTATAGAACTTTCCTCCTTTTAAGTTGAATATCTGAGGTATTTGTCAGAGCAATGAAAAGCTGACGAACACAATCACTGATGGCAATTCCTACCCATATATACTTTTAATCTTCTTTTCTTACATGGTACCTGAGTTTGAAAGCCTAATGAATCTGTTGGCTTAGTGATTGTGGACCACTGAGAATCAATCCTATGTTAGAAACAAATGAGTATTTCACAGATAAAAATAACCGTAATAGAAAACTGATTTCCATGGTGCACTTATTAATTCACTATTATGTTATTGTCACGTTGCAATACCCTACATGGTGAAAAAAAAAGGAGTACCTCTTCCCTTGAACAGACATCTTTCCAGGTGGGACATACAGATGGCCAATAGGTACATGAAAAATGGTGATTGATATCTCTAGTAAACAGAAAAATGCAAAGCAAACCACAGTGAAAAAATCACCTCATACATGTTAAGATGGCTGTTATCAGAAACACAAATGGATAATAAGTGTTTCCAAGGATTGGAGAAAAAGAAACACTAGTACTCTATTGGGTGGAAAGTAAGTTGGTACACCCATTGTGGAAAACAGTATTGAGATTCCTCAGAAAATTAAAAATAGGACTACCATTTAGCAATCCCACATCTGGGTTTATATCCAAAGCAAATAGTATGTTGAAAAGATACCTGCAGTCCCATGTTCATTACAACATTATTCAGAGCAGTTAAGATGATAACCCAAGCATCCACTGACAGGAAAGTGGATAAAGAAATTGTGATACATATGCACATACCTACACACATACCCAACAGGGATATAATTTAGCCATTAAAGAAGGAAATCCTGCCATTTGCAAAAATATGGATGAACCTGGAGAATATTATGCTAAGTGAAATAAGCCAGAGACAAAAAGATAAACACTGCATGATCTCATTTATATTTGGTGTCTTAAAAAATTCAAACTGATAGAAAAAGTAGAATGGTAGTTGCCAGGGTCTGGGGGAGAGTAAGGGAAATGAGGAAATATTGATCAAGGGGTATAAACTTTCAATTATAATGTGAACAAATTTGGGGATCTAATATACAGCTTGGATGGTGATGGATATGTTAATTTCATCATGATAATCATTATACAGTGTATGTATATCAAATAATCTAATTGTATGCCTTGAATATTTACAATCTTTATTTTCAATTAAATATCTTCAAGAGGGAATTACAGTTCTTTGTTTTTATGGAAATTCTTGATGTGTCTGTTCTCACATTAATATAATTTAGATGAAGGAAAACAGATTTGAAGAAGTCTGACCCCAGGGGATTATAAGGTATCCTTGAAAGCACAAATAATGTTTTAATATGTAATTTCCTTCATAAAATGTTTTGTGGCAGACTTAATTATTTCGTTGGTCTGAGTTGAAGCTGAATTCAACACATTAGTTTTTAACTTGTCCAAAATTCATATATTTTGGCTGAGAACCAACTCTGCTTTACAATTCTTAAATCATTTCCTTATATTAATCACCAGCACTAGAAATTGGCTTTATTTGGAGGGTGCCTTCTTTTAAAAACAAAAGGTTTACCATTTCTGGCATTAATACATAGTTTACAATGTAAAGAAAATATTCAAGCCTAGTCAGATGATAGGATAGCCTTACTAACCTAGTAGGTCATTCGTACACATTAGCCTTAAAGTACATGATACTCAAATTCTTTAATGTCTTAGTAAAATGAGAAATCATTTAATCAGTGACCTTAATGGTTGGCCATAAGTTCTTGAAATTGCATATTTCAAATCCATAGATTCTCAAGATTTATAGTAATAAAAATTTCCATGTTATATACCTTTATTATAATGCTTATGCTATTTTTATAAAATACATATGATGGAATAGAATAGTGAAGATATGAACAGATGACAGCATCATAAATACCACTGAGACTATTGTTAGTGTTGTTTTTATGAGTGATATGCTCAATATTAAGTATCTGCTCTATTTAAATTGGTTTCCCAGAAAAACCTTAATTACTTTGTAATTACTCTTATAGTGTTATTATACATTGTCATTGATTCTCAACATTTTTTCCTCAACAGAACTCTATCCGCTGCAGCTTAAATCCCAAACTCAGACCTCATTACAATTCTAGGTGCTACGTTAAGAGTGGCAGAGGAAGTATGTGTTTTCATTTCCTCCCTCCCCCTCTTTCTTTCTTTTTTCTCTTTCTCTCTTGTGTGTGCTCTCTCTCTTCCCATACAACCACACGTTATTTTGTTGTAATACCCGCAACCAAAATCATTCATCACCCCCCAGAACGTGACATCTCCTAATTATTAGGAAAATTCTACTATTGTTGTCAAAATTTTTCATAATTGAATTTGACTTGCCAACATTATGGTAAAAAACTCAGGATAAAGTAGTAAATATTTAAATGAGTTAAAAATGTTTGTGATTCTTTTAAAAGTCAACAGTTAGAGCTTATAGTTTCCATTTTCCTCATTTCATCAAAGAAATATATTGGAACCTTAACAACCTTTCATCTGTTTAGGTATGACTCTTAGGCATTGAACTAGATGCTGTGCCATCAATCCTACCATGACTAGGATTAGTTTCTCATCTTCTTTTATTTAAAATTAAAAAATATGAATCTTTAAAAAGAAGCAGTTATTTTAAAAACATTTGAAATGCAGCCAAGTGTTGATAATGATAAATGCATTTTTATTGCATCTGTTATCCAAAAACACATTATTTTCTTGTAGCCACCAAAGGTAAAAAGGAATGCAAATCAAAGCCAATCATATTTCTTCTAATTTTATAGTTCTTGAATACTTTAAAATAGCAGTTTATGTGGAGGTATCAGGGATCCCATGTATTTTGCTGGTCAATTTTAAAAGCTAAAGATTATAGTCATTTTTGGTTTGTTTGTTTTTAAAAAGACACCAATACAAGAATTATTTCCAAGGAGGGGATTTCTTTAATAGTGGAGTAAAGTATTCAGAAAATAAATCTCTATAAATGCAATGTGAAACTAGCAAAAATTGTCAAAAACAAACTTTTTCATAGATCTAAAAAATTAACCAAAGGCTTCCAACAGCCCAAGAAGCATTTTTTTCAGTAAGATAATTGATTTTTGCTAAGAATAGTGAGCTCTGTTGTGTTAAATCCTAATCTACTGCCTTAGTCCTACCTCCCTTTTCTCATTTCCACTTTAGCCTCAAAAGCCATCAAGCTGACCACCATGGTAGCTACAAAAATATGCAGGCACTGGAGGGGGGAACCTCCCCGGATATCCTTATCCCAAATAATTGTCACTATTTGAGCTATCTGGAAGCTCTCTGGAAAGGTTCTATTCACAAGAGTTGTCTTTATTTGATCTTACTCATCCTCACTCAGTGGAAAAGCCCAGAACATTTGTTGAAAACCATCAGGGACAATTGTTTAACCCTGTATCTGCCTGAGGTGTCTGACTTTGAGACCCTGAGCAAGCAGGAAGTAAAGGACAAGGCAGAATTATAAACTTCCAGAGCATTGAAGGTACACCCCAACACATGGGCCCCTTGGCAAAGGGTGAAAGGTCTTGATTCAAAAATTTTTCAGAAACCTGTCTAATCATTAGCTGATAACTAAGCTTAGGGAAGAAAGACTTTAGCAGCAGTCCATGAAATGGAATATAAACTTTACAAAATTAATCCAGGAAAGTCACTAAACAGCACCAATAAAAAAAAAAAAAACCTGGGATGAGGAAATCTAATTTTCAAACTTGCCACATTATACCATATAAAATGTCTTGTTTTCAATGGAAAATCAATATACAGCTGAATAAATATGAAAGTATGGATAGTAAGTAGTCACTAGATGCTGTCTCTGATGAAGCTGACATTGTACTTACTAGACAAAACTTTAATTCAAAGAACTAAAGGGGCCCATGTCCAGAGAATTAAGGGAAAGTATAGTAATTATGTCTCACCAAATATCAAGAGTCAGAAATTATGAAGAACCAAATATAAAATCTGGAATTGACAGTTGCAATAACTGAAATGGAAAAATGGAAAAAATTTACTAAAATCTGACAGTAGAGGTGAGCTTCTAGAAGTAAGAATCAAGAAATTTGAAGATATGTTAACTGAGATGATCATATTTAAGGAAAAAAATGAAAAACAAGCAAATTTTAAGAGACTTGTGGGATAACATCAAATATATCAACATACAAATACTATCCCAGATTTAGGGACAAGGACAGAATATTTGAAGGAACAATAGCTAAAATCTTCTCAAATTGGTTGGAAAAAAACTGCAACCTCCAAGCTTAATGAACTCAAATTAGGACAGACTCAAAAGGATCTACATCTAGACACATGATAGTCAATTTGTTGAAAGAGTTTGAAACCAGCAAGTGAGAAGAGACTCAACATGAACAGGGTATCCTTAATAAGATTATAAGCTGATTTCTGATCAGAAATTATGGGACCAGAAGGGCAGTGGGGTGAAATATTTAAAGTGCTTGAAAGAAATGAACTTTCAACCAAGAATTTTATATATGCCTAAACTATCTTTCTTAAATGAAAGAATTAGAATATTCCCAAATACATAAAAACAGAATTTGTTGCTATTGACCTCCTATATAAGAAATACTAAAGGGAATCCTTCAGATTGAAATGAAATTATACATGGTCTCCAGTTTATGATGGTTCAATGTATGCTTTTTTGATGTTATGATAGTACCAAAGTGCAAAACATACTTCAAATTTTGAATGTGGGTCTTTTCCCAGGCCAGTGATATGCAGTATGATGTCCTCTCATGATGCTGGGCAGTGGCAGTGAGCCACAGCTCCCTGTCAACCATATAATCATAAGTGTAAACAACTGAGATTCTATTTACAGTGTACTGTGTTGCTAAGCTATGATGTTTGGTAGGTTAGGTGTCCTGAATGCATTTCAACTTATATTTTCAATTTATTATGGGTTTATTGGGATATAACTCCATCATAAGTTGAGGAGCATTTGTAGATATTAAATTCACATGAAGAAATATAGAGCAATGGTAAAGATAACTGTATAAATATAAAAGCATAAAGTTACTTTTGTTTACAACTTTTTCTCCTGATTTAAAAAATCATCTTCATAAAACATTAATTATAAAACTCTTGATAGGTTTATCACTTATAAATATGTAATTTGAATGACAATAGCACAAAGGAGAAGAGAGGTAACAGATGTGGTGTAGAAGTTTTTTTATACAATTGTCATTGGTTGGTATTAATCTGAAATAGATTTTTAAAAGTTAAGATGTTAACTTTAAGTCCCAGGACAGCCCTTAAGATAATGACTCAAAGTAAATAAAGAATTGATAGCTTTAGAAATCTCAGTGCTTTGGCCAGTGTGCTCAGAATCTCAGATTGGATTGTGAGTTAGGTTATAGATTATTTCCAAAGCTAAGCTTTATTTAACAATTTTTTCATTTGTTGTGAACAGGTACATTATATTGCTAAAACAGACTATTTACTCTCTAAAACTATTTTAAAACAATACATAATTATCAATTCTAAGAACATTCAAATGAATATGAGTTTGTTCTTGTTCCAATTTTTAAGATGATAAGACTGCCAAAGAGAATGTAAAGCTTTGCCTACTTTTTCCCAGTATGATTTTTAATGTTGTTGAAGTTGCAATACTCAAGCATTGGTTTAAGTAACATATCCATTTTCTCCTAAAGTGCTTAATGGCATATATTTGTTATCTGATATTAAAATTAACATTTAAGAATTTCATGATACCCCTAAAAATGATGACAACTATTTAAAATCTCTCTCTGAGCTTCCTCCTCTTTCAGAAGAATTTCAAAAGACTTTCAGTTTTATGTGAAGAAATCTGTCACATAATTTGTACATCTAAGACCCAGAAAGTTGTTTTTAGATCGGGTGGAATCTCTGAGGAAACCCTGGAAATGTTTGTTTCTGAAATAAGAATGTCACATCAATAAAACAATGTTTGAGATTTTTTCCCCCAGTGCTTGGGATGTGATCAGGGGCTAAGAAGTGCTGGGCAAATGCTCTACTACTTATCTACACCCCCAGTCCCAATGACAAGTATTTTTAACAGAGGTATCTGAATTTTAGAAGTCAGCTGTCTGTCAATTAACAGGTAAATGTATCCTTGGAATAGTTAATTCAAATACATATTTTCAAAGAATTTTCTGTATCCAAGGCAATATGAGAGATTAAAAGATAGTTAAAATGTGGATTTTTGCCCTCATCAAGACATTATTAAAGACAACTATGGCCAGGTGCCATGGCATATGCATGTAATACTAGCAACTCAAGGCTGAGGCAGGAGGATCTTGAGTTTGAGGCCAGCCTCAGCAACTCAGTGGGAACACTGTCTCAAGGTTAAAAAAAAAATATCTGGGGATGTAGCTCAGTGGTAGCATGTCTGCCTACATGTGAGTCCCTGGGTTCAATCCCCAAAACTATAAAAAATAGAGATAAGTGTGAAGGGTTATAATGTGAAGGAAAGGGATTGTTTTATATAAATGCTTATTTTAAAAATCAAGAATTATAATGGAGTTTTAGTATAACAACCTTTTTGAACTTATAACCTAACTCACTCAATGAATTACAAAATAGACTAACAAAGATCCATATCATAAATGCTCTTATAATTTGCATTATAACATTGTAGAGTTATTCTTATGATGAGAAAAATCAGCTTTCCTTTGATTCTCTTTCTGTTTTGTTTATCTGAGAAAGAACTAATGTGACAGACAAAAAGAATCAAAGCTCTGAACAGTTTGGAGTGTATCTTAAACTGTCTGTAAGTAGCATCAAGCAAGGATCTAATGCTTCTGTTGCTGACTGTCAGGACCAGGGATATCCACCAGACAATTTCTTCTGAGTAGGAAGCTGTTGAACTGGTGCTCTCAGAAGGGACTACAATCTTCTTCCCTCTCCCCTAGGGATCTTGGTCTCCATATTTAGCATTTGTTTACCAAGTTTGGGGAGAGAGTAGCTTAGCAATTTTTTAGTAATATTTCAGCTTATAGGGAGGCTGTATGTGGTAGAAGGAGGGAGAAAGGAACCACTTTTAGTAAATAAATTAAATTCTGGTCTCACGTCCATGAAATCAGAGCAATATCCTCAAGATGTGAGGCTTGTTAGTTATGAAAGTATCATTTCTTTCTGCAATATGTTTGTAAAAATATTTTCTTTACCTTGAAAATAAACCTGTACTATTTTAAGTAAATTCAGTTTAAAATTAAATTATAAAGTTATTTAATTTTTAAATTGTGAAATGTTAATTAAATGAAATAACTTCAAAGATAATCGACCCAAATAATAGTTACTGAGAGGAATATGTGATATATAAGCTTCCCTGTCCTTAACAGGTTTATACTCTAGTAAGAGAACTATGTTATGCACTCAGATAACTGAAATATGAATAAATAAGTGCCTTGTAGAGGTACAAAGCCTGGAGAAGTTAGAGGGTGATGACTGGATGGGAAATTTTAGCTAAGATGACTGATGAGTCATCTCATTCAGACACATTAAAATAAAAAGAAGATTGATAAATCATATTTCCACAAAATTTCTGCCCTCACAAAAATAAGCCTACATCTTTTTCAGCATTAATGTTTAGGAATAGGCAATTATTGATCTGGGAATGAATTGTGCTAATGAGAAGTTAATATTTTAAATATCATTCTGTGGACAGTCACTGGTAAAGAGTCTTTCTAGGTTTGGAGTTGTAAGAGTAGGTCAAAAGGAATGATCAGAATAATAGGTCAAATTAATTCAAGAAAATTTGTGTTCATAACTGAGTCAGTCATTTTGACCAATAGGGCTAATAACAATGGTCCCTTGCCCTTGATTAGTGCACAGTCTAACAGAACACACAATGCTGGATCACTGGAAGAACTTATCGCTAAATCCCATCCCATGCTTCCTGGACCTTATAAGCTGGGTGAAAAGCATGGAAGGGATACTTAAAAACATTTTGGCAGGGAAACTGTATGCCTGGAATGGACTTTTCTTTTGAAGAGTTAGTATAAGTTTATGATGTAAAAAATAGCCTGTTCAAATAACACGAGGACAATGAGATGTAAATTTTCCTCCCACCAGTCCCTCCCCAGAGGCAACCAATGCTGCTACCAATTTCTTGCATATCTTTAGAGTGGTCTATGTATATACTAGCATTTAAGTTCACATACCTACCTTTTAGTTTTGCACAAAAAGTAGCATTCTATATATACATTTCTTTTTTTAAAACTTGTTCTTATTAGTTATATATGACAGTAGAATGCATTTTGACACATCATACATAAATGGAATATAACTTATCATTCTTCTGGTTGTACATGATGTACAGTTATACAGGTCATGTAATCATATATACACATAAGGTAATAAATGTCCAATTCATTTTACTATCATTCCTACCCCTATATCCCCTTCCCTCTTATCATTCCCCTCTATCTAATCCAAAATAACTCTATTCTTCCCTAGCCCCCCCCCCCATTCTGTACATTTCTACACTTTCTTTTTTTTGCACTAAACAGTCAATCCTGGAATTACTTTTATAACATTTTATATTTTTAGAGCACTTTTAGTTCACAGAAAAAGTGAGAGGAAAGTACAGAAATATAACATATTCTCTGTCCCCATAGATGCATGGCTTCCCCCTCTATCAGTATCTGTCACTGCAATGGTTTATATGTTACAGTTGATGATCCTGGCACATCATTATCACCCAAAACCAATAGTTGCATTGGGGCTCTTAGCATTGTACATTCTGTAGGCTTGAATACATGTATAATGATATGTGTCCATCATTTTATCAGAATAGTTTCATTGTACTAAAAATCCTTTGTGATTTGCCTATTCATTCTTCCATCCTCCCAAATCTCTAGCAACCACTAATATTTTAAAATAAATTAGTTTTTCTTTCCTGGTACTGATAATTGAACCCAGGGACTTATGAATGACAGGCAAGGGCTCTGCCTCTGAGCTCTCTCTCTGATCCTTCACTGATCTTTTTACTGTTTCTTCATTTTACCTTTTCAAGAATGTCATATAGTTGGAAGCATATGGTATTTAAGCCTTTTCAGATTGTCTTCTTTCAGTTAGTAATTTGTATTTAAGTTTCCTCTGTGTCTTTCCTTGGCTGCACATTTCTTTTTAGTGTCGAATACTACTTCATTATCTGGATAGATTAGAGTTTGTTTATCCATTTACCTACTAAAGGATATCTTGGCTGTTTCCAGGTTTTGACAGTTTTGAGTAAAGCTTCCATAAACATCAATGTGCAGGTTTTTGTGTAGACATAAGTTTTTTAAGTCATTTTGGGTAAATATCAAGGAGGTGTAATTTCTGGATCATACAGTAAGAGTGTATTTGGTTTTATAAGAAACCACAAACTGTCTGAAATGACTACCATTTTCTGTTTCTACCAGCAATAAATGAGAGTTCCTGTTGCTTCACATCCTTAGAGATACTTCAATATCAGTGCACCTACAGATGCCTGGTCTTCTATTTTTTCTTTTAACTTTTTATTTTGAAATAATTACAAGCTTACAAGAAGTTGCAAAAATAGTACACAGAGAGATCTTATGTACCTGTCTCCCAGCTTCCCCTACTTGTGATATTTTAACTATAGTATATTATCAATACCAATCAATTGATTGCCAGAGTATAATAAACTACTAGAATACAGTGTTTTTTTTTTATTTTTAGTGCCTGCAAGATATTTCATTGCCTAGGTGTACCATAGTTTTTTTTAATTAACCTGTTCTTTATTAATGGGCATTTACATTGTGGCATTGCTGATAGAGAAGGACAGGAAACAATGCAAATCTCTGTGTTGGGGGAGCCACTTCTAACATATACACTGCCTTTGTGCGAATTAGAAAAATGATACTCCCTTTGGGTGGATGTAGCCCCATAGGCACATAGCTTAGAAAGCAGAATACAACCTGGATAACTGTATGTAGCACCTCTGTGTGAATATCTGTTTGCACCTATGTGAGAATCCACATGCACGATAATGGTGTGTATTCTGAATTCTGAAGCATGACATCATCGTTCCATCTTGAAACATTGAATTTGTCCCTTTCAGAGTTGACACATCCCTTCCCCACTTGTAGCTTTGATGACCTCTCCTCAATACTTCATGCATTGTACATTTTCTATTTGTATATGTTTCTGTCTCTCACATTGGATTTTAAGCTCCTTTGACAGCAGAGACATCAGGCCTTCATCTTTATATTTGCCTTTCTTTTCTTCCCTGCTCCTTTATCTATCTAGAATTTTGTTTTGTATAAAGGTACAGAGTGAATTTTTGACCAATTTTTTTCTTAAGGCAAAGAAATTAAGAACAATGAATGTAAAAATCTGCCTCTCAGTACTTCAAGAAGGTGTTTTGAAAATTTCAAACTCAAATTATTTTGAATTAAAATGCCCACACATATCACACTTGTAGGAGAGAAAAAGGGTGTGTTATGAAGTTAACCAACTAATGACAGGATACTGCAATTTCAAAAATATTAAGCATTATAGTATTGAGAAGAAGAAAATAGAACAGCTGAACTCCTTGTGACATTGTAAGTAGGTTATTGGGCTTGGTTCCACTGAATTTTTAGACATGGGAATAAGGATAACCCTTTGTAAAGATGTTTTAAGGATTTAAAATGTGCAAAAGAAATGCATACTGGTTTGGATAAAATAAAGCATTTTGAAATGCAATTCAGAATGAAACTAAAATATTTTATATGTAGTATATGCATTTCTTCAGCAAATACAATTCTGAGAAGTTGCATAAATCTTGTACCCTAAAAATATCTAATTTCATCAGATCTTAACTTCTATATGCCATTGATTTAGGAGGGAAATTGTCCATTTTTAACACTGGCCTTTTTTTTTATTACTGTTAAGCACTAGAAATGTTTTATGAATTTTTAATTATATTAAATATTTCATTAAAGCTTAAATCATTGGAACCATATGTGGTACATGTCAGAACTGCTACATACATACAAAGAGTAATGAAAATGTACTGTTTTTTAATGCATCTTTTTATTGTGTAGACTTTATATTGGCAATGTAACTAAATAAAATTGACAGGCCAACCATACAATCTAATCAGTATAAATCTTATACAAGTGAAAAGTATAGTTATAAAAATAGTTTGATCTGCAGATTAAGCCCATGATGAGGCAGTGAATGGCTTGATGTCCATACTGGGTAATTATGTTTGCTTGTGTACAGTATTTAAGGAAGTACTGCGGGATCTGTGCTGAATAAAACCGTGGAGGAAAATGTTCTTTAGTTCTAATGTTCACAACGAATTACCAAGTGAGAATTGCTTTGCCTAGCATCCCACAAGCATTTCTTCATTATAAGGAATGACTGTTACTCAAAGAGAATTGGAGAAAACATTTGTATTCCATGATTATTTGATGTAAATATTTTAGTAACAAAATCAACAAAGTACTGTGGATTCACTATGAGACAGCATTGTTTTATAGAAGTTCTGTTTTTCTGGATGTTAACTATGATGTGTATTTATTTTAAGAAAGATGGGTTGATTCTGATAGCTTTTATTTTTCAATGTTAGTGCTAAAATCAGATTCTGTACAGCTCTGAATCATGGTTCTATAAATTCTTGGCTATACTAAGTAAATTACAGTATATCTTCCAGTACAAGTATAAGAATGCTGAAAAATGCAGGTGCATTAGAGTTTTTATGATTGAAAATTAATTTCCTTCTGAATTTGACTGATTGGATTTCCATTCTGCTAGTATTGAAGATCACTATCAACTACCATTTGAGTGCCATTTATGTTTTTAACAGTTCACTAGGGACTAACAGAAGTTTGAAGAATAGAACAGTGCCTCTTTGGTTTACCAAACTTTCTTACAGGGTTAAATAGGATAGATGCTATTACCTTGTGTATATATGTGTTTATGTACACGTATTTTTATATTTATCTTGAACTATGGACTTCCAATATATGTAACAATTCACTAACTTACTCTTTCACTGAAATATATGAAAGTAAGCTAGTTTTCTTTTTCATTTTAACTAAGCAAGTATCTATTTCTATGATTGTGAGGTATATTTCAATTTTTAATATAAATTGTGGGGTTTTATATACACAACTCTAATTTCTATCAAATGTATGCTTACACACACACACCCCTGACATAATCCCTGCTTCTGTGAGGGACCCTAATGCAAATGGTACAAAATAGAAATATCCTTACCTCCTTTTTTTTCACTTTCCCCTTTATTCCATGAACTGACTTTATATACCTTCTTTGCTCCATTTACTTCTCTGTAGTGGCCATACCATAAGTGGGCAACTGAAAGAGGGGAAGTGCTACATGTGGATAATTGGGAGTTGGGTATTTGCAATAATACATGGTAATGGAGAAGGCATAGTAATCATTTTTAAGTTAATTCTTATTTTTGAAGGAAGGACTCATTTTGAATTATGTTTTAAATCTTAAGTAATTAGAATTTGGTTTTGAGGAAAAGGTGTAGACATTCTAGTAAGTGAGGATCATAAACAGCTGGGAGATTGGTTTTGTTTGGGGAACTATCATGTAATATTTGAGAATTCTTGAATCAGGAGAGGGAAGACTGGAGTGGTTTGAAATTAAAACATCAGCTCATTTTGACTTGATTTTCTCACTTATTGGGGAATACTATAAAAGTTATATAGTTGGATCACAGCAAGGAATGATCATATTTAAAACACACTCATTATTGAAGAGAACATAGGACTAGTTTGTCCCAGAAAGGACTCTGATCTACATCAGGATTAACTATGAAATTAGATTTGAGATGAAAGAATAAATACAAATAGTAGTACAGGAAAAACATGGTATGGTTTGCTATTTGACTGAATAATGTGGGCAGCGATCTAGAGGTTCCTGTTAGGCTAGCACTATTCATCCAAAGAGGACTGTGCTGTTACCAACTGGAGTTTGGAGAGTTTGGTCATCCAGACACTGATGAAGCTCTGCAGAATAGGGTTTCTACTTTTGCCTCCAGGTATACTTTTAGTAATCTCCAGTTTTCCAACAGTTCCTGGGAGTGCACAGTCTGACTCTTAGAATTCTGGTAGAGTTCATGGGGAGAAATCCGGAGAGATCAGGTTTGCTGAGAACCTATTATGTGGCATGTACTCTATTGTTTTACATACTTGCTTTTCTTCCTGTTTCCCCACCAAATCAGTTCTTCTGTGTACATACCAGTGGGTGGGTGAGTGGGCACTGTGCTGAGAGAAATCTCCCCACCCTGTTAAAGCCTTTGTCACCTAAAAAAAGATCAGAAGCCACAGTGCTCCTTTGCTGTTTGACCAGGAGCTTTCTAGCCTTTCCACTTTCTTTTACTGCATTTTCATTTATACTACAATGACATAATATAATACATTGGCATAATGTAATTTATCTAGTCATGGGCCTCTTTTTTTGCTTCCCTGAACGTCCAAATTGGGTAAGTGGCTCTCTTCACACTCCTCATTCATAACTATTTTCTTACCATGTTTTGCTTTGTATTAAATTCTCTTCATGTATTTCTCTCCTTAAGAGAGACTACAAATTCCTGAAGAGGTAGGGATGATATTTCTCATTTCCAATCTCCAGTATATGGCACATAGTATAGAAGGTTCTTAATAATGCTTTCTTAAACTAAATTAACTGCAGTCTGGATTCTCATCTTGTCTGTCTGTCGAGAATGAAGGGGGCAAGGAAAAGTTTTTAGCTTTCTTTGTAGTTTTTCTTAATTTATTCAACTCTATTCTCTGAATACCTAGTTCTGACTGGCCTCCAGGTAACAGTCCTCCAATGGCATAGTGCCCACAAATGTTCCCTCTATTGGACAGTGCCATGTAGGTTATAACTTGAAAAATGGAAGTATAAGACATAATGGAAGTCAGAATTCTGAGCAGCAGTATACATACTAATTTCTTCTGCAGAATGATGAAACTCAGGAAACAAGGGAGTCCCTGGTCATCTAAGAAGTTTGTGAACTCCAGATAGAAATTAAAATGTCATGCTAATTACTGTCCTTGTGACTGAGACCTAATAGGCAGGCATCCTCTCTACAACAACAATAAGGTGGCCTCTCTCTTTCAAGATTGAAGAGGAAAACAGAACAACTTGAAAGTTCTTGCATAACTAGGTCTGGAAGCGCAGCCATTTCTCTGAAGGCAAAGATCCTCTATTTCAGCAACTCCTTCTCAGTCTTAATCACTTTTTGTGACTGTACCACTTTGAACATCTCTGCACTTTGATTCTATTTGGGAAGGAAAAGTGACACAAAATTAAGAGATAGTTTATCCTTCTTCCCCTCTTTTGGTACCCTATTCTTGAACTCTAGTAAATGGAATTCTTGTGTCTTTCTCAAACCTGCTACCTTCACAAGAAGGTAAATTGTTTAAACTCACTTGTCTCTTATTGACTGGATAGCAGCAGGTTTCATAATTCACAGAAACATTGGCAGTAAGGTTGTTAACCCTTCTTAACAGTCCCATTTTTCTGATGGTTGAAAATTCTACTTAGCTGTCTGTCAGATCTCAAGAAACTATTAACTCATATACAAGATTCAGTGTTCAAGAACCTTGTGTCCCTCCAATCAAGGGTAACCAGATAGTCCTCAAGAACCCTTGAAATGGTATTGAAGTTTAGTACATAGTAGCTAATCGATAATTCTAGGGATAAACCTGGTCCTTTAAAAAAAAAAAAAAAGACTCTCCAGGTTATGGTCAGTGAATTTGTGAAACCAGAAGGACCTGGTGAAACAGGAGGACAGAGATTACCTTAAGAAACTTTTCATACATGCTCTAATTTTTTAAGGGTCATGTGCCCATGTAGTCCTCATTGTAGCAAGAGACTGTATGAGGATATCGTTGAAGCTTTTAGCTCTGCTGGTGTTGGCTTCTTTTAAAATTAGACCGTTTCCAGACGGCAGCTATATATTCTGGATTTCCCAAGGTGGCCTTGATTTCATTTTGTCCCATTGTGTCCAGAAGTATCTTACATTCACAAGACTCAATGCCAGCTTTTGGTTTGGAAAATGTGGACACCAGGTGTGTATACTTCCTTCTTGCCACCTGAGAAAAGAGTCCATCACAGCCTATAGCTTTGCTTGGAAAACTCTGCTATTCTCACTGCTAGCAGTTCTCACCCACTGTCAGCAGTCTCTGATTTTGCTCCCATCTTGTTTCCTTAACCTTCATGAGTTAACTAATCTCTTTTCTTTGGCAGCTCCTTGCCTCTGGAGTCCAGTAAATAGTGTATCTTTACACTCTCACAAAGCTGCTTGGATCCTAGCATTTTGGTGGTAAGATATTGCCTTTTGAAAATCAGCATACTTACTTTTTCCCAGAGTACCCTTGGAATTTGAAAATTGTTCCTGTGACGTAGTCATCTTCGGAGGCCTTGAAAAACAGATTCAGTAAGAAGTAGCACCATCACTATCACTTACTGAGTGTTTACTATGTATGAGAACTAGAGCAAAATGTTTTTTAACACCCATTTAATCCTAACTACCCTTCTTACAGATAGGAAACATACTTAGAGAGGTTGATTGTTCAAGATCTACTGGTGATAAAATATTAGCTGTGCACATACTTAGATTATGGATGACATGAACACTGGAATGCTTGGTCAGGTCATCCAAAATTCTAAGTCTGATTCCAACCCCATAATAGAAGTTTTACCTTTATACTTCCCATCACCAGGAAATACATATTTCTGCACAGTAGGTGGGTGAATTTTTGTACATCCTTATACACCAGTATTCTTCAAAGTTGATCATGTGTGAAAATCACCTGGAGGACTTCTTAAAACACAGATTGCTGACCTCACAGCCATAATTTCTGATTCAGTAGGCCTGGGGTAGGGCCTGACACTTTAAATTTCTAGTAAGTTCCCAGTGGTGCCAATACTGCTGGTCTACAGACACTTTTAGAATCATTGCTACACTCTAATCATTTTTTCATTCAGCATACTTAAGGCATTACTTCATACTTAAGGCATTCCAGGCACTAATGTTCAGTCAGAATCTTTGTTCTCATAAAGCTTATAATCTAGATAAACGACTGAACTAATTTTATTTGGGAGAAGTAAACAAAGTATTGATGGGTTGAGAAAAATATGCACCTAGGAACTGAGCTCATGAACCTGCCTTTGATGGCCACCTCCCTTACCTTATAACTATTTGTCTGTGATACCTTAAGATCTTAATTGCCAGGTAGCACATTTGCCCAGAAAGGGGAGTCTGTGTGGGAATCCACACAACTCCCTAGCTGTCCTAATGTTAGGTTCCTCCAAGAAAGATTCCCAAATTCTTGCAGTCTGATGATGCTTTCTGTTAGCAGAGCAACAGAAAACTGATCTTGCTTTTAGTTTTGTTGACTAAAGTTCACACAATTTCAGGCATTTTAAAAATAATAAAATATATCTCCTTGTAATTACTTTTTTCCTTTGATTTGTCATGAAGTCCACACCCTCAGGCAATCATTTAGTTTTTTCTTTTAATTTAAAAAATTTTATTACTATTATTTTTGATTGTTAAATTACGATTGTATACATTTATGGGGTAAAACACAATGTTTTGATATATTTATACATCGCATCATGATTAAATAAAGGCAATTATCACCTGGTTTACCTATCATTTTTGATAGATATTTAAAATTTACCCTCAGTTACTTGGAATTATTATTATTATTATGCTTGGGATTGAACCCAGGGGAACTGTACCACTGAAGTACATATCCAGCCCCTTTTTATTTTTTATTTGGAGACATGATGTCACTACTTTGCTTAGGCTAGCCTTGAACTTGCCTCCTAAGTTGCTGAGAATATAGGCGTGCACCATCATGCCTAGCATAATACATTGTAATTGACTATAGTCACCCTGATGTGCAGTAGATCTCAGAAACTATATCTTCTATCCAAAGTTTTGTACCTTTTGATCAAGAAGTCTCTATTCCCTCCCTTCCCCCTCTTCTACTCTCTGGTAACCATCATTGTTCTACTGTTTACTTTTATGAGTTCAACTTTATTAGATTTCACATATGAGTGAGATCATGCAGTATTTGTCTTTCTATGTCTGGCTTATTTCACTTAGCATAATGTCTTTCAGATTTCTTTATGCTGTTGCAAATGACAGGATTTCCTTTTCCAGCTTTTTAAGGTTAAATAATATTCTGTTATGTATATTATGTATATGTACTGCATTTTCTTTATATTTATCCATCGATGGACACTTAGATTGTTTCCATATTGTGGCTGTAGTTCTACAATGAAAATTAGAGTTCAGATATCCTTTTAGCATACCAATTTCATCTCCTTTGGGTGATATACACAGGTACACAGAAGTGGGATAACAGGGTTTGAATGGTAGTTGCTTTTTTTTTTATTTATTTTTATTTTTTGGTGCTGGGGATGGAACCCAGGGCCTCTTTCATGTTTAGCAAGCACTTTACCACTGAGCAGCCCTGCATTGTAGGTTTTTTTTTTTTTTTTTTAGTTTTTTGAGGCACATCCATACTGCTTTCCATAATGGCTGTACTAACTTATATTCCTATCAACAATGAAGTTCTCATTTCTTTGCGTCTTCTCCAAAAATTGTCTTTCCTCTTTTTGACAAAAACCACTCTAATAGATGTGAAGTAATATTTCACTGTGGTTGTTGATGGACTTCCCTAATGATTAGTGATATCAGTCAATTTTACATGTATCTCTTGGTCATTTGTATGTCTTTTGAGAAATGTCTGTTTAGCTCCTTTGTTCATTTTAAAATCAGATTGTTTTCTTGATATTGAGTCGAGGTCCTTATATATTTCAGATATTAACCCCTTATCAGATGTATAGTTTGCAAATATTTTCTCCCATTACGTGGGTTGTCTCCTCATTTTGTTAATTGTTTTCTTTGCTTTACAGATGATTTTTGGTTTGATGACATCTTATTTGTCTCTTTTTACCTTTGTTGCCTGTGCTTTCAAGGGTCCTATCCAATTCATTTTTGCCCAGACGAATGTCATGGAGATTTTGCCCTGTGTTTTCTCCTCATAGTTTTATAGTGTGAGGTCTCATGTTTAATTTTTTAGTTCTTTTGAATTTATTTTTGAATATTTTGTAAGATAAAGGTCTAATTTCATTCTTCTGCATGTGGATATCTAGTTTTCTTAAAACAATTTACTAAAGAGACTATCCTTTACCTTTTATTTGTTCTTTGAAACTTTGTCAAAAATTCTGGGATTTCTGTCTTCTTCCTTTGGTCAGTGTGCATGCCTTTGTGCCAGTACCATGCTGTATTGATCATCTTTGCTTTATTATATGTTTTGAATTCAGGGAACATGATGCCTCCAACTTTGTTCTTTTTGCTCAAGGTTGCTTTTGGATATTCAGGTTTGTGGGTGCGTCTTTGTGTGCTGGTGTTATTCCATACAAATTTAAGGAGTTTTTTTCCAATTTCTGTGAAAAATGATGTTGCTATTTTGGTAGAAATTTAATCGAATCTGTAGATTGCCTTAGTAGTATGAACATCCTCATATCAATTCTTCCAACCCATGAACATAGGATACGTTTTCATATATTTGTGTTTTTCAACTTCTGGTATCAGCATCTTAAATTTCAGTGGAAATGTCTATTACCTCCTTGGTTAAATTTACAATAGTATTTAATTTTTTGTTAATATTGTCAGTGGGATTGTTTTTTTAATTTCCTTTTCAGATTGTTAATTGTAAATATATAGAAATACTACAGATTGATTTTATATTCTGTAACTGAATTCATTACTGATCTGTTCTAATTTTTCAATTTCTTCTTTCTTGTAGGTTGTGAGTGTCTTGGAATTTATTGGTTTCTAGGCTATTCAGTTTGTAAGCATATAATTGCTATAGTAGTCTCTTAGGGCACTTTGTATTTTGGTGGCTTCAGTTTTAATGTCTCCACTTTCATTTCTGATCTTATTTATTTAAGCAGTCTTTCTTTTTTCCTAGTTAGTCTAGCTCAGAGTTTGTGTTTTGATAATCTTTAAAAAAAAAAAAGTAACTCTTGGTTTCATTGATTTTTTTTTTCCCTCTATTATTTTTTGAGTGTCTATTTCATTTATTTCTGCTCTGATCTTTGTTATTTCTTTCCTTCTGCTAAGTTTGGCTTGATTTGTTCTTTTTTCTAGTTCCTTGAGGTGTAACATTAGATTGTTTATTCATGGTCTTTATTCTGTATTAACGTAGGCATTTATTGCTATTAATTTCCCTCCTTGGGCTGCTTTTGATGTGTCATAAGTTTTCTATGTTGTGTTTCCATATTTTTGTCTCAAAATATTTTTTAATTTTTAAAATTTTCTTTCTGTGACTTGTTGTTTAATAGCATTTTGTTTAATTTCCACATATTTGTGTATCTCCCAAGATTTATCCTATTATTGGTTTTTTATTTCATGCCATAATGACCCAATTCAGAGACTTTCTATACAGCTGTCCTTATCTTTTGCTCTCAGATTGTTAGTCCCGAAGTTTGGTGACTTAATCTTTTTCACTCTGGGCCTTCCCTGCCTTTAGCTTTTTCTTAGAACCTTCCTGTATCTGGAACCATATTCTTGCTGTTCAGTTTTACTTTGTTTTCATTGAACATTTTCTTTGGTATTCTGATTCTGTGGAGGAAAAGGGTCTTTTAATAGGTGTTATGATATAACTGTTAGTGTCTCCTCAAATTTCAAATAATGAATCCTAATTTCCTGTGTGATGATATTAAAGAGGTAGGATCTTTGGAAGGCATTCAGATCATGAAGCAGAGCCCTCATGAATAGGATTAGTGCCCATATAAAAGGGACCCAAGGACTGGACATGTTGGTGCATGCCTGTAATCCCAGCTGAGGCAGGAGGTTTATAAATTCAAGGCCAGCCTGGGCAACTTAGTGAGACCCTGTCTCAAAATCTGGGGATGTAACTCAGTGGTAGAGTACTTGCCTAGCATGTGTGAGGCCCTAGGTTTAATCCCCAGCTTCCCCCCTCTTTTTCTCTCATGCATGCGTACATGCACGTGTACGTACACACACACACACACCCACCACCACCACCACCACCACCACCACCACCAAACCTAAATGCCTAAGCCCAAGAGAGCTCATTCATCCCTTCTACCATGTGAGGATACAGTGAGAAGGTGCTGTCTATAAGGAACAGGCCCTTTAATGATGCCTTTATTTTGGACTTTCCAGTCTCTAGAACTATGAGAAATAAAATTCTGTTGTTTATAAAATACCCAGTTTATGGTATTCTATTGTAGCAGCCTGAACAGACTAGGACACCAGGTATTTCTCTAGGTTTATTCAGGTGAGCATTTTCTTTGGCTTAGGTACTTTTTTTTTTTTTTGGATACCAGACTCCCTTAGTCACTTACCATAACTTTCAGAATCGAAGGATGTTTATCAGATGGGGAATAATGAAAATTGATTTTTCTGATTTGCAAAGATGACTTTGAGTTTCTTTGAGAAGTGTTTTGAACAGTCACCCAGTACATGCTTAACAGGATATGATATCTCCTACCCATCTACACCTAGGAGCCAGATTTATCTACTTTATCCAGCCTGGGAAGCACATTCCTTTGTGGATTCAGAATTTTCTCCTGAATAATTTAGTTCCTGATGGTATTGAATGGACCAGCATATTTTGTCAACACATATAACTCATATAATCCACAAGAATGACTGAAATAACAAAAGAAATGATGTACAAGCTTATTCATATCTAGAAATTTTACATTTTCTGTAGTTTTGGAGTCAGATAGCCCTGGTTAGTAGTATCATGTCTATCCCATACTAGCAGTGTTTTGGCAAGTAAACAAGGCTTTTTAAAATATAAATGATTTTACACTGGTATATAAAATCATAAAAAATTGCACGTATTAGTAAACCAATCTTGCTGCTAAAATTGAATTCTATGTGAAAGCATCCAGTAGTGTTTGACTTGGTGTAATCTCACTGACTGTTAACTCTGGCTTTCCTCCTTGATGTTCTTAACTTCTGGACCATTTGATTGGGCAAGACAAAATCTCTCACAGTATATCCCATCAGCACCAGAATCTTGCATTTCCTAGGTATGGAATCCTTTCAAGAACCACCTATTGTTGATGCAACCACCTATTGTGCTTATTATGATAAATTATAATATGAAGAATATTCCTACATCTCCCAGGTATCCAAGGAAGGAAATTAACAGTTATTGAGAAGCTTCCCAGTAGAGATCTCATTGGCTAAAAATTGTGATAGCATTAATAATTACACTTTTATTGATAGGTATTCTAATTCTTGGCAGTTTTCAGGACGATTGTAATGGATAGTGTTCTTAGATTCCTATAGCAATCCATTGAGCATGCAGTTCCCATTTTGCATGTCTGAGGATGAAGATAATTGTGTGACTCCCTCACAGCCTTCTAACCGGATGGTGGAGTTGTTCCTTGGGCCTGTGTCTTCTGGCATTCCTCCACATCCTCTCCTTTTCTAACACTTTTACCTACTGGGACACATGGTTTGAACTCTGAGGTTCTGGTGCATGATTTATTTAATAACTAGACTTTTATGAGCAAAGTATTTCTTAGGTTTCCCCTAATTTTATCACTGTTTATCTCCCTAAGAGACAGCTCTAAAATGTGGAAATTTTGAACTCTATCAAAGGGTCAGAGAAAATTGTTTATCCCTTTGATGTAAATTCTGTGTGCTTCTAAACACTAAACACTCAAAAACAGTTTTCTTAGGTGTAGACTTAGAACAAAACTCTTTTTGAATGTAACATATTCTCATTGTATCTTTTAGATTAAATTATTTAATTAATTCTTCTATTCAACAAACATATATTTAGCCCTTACTATGTGCCAGGGGCTGGGGATACAAACTGGTAGTGAGAGGTACTGTGAAGAAAAATAAAACACTGTTACATTTTTCTCCAAGCTATGATATTACTAAATTATAATAGATATCAATGACCTCTGATAGACCCTTTTGAAATGTTAGCTGTTGGGAAGATGGCCTTAGTCAAGGAACATTGTCTCTGATATCCCTCTGCTGTTCCTACCTTCTTTTCCATTATTTGAGCCAAGCCCTTGCTTCCTTGTATGGTTGTGACAACCTTGATCAGGATTCAGTGTAAGGGGATGATGAAAGTCAGATTGTTCTGTATTTGGGGTAAAAATGGGAGTTCATAACCCACTTGAATCTAATGTATGAAATATGATATGTCAAGAGCTTTGTAATGTTTTGAACAACCAATAAAAAAAAAGAAAGTCAGATTGTAAAAGAAGGCTGTTAGGAATAAAACACCTTTGGAGTAACAGTCTCACAACTAATCCTTTTAGAATTGCGTTTATCATCTTTTATTCTTTTGAATGTAATGTCTTGCCTTATAGTATGTTATACCAAGAACACTGAAAATAGATGTATTTTAAAGTATCTATTTATGCTGTGTTTAACAAAACAAGATATAAAAAGCTACCTCCTCGGTTGCTTCCAGTTTTATGGTGTTAAGACCATAGAGTAAGTTCTTTGTGACTTAAGTGTTTTATGAGTTTTGAAGAATAGGGAGTCTTCGAGTTGGAAAGAAGCCATTCTTACCATGAGGCAAATATATACTTGAGTTTAATTTTTAAACTATTACTGCCATTTGACCTTAAATTAAGATAGTCTGTTTCCATTGTGGTATTTTACTGATTGAACAATGAGAATATTTAAAGCAGCTGCCACCAATTAAAATAATTCATAAATGCGGGTTGTAAATAAATATTCTTGAAGTTTTAACTCAATGAAGTCAATCTTTTTAGTGGCACTGTCTTTCTGGAAAACAACTTGGTAAAATTCATCAAGAGCTTTAAAATGTTTTATTCACTTTGATCTGGTTATTCTGTTTCCTAAAAGTCTATCCTTAGAAAATAAATTCAAGATCTGGATAAACCATAATGCACAGAGATGTTCCCCACAGTTTAACAAGAAGGAAATGATTATCTAAGTTTTGGTACATGCATATGATGAAATATCATGGAGCCATTAAAATACTTTTGAAGAATACTAACCAAATAGGAAAATATTTATACAATTCAGCTAAAAAAACAATACAAAACCATATAGTATGATCTTAACTATGTGAAAATATTTCATAAAAAAAGACTCAGTACACATTGTAAAATTTTATTTTCTTTGGGTTGTGGATTAAATGTGGTTTTTATTTTCTTTCTACTTGTCTGTATTTTCCAAATAGAATATAATAAGCATGTATTAAATTCATAGTGAATAAAAATGTTATGTAAATGTTTTGATCCTCTCAGTGAGGTGCTTTTTAAAAAATATCTAGTCTGTTTATTATGACTTATTTTTACCAGATTTAACCTTAAAATACTTTTTTCTAGTGAATTTTCATATTTTAATCTTATAATGTTTATGTTTAATTTTTGATATATACAATGTCAACAGTTTGATGTCTGCTGCCTCTAATTTCTAAGTGTTCTTTAAAGCCAATATTTCTTTTTTTAATAATATACTTTTTTAGTTATGGATGGACACAATACCTTTAAATTTATTTATTTATTTTTATATGCTGCTGAGGATCAAACCTAGTGCCTTACACATGCTAGGCAAGTGCTCTATCACTGGGCCACAACCCCTAGCCTTTAAAGCCAATATTTCAGTTCCACATTGGGACTACTTTTTTCAGGTGGTTTATATTAAACAACACACAAATATTAATAATATATGATAAAGAGAGTTGGCTCTGGAGCTACAAATATCTGATTTGGGCTCACCACTTAGTAGTTATGTGATCACTGACAAATTAACTGTTCTTCCTGATCCTTGGTTTTCCTATCTTTAAAGTGGGATATAATAATAGTTTCTACGTCATTGGGCTTTTATGAGGATGTAAAAGAGGTAGTACATGTAAACATTGTTATAAAAAGACCTGGTACATAGTAAATGGTCAGTAAAAGTTTAACTATGTTTAGTCTGTATTTCTACACACACACACATACACACACACACACACACACAAACATATCATCATTTGCAAAATTGTCCTTTATATCTGTCTTTATTTTTACATAATTGTGATTTTTATGTTTATACTGTGTTTATACTCACAAATATTGCTGTCATTTGCAGAATTCTCCTTTATATCTGTCTGTATCTTTTATATACTTGTATTTTTTTCTTTTTATCGTGCTGGGGCTCAAACTCAGGACATACTGTCAGTCCCACAATTGTAATTTTAAAATGAAAATTTTTATTTCATTCTCAGAGTTAATTTCCTTTTATGCTTTAAAAGTATTTTTAAAATTTCCATATTTTTGGCAGTAGAAATTTTGTTGATTTGTTTTCTAATCATATATTCCTTTCCTTTATTGGAATTGATCATCACTCATGTGGAATGGATAGATTAAAGGCTGGCTTCATTCAAGGCATAAAAGAATTTATATTTAAATTAAAAAGTTGATATTTTTATTTTCACCTATTATTTATTTTAATAAAGTACCACTTTAGTAGAGAAGGAGGGATTGGGCAGGTAATTGTCAGTGTATCTAAAAGTGATAAAACTACATTTGTTTCTTTTTAAACTCTAGAATCCACATTTAGCTAATTCAAACTGATCTTCCCAGACAGATTTGGGGTGAAAAAAGAGCTGTCCTTTATTGAATCAGGCATTGGGCTAGACATTTAAATGTATTATACAATTGTATAGCCTAATATTAGAACTATTTTAAGTAAAACAATCATTTGAGGATTTTACCATCTTACCTTAAAAAATCTACAAATGTGTTTCTATTATAAAAGCAATTTGGATTTAACTTATTACCTCTTCCTTTTAGACAATTACAATACTTTTACCATTGTTCAGCTTTACTGCATTGATGAGGTGCTTTTGTGGTATATTTGTGTTGGCAGAATAAGACCCTGGATCACTTTGAAACCTAAGCAAAGATTTTTTCATCACCCTTAGAAATATTTAACTGAGACATGTAGTCCATAAGTCTGCATCTTTGATTGGAACGGGTGGAAGAGGTGGTCCCTACAAGAGATTATGCTTCCCCTGGTCTTTGATTCTACAGCTGTATAGAGATCCTGGGTAGAGTATGAAGTTCCTTATGTGCATTTCTGATATAAAGGTAGAGAGAATATAGGGGAATTGTTTAAAAAGGAATTTTTGGATATAATAATTTAATGGTAGATACCTCATTGTTTTTTCTATTCCATTATAAAAGGATTTTAGATATCTGCTGTCATTATTGTACAGTTATGACTTAAGTGACTACTATTCTGTAGATATGGCATTGTTATTGGAAGATTTGTTCTAGTAAGACTATGTTAAATTCAGTGTTTAGGACAGCAAGTGAGGTAAATAGCTGTGTCATGAGAGTGTTTAAATTGTCATAGCTTAAAAAAACCCTTTAAAAATAGCAATAACAAAATACATACCTCAGACATAGTCCATGATTATCAACTAATTCCTCAAGACTTTTTGAGTGTTGGTAAAAAGGTTATTCAGATTGCATTTGCTTTTTTTTTTTAATTTTAACTCATGGAGGGAGAATAAGAGGAGTGAGTTATTTTTGGCATGGACTTGAAGAAGGAAATATCAGTGTGACTGTTAACTGACACTTTTGTCAAGTTCAGTTTCTACCTGACTGCTTTGATTTTTTTTTTTATTTCATTACTTTGGACGTTAGAGTTCTCGATATGAAATTTCTTAAGAGTGACATCTCTAACCTTTGGGTTTGAGTAGTGTGTTGCCCCTGAAATTGGTTGAGTCACTTCATATTCTTCTAAGAGTTCACCACCTGTCAAAACTGAAGAGATCTGTCCCTTTTGCCTTCTGCTTTGTGAACCATTTTCTTGCTGGCAATAGTCTTCTATTATTTGTGGCAGGTTTTTCCACATTTAAGCTGTGAAACCTACCATGGAGTTTGACCGTTAAAGTGACTTAGGGTTAAAATAGGCTTTGAGACTTACAATTCAGTCCATGAAAGAGTAACTGGTTCAAGACTCTTGTTCACTCCTTTCCAACTCATCTCTTACAAACAACTAGAAACTGGGCAAAATTCAAGAAACTCAAGACTAGGGATATAGCTCAGTTGGTAGAGTGCTTGCCTTTGCATGCACAAGGTCCTGGGTTCAATCCCCAGCACCACACACAAAAAATACATGAAACTTTTCAGACATTGGGCAGCAGGCAGCTCAGGCATGTGATTTCTGAGAGAAAAAGAACAAATGAAGTGAGCTCTATATTCATCCTAATTTCTTTTTTCTACTGTAGGCAGTTTTTAGATCACAGCCTTGTGAGAGGGAACCAAAGCAGAGGTACAGTTTTGCTGAATTGATGAGACAGAGAGGAGAACTCAGGGAGGTCTAAGTGGCAGGAATTAGTGGAGTAGCATACTGGACTTGGAAAAATAGCTCCAGAAATCTGCGTAGATGTTCCCCATCTTTTCCTGAATATGAATCTTTGTACTTGTCAAGTCATCAGGCAAAAAACAAACGAAACAAAACAAAACAAAAAACCCAACTTAATAGGAACTGTAGGCCGAAAGCTACATAGATGATCCTTTTTGGCTGAATATGAGTGTACATTTGTCAAACCACATGCTTATTTGTATCTAGGAGACATTTGAGTTCCTACAGCAAGAGTTGTGAGACCTTGTTGAACACCCAGTGCATACAATAGAGACCTTAGAAGGGTCCCCACTTAGTCGTATGACTAAACTAATCCTAGAGTGAATGCTACTCTAAATCAAAATTAACAAAACTTAAAGCTACATCTTGAAAAATAGTCATCCACAAACAATTTAACTGCAAGACAAAAATTCAATACTCTTTGAAGGAAGAGAGCAAAATTGACTGTCAACAATGTAATTATTATAATATTTGCATCCACAAAATCACTAAACATTCCAAGAAGCATTAAAATGTGACCTGTAACCAGGAGGAAGTGAGTCAATAGAAACAGAACCAGAAATGATGCTTATAGAATAAGCAGACAAGGACTTTGAAGCAGCTATTAAAATATGTTGAAGTTTTAAAAGAAAGACAAAAATATGATGAGCAAAGAAATGGAAGGCATATAAAGAACCAAATGGAACTTTTGCAACTGAACCATATGCTATATGAGATGAAAATTCTGTGGATAAGATAAAGAGCAAATTAGACTCTACAGAATGAAAAAAAATCAATAAAATTGGATGCTTATGAATATAAATTACCCAGTCACAAACAGAATGGACACAAAATGGAAAAGAAAAAAAAACCCTCAGTGGATTGTGGTACAATACCAAGCAGATTTACATACACATAATTGGAGTCCCATAAGGAAAGGAGAGATAAGAATAATCAGAAAAATAGTTGAAGAAATAATGACCTAGAAATTTTCCAAATATGAAAACTATGAACCCATAGATCAAAAATATCAATGAACCTCAAACAGTAAAAATACAATGAAAACTATACTAAGAGTATAATAAAATTGCTGAAAACCAGGAGTAGAGCATTTTAAAAAGCTACTTGGGGACTCGGGATGTGGCACAGTGGTAGAGTGCTTGCCTAACATGCATGAGGCCCTGAATTTGATCCCAGAACCAAAAGGTGAAACATAACAAAACAGGAAAATCTGTTAGGGAGAGAAATAAGGACACATTACATGAGAACCATGTGTTTCTCAGCAGAAACATTGAAAGCTAGAAGATAATGGAATTATATCTTTAAAGTGCTGAAAGTAAAAAAAAATAAAGGAAGAATACTTCCAATTTCAAATATCAAACAAATGAAAATATCTTTTCAAAATGAAGGTAGAAAAATGAGGTTCAAATATATTTTTCAGACAAAACCAAAATTGTTACCAGCATACCTGGACCACAAGAAAATTAAAGGTAGCTCTTCAGGCTGAAAGAAATGATACCAAATGGAAACTTGGCTCTCTACAAAATACTGAAGAGTACCAGATCAATAAGGAAAGTGTAGGGTAAATGTGAATGACTTGCCCCTCATTTGAAATTTTTTTTAAAAGTTAAGTGATTGTTTAAGAGAAAAATTAATACTCTGTCATGGGATTTATAAGCTATGTATATGTAAAGGGTGTGAAGTCCCAAGGAACAGGAAGGATGAATTGGAAGGATATTGTTAAGGTTCTTAAATTATATGTGTAGAGCTATAATATAGCTTGAAGGTAGATTGCAGTAAGTTAACAATGCATCCTATAAATTCTACAGCAACTAGTAAAAAAAGGCATAATAGTGAACAGCAATAATAAGATAAAATACTAAAATATACTCATATAACCCGAAAGAAGTTGGAAGAGAGAAGTAGAGATTACATGGGAAATATCAAGAACAAATATCAAAGATGGTAGATGTAAAATTAACCATTCCAATAGCTAAATTAAATATGTTATACAACCACTCTTATTAAAAGGCTGCATCAAAGTACAAGGCCTAATTGTATATCATAGATAAGAAACTGACTTTAATGATAGGCACAGATAGGTTAAAAGTAAAAAAGATGGAAATATATATACACATGCTGTCATAAGCAACAGTGGCTGTGTCACTAAGATGAATTAGTCTTCAGAACAAGCAGTGTTGCCAGGAAGAAGAAGGACCTTTCCATAATAATAAAGTGATCAATTCCTTAAGAAGGCAATATCCTACATTTAAGAGTCTCAAAATGCATGAAAAAAGATATCTGACAGCATAAATAGACAAAATCACAATTAGATTTGGATATGCCAATATTCTTACTCAGCAGTTGATAGAACAAGCAGGAAAAAAAAATCAGCAAGGAGATAGAAAATATGATCAACACTACTAACTCGACCTAATTGACATTTACAAACACTGGATCTAACACTATCAGAATACATTTTCTCTTCAAATTAACATGTTACATTCACTGTGCTACACCATATTCTGGGCCATAAAACAAGTCTTCAATAGATTTAGAATGACTGAAATAACATAAAGTATATTCTCTGACCAAAATAGAATTAAAATAGAAGTAAATAGCAATAAATACCTGGAAAATCCCCCAATAGTAGGAAATTATACAACATATCTTCTAAATGAATCATGGGTCCAAGCAGAAGTCATAAGAGAGATTAGAAAATATTTTAAGTGAATGATAATGAAAATGTGAAAATTTGCAAGATGAAACCAACAGTGTTTAAAGGGAAACATGGCTTGATAACAAGGAGGAATTAAATAAGCTTTCACTTTAAGAAGCTAGATAAAGAAGAGCAGATTATCTCAGGTAAGTAAAAGAAATAATAGAAAAGCAGAAATCAGTAAAATAGAAAATCGAAAAAGTCAATGAAAATGACAAACCTATTGCTACACTGATAAAGAAAAAAAGAAAAGACACAAGTTAATGTGAATTTCCATTGTCAGGAATAAAAGAATAGATATCCACAGATACTACAAGCACTGAAAGGATAATAAAGGAGGGCTGGGGTTGTGGCTCAGTGGTAGAGCACTTGCCTAGCACAGATGAGGTACAGGGTTCCATCCTCAGCACCACATAAAAATAAAATAAAGGTTAAATTCTTTAAACAAGCATAATGAGGGAATATTCTGGAAGACTTTATGCCAGTGTATTCTACAACTTAGATACAATAGAGAAATTTCTTGAAAAAAAAAAACTACTTACCAAAATTGACTCAAAAAAGACTAGAGAAATTGAATAGCTTTACAATTATTAAAGAAATAAAATTTTTATTAAAAACCATTCCACAATTAAAATTCTAGCCTACAAGGAATTCAATGTTGAATTCTGTCAAATATTTAAGAAACATACCCCAAATTTATAGAAAATAGAGAATAGAATTCTTTCCAACTCATTCCATGATTCCAGCAAAATTGGAATCCTTTAACTGTGTTGGTGAGAATATGAAATGGTTCAGCAACTATGCAAAACAGTATGGAGATTCCTTTAAAAAATTAAAATAAAACTGCCATGTGATTCAGCAATCTCACTTCGGGGTCTATATCCAAAAGAAATGAAATCAGGATCTTGGGGAGATATCTCTACTCCAGTGTTCATTGCAGCATTTTTCATAAAGTCAAGATATGGAAAAACCCAAGTGTCTATCAGCTGATAAATAAAGAAAATATGGCATATACATACAATGAGTAAATCCTGCTGTTCCTGAAGAACATTATGTTTAAATGAAATAAGTAGTCACAGGACAAACACTGCAGGATTCCACTTACACTGAGACACCTATAATAGTTGAAGTAACAGAAGCAGATAATGCAATAGTGGTTACCAAGGTGTTGCAGAGGCCCCTGGAGAATTGTTCAGTAGATATAAAGTTTTTTTTAATGCTAGATGAATAAATTCTAAAGATTGCTACACAACATATTATCTATAGTTAACAATATGGTATTGTGTGCCTCAAAATTTAAGAGGGTAGATAATCATGTTAAGTGTTCTTACCATAAAACACACAAAACCAAAGGAATAAAAAGACAACTTTTGTGAGGTATTGGATATGTCTGTTACCTTGATGATATCACAATTGTTTGCATATATCCAAACTCATTAAATTGTACACATTAAATGTGTGTGTTTCTTTGTTTGTCAATTATACCTTAATAAAGCTATTTAAAAAACTTGAGCACAAATATTATCATAATGCAGATAGCCCCACACTGAAAGCAAACCAAATATTTATCAGCAGTTCAGTGGATAAAATATTGTGATATAGCCATTCAGTGGAATACTAGTCAGGAATAACAGGACCACACAACATGAAAGAATACCAAAAGCACTATGCTGTGTGAAAGAAGACTGATGCAAGAGACGGCATATTGGGTCATTCTATTTATGTGAAATTCTAGAAAAGGCAAAACTATAGTGACAGAAAGCAGAGTAATGTTTTCCAGGGTCCAGAACTATGGGGAGAGTGCAGGTTGATTGCCAAAAGGTATGAGGGAACTCTTTAGGGGAATAGAAATGTTCTATTGTACCATGATCCTAAGTTAGGTTACATGTATGTGTATATTTCTCAAAGTTAATTGACTTTGACACTTAAAATGGTTGTTTTTATTGCATATAAATTATACCTTAATAAAATTGACTTTTAGAAAAAGCAGCAGCATTTTGGAGATAAGGGTATCAACTCCATCTAAAAATACCTTGGACTGGTGGTATAGCTCAGTAGAATACTTGCCTAGCATATGTGACGCCCTGGGTTTGATCCCCAGAACCACAAAATAATAAGAATGTCAAAATTAAAAAAAAAAACAGCCTCTTGGATATTTCATAGTAGACGTTTTTGAGAGATTGAACTATTTTCTGAAAGGTAAAAGAAGGAGGAGAGGAAAAAATCAAAAGTATATACAAGCATCCTTAATACAATCTCAGTTGACTACTTGTCCCTAGATTCTGTGGTTCTTTTTCCTCCTAAAATAAGAAGGGCTTGCTGAATTCCTGCTCTAAAGCTGAGTCTGTCTGGCTCTTTTCTTCCATGGAAGCAAGTAGTACAATACAAGGACCTTAGAATCAAAACAATTACCTTTCTAAACCCAGAAAACATGTGAAAAACAAATATATCACCGTTTTATTGCAGGTCTTACTAAGCTGGCACGTTGCATTAGATCTCCTTGTAATGGGAAAAAGATAAAAAATCTAGAATGAAGAAGCTGAATATTATTTTTCTAGCTCTTTTTACATTGGTATTTCAATCAACCCACATATTTATTTCCCATCTACTCCTTTTCTGCTAATTAAGTGGGCTCTGCGGGGAAGACAAGATAGTAGAAGATAGGTCATTAGCTGAGGAGGTAAGATATAGGTACAAAAAACAAAACAGTACTCAGTTGTTTTCACTGTTTCATTTAAAGTGTTATGAATTTTCTGACCATCCTTTATAACCACATGGAAGTACCAAAAACTAAGTCCCATAAAAGTCTTCTCTATCAATAAATATTCATTGTAAACCTACTTCTGTCTTTGCTAGTTTTTACCTTATCATTTCATTAAGAAGTCTTTTTAGGCTTAATCTAATATTAAAATAATTAATTCTTAAGTAAAAGCTGAGTCTGATGCCTTAAAGCTATTTGAACAAATAGTTTCAGAATAAGAATTCCAAGTAGAAATTATTTCATTTTTGAAATCTGTAGCAAATTGTTACTTAAAATTTGTTAGATTGTTAAGTAATAAAGATTTGTGGTGTACTCCTATTATCAGAAAAAACACAACTATTTAATAACTAAAATGTTACCATATATTAAATTAAGCACTCACTGAAGTATACATTAGGAAAACACATGCAAATATGATTTTTTTTCATTTAAGATAGTTTATATCTTTTAGGGATCTAAAAGAACAAAATTGTAAGACAGATTATCTTTGTATATCAAGTCTGTGACTGATTTTTTTTTAAAAGTCTGCTGAAAACTGTTGCTTTATTCTTGCTAAGGGGGAGCAGAGGTACTTTCAGTTAAAAATTGGCAGAATCACTCTAATCCCTTAAAGTATGCTTGTGATTTGAGTGATTGTATGTCAGTGGTGATTACCCTTGATTTACCAAAAAAAAAAAGAAAAAAAAAATCCAGCCTTCCCAATCATCTGTTAGACTTTAGTCTGCTTCTCTTCCTCTGGCATTTACCAGTGAAATTACAATTATAATAATGGGGAGGAAAAAAAGAGTATAATGCCACTATGATTGAATTTCTGGGAACATGGGTGAGGAAAAGTATTGAAAGATGGTAATTCTTAATTCCCACTTTCTGATATTTGTGGTCTTCTATACTAATCCATGCTGTCTAAGCAGTGTCTCCTCAGTTTCCTGAGCCCCATGGGATATAGGATATTTACAAAGGTTGGAAGAAGTGTGATATAAGGCTATAGTGGTTTTTGAGTGTATTTTCTTCATATGTGGTAAAAGTATGTTGGTAAAAGAAAGCATCAAATGCATCTGAACTTTACCTTCTCTACCCTGATTCCCCAAGATTAGCTCCTTCCATTTTTTTCTTATTAATTTGGATTTCAAATTATCTGGAAGAGTTAAGCTTCATTCATTCCATAATATGAATAACTTAATCAAACAATCAGATCCCATACCTAGCTGAGTAGATGATAACCAATGTAATTGGAAATTTTGATTTGGAGGACATTTATAGATAATAGAAGACCTGGGTTTGATGAAGCCTGGCTTAGTAACAGGAAGAATGAAGCAAGAAGGCTGAGAGGGAGTAAGAAAGGGTGTTGGCAAGTCATCAAAGATAAAATGGTAGGTTTTGCTCTAAGCTTCTAATGGGAATAGTGTGGGACATTGTAAATTATAAATTGGGGCTAGAATTTCTAGACAGATCCGAAATTTCTGGTTTGTTCTTGGTATCTTTTCAGCAAATCTTTCTTCTCTCTGCCCTCCTGAGAGGAGGAGGAGTAGGAGGTGAACTTATTATGTTCATATGTATGGTAACTGTAACATTTGTAGGATTTTCCTATTATTTGGTCTTTTAGATAATGGCTAGGTTTAATACTCACAACTTTTTCCTGTGTCAGGGGAAAACCATATTGAATCTGTAGTAAAATTTGTAGAACTTGCCAGATTCTAACACTAACTAGCTTGGTTACTCTACTTGGTCTTCTTGGGTTGTTTTTCTTTTTCCACGTGTAAAATGAAAAGGAAATGGATCCTCTCTTAAAGGCTCTTTCAGCAAATGGCTTTGTTACACATGTTGTCATGTAAACTTTAAACTATGTACTAAATTTTTTTTAGGGATTTGTAGTAGATGGAATTTTGTCCAATACCTCAAATTCATTTGTTCAAGTACTAATCCCCAGTGTGACTGTATTTGAAGATAGGGGCCTAAAAGGAAGTAAATATGGTAGAACAGTTATAAAGGTGGGGCCTTGATCAGCTAGGATTAGTGTCCTTATGAGAAAAGACCCTGGAGAGCATCCTTACCACTACATTCCCCCTTGTACCACATACACACAGGAAAGGCCATGTAAGGACAGAGTCTTTGTACAAGCCAGGAAGAGAGCCCTCACCAGGATCCAAACCCTGCTATAACACTGATCTTAGTATTTATAGCCTCCAGAACTTTGAGAAAATAAATTTCTGGCATTTAAGCCCCCCAGTCTATGGTATTTTGTTATGCTAGACTGACTGACTAATATAAGATTTTACCATATAAGGTATGTTTTTATGAATTGAACTAGTAGCTGATATGGTTTAGAAATAAAATATATAGTCTTCTTGATAACAACTGTAAGATTTAACCATATTTATTATGTTTTTATGAACTGAACCTATAGACTAGATAGTTTGGCATTTTAACCTGATGGTGGAAAGAGTACACCATCATTTAATCATATTATTTATGTTATGTTTATGAATTGAATTTGTAGCTTATATGGTTTAGAAATGAAATACATAGCTTCTTGCTAACTACCACAAGATTTAACTGTATTTTGTATGTTTCTGTGAATTGAACCTATAAATTATATGGTGTGGAAATGAAATATATCATTTATTTTTATTTAAATAGGAAGTGAAAGGTTTTAACCTGGTGGTAGAAGATACCATCATTTCAATTTTTATTTAATCTTCTGGATCATGGAGAATTATGATACTGAGTGTAGTTAGAAGTTATGAGTAGTATATTTAGATTTTTGTGCTAATTTGCTAAGTAATCCAAGTGCAATTGAGAAATAACTGTTATTTGGTACTAGAAGAAAAGAACCAAGCTGTAGGGCTTCTTTCTTTTCCTTTATCTACCTTTAATATAAATAACCTAATTGCGTAAACCTATTTTAGTAAATTATTACTGTATTGGTAGGTTCCTATATTATTTTGTTAATGTTACTTATAAATCTCATTCTAAATAATCTAACTTTAAAGATAAGCAAATTGCTAGAGCGGGAGGTTGCAGTAGTCTAAGACTATTTTTTTTAACTTCCAATTTTGCATCGTATGGCAGGAGAGAAAGGATTTAAGGCTTATTATTATTATTATTATTAAAGTATATTATTTATTTTAGTTGAAAATGGACCTTTATTTTATTTATATGTGGTGCTGAGACTCGAACCCATGGCCTCACACATGCTAGGCAAGTGCTCCACCACTGTGCCACAACCCCAACCCCTAAGGCATTTTATTATTAAGTAAATATATCTTTTTCATGGTCTTGTTCAATTTTACTTCACTCCCACAAACATATTTCTGATCTGTTTTGGTTTGTATCACTAGTACAGTCTTGGAAGGAAGAGCATTGGAAATGGCATGCACTTGGACTGGGGAGTGTCCTATGCAGATTTATGTTGCTTTTTATACTTTCTGTGATTGCATGCATCTAAATTTCCCTGAGAGTTACTGTTGACCTGACAATACTGGCTGCCAGTTGGCAGACGAGATTCATCTAGGTGGTTACTTCCTGTTCCTGTCTACAGACTTGAAAAAACGGATTCATTTTCATTCAAAGGCTTCTCTGCACATAATGGCACAAAATGTTCAGAAGTAGGATAATTCCTTATAAATCTATGTCTGGTTACCCTCAGATAAACATTTCCATTATTTCATTTTGTGCTCCTGTTTAGTATGCCACATTTTTCATTGTATGTAGGTGGCCTTAAACCATATAGCAAAAGCATTTCCCCCAAACACTGAATCTTCTCTTTACTATGAACCATTTTTCTCATTTCCTTGTCATTGAACAGTTCCTCTCAACAGGCTTAAAAAACCTTTTTCTACTTTGATTTTTTTTTCTGATTATGCTGGTGTCTTACATCCTTTTAGGAACTCATACATGTTTTATTAGCACATTTAAGAATGGAATTACCTATTTTTCTTCTGTGTGTTGGTGAAGAAATTTTTTTTGCTATTTTTAGATAATATGTATTTATTGTTCTTATAGTTATTGCCCTGTACAAAGTAGTTATCACACACAAGATGCAATCTCTTGTGCTCAGTGATGTTTATGTTTCAGTCTGCTTTAAAATTCTTAACTTCCTGGGTTCTTTACCCCATTAAATGTTGCTTTTAAACCTTTTGGTTAATTTTAGTTCCAAGTATGTGTTTTTATAAAAGATTTTGGATGAGCATTTGTAAATGAGAAACCGGAGTTCCAGATTTTTGAATAATAGATTTATTCTGTCAACTAAAATCTGATTTCTTCCCTCTTCAGGTGTCTGTCCTAAACATAATAGAGAGTTTCAGTAGTAATTCATCTATCTTTGACACAGATATTGTCCCATAATTGCAACTATAAAAGTGGATGTTGCCTGGGACAGGCAAGGAACAGGTAGGGTGTAGACTATTATGCATCTACTTAGAGGGTTCTTAACAACACATACTCAACAGCTCCTAAAATTCAAAGAGTATTAAGTATAAAAGACAGTATAACAAGTTAGCAAGACTGTCAGACAACTTCTTGTTAACTGAATATACTGTGCACTTTTACATTCCCATGCACTTACTTACTGTGGAATGTCTTTGCTCCCCAGGCTGCCTTGCAGAAATGCAATTTACCCTCTAGCACTTTTATGCCCCAAGTTAAATCAATGATAGCATGGTATTATAGGAAACTGTATATAATTCCCCCTACATATGTTTGAACACCCTCCATCATATTTTATAGTACAGTATATTCTTTAGTTTCTGTACTTTTTCTGCTTATCTTTTACATTTTGGGTATTTACTTGAGTATATAAGGTTGTATTATAGTATGAATGTTTATGTATAAAATTTAGTGGGATAAATAATAGAATGAAAGATAAAATACTTATAAAAGATTTTTATTTCTAGTGGTTATCATAGGAAATAAATTCACATTTTTTAGAGGTTTCTCAAGTCACTGAGGAAAAGACTATATAACACAATTCTGTTATCAAGAAAGCCATCATTGCTATTTTAAAGACCTGTTATTATGTATATTAGAGTCTGATTCACTTCATTCTGAGGCCGCAAAAGCTGTTGAAGGACTTGTCTTACATAGAAATACTATGTATAATCTTTGTGATGGGAGAGGATTGATATCTTAATATCCATAAAATTGTTTCTGATGTTGACTCTACCAAGTTAGAAAGTGCAAAATGAAGAGGTAAAATTCAACTTTAAGATAATGTATACATACCAGTATACTAGTATGTAAAAGAATGGATGAGAAAGTAACCCTATCTAATTCTTGTCTTCTGATCAATTGTTAGTCAACACTAGAGAAGAGTGTCCAAATGGAGCATTAATTAGAATCTTGTCTAAAGTTATATTTTGTACTTATAATATAGAAAGCAGAAAACCTGGCATTAACTTTTTGCTTTTCATTTTCATAACATTAGCATAGGTTATATACTATTTGAATGCTAACTTTGATGTTATACTTTAGTCATCCTTTTCCATGCTATTGGACATTTGGCTGTTGGTAGAAGTGAACTCTTAGTATTGCTTCCATGTTTATATACTTTATTCAATTAGGAACATATCTACCATTGGGCCTGTTTATCAGAACATGGCATGATTCATATGTTTGAGGATGGTGATTGAAATGCTTGAATGGAATATCTTTTTATTCTAACTGCTGATGACTGACTGGAGTGTTTTAAAGAAATAATTTTCTTTAACTCACCAGTGTATTATAAGAAACATGATATGGGATATCTCTCTAAAATTTAAATTCTTAGAAAACAGTTATGTAGCAAATTATACCAGTTTAATGTAAATACTCATATTAGTACATATCATCCCCATCTTGGGATATTTATCTTTTAATGAAATGTTCTAAAATATGTAAATTAATTTATTTCATAAAAAGTAACATATAGGGGCTGGGATTGTGGCTCAGTGGTAGAGCACTCACCTAGCGCGTGTGAGGCCCTGGGTTCAATCCTCAACACCACATAAAAATAAATAAACAAAACAAAAGTATTTAAAAAAAACTTGACATATAAAGTGGCTTCTAATTAGAACACATTCGCTTTTGGATTTGACCACTAATTGAGTCTGTCATGGTTTGCTGCAGAATCCAAATATACACTGTGTTAAATTTCATTTGAAACCACATTATACTTAGGCCATTTTTAACAAAAAAAAAAAATTGTTTTATTTTTTAGTTGTTGATAGACCTTTATTTTACTTATTTATATGTGGTGCTAAGAATTGAACCCAGTGCCTCACACATGCCAGGCAAGTGCACTACCACTGAGCCCCAGGCCCAGGCCATTTTATTATAATTGCCACTTTGCTCTTTGATACTTGATGGATTGTACTTATAGGCAATATGTTTATATAAAAATTAAAGTAAATTTTCTAATTTATGAGTAGTAGTTTAATGTTTGCTATTGCCCTTGGCCTCTCTGAACTCTACTGATTTTTCTAGGCCAAACAGAATTATCAAGTTTGATGAAGTTTTTGTACACTAGTGGCTTGACTTGTGGAATTTTGTATATGGTTTATAGTAATTGTTTCCTTTTGCCTTGTATTATTAGTTAGCCCTGAACATGCCTGCCTCCTGTACTAGCTCCTGGAGAGCAAAGACCTTTAGGTATCCATGTATCTTTCTTAATCTCTTTATAGTACATATATAGCCCCTATATTGTCAGAAAATGTTTATTGGAGTATTGAGGTTATTGATTTCCTCCCTGATTTTCCAAATTGGAGATATGTATCAACAGTAACTTGAGGTTTAAATGAGGAATCAGTCATCCATCACATAGAGTTAAGGCTCTGTAATTGATGTTGCCCAGGTTTGAATAAAACTAATTTATTATATATCAGCTGTGGGACTACCTCATCTGTAATAGGGATGTATCAGTCTCCTAGAGTAATTGATGAGGATTAACATAAATAGTTGGCTAAAACATTTACTATGGTACCTATCATATAGGACACACTCAATAAAATGTACAGTTTTGTTAAATATAGTACTATTGAGTTCCTTGAGGGCCTGTCTTTTGGGCACCTAACCTAGTGTATGCTAAATACTCAATAAATACTTGCTTGAGTTGAATTGATTGATTTACCCTATTTTTATCTTCCATTACAGCCCACTGTTTGTAACATGGAAGATTGGTCGAGACAAAAGATTGCGTGGATGCATAGGTACTTTTTCTGCCATGAATTTGCATTCAGGACTCAGGGAGTACACACTTACCAGGTGAAGACCAATTTTTGTTACCTCTGCTTCTACATTAAAAAAAATCTTATGGAACTTGAGCCTGATATTTTAACTCCTTTTCCTTTACTGAACTGTCAACATTCTTGACTCCTTTCATGTCAGGTTTTTCCTTCTCTTTGACCAATTACCTTCTCTTATAAAATGTTGTTGATATATATTATCATATTATAAAATACTGTAGTTACATGTATTATGCCATAGATACTTTGAACTCCCCACAATGGCCAGCTCATTTTTTATAACTTGAAAATCAATGACCAAATATCCATGGGTTACCAAAAATATTATTTCTATACTAAGTCATTGTTTCTTTCCTTTTAAGCTTTTAAAAAATAGTTAATGTCTCTTTTATCTTACACATTTTGTATACTTTTATGTATTTTTCATATTGAAGGGAGAACCTAGAAAAAATATAATGCCCCAGCCTGGCAGATAATCATTCACATTCATACTTTAAACATACAGTTACCCTGGATTAATTGTAGTTTGTTTATTTTGTTTCATCTAACACAAGGACAAAGTAATGAGAGCCTCCATACAATTGTTAAAACTTTGTTCTTAATGTCAGATCTCACAAAAAGCTATCTAGCATGCCATCTGATTTATTTGTTCAAATTAAGATTTCTAGCAAATTGTATTCCAAAATTATTTCAAAAGAAGAAAATTCCTTAAATAATAAGCTATTAGTAAAGGAATTTCCTGTTTTTGTTCATTTTTCAGGACAATTATATGACACCATTTCTATAGTTGTAATATGCACAGTGTCTATCCAACAAAAAACTGGTCCTTGCTAACTGTTGGTACTTGGGGCAAGTTGCTTAACCTCCATAGGTGAAGTAATAATTATAGCATTTTGTTTTATATACTTAATAAGGGCATTAGGGGGTTCTTGAAGGAATGAAATAATTACAACTTTGCTTCAAGATTAATGTGTGGACATTCATTATTTTACTGTAGAATTGTATAAATGCAAACTCCTAATGAGGCACTGTAACTTAATATTCTCATATTTTAAGGTGCACAGTAGCTCACAGCTACAAGATTTTTTCAGTGGACTTACAGTGAAGTCCAGGGAAAAAGAAGCAATGGTTTAGAGGGTCATATTTGGTTTTAGCTTTTCACAGGTATTAGAAACTGAGTGTTTGGATTTGAGCAGATAGCATATAGCCTATAAGGCTTCAAAATATGCATCCTAGAAATAACTACAACTTGTTAGAGAGAGTGCAAATGTTAGCCTATTTATGTTAGTTTTTTATTTTTTACATGAAATACAATAGGCTCATTTTGAGACTTAAGTAAATTCTGCCAGTGGCTACCTTTTTTGGACAGGTGCACATGAAATGACATGTTTAATAAATAATCACAGGTAATTTATTGCATGTTTCCCAAAAATAAGTTGAAATGAGGCACACTGGTTCCTTAATTTTTATTGCATGTTTCCCAAAAATAAGTTGAAATGAGGCACACTGGTTCCTTGGTATTGCCTGAAAAAGAGAATTCTGTGGCCAAGTAAGTTTGGGAAGCACTAATTAAAAAATGTAAACAGTTCTACTCATTGTAGGATATCCCAGAAACTTTTATTTTACTAGTGTTTTGAATCTCTAATAAATATAGAATGAAGCATTTTCTAGACTACAGCTTTTTTGACTACAGAACCCCTTTTATCCTCTCATTCCAGTGCCTTGTGCCATTAATGTTTAAAGGAAGACCTTTTTGGAAATACAAGTCTGTTATAAAACTTGAATTTCAGTTTATATCTGGGTAGTAAAAATATATATGTGTGTGTGTGTGTGTGTGTGTGTGTGTGTGTGTGTGAGAGAGAGAGAGAGAGAGAGAGAGAGAGAGAGAGAGAGAGAGAGAGAGAGAGAGACCGAGACCCTTTGTGTTTTCTAGTGAGATTGTGGTAGAAATTCCTTATCAAATATTATCTACTTTATTTATTTATTGGTACTAGGAATTGAACCCAGGGGCTCTTAACCATTGAGCCCCAGCCCCAGCCTTAAATATTATCCACTTTAGAAATCTTCAGTAGTAGTAACTGGTAGCAACTTGGTTTTAAGGAAAATAAATTATTTTGTCTCCATTGATACAGAGGGATGAGAATATCCAACTTTTCTGCATTTTTAATTTTATCACTAAGGGTATTACCAGAAGAATTGCGATGTATTTTTCTGGCAATAATAGGATCTGAATGAATTGTTCAGATAATCAGACTTGGACATTTGCGTACATTTGTATACCTTGTTATTTTTATTTTAGTCTGTGGCTCTTCCTGTTTACTTTCCAACTTTTTTCTCATGTTTCTATACAACTTCCTCAAATCGTATATAGCACATTAAAGAGGGATGTGTGTGTGTGTGTGTGTGTGTGTGTGTGTATACACGCACATTCCTGGTTTTACTATTCAGTTTTGTTTAGCATAATGTTATTTGATTAACATATTAAGAATCAAATTATTTGGAAGAGATGAAAAAAGAAAATAAGTCTTATAAAATGCAATTAATCTTTTTTCCTGGGTTCATTTTAGAGTCACAAACTATAAAATTAATTTAAGAAGTTTCAATTTCCTGTTTTTAGTCTAACAGTGTGCTTATTTTCTACATGTTATTGTTATGACTATTATTAGTGGCTACCATTTATTAAGAATTTATTATATATTAGACATTGCTGAGGAACTTTATATGTACAGTCCTCACAATTCTTAGATATTTATAGCCACAATTTTAAAATGAGGAAACTGAGATTAAATAATTTAAATAATTTTCCCATAAAAGTTGATGACAGTATACAAATTAAGGTATTTATCAGATCTCAAGACTTCAAAGTGCAAATATTCTTTGTCTCAGTTAAGAAGAATATATTATTTACCAATATTTCTTGAATTTACTTACATTTATGGCGTTTACATGTTAGAAAGCAGAGAGATTTTTCTTCTTTTAGTACTTATAAAACATATACAGAAGAGAATTATGATTAATAGAGATAAATACAAACATATCAGTTGAGGAAGATTCCTTAAACATAGGGCTCAGAAGTTGTACCACAGACTGCAGATCTGTTTCTTCATGTAAATTCAAGTTGGTAGTAAGTTTTCTAGAATACAAAACTGATTAGTAGATGTGTTCTTATTTAGTGAAAACAGGAATGTGGTCTGTCTTTCCTGACTTCTCATTTACTTTGTCATATTTAGACCTCTTAGCAGTGAAATAATTATGCAGGTGCTAGCAGCGTCTAGAGCTTGATTCTGAACTATGCTACTTTTGTGCTGCTTAATTCTGAGAAATTAGCAATGGAGGTTTAGTCCTTTCTAGGGAACGGGGTAACCACATAAAGGCTGATGTGTTTGCTTTGTTTTGTTCTGTGTGAGTGAGTAAGTGAGTGGGGTGTTTTTATATGTGTGTTGTACTTTACAAATGTTTACTTCTGCTGGATTATTTAAGATACTGAAAATAACTAAAGGTCTTAGGTGGGCTGGACACTTTTGGGTGACTAGAAGCATTGTAAACCAAAATTGCTTCTATATTTTGATGGTGTACTCTGACCTTTTTCTAGAGCAGTGTGTGTTTAAAAACCATTGTAAGCAGCATGATTATATTTCTCCCATTGGAGTAGGCTATTATGTGATAATTCTTATTCTTCATTTTTTAAAAGTAACTACACTTGGCTCATTATGAGTAATTATATTAAGCAAGTCTCCCTCCTCATAAAATATTAGTCCTTTGGTAGCATCACCCAGATCAATTTTTCTTATAAAAAGAAAAGCTTTACATGAGTCACTTCTGACTGTACATTATTGTCATGGAAGCTCATTTAGAGATGTTAAGGTTAGACTATTTTTGGCAAGTGTCTCTGGCAGGATTTCTGGCTAAAGTATGCTTTTGGGGGAAATAATTTAGATGTATTTAAAACACAGTGCTTAGTCTAGCTTAGTCTAAAACCTACATTTTGTTGCCTTTTTAGAAAAGGGAGGATGGCCTGAGTCATAAAAATTTATATATAATTTGATAGTTTGTTTATTGATTACCAAATAACTAATTAAATATATGTCAGATTTTGTAAGCATTTAATTTAAGGTGTAATTGGAACCTGTATTGTTGTAAGCTATTTACTTCACATTATCCATAGGAAAGCATAGTGAAGCTATTTATTTGGAGAAATTGGGAGTCTTCATTTTAGCTTCTAGGTTAATGCACTCCTTCATTATCCCAAGACTCTATTAATTTGCCAAGAGGTAGCCAAAAAATGGGCAGCAGAATGTGGAAGGGGAAACTAAAGAGCAAGAACCTTTCCCAGTATGGGTAGTGGCGCTTGAATTTAGAGAATTGTCTGAATTCATATAGCACTTACTGCCCCAAAATTAAGTGTAGTGAGTGTATCAGATTCTTATTCCTTATCACTTCTTTCAGATCTTCAGAGTCTCCAGTTGAAATGTCCCTGCTGCTTTGATTAAGAGCCACAGGCACAATGCCGTTGGACAAAATGTAGAAAAGACCATCTATAAAAAGGTGTGAGGGAAGCTGAACATGTTTTTTACCCCCAGTGTCAGGGCTATTGAATTTAATCAGGAGGGGGTAAAGTACAAGAAATTAACCCTATTCTTACATATGTCTATGAACTTTACAAAACTCTTTGCTCGGAGGAGGCTGCTATTTCCCCCTTTTAATCATGTTTAAACAGTGCATCCTGCAAATCTTGTCTACATTTTGCCTCAGGAGTTAATAATATAGTAAGAGAGAAAAGAAGTTATATAAATAATTATAGTCTTAGGTAGAATGTGATTTTTGCCTAAAAGGCAAAGGAGATGATACTGGATGAATACAATTACGCTTTTTCTGTAATAAAAACTGGAATGTATTTAAAGCAATTTACAGAATTATTTCATCAATCCATCCATTGTTCACTGCATGTAAAATCCAAAATTGTTTTTATCTACGTGGTTAAAAAAATCAAAATGCAAGAGTGTGTTTAAATTATTATCAGAAGTAATTATGTATTAGAAGTGGGAGATTCTGAGAGGAGAAAGTGAGCTTATAATGGAAAAAGTCCTCTAAAATAAGACTCTTGAAAATGGGTGTGCATGTGCACACACACATAGCCCACCAAATAGTACCTAGAACCAAGTTGGATTATAGCCCTGATGCTTGAAGAATGAAGAAAATTAAAAAGTTAATGGTTTAGATCTACTTTCCTCTTGTCTAAATAATGTGAATTCACGTTTTGCTTCAGTACAATGAAACTCATATCTATTTCCTTTCCTGAGAATCATTGTTTCAGATAGTCTTCATTTCTTCAGATGTAACTCTGAAATGGTAAAGCTAAATTAGAACACAAATAATATATTAAATTATTATATGTGGCCTAAAATTATATTGTAGACATTAAAATATATTTATTTTTGTCTGAACATCTGCATGATAAATATTGTGTCTATTCATAAATGTCTAAAGCAGTTGAGTCCTTAGGACTTCAATGAACAAGAGAAAAGATTTTTATCTTAAAGTGTTCTGGAAAAATAAAGTGGTTATCCCAATGTGAGCTCAAGGCGATTATTCCTGTCTAGAATATCACACAAATAATATGCTTTTACCACTTCGAGGGGACAATGTTACTAGTAATTTGAGTATTTTAAAATAATTGAATGTTGAGATTTTTGTGAAGCAATTTAATATTAAATTTTTAGTTATGGTTTTATGAACATGAGAAAATACTTTTGAAAATATTTCCTTAAAGGGTAAAAGAAAATAAGCCTGTCTCTATGATCTTTGTCCTTCTCTCAAACTTTAAAGTGCCTCATGTGTATATTAAAAGTAGTAATCTTTGGAAAAAAATTCCTTTTCATTACTGATAATAATTTGGTGTTCTATAAAGGTTAACTATTTACTGTTGGCCCTTTACATCATAAATTTATTTTTCATAGAAACAACTTCTGGGTTTATTTTATATTGTCTCACTTTTTAAATAAAGAGCAAATATTCCATATAAAAATCTTGTCCTAAAGAGTTGCATTATCTGAGCTGCTTATTGTTAACAAAAGAAACTTCATACACACATACACATAGACACACACACACACACACCCCACAGGTTAACAAAATAAACTTGGACAAATGGTAGATTTTTAATATTTTCAATTAGAATAAAGATTTTATAAATGCTAGGAATTTTTAAAGATGGAAAACTATTTAATCTCCTCTGTTGAGAACAATGCAGTTATTATTGATATCAAATAAGCAGTGAACTTTTTAGTATGTTTAAAATCTAAAAGTAAAGAAAATAGATTTATAAAGTATAGTTACAATTGGTCTTATGTTTAGAAAACTCAGTTTTATGGCTTATACAATCTTATTTCAACTCACATTATCCTAAAAATATTTACATTAAAACTATAGGCTCATCATATAAATTAGATTACCATGTTATTGGCCCCATTTTTAACCCTTGTTTTTTTAATTTCTACATTGAAATGCTAGCTTGTATCCTTTCTAGTGTTAAAAGAGAAAATTAGAAAAGGCCAAAAAATAAATTCTTCAGAAGCTTTAATTAAATTGACTGCCCAGAACTCAACTTCCTGCTGCTAGGCACAGCTATCTTCAGGACTGCTTTCTGTGTTCCACAAAGCTGATTTAAAAGGTTCCAACTGTAGCCACTTCACTAGGGTTGGCAGGAAAGAGAATCTCTTTTTAATTTCTTCAGGCAGCTTTTAACCTAAGCAGTTCTTCTAACATGACCTTTTGTTGCCCCTGTAAAGGGGGATTGATTTGCCTACCTAGGTCTGGAGAAGTAGTCTAAGCCTTTGAAATGAGTGGAGCTGTGTTGTATATGAAAAGCAGTAAACAACTATATACTGCTGGTTAGACTTATACTGCTAATGAGGTCATGAGTTCAATCCCCGTTTGGACCAATTCACTTTGTTTTGCTCCACATCTTAGACTTCACCCTGGACCCCAGGCAATTTATACAGCAGGACTCAGACAGAATAAGTGGATGATTCAGTACCAAATACAAGCTTTAGCACCAACTCGGCATATGAAGCATGCTGCATTTGGAGTGCCCCAAACTTAGCTAGCTCGTGAATAGTTAACAATAGTTGTAATAATAACTGCTTTGAATTTACAAGAAAAACAAGAATATTTAAAATTTTTAATTTATTTTCAAGTGCCCTCTGAAGAGAAACAATGTAACATTGGGGGTTTAAAAAAAAAAAAAAAAGCTCTTTGGGGACTGGGGTTGTGGCTCAGTGACCAAGCACTTGCCTTGCACATGTAAGGCACTGGGCTTGATCCTCAGCACCACTTGAAAATGAATAAACAAAATAAAGGTATTGTGTCCATGTATAACTAAAACATATTTTTTAAAAAAGCTCTTTGGATGGCAGTAGAACTGAGAATGCAGGTTGGACTTTAATAGTCCTGAAAATGCTATGGACAAAAGCGATTTCTGCTTGGAAACCTGGCCTCAAAGCAACCTGAAAAAAAATAATTCATTACTCCCTCTTTCCTGAGTTTCTTTTTTTTTTTTTTTAAAGAGAGAGTGAGAGAGGAGAGAGAGAGAGAGAGAAAAAATTTTTAATATTTATTTTTTAGTTCTCGGCGGACACAACATCTTTGTTGGTATGTGGTGCTGAGGATCGAACCCGGGTCGCACGCATACCAGGCGAGCGTGCTACCGCTTGAGCCACATCCCCAGCCCCCTGAGTTTCTATCTCTAATAAAGTTGTGGCTAGGAATGGGAGTCATCTAAGATACTACTAGATTTTAGCTTAAGCAGATCTTAAATATTTCAGTGGCAAAAGGATGACTATGTTAAATTCACAGATTTGTAAATATATGTTATAAAATGTAATTGATCTTTTTGAAAGCATATTTTTAAAAGATTTCATTTTAAAGTTCTCATCTATTATGAATTGAGATATTTCCTGTGCCTCATATATCAACTCATTAAGGTGTGTATCTATTGTCCAAGTATATGTGCCCTCCCATGCTGTCGCATCTTCCATTTCATAAGTTTCATTTTTGCTCAGAGCAGCACACTTACCACATTAGTGAACATAAACGTGGGCATAAACATACTCATTGGCATGATAAACTCCTCAGTTGGTGTTAATCCTTATATCTGACACAAGCCCTTCTATATATCTGTCTTTCTTGCCTAAAGCAAAAGCCAAAGTCATTACAAGACCTGTATTTCACTTGGAGAAAAGTTAATATTCCACATTGCCACTATGTTTTGCTTTGCCTCTTCCTCTTTCTTAATTTCCCATTCTCGCTTCCCTTCATTCACTTGGCCTTAGCCATGACTGATTCTTTGTTTTTCTTTTAACACACCAAGTATGGTCCATTATCAGGGCCTTTGCACATGCCATTTTCTCTACCTAGAACAGTCTTTTCTCAGATGTACATATACCTTGGCTCCCTACCTCCCTTCAGGTTTTTATTAAAATATATGAGAATATTATAATGATGCAGCCATTCTTAAAATAATAATATTTGCTTTTTAATTTTATTTAAAACATTTTTCTATGTTCTTTTTAAGAGCAGTGTGAGGTTGTTGAAAGAGTTTGGGCTTTAAAGTCACCCATACCTGGGTTTAAGTGCTGGTTCCCTTAATTCTTAGCTTTGTTACCTTAGAAAAGGGAATGAATTTCTGCCAATGACTGGTTTCCTCATCTGTAAAATGAGTATAATATCAACATAGTAGGTTTGTTGTGAGGATTAAGAGACATATGTATATAAAGTATTGGCACATGCTCCTTATTTCTACTTCAGAAAGGAATTAAGCAGTGAGCAAAGCCAATAAATGAAATTTGAAATACATTTCTAGCAATTTCAGTTGTTCTTTTTCTCTTGGACACATGTAGGTTAACAGGGATTTTCATAATATGAGAAGAAACGAGCAGCATCAGAAAATAAATCGGTCACCCCACAATCTGTCACCATATCTTTTGTGTTTATGTAATCCGTTGAAAAATCCACACATACATAAAACTGACCATTGAGTGTAATGCTGTCAGTCAGTCAGTATTTTCTGTCGGTTCTATCTTCCAAATATCTTTTGAATCCATCCTTTCTTCTCCAGCCTCAATGTTATTTAGTCTGAATTCTCATTCTGGCTCGCCAATTTACCTGCTTCCCCTCAAAACTATTTTATACCAGTCACCAGAGTTATCTTTGTTGACACAAATCTATGTCACTCTCCTGCTTAAAGGAGCTATTATTACTTCCCATCAACATAGAGGAAAGCCTATCCTTTTTAAGCATGGCCTCCTCTGAGATCCTAACCTCACAATCCAACCGTATACAGTTACTCACCACTTCCTAAAAATATTCTTTCATGTCTCTCTGACTTTGAACACTTTTTTCTGCCTCACCCCATTTCTACCCAGTCAGCTCCTACTCATCCTTCAAGACTCAGCTTGCTTGTTACTTCCTCTATGAAATTTTCTTAACCCTCCTCAGCAAAACTGGCCAGTCTCTGTGTTCCCACAGAACTTTTTATGGGCCTCTATTTTAATACATAACACACTAGGTTATAATTATTAATTTTATATGTTTGTCTCGCTTTTGAAATTACTCTCAGCAGTAGTTTACCAAGCTACTTCAAAGCAGATAAACAAAAAATAGTCTTATTGCTTCATAGCAACTTTACTTGATCCTGATAGCCATTTCTGTTCTCTTTCCTTTCTGTATGCTGTTAATTCTGTCACCTTTCTCTGCTGCCAGTATACTTGAGCCAATAAGAATTGCTGATGTTGATTAATAGTTAGAGGGGTGATTTAAGGCCAGTTGGAATTAGACTGAACCAGGGGACAGGGAATTCTTATACAGGACACTTTAGAAAGCAGATTAATATAATGTTGATCTCTTGTTATAGGAGCTATATGTGATTGAAAAAGCACGATGTGAATTGATGTTTGCCATAGAACTATAGAATTGAAAGAGATCCTTAGAATTAATCTCGCCCAACCCCAATCAGATATTTTAATCAGTCTTAAAATCTCCCAAGAAGTGGTCATCTAGTTTCTATCTGAATATCCCCATTGACTTGGAAACTTAACTACTATAGCTCAAGTTACCACATAGTGTTAGTTGAAATGCCAGAAGGTAAGATTGTCTGTATTTGTTGCTTCATTCTTTATGGAAAACCTCATTAACCAGGAGTGGTTAAATTTACCCTCTGAGTAATGTCTGAGTCTTTAGAACTTCAAGACTGGTAAGATATACAGCTTTACAATTGACTTCCATCCACCCACCCATAACAATTTTAACTGACCCCTTATTAGTGAAACCTTTGAAGCTACTGCCATCACAACTTCTTTTCCTGCCTACATTGGACTTCTGGAGTTGATTGAGCCATAGAGCCTAGAGATTTCAAGATAGAGCTGGTACCAGATATTTTAGTTAGATACTTCATGACACAGAAGAAGTGGAAGTAGGGTTAGAACATAGATCTCCTGTCACTAAAATTTCCAAAATAGAAAATATCCATAAAGTATGTGAATTTATTTATTTTAGTTTTATGTTAAAAAGGGGGCATGGGGGCAGGAAACATGGTGGAATGAAATGGTCATCATTATTCTAGGTACATGTGTCGCACATAAGGTGTGACACTATATTGTGTATAACCAGAGATATGAAAAGTTGTACTGCAGTTGTATAGAATGAATTGAAATGCATTCTGCTGTCATATATACCTAATTAGAATAAATAAATAAACAAATAAATAAATAAATAAAAGAAACACATAGTTTCAAGGAACCCTGTGATAAAATTATCATTTCATAATGTGAAAAATAATTCTTAAGATACCTTGTATCAAGATGGCATATTTCCATAAAATGAAGAATACCCTTAGAGCTTTTCAATTGAAACTATAGAAGTAACAGAATGTATTATAGAAATGCAAAGCAAACCTAAATTTATTCTTGTATTTCCCTTTTTTCAAACATACCTCCAACATACTACTGATTATATATCCTAACCATAATAAAAACTTCTATTTTTTTGTGTTCTTTACCTGCCCTAAGTACTTTATATAAAGTTACCTCATTTAATCTTTTCAACAACCACATGAACATTTCACTTATAGTATCATTAGGAAAACTGGAGCTTAGAGAGGTTAAGTAATTTGCTCAATGACAGCTAATACAATACAGAACCTGAATTTGAACTGGAATCTATCAAACTCCAAAATCTGTATTACCAATCACTGTGCTATACTGCTTCTCTCTAGCAATGTCACTCCCCATTTACTATGAAAGATTCTTATAGATGTTTTCTTCATTAACTCAACTGGATCTCCTAGTCTCAGCTCACAGGAAAAAAATTAAGTAAGACTTCTCATTATTTGGAGACTCAGTTTCTTAACTCAATTTTCCAAAATTTCCCTTAAACCTACCCCAGCCCATTAATTCTACTCTCATTCAAATTCTCCTTGATTCTCTTTTCTTTTATACTCTAGAGGCACTGTGTTCTTGAATGTACATTTTCTCTTCACATCTGTCTTCTCAGTCCATCAGAATTTATAATCTCTGCATGCACATACCTAAACTTTGATTTCTTTCAATACATTTGCATTTAACATCAGCAAATTTAAATGGAACACAAGTTTGGCCCTCGAGTTCTAGGCAGGCCCAACTCTCTGAAATGTACCATGATTATTGGAGGACAGGGGGAAATTTTACCTCAAGGGGGTCCTGTGGATAAAAGTCCTGACTCTGCTCTTCTCTATAACTGGTCAAAGGGAGTCATCATTCAGAGCATAAGAAGTTAGTCTATCTGTTAGAAATTAAGGAAACAAATTCCAAATTTCTAAGTAATTTACACCAAATATACTGTCTTGGTTTTATTTTAGGTTCTTGGGGCAACTTCCCATAAAATAAGAAATCATTCCATATATAAGAGGACAAATATATCCATTACTGACATTTTTCTCATAGAAATAAAAGGAATTTCAGGAAGGAATTGCATATATTTGTGTTTTATATACATGTTTCTTAGAATAGTTTAATTTTTTAAAAAGACAGAAAAATAATCCAGATTGTGTCTTGCTGTAGCTGAGATTTGGGAATCTGATTATTAGAAAGGCAAAGGAGATTTTTTTAAATGTATACAAGTATTTTATGGATGCATTGTCTTTTCAAACTTTGAAATAAACAGTAATAAAAACTATTTATTATTAGAGACATAGGCATTATTGAATATCACCTGCTTTTGCCCCTGATCTATTTAAAAGCTTTGTTATCTGAAACAAATAATATTATTTGGAAGCTTGTTGTTAGGGATAGGTATTTTTAAATTTGACAATGAAAACACCTTTCAATTTTTAATTCACATATTGCCTGTTAATTAGAATAAAATTAATAGCAGTGTTAGTTGGGACATTGTCCGTGCCACATCTTTCTTAATAGGATTTCAAAGAATTTTATCAGGGCAAGAAGTTGTCATTTTATATATTTCATTCTCATATACTTGATCATGGCAACATGGCAAATTAATGATGCAGAGGAAGAAAAACTAGCAAATAGCTGGAGATGTAGCCTAGAAATTTATAATACTTTTAGTCTTTCAAGTGAGACTTGACAATTTTTTTTGATATCAGGGATTGAACCCAGAGGTCTTTAATCGCTGAGCCACAGCCCCAGCCCTTTTTTATATTTCATTTAGAGACAGGGTCTTGCTGAGTTGCTTAGGGCCTTGGGTAAGTTATTGAAGCTGGCTTTGAACTCAGGGTCCTCCTGCCTCAGCCTCCTGAGCCTCTGGGATCACAGGCATGTGCCGCCACACCCAGCTTAAACAATGTATTTAAGTGTCTTTGGTAGGCTAAGGAGGTATAAGGAAAGAGTGATAGGGCATGGAAGAGCCAAAATTCTGAGTATTTGAGTTTTAAAATTGATTGCTGCTGTTCTGTTGCTTATATAATGTTTCTCCCACTTTAAGTTCAAGACTAAGAAAATCTTCCAGAAAGGAAATTAAAACTTTCCAGAGAAAATCAATCAGTAAATATTCATGGCTTTACACTTTTACACTACAGATTTCTTCTTCTGTTTTCTAAAAGACTTGCTGAGGAATTTCCTCACACTGCCCAGAGTTATTGCTTCTTTTTCTTTGTATGTTCATAAAACATTGCTGGTCCTTCTGCTATAGCCCTTGTTTTATCTTGCCTAGTTAGTTTCTCGCATGATTGTCTTCCCTATTTAGGTTGCTAGTCCCTTGAGGATGTATGCTAAATTTTTCACATCTTTGCATCCCCTAAGTAACTGTGGGGGTTTGGGCATAGATGAAAATAGTGTTTGGATAAGCAAGTCATTTCTTTCAGTGTACTGAAGTATTTGTTTACAAGGTTGGTAAAGTAATTAAAGAAAGTGTTGGGAAACACAGCCTGTATAAAGGAAGCAAAAAGTTAAGAATAAAGCATCTCTGAAAATGTAAGTCATAGGAAAATAAAATGATTTGCAAAATGATTTACTCTCATTTTTAGTGAATTACTTCTAAAGTGAGAAGTAGTTGTATATTGTCATCTATTTATAATTTTAAATCAAGGAATTTTTAAAAAATTTTAATTAGTTATATATGACAGCAAAATGCATTACAATTAAGGAAATTTTTATTCATTGCTTAGTTTGTAGCCAAATCAGTTGTGATTTAATAAATGAGTGGAATACTCAATTCTTATGGGAGGCTTTAAATAGATAAATTATTTATATATTCTAGTTGGATTTGCTAACATGAAGAAACCTAAATATATGTACACTGATTATTGGTTCTTTTTAGTTATACATGATAGTGGAATCCATTTTGACATAATTGTATAAGTATGGCGTATATCTTGTTCTAATACAGACCTTTCTTACCGTTCCTTCCTCCCCTACCCCCACCCCATGTTCTCTTCCCTCTATTGATCTTTCTGCCACTTACCCAGTTATTTTTAAAAATTAATTTCTTATGGATGACACAATAGTGAGATTCACTTTGGTATATACACTAATTTTGAAAATAAGATAGATGAGAAAAAGAAATAGCCTGAAGAAAAGAAATAAGGATGCTATTTATCATTCTATGTATTACATGTAGCACATGATTGCAACTTAAAAGCATTTATAAGAGAAGATGCCATGAGGTTACTTATTAGAATTATTTCACAGAAGACATTTTATTCACAGTAGCTGTGATTTCTTTCTATATATTTTTAGTTGTAGTTGGACACAATACTTTATTTTATTTATTTATTTTTATGTGGTGCTGAGGATCAAACCCAGTGCTTCGCACATGCTAGACAAGTGCTCTGCCTCTGAGCCACAACCCCAGCCCCTGTCTATATATTTTTAAATTCCCATCAGAGATAGAAAGTGAGTCATTTCTGCAAAGTTTGTTTATATTTCCTAATCCTAGAGAGGTTGGATGAGTGATGATGACTTTCCAGAAATGATCTTTCTGTAATGGCAGAACACTTTGGGAGGACCAAAGTTTCAGGTGAGCGAGCAATCTTTGGTTATGGCTTCACGTTGTGCCATTTATTAACATCTAGTTAATTATGCTGTTAATGGATGAAATCACATAGAGAGGGCTATGTTAATGAAGAAATAAAACTTGAATTCAATAAACAAAACAGAACACCATATCTTTTTCCCAAGGAAGAGTGTTGGGCTAGGGATTAGGACATTATATTTAGCAAGTTCCAAAAAGTTCTTTTGAGAAGCAGCCTCTAAGGGCTCCTGTCAACAGTCATATACTGTGGGAATATTCATTCCCAAATGGATCCCACCCTATTCTGAGCTTGACTTTCCTCCTCATTCCCCATGCAATAAATACCACACAGTAAGTGTCTGTGTAACAAACAGTTTGGAGGTCAAATGGAATGCTTAATATAATAAAGCTCAGTTGCAGTGGGGAAAAGTCTTTTTGATATGCATTTGATAGGAATGTATAAATTTCAACAAAACATCTGGTGTAAAAAAAAAGTTGTGAATGTAGGACATTTGAGGGGGTTATAGAAGGAGAAGGGATTTACTGTACTTAACAATTGCCAGTGGTCAGGCCACTTCCAAGTTGTGATTTTGTCAGACTTGGAAATTAAGTGGAATCAGATCTACTCAGCCCTTCAGTGGGAGAAGGTCCAAATCCAGCTGCAGCAAGGAGCAGTGAGTGAGTCAGAATTAATGCACTCTATCCAGTGTCTCCTAACTAGTTTTCATTAATATGCTTAATATTACCCTCTTTGTATTCTGAGTTAAAACAAAAAGAAGGCCTTTGTGGCTCATTGGTTGAACTTGTACAGCTGAATCTACTCTAAAAAGGTCTTTTTCATTGGCATTATAGTCCCACAGATTTCAATGTTCTTGCAGTTCTAATTTTCTTTTTTTAAAAAATATTTTTCTTTTAGTTGTAGATGGACACAATAACTTTATTTCATTTATTTATTTATTTGTGGTGCTAAGGATCGAACCCAGTGCCTTTAATGTGCTAGGTGAGCACTCTACCACTGAGCCACAACCCTATCCCCTCTACTAATTTTCTTCATAAGGTAATTCAAACTTAGAATAGTTACTATAGTTCCAAAGATTGATTGAGAGATGAATTCAAATTTTCTCAATGAAGCAATTATAGCAACACATATGTAGTTAAAGATAGAATCCTGACAGTCTTGCTTCTCAATTACATTGGGCTGAAATAAGGTTTATTCATTTCAATTCCACATTTATTGGGCACTTAACTCAGCACGTTATTGTATTAGGTTCTATGGAGCTACAAAGTTGAACAATATATGGTAGCTACCTTCAAGGAACTTGTGGTCTTGTAAGGGGGATTGGCATATACACAAAAGAATTATAAGGAGGTATAATATAATAAGTACTACAGAAGATATAGATACAGTGCAGGTGCACATGGAAGAAATTAACTGTGGTTGGAAATATTTGGGGAAGACTTTATAGAGAAACTGACATTTTTAAGTTGAACTCCTATTCATTTAAAATTAAGAATCAATTTCAGCATTCAAAAGTGAGGAAATGGGGCTGGGTTGTAGCTCAGTAGTGAAGCACTTGCCTAGCACATGTGAGGCACTGGATTCGAGTCTTGGCACCACATAAAAATAAATAAAATAAATAAATGTATTGTGTCCATCTACAACTAGAACATTTAAAAAATGTGGGGAAATGGGGGCTGGGGTTGTAGCTCAGTGGTAGAGTGCTTGCCTAGCACATATGAGGCACTGGATTTAAATCTCAGCACCACATAAAAATAGATAAATAAAAGTATTGAGTCCATCTACAATTAGAACATTTTTTAAAAAACAATGTGGGGAAATAGGGGCTGGGGTGGTGGCTCAGCAGTAGAGTGATCACCTACCTAGCACATGTAGGGCACTGGGTTCTATCTTCAGCACCACATAAAAATAAAATAAAGTTGTTGTGTCTAACTACAACTAAAACAAAATATATTTTTTTAAAGTGGGAAAATGGAGAAGGTGTGCATTATATGTCCAAAAAACTACCCTGAGCCAAATATAAGGAGAAAGAAACATGTCATTGGGGGCGGGGGGGACTGTAACCCTGCATGATTTGGTCTCAAGGGGGGGACAATGGGAGGAAAAAAAGATAGACTGGGGGGCTAGATATTTTTCTCTAAAGGCATTGAGTTGCCATTGAAAGATTGTCAGCAGAGGAATAAGGTTATCAGGGATGACTCAGGCTGTATATATGAAGGGAAAGGCTAGAGATTGGAGACAAAAGAGGAGGCTAATTTTAAATATTTCAAATGAGAGATGGCATAGGCTTGAATTAGATTAGTACCAGGAGGGACGTAAAGAGACATGTAGCAGAGACAAGGTAGTAATCAGATTAGATAAGACTGTATGTGGGAGCTAAGGTGAAGGGAGGAGTTGAAGATGACTCCAAAAGTTCCTTCTTACATGACGTGAAGGGGGGAATATGATACCATTAAAACTAATAGACAACACAGGAAGAGGATTGCACTTAATACATTGTAAAAGACTTATTTTAATTTCAAAAGTAATTTTGAAACCGGGCGCAGTGGCACACACCTCTAATCTCAGTGGCTTGGGAGTCTGAGGCAAGAGGATCACAAGTTCAAAGCCAGTCTCAGCAAAAGTGAGGTGCTAAGCAACTCGATGAGACTATCTCTAAATAAAATACAAAATAGGGCTGGGGATGTGGCTCAATAGTTGAGTGCCCCTGAGTTCAATCCCAGTATCCACACCCCCCAAAAGGGAAAGAGACCCTTGATGTTGTTATTCTCTTAACCTGTTCTACAAGCAAAGTTTGTAAAATAAAAGATATTTTTTTTCTTTTTTTAAATTAGGTATATATGACAGCAGAATACATTTTGACTCATTGTACACAATTGCAGCACAACTTTACATTTCTATGGTTGTACATGATGTAGCATCACACCATATGTGCAGTCATTCATGTACCTAGGTTAATGATGCCCATCTCATTCCACCATCTTTCTTACCCCCACACCCTGACCTCCATTTCTCCCTCCCCTTTGCCCCATCAGAGTTAAAAGATATTTTTTATAAGCTTGCAGGAACATTGATATTGGGACATTTGTAAAAGTATAGCAGAACCCTCAAAATTCCTCTTTGTAACCAAAAATACATTTGGTGGATGAGATATCTATAAAGAAATAAATGTTTGTAAACATTGGGTGGTTGTTATGGAATTTAAATAACTGTACTTATTACCTAAGCACGTCTGGGTTTCAAGGTTGAATTAAAATAGATTCCAGACCTCCTTAAAGGTAAATAGCACATCTGTTGGTTTGTCTAGTACAATGGAAACTGACTAAATTTTGATTATGATAAAAGTCAGTGTCTTCTGTTCCATCTATTTAGCAATACTTTTGGGTAATCATTCTCCTTTGGGGAACTTTCCAGATGTTTTGTTAATATGATTTCAATTTACAAGAGTTGTTTTTATATTGTAGCTGAGTGATGTCCCAACTATGAAACTCAGACTGGGTGTAATTCTTTCCAAAGTGTCCTATGCAGTGTGTGTAGAAGTGCCCTGTGATACCTTGATTTTTTCAACTCTCCTAGACTCTCAAAGCTGCTGGGAGCAGACTTGGGTCGGGGGAGCAGTTTCCTGGAGGCAAAGAATCCAGCTCCCATTGTAGTAATTTATATTAACAAAGAAAATAACATTTCTAGCAATCAGCTGGCATTAGTAAGTTTTGAGCAACATTCATATAATGCAGTGGAAATGAACAACTAGTACCAAAACATGATTTAGATGGTTCCTTGTAGGTACAGGAACTTTTTAAAGGGAAGATAAGCCCTGAAATTTAGTGTAAATAACATGGTAATTACCACTATATTTACATTATCAAAAATAAACATTTCAAATAACAAATTATAAATACTTATTTTAATGAAAATATGTTGTAATGGTTTAGTATTGAGTATAGAAACAACTTTAGACAAGCATCCAAATCATTTTATGACTCCATTTATTTCTTAATATTTATATAGAAATTTCATAGTCAATGCATAGTTTTATGCCGGGTATGGATTATAACTTTAATATTTCATAGAAAAACACTCCCTAACTCCCTTACTGGAACAACTCTGAACTTCCTCATTCTGCCCAGCAGCTGGTTTGTGCCTGTGTTTGCTGACTACCTTAAATATTTGCCCAAGGCAAGCATAATTTAAAAGGCAAAATTCTCATTTAAAGAGTCACATACTTATGGTGTCCAATTGTAGATTATTTTTGAACTGTGGGCTCTTTTTCCTTTTTGTTTACACTAACCATACAGAAGTGACACAGATGGTTAACCCAGTTCATAAAAGAGACATTTTAAAAGAGGGGAGACTTTTTTGTGACTTTGTTGCCCAACACCATTTTGAAGATTTTCCCCCCCATAAATAAATTTACTGGCTAGCATTTCACTTTTGTCAGAATATTGGTCTATGATTATTTTATTCAGTATTCCTGTATAGGCCTTCAAAAGGATACCTATCAATTTTACTGTCCCAAATTTTCTTAAGTAAACACATTTGGTGGTTCTGGTATTTTCAAGGTTTCCATAGAAACAAGAAATTTTGGAGCCATTTTTCATTTTATTGCTCAGATTTACAATTCTGTATATGAAAAGGAGGATTATCTTAAACCAAGCAAAATTAGTAAAGCACCCATGATGTTCTAGTTTGGTGTTTCTTGTGCTTAAGGGAAATCTGCGCAAACCCAGGAGCCTACAATATAATTAGAATGACCAGACCTTGCTTTATGGTAAGGTAATAACTAAACCTTGGAGGCTGTGAGCCATGCTTGTAGAGGGAGTGGTTGTAGAGAGCTGGAAGACTGCCCTGTGCTAGTGAAATGAGAGTCAGTGTGGATGTGTGAGTATTGCTTCCTTTGGACAGTGGTGATACTTGGTTGGACTTTGATTTTATATTTATTTCATAATGATTAGGTATTTAGTACGTAACTTATACACTTCTGAAGGATTTTATTTGATGCTTTTGCTTTTCATTTTGTTTGAGTGTATAGATCTGTAACTTCAGGGGTATAAGCCTTTTCCCCCTTATTTTATGGCTTGATGTATCCCAAGGTACTATAACTTCTTAAGTGATACAGGGAGTAAGGAATCAAATTTAGTCAAAAAGGCTTGAGCTGTATTTCTGTTGCAGTTATTAGTAACCTTACAATAAGACTGAAACTTAGAGGTCTTTGTCACTGTAGGCAAGTAGCTAACAACACCAAAGTGAAAATAAAAGCTGTTATATTCAAAATAATTGTAGGACGTTCAGTATAATATATAAGGAATTAATGAAATATTTCTTTAAAAACAGTTTTGCATGGTTCAGTGACCATAGATATCTCAAAATTAACCCAGTGTTATCAGGTAGAAGTCCTCCAGAGACTTTCTTCTTAACAGACATGAAAGGTTTATAATTATGATGTTATAGTGTCTGTGGATGGATAATTCTAAATTCCAGAAGGTAATTTGTTGTCTTTAAGCAAGTCCTATATTTCTCTTATAACTTTAATTACAAAGTTGATTTGTTTCACAGATCCTTCTTTTCCAGACTTGCTAAGGGAAACCTTTAGTCTAGGTCTATTTGAATTTTCCCAAATTTTGGAATAGTGAAGCTCAAATTAGTGAAATTTTACTCTGTTACAAAAATGTTATTTTCCATCACTAATAATTATTTCCAGGAAAGTTAAGTCCCCAGAAATTATTCATTCAGTTTCCTTAATGTTATTTACCAAAGTTTAAGAAGTAGTTTTTAGTTACATGCGGGGGGGTGGGCAGGGGGTTGAGAGGACATGGCAAGGGTAAAGGAAAACGAGGTGCTATAACCTGGTTTCTCAGATTTGTGGAGCAAGCTCTGAGCAGTGTTCTAAACCAATATAATTTCTTCTAAAAGGCATACCAGACCTTGGAATTTTAAAGTCTAATGTGATTGAGAGAATGTGTGCTGGTGCATACTAATGCTTTAACCCCCATCAGCCTGGTAAATTGTAAGTTGACAAAAATTCTGACAGCCCTGCCAGATGTGCACCACTCCCACCTATCTTCATCAAAGTCAGCCTCTTCCCACTAGATAATTCTCATGGCTTCAGAGGCCTGATTTTCAACAAGCCTCCTTTCCCCCTTGGATACTTACTAACCTGCAATCCCACAGAGAACAGGAAGTGGCCATGGGACTTTTTGAAAGGATTTTTTATTTGTGAACTAATGTCTGATTTCCTTTAGGCCCATGTTCATTTAGCAAGACTGTTACTTATGCTTCTTTTTTTTTTCTGTTGCAGCCCTTGATGTTTTATGATTCATCCAGTTCTCCCTTTGTAAGAAAGTGAGAAAAGCACAAAAATAGGCTGGTAATATGGACCCCTGTATGTTTTAAGCTACAATAAAATAGTAATAATAACACTACAAACATAAAAAGCCACTGGGCTGCTTCAGGATGCAAAGCATCAGTGTTTTCCTTAGGGGGAAAGGCTTGTGAGATCAAAGCAACTCTGTGACACTATCATGGAAGACTATTATCTATTTATTGTCTAATTCTATGAGTTTTAGATAGAAAAATGTTGCCAAACTGCTGCACTGTGAATGCACAGTAATCTAGCTAAAGACTAAAAAGACCAGTTATTGCCTTCTAAATGAACAGCATTTAACAGATAAAAACAGAGGAAGACACACTTTAGTGGAACAGTTTTTAAGCTGATCAATGAAAGATAGTCAAAGACTATAAGAATAAAGGAATATAAGGGAACATTGACCATTTAATAAAGTATAACTGGTAAGTTCATCTAAATGCTTATTACACTACCAATGCTTATTACACTACTTTCATATTTATTAAATATGAAACTTATGTTCCCATGTTCTTTCATTCATTAAATACTTATTAAATATATACTTACTAAATATTGATTTATATAGGCATTGGGTACACAATAGTGAGCAAAAATGAGCAGTCACTATATTCATTGGGCTTATGGTCTAATGAGTTACACATACAACATGTACATGAGTATAAATAATCAAAAGTTAGTTTTTTATAAGTATATTTTCCTACAGAAAGGCTAATATCCATAAAAATTAAGAAGTAAAGCCTTTGTGAGCTTAGATATCTTACCCTTTTTCTTTTGGTGTTTTTAAAATATTTTTTTAGCTGTAGATGAATGCAATATCTTTATTTTTAGGTGGTCCTGAGGATCAAATCCAGTGCCTCACGCATGTGAGGCAAGCACCCTACCACTGAGCTACAACCCCAGCTCCTTTTTTGGTTTTGATTTAACCTTTGAAAAATAACTTAGTTTATAAGATCTGAACTTGTCATTAAGTGCTTTGAGTAGCTTATATGAACATTAGTTATGTTATTACAGTGTATAAAATCTTTCATGCTCAGGTGTTCTGCAGTACTCAAACTGAACATCCTATGTCCCTGGATATGTACTTGTGGTAGGCACATAGCAGGTACTCAGTAAATAATTCAGTTATATCTATAGATATTCCTTTCTATTAATAATCATCAGGAGTGTCTCTTACTTTTTCTGCTGTATGAGATAGAGCTATTGTAACATGACTGTAATTCAAATCACATGGCTTTTATTCATTGCATTTTTCCATCCTCAAATGATTTCACTATCTATTGTTGATTTTCCTAATATGTACCATAGTACAGAATCAGCAATAGCTATTATTTCAGCAGCATATCATGAAGCTTTTCCAACATAGTTTATTATCCCATGTCCTGGTCTGATGGAACAAACTTGAAGTAGAACATTTTCATTGAGAGAATTAAGTAATTTTTAATGGTAACAGAGTGGAAAACTATACAGACAGAATTTTTCTTTGCCTTTGGAAAATTAGGTTCTTAAGACATGAGTGAATAAGAGATGAAGAGTTAAAGTGTCCTTTTCTGTTTCTCAGGCTTATTTTAAACATATTTGTTAAAAGAAGTAAAGTAAATGTTCCAAGTTGAGAGATTGGGAAGTCAGATAGATTAAAGTCTGAGAGCTTTAGCAGTACATCAAGAACCACATATTGCTCCTGCACTGATTCTGCACATGGCATCGTGCTATTTACTTGAAAATGAGCACTAAGGTTATCTTGCCCTGACCAGTTTATAATTTTGACATATTTATACACATAAAAGCAGAATCTACCATGTCATTTATGTAGGGACAGATTTTCTAGTTGTTGAAGTTTTATAAAAAGAATTTAATACCCTGATTTTTTTAAATGTGTAAAATTTGGTGCCACATGCCTGTAATCCCAGCAACTTGGGAGGCTAAGGAAGGAGGATTACATGTTTGAGGTCAGCTGCAGCAAAGCTCTAGCAACTTGATATGTCTCTCAAAATGAAAAAATATATTTTTATAGTTGTAGGTAGACAGCATGCCTTTATTTATTTTTTATGTGGTGCTGAGAATCGAACCCAGTGCCTTGCACATGCTAGGCAAGTGCTCTACCACTAAGCTACAGCCCTAACCCTGAAAAAGTAATTTTAAAAAATGGCCAAGGGGAGGCTAGGGTTGTGGCTCAGTGGTGGAGCACTCACCTAGCATGTGCAAGATGCTGGGATTGATCCTCAGCACCACATAAAAATAAATAAATAAAATAAAGATATTGTATCCAACTACAACCAAAAAAATAAAAATTAAAAAAAGATTTAAAGAAAAATTTTAAAAGGACTAGAGATGTAGTTCAGTGGTGAAGTGCCCCTGGGTCCAATCCACAGCACCAAAAAAAAAAAGTAACTTTTCTATTGAATAATTATTTATGTAACTCAGCAGCTAAGGAGAAATGATGAACTATAGGGTAAGAATAGAAAGGGATATGCAAAATGAAAAGGAGAGTGATCCTCCTATTAGGAGTGTGTAAGAAACGTGAGATAAAAAGAGGAGTGGATGAGAAATGCAAAATGGGGGACATATGTTAAGACTGAATTTCTCACAGGCAGTGTTGGTAGTCTGCTTCTGCCCTACCCTTATCTGCTCAGTTTCTAGGTTCTATTTGACTTTAGCATACTGACAATTGCCAGGTGCCTGACAGTGTTGAGTTATGCTGAACAGCTCACTGTTTTATTGTTCTAGCAATTCCCTTGTGCCCTAGGCATCATTTTCTTCTTTGCTTCTTGAACCTCCGCTCTAGAGTGTTATTGGATTAGGATATCTGGTCAAGATATTTATGAAAGAGTAATGGAAAAATCAGTGGATGAGGGAACAAGGGAAATAAGGAAATGTAGCATGTGGTCCCAACTGTTATTAAGTTCTTGTGTGACTTTGTGGACACACCATGTTAAATGTCAAATGAATGGTGCAGATCAGTTGATATCTAAGCACTTACCCCATGACTGAAGGGGGCCTTGTTCTTGGAGGACACATATCATGGTGTCTAATATGATATATTCGATTTGTTTACTTTATGGGGCTATCTTATGGTTCAGCTAAGATAAAAGACGTGAAAGTACTTTGGAAACTCTGTGAAGTATTTCTGTAAAATGAAGATGATATGAATGGTTAAAAGATACTTTGCCCCAAATATAAAATATGATAAAAATTGAAATAGTCCTTTTAAATGAATGTGAGGCAAGTTACAAGAGGGTTTAGCCAGGTGCAGTGGCACACATTTGTAATACCAATTACATGGAAGGCTAAGGTGGGATGATCACAAGGCTAGCTTTGGCAATTTAACAAGACCGTATTTCATAGTGAAAAATAAAGGACTGGCTGTGTAACTGTGTGGTAGAGAGTGTCTCTGTGTTCAATACCTAGTACCTACAAATTCTAATATAAATTAAAACTACAGAGCCCTTAAACACAGATGCATGGTTATACATGTTGTAGTGAGATATGCTACTTAAAAGTACACGGATCAAGGAACTGATTGAATAAACTTTGGTTGATATTAATTGGTAAAGCAGCTAGGCTATGGGGCTGAGGCACTCTACTTTTCTTTCAATCCCCCTCCTGCCTGTAAAAGCTATCCTAAAATCCCTAGGAAAAAAAATACATTCTGGATCAAGTACTTTTCTCTGTCATCATTACCCAAAAACTGAAATAAAATATGACAAACTGTACAAAAGGGAAAGGGTCATTTTGACTCAATGATAGAGTGTGAACACAGGGAGCTGCCTCATCATCTGACTTGTTGGAATTATCCTGAATAGCAGGGCAGGAGGCTACTGTATGCCTTTGTCTTAGTGATTGCCTTTTTGTAATTCATGTCTTTCTTTTGACATTTTATTTTTCTTCTTCGTTACCTTATTAAGGTAGAAAGAGAAAAAAAAAGGAAGGATAACATCTAGAACTGGGAGTGAGGAAGAATTAACAAAAATAAAGTTGAAAACCATTGCAGTGAAGTAGCAGGGAGGGTTGGGTTCCTTCTCTCCCTCAATATGATAGAGGTGGTAAGTTTACTTTGTAACTCATCATGAATTTTGACTTCAGTCTTTCCCTTGGTTACCTTTAGTCCCCACACCAGTGACATTTGTAAAAATACAGACAATACACATAATAAGAAGCAGACTATCTTGCAGCAGACCCATACCATCTAAGACTAGCAATGGTTTTAGAAAAGACAAACCAGTAGATAAGAGCCAACCACCTTAACATGGCGTATAAGTTAGAGTGACAATGTATGTATTGCTGGTGACAGAGTTCTGTTTATACATTTGCTTTTCATGAAAGGAGGGAAGGAAAAAAATTACATGATTTTATGACAAGCCTGAGACAACTTATTCATTCAGGTTGGAAAAGCAAAGTTAAAAATCAGAAACAGACCCACCAGCCTAGATATGTCCAAATTCTGGTACTTTGGTAACTGTATTACGATTTCCAACAGATTAAATTTCAAATTGTGGAAAGGCTTCAGAATGAAGGAAGGCTTAGTATCCCACTAATAGAGCTTATTAAGTTTAGATAAAACAGATGTTTTTCAATGGCAGCAGCTCTGAATCACCAAGATCAAAATGTAGAAGGAAGAGGAGAATGAAAACAAGCTGGTACTTAAATACACACACACACACACACACACACACACACACACACACACACACACACACAGTACCATTTATATTAGACAGTTTCAGAATCTGCTCACACTTGTATCTAAAGCTTTCTTTCAGTTAAACTCCTTGAAAGAAAACATGAAGCATGGGATCCTTAAAACTGATTATTTGTGTTGTTTTCCTGACATTCTGGAAGCGATTCTGGGAAAGCAGACTAAGCTTTATAGGCAGACAGTGCTGAGTTCAAACATCAGCTCTTTTACTATTTTTGACCTTTGTTAAATTGCTTATTCTCACTGAAGATCACTGAATCTCAATATCCTTATCTGCAAAATGGGTGTATTTGAGGACTAAATAAGATGATGCATGTATAACACCTGGCTAACAGTACTCAACAGATACTGGCTTTTTGTTATTTAAAATTGGTTTTGCTCACGATGTTATGTGCAAATATATTAGAAAAAAGTCTTCTAGAGCTTAATTAGGAGCTTTAGTTAGCAGTCTTCCAAGAGGGATGCACTCAGCTAAGCTATTGTAGGGTACAAAGAAAATATTAGAAATTCTATTTAGGAAAATTTTATCTAAAATATAAGAAACTATTTAAAATCTACTAATATTTAGCATTTGAATTGACCCTGGTACTTTAATTTGGTCCATGTGAGGGTCACTATCACATACTGTAAATGAAGGACTGTGAGGAAGGCATGACATCCACCAATTGGTGGGGTTTGAGAGTGGCACAACATTCATTCACTCATTTTCAACATACTGCAGTGTATTTCAGTTTATATTTGCTTGGTTAAGTAGATTCATAGTTCTTAATATTATGTTCAGTTTGTAGTATCTTTGTGTACATCATCTTAAACCATATGACCATTATTAATAAGTTATCTAAAGTTAGATAAATTAACCTATGCTGAATGGAAAAGTAGCTTAAGAAGATTCCTGTAAAGGAAAAATGAGTTGATGGTCATTCTAATAATAGAAGTACAAGGCAAGGGTAAGAAAATGGTGAAACTAAGTAACATTTCTCCTACCTTATAAGTTAGTGGCTGAAGTTATAAAGTAAAAACAAAAATAATCTAATCAGACCTGAAAAGATGTCAACCCAAAAACAAGAAAGTAAGTGTCAAGTACATTATTTAATTTTTATACCTCTTAACTTTAAGAACAAAGCTTCCTCTGAGTATATTGTGCTTTGATATATTAGCTAATGATTGTACTTCATAAATATACATAATGGGAATATGTGCTCAACTTTCTTTGCTGATAAGAATGCTCAAAGTAAATTGGAGACCACTGGTTTAGCTGAGGAAGGCAGTTGCTGCCTTTGGAGTCTCTCATCTCTTACTGTGTGCCTGCCTCTTACAGAGTTTGTTGTTTGGGTTTCTAAAATATTTTTATTTTAATTTTTTCCTAATGAGTTTAGTGTATGTAGGATGATAGATAATAATATATCTAAACCCATTGAAGATAAATTGAACAGAATTTAGGGAACTTCATTTCTTGATAAAAATTCATTGCATAGAAGTAAAAATCCAATCCCTGCCTTAGAGATTTTAAAACTCTAGTTCAGAAAACCTAAGAAAATGTTTCAAAATAATATACAAATGGGTTCTTGAGAAATAATGGAAATTCTTTATGAAGGCACACCTTATGTGATGAAATAGATTTGCTTCTGGGAACAAATATGTATCATTTAATTTATGTAAAATTTATCTGCAATTACTAGTAAGCTAATAGCAGAATGTGTAAAACAGATTTTTCTAAAATAGGAGCTCATATAATCATTCCTCACAGCATTCCCATTATATATGATTTTAATAAGTGTTTTATACATGTCCATTTATTATTTAGTATTCTCTTTACTACATATTGAGTATCCCTTAGCTGAAATGCTTCTTAGGACTACAAATGTTAAAATTTTTTTAAATTTTCAGATTTTGGAATATTTGCATAGACTTGGGCATACCTGTTCTAAAATCCAAAATCTGAAATGCTCCAAAAGCCAAAACTTTTCAAATGTCATGTTGGTGCTCAAAAAATTTGTAATTAAGTGAATAAACAAACAATAACAACAACAAACAAACAAAAACAATGCTTTCTCTGTGGAGTTTCTGAATGTACTCTCTCCTGTGGACTTTGTAGCTTATTATTCTTTTATTGTCACAGTAGCACAATGAATTAGGTACTATTATTATCTCCACTTTATAGATGAGTAAATGGATGCTGGCATAAGTTAATACTTGCCTAAATGTTGCATAAGTACTATGCAATATAGCCAGGATCCAAATAAAATTATGTTTGACCTCAGAGCCCAAGCTCTTGATCATTCTGCTGTGCTAGGTTCTATATAACTGTGAAATAGTGCTTATATATTAATGATTAATTTTTCATTTTTAGGTGCTGCTATTGACATTAAGTCACAGGAAGCTGTTGTTATACCTGAGAGACATGCTTTTAATGGCCATTAGGGAAATAATACTCATTCAGGGTTGTAGATGAGGTTTCTAAATTCCAATTCAGTTTAAGAGGTAGTTCCTTAAGTTTTATAGTATTCTAACTTAGGGAACACAAGGATAAGATGCCTGGAAAATTTGAAAGTATATGTCAGGTTATTTTGTGTTAGTTTTTTAAAGGTAGAAACAATCTCACGTTTTCAGATTTCCCCAGATGGAAATTGTGAGTGGCCATGCTATAATCTGTTTTCCAAACCCACACATTTTTTTCCTTTCCAACACCATGACAGTACTGTTCTTATCACATATAGTAATGAATGACTCAAAATCATATTGAGTTTTAAAGATGAACTTGAGTCATGAAGAAAAAAATTATGATCATTATACTCTGGCAGAATATATTTTAAAGGATTTTCATCTGAAAAATAATTAAAGCAAACATGGGTTCTAGTAGTTCATTTCTAAAAACAGAATAGAGTAAATCTAGAAATTCCACAGAGAAAGCATTATGTGGAAGGAAATGAGAAATATTTGCCATATACACATTTAGCCATCTGTCCCTTTATGTATCTTATATTTTCCAGTTTTAGTTCTGCTCCACTAAATCAAATTCACAACCAATTCCTTTAATTCAGAGGGGAAGAACTTGTGGCCTAGGAGGCAGATTCTGATGATACCACTCTGGTCATCACAGCTTGAAGCCCAGAAGGCATTTTTCCTCCTGATGGGCAGTGTAGGCTGTCTCATAGAGAGTAGAGGCTTTTAAGAATTGAAGACTTGAACAATTCAAGAACTGTAGGCTAATCAGAGGGCAGTAGGTGATAACACCCTTAAACGCTAAGTGAATCTCACAGGAGGCAAATAATAGAAAAATGTACCGAACCCATTGCCCTTTATCTCCCTCTCTCTCTTATCCTTCCATTATTCCTTTCTTGCTTTCTCTCTTTGTCCCTTTGTGCTTGTCTCTATTTGCACCCTTTCTAGGGGTCCCTCTCTTTTTGTACTTTCTTTGCCTCCCACTTCCTTTTCCTGCTTCTTCCTTTTGTCTTCATCTCCATCTTTTTTCTTTGTCTATTTTTTTCTTTTCTTCCTTTCTCCCTTCTCTTCACTTCATCCTATCCCTTAGTTCTTCCCTCTGTTCCTCATGAATTACTCATCATGTCACATTAAATATGCATATATCTTAAAATTAATAGACATTATTTTCATTGAGCAGCAAGTGGGTTGTATTTATAACTGGAAAGGGAAAAACATCTCCCAATTAAGTAACACTGAACATATGGCTCGCAAGTGAAATTTTTCTTTGGAGTCACAGTCCTCACCAAAATAAGGTTCCTATTCTTTTTCCCTTTTCCCCTAAATATAATTATGTTTTTTGTTGCTCCTCTCTACCCTTAGGTTTGGTGAGTATTCAAATTGTTTGCATTTTGTTTTGTATCCCTTATTTCTTGAATTTGTAGAAGCCAATATTGCTTCTTAATGAGTAAAAGAGCTTATGTAGGTGGACATGGTGGCACACACCTGTAATCCCAGTGACTCAGGAGGCTGAGGCAGGATGATTCCAAGTTCAAGGCCAACCACAGCAACTTAGCAAGGCCCTAAACAACTTAGTGAAACCCTGTCTCAAAATTAAAAAAAAAAAAAAAAATAAGAAGGGCTGGGGATATGGCTCAGTGGTTAAATGCCTTGGGTTCAATTCCTGTTACCAAAAAAACAAAACAAAACAAAAACAAATCAGCAACAAAAAACCCCACAAAAACATATTTATAATTTTTCAGATGTAGGTTTGGGATTCTAATATTCTGAGTTTCTGAGGTTCAAACATGTCACAGGTTTTTACTGTTCCATGTGCTCTAATGGGTAATGGCAATTTATGAGATTTCCTGAAGACTGAAACCCCCCATGAAGAAACTTTATTTTTAGACTGATGCATGGTTCATTTGCTTTACTTTGCCTATATAAACAGTGATTTTTTTGTTTTAATTATTTCCTCTTCCTGAAAAGAAATGATTGTATGTAATATGAAATCCCTCTGAGTTTGGTAACTTTCCACTGGTTAACCGATTAAGGGCATCAAAGTTTTAGAAAATGAATGAACAAATGAATAAATGGCTAGACAGATTCACTTAAATCATTCCTGTTGCATGCTATGTTGTTTATGATGAGCCTTGTAATAGCTGAGGTTTTGCCTCTTTTCAACTAGTGTTTTTTTTTTTCTTTTTAGCATATTTTCCAGGGACTGTCACAAACCCTTTGATTCTTTGATAGCTAAATTCTTAATTTCTTTTCTTAAAATGTTCATTTTCATTAGAGTGCTATTTAACATTAGACATTAACTTTGACAGATGTTATTGCTGCTTCTCAATTAGGTAAAGTGTATTCTTGGGAAGGTGCCAATTTGAATTGAATATATTTGAATTTGGTATGTGAACTAAATTGTTGTTTAAAACCTTCACCCATCTATCATTGATGGAGCAGGCAGCTAGTTTTGTACATAAGTGTTTTGTTTTATTTTTTCCTAGTAAAATTTGAACATTTAGGAAATGACTTCCTATTCTAGTAAAGAGAATTTCATATAAATTTACTAAAAGATACACTTGACAGTTCCTTAGATTGCTAGAATTTAAATTGGCAGATACTACTTTGGTATAAAATGCTTTCTATGGACAATATTAATATTTGAAAACCCCTTTTATCATGCAGATTTTGAATAGACAGGAAGTCAAGCTCTATTTACCGATTGGCTACTAATGAATGCCATTGAATTATTATTTATCATCTTCAGGCAAAAACACTGTAGTTATGAGATCAGAATTACCAATTAAAGCAAGCATTTAATTTTAAAATTTAAAAAAGAATACATTCAGAGGTGAAAACTAAAGTATGGATACTCGAAAGAATTTTGAACTTGAATCAGAAAATCTGGATTGTATCCCTACTTCTATCATTAATTTAGCTGGGTCACCTCAATCAAGTCACTACCAACTCGGAACTGCAATATCCTAATGATTCAGCTTTAACATTACGTGTTCTATATACTAAAAAAGAGCTTGGTTGAGGAAAGCTGATTCCTCTTGTTTATCGTCTATCCACACCAGCCTGGCAGCTCAGAGGTCAGTCTCCGGCTGCTTTTTCGTCATTTTATAATCCCTTAAATCCTTGCTAGGCTTTCATTGATAGTTCGGTTCCCTAGGAATTTGCATTTAGAGACACGTAGGGCTTCCTACCTTTGGAATTTTTCTATGCTTGTGAGTTTAATGAAAAGTTACCTAGAGTTAGATGAAAATCCCAAGAATCAAGTCTTGTTTGAATGTTTTCTCTAAAATCAGACTATTATGACTAATGTTTCTCTATTGTTTCTGAGCTTTGAAGTTACTATGTTGAATCTTAGTGTAGTGAAGCATTGTTGTCATTTTCTCCCATTATCTGTTATCATTTTCTCCCTTACTCATTATTCTAAATATTCTTGTTTTTGAAGCTTACAAATGATTGAGCAACAAGGTTCCATATCATGAGAAAAGCTCGCTACCCTGATTCTGTTAGGTATTTTAAATCTTTATTGATTAGAAATAGGTTGAATTACACCAAGCTAAAATTAAACTTTCCTTGGTTTGCTTAAGTAATAGAGTAAACAAAATGGGATTTGCATCAAGGAGTTTAAAAAATTAATTGTATGGCTACTTTAGAACATGTAGTTTTCATAAGAAAGCTAGAGCTAGATTTAAGGAGGCCTAGCATGATAATAAAAAAAAGGCAGTCAATACTAAACTTGGTGAGAATGTAGAGAAAATGAAATGCTCATACATTGCTGATGGAAATGTTGCATCATGCAGCCATTTTGGGAAACTATGTGTTGGTTCCTCAAAAAGTTAAAGATATAATTACCTTTATAACCAGTAATTCCACTCCTAGGTTTTTATATAAGAGAAATGAAAACATACGTCCTCACTAAAACTTCTGTGCAAATATTTGCAACAGCATATTCAATAATAGCCAAAAATGGAAACAGCCTAAATGGCTATCCATCTGTGAATAGATAACAATATATGATATATTCATGCAATGGAGTATTATTAGGCAACACGAAGGATAAAATAATGATACATGGTACAACATGGGTGAAACTTCAGAAACATTGTGCTAAATGAAAGAAGCCAGACGCCAAGGCAAAATTACTGTAGGATTCTACTTATACAAAAGGTCTGGAATAGGCAAATCCATAGAAAGCAGATTTTTTCCCAGGACCTGTGGGTTGGGGCATGAGCAGTGGTTGCTAATGGGAAAGGGGATTTCTTTTTGAGGAGATGAAATATTCTAATATTGAGAGGTGGTGATTCTTGTACAACTCTGAATACACTAAACATTTTTGAATTGTATACATTAAATTTACTGGTACATAAATTATATCTCAATAAGACTGATATATATATATATATGTATATATATATTTATTTTATATATATATATGTATGTAGCTGGGCTCAGTGGCACACGCCTGTAATCCCAGCACCTCGGGAAGCTGAGAAGGGAGGATTGCAAGTTCAAAGCCAGCCTCAGCCATAGGAAGGCACTAAGCAGCTCAGGGAGATCCTGTCTCTAAATAAAATACTAAATAGGGCTGGGATGTAGCTCAGTGGTTGAGTGCCTATGAGTTCAATCCCCAGTACCCACCCCCCAAAAAAATCCCCCAAAGCACTAGTGACTTAGCAGTATAACTAAAGTGTATTTAAATTGTTTTATGCTAGGGACTGAGGGAAGCAGGGAACGGGGAATTAGTGTTTAGTTAGTTGTTGGTACTAGGGATTAAACCCAACATTGAGCTACAGCCCCAGTTCTTTCTATTTTTTATTTTGAGACAGGGTCTTACTAATTTGCTGACACTTGTCTTAAACTTGTGATCCTCCTGTCTCAGCTTCCTGAATTGCTGGGATGACAGTAGTGTTCCACCACACCCAGGAGGAGTTAGTAATTAATGAAAAGAGTTTCAATTGAGGAAAACAAAAAGGTTCTGGAGATGGATGGTGATGATGGTATGAATGTACTTAATCTTATGGAACTGTATATTTTAAAATTATTAAAATGTTAATTTATGTATATTTATCAAAATAAAAATACATAACTCTAAAAAATTGCATTTCATATTATTCTAATGTACAAGGCTTTTTTTTCCTTTCTTTTTAACAGGAAAATAAAAAATGTGATTGGCCTTTTTTATGCATGGGATTCTTCTGAACTATGTATTAGAATTTCTCTCCAGTATGTGTGTATAGGGGAGATGCTTATATAAACATGTCTTTATCTTGACTTTCAAAAAAGACTTTTAAGCTCTCATTCAAACTTTATTTGCCAGTAGAAAAATAAAAGAAGCTAAACCTCAGGAAGTTTATGTTGTTAAATTATAAAATATTGAAGTGCTGATTTTAGAATATGAGTTATCACAATTTCCTGATTTTCTTGGTTAATCCTGGCTTCTTGAATAGGAGAAACATTTATACTTTACAAATATATAACATCTCTATATCTTCCTAAAATCATTTTCTTTTGTATAACAAGAGAGAAAGAACAAGCACTAAAATGCATTGAAAATATAAACACAATGGATTAGTTTCAGAATACAAATGAAGGGATGAAAATGAAAAAAGAAGAAAATTTAGTAATAAGAAAGTCACTGAAAGGGGAATTAAATTATTTTCAAAGGCCATGGAACTTTGTTATGACCAAACAGTTGGTAGAGTCTAAGTTTTGGGCCTCTAAGGATTAATCTGTAAAAACACTTTCTAAGCCTGGCTGCTATATGGGACATTGGAAGAAGAATGACTTGAATGCCCATAGTGTCATTAATATTTTGGACAATCAGAGGTGTGATTGTTTTTCTTGATCAGGAAATGGTTTCTTATAAAAATATAAGGAACCCACATAGTGTGTTATCTATCTACCTACTTACCTACCTACTTACCTACCAGCCTATCTACTATATAAAACATATATATTTCAGTCTGTTCCACTATTGCAGGAAGAAGTATGGCCTTACAAAATTTTGTCCTTTAGAGTGGGATCCTTCCATAACTTAGCACTTGGTTAATGGATCCAATCAGAGTTTGTATACTCAGAAATTCATTGCATGGGATTAATGATCTCCTAATTGTAATTTTATTTCCCAGATTAGCCTTATTTCCTGTAGTTTCATAATTTTTGAGTCATCTTGAGTTATCAAGGGACATGAAATTTTGTATATTTAGTCTATAACTTGTATGATTTTTAAAATCTTTTTTGAATTCTCAGTCTTCTTTGGTATCTGGCCAAACTAGTATAAACTATTTTATTGTGTACAATATGATTATTACACACATAGCCAGAGATATATTACTTTTTGTATACTTTTCCTTTTTTTTTTTTTTTTTTTACTTCCATTAACACTAGAGCCAGAGGTCTTCCAATAAGTTTCCATGAGTCTGGTTCTTATCCCCCTCAAAAGTAAAATAGAACTTTCTCAGATTATACAAGTAACACAAAGAGATATCAAGAAATGGATGTACAGGAAATTTTATTGTACATCTACTCTTTATAATCAAAAGTGGTCACAGGATTGGCTGACAAACAATCTAGTCAATGCAAAAAATGGATGACTTCTAAAATTTGGGAGGGCTTTGAATATATTTAAAGATTATTGGTACCTTTGATATTTCATGGATTCTTTTTAATCTCTTACCTTTTTCAAATGATTGCATTTGAAATTAGGAAATTTCTTATTCAGTGATTGTTTTAATATTTGCTTTGTTTTCAACAGTGCCCTTAAAGATAGCCGTTTTCCCCCAATGACAAGAGATGAGCTGCCACGGCTTTTTTGCTCAGTGTCTCTGCTCACTAACTTTGAAGATGTCTGTGATTATTTGGACTGGGAGGTAAGATTAAGAAACTTTTAAAAGAACAAGTGAAAGTAACCCCTGATAAATGTTAAAAGCCAGTCTCAGAAAATACTTCATTTGACCCATTCTTATGAATAAATAAATTTCGCCATTGAATAGTGAGATTTGAATAATGGAATTTTTAAAAGGCAAAGTGCCATGTGTTGTTATAATCCATAAACTGAATTTGGCTTTCATTTTTGTCCTACTACCTCACTAGAGCATCTCATAAAAGCTGTTAATAAGTAGTTAAGAAGGACTGAATGGAATTTATTTCTCCTTCTATTTTTATTCCAATGCACTTTGTTGTAGCTGCTACCAAGTGATTAGGTAGTCAGAGGATACATCTCAGAAGCAAAAAGCAAGTTATTTAGGGTAAGATTTGGAGAAATCAGTTCATCATGACAAAGCACTGGTTAACTAGAATTAAATAATATAAATCATTCTTGGCTACCTCAATTCACACACTGAACACACTAACAAATTTATATTGAGAGTATCTCTGTGCTTGGGCATTATCAGAGAACCCTGTATCAATCATATTTTTATTCTTCTTTTGTATGTGGGGTTGGCTTATTAAGTTCACACATTCTCATCCTAATTTGCTTCAGTGGTTAAGAGGAGATGATTGAGTGTAGGTCTATGAAATTTTGCATGCACACACATACCCATATTATGGAATGCCTACTGTGTTCCAGGCACTATACTACACATATAAAAGTGGTACAATTTTTTCCTTACTATAAAGCATCTTATGTTCTATGGTAGAGAAAAAAATGTATATAAAAAGTAAGAAGGAATAAGTGCTATCAGAATTAAACAATAGAAATTCAGCCATAGACACAGCATTTTCTCTCACGCCGCTCATAAATGGCATTACTATATCATTATGATATAACATGTTTTAATTCTAATGCTGTTTTAGAAGAACTGGCCCCCCATGGCAACTGTAATATTTTGTTTTGTGGCCAAATCACTCTCTTCACAGTTAATTGAACTTGAGTTTTATTTCTGGCTTTATTCTGATTTCTTCTGAGACTTTGGGCAGTTTATTTCACTGTGATTCACTTTTTCCATGTATAGAATAAGACATTTGTAAAGTTCTTGACATTCATTTGAAAAAAAACAAAAACCTTTGTTATAGAATTTATTGTTGTTTTCCCAGACCTATTTAAAAACTTTTCTGCATAGGATGAAGGGAGTTCCTTCTGGGTTTCGTGGAACATTATCAAAATATGAAAGCATCTTAGTATTTTGTGGAAGAAATAAATTTGGAAAAGGAAGGAATAAAACAATCCAATAATGCTGATCCTAACAGAGTTGGCATGTGTAAAGAATTTTATATAATTAAAAATTTCCTATTTTATTGTGTTTCTAAGTTTGTTGTTCCTATTTGGTTTTCCTTAAAGAAAAGTTTACCAATATTATGGAAATATTTCCCAGTTTGTCCGTCCGTCCGTCCTTTCTTCCGTCCTTCCTTCCCTCCCTCCCTCCTTCCTTTCTTCCTTCCCTCCTTCCCTCCTTCCCTCCCTCCATTCCTTTCCTTCCTTTCCTTCTTTCTCCCTCTCCCTCCTTCCCCCCCCTCCTTCCCCCTCTCCCTCTCCCTCTCAATTTTGGAGACTAGGAATTCAACTCGGGGCACTGAACCACTGAGCCATATCCCCAGCCCTTTTTTATTTAAACAGGGCCTCAATGAGTTATTTAGGTCCATGCTAAGTTGCCGAGGCTTTCTTCAAACTCGGGATCTTCCTGCCTCAGCTCCCAAGCTGCTGGGATTACAGATGTGCACCACTGTGTCCAGTCCTAGTACTTTATTTTTAAATGGTCCCAAATCATGTCCTCCTTTTATTAATATGTATGACAGTTTAGAGGCTGCTTTTAGTTTTCAGACTGCCACTTTTTCTTCTGTAGCCAGAGTTTCAGTTTTGCTTTCTAGATTGCAGGGTGCAGTGTATGTAGAGGTGGGAGTGATCATAGAGGCAAAAGCCCAAGATCTAGGGGATGACCAAGGCTAAAAATCACTTCTGTACTTACTAGAAGCCACTGAATTGGAAGTACAGTTAAGGCACAAGCTCTTGCATGTATATTGAATGTATAGTGTATGAATATATGCTTGTATTTCAAGAGAAGGAAAAACAGGAGAATCCAATGGCTATTAAATGGGTACAGATAAGCTCAGAGTACACCATCATCTTTTTTGCCCATTCCAAGAATTATATACAGCTAAAATTAACCTTGATGTTATTGGGCTTTTATGTTCATGACATGGGTACATTTTCTGTTAAAAGGGTAGGAAGTAAAGCACATAATAATAAGAACTGTGTACTCTTTCAGGTTCTATTTATCCTCTTTGGGCACCATCTGCCAGCTTGAGTTTCTGGAAGAGTCTATATTGCTTCTCCTTGATCTTGTATATTTAATATATTTAATATTCTTGTATATTTAATATATAGTCATATATTTAATATAATCTGCCTGGTCTTATATATTTAATGTATTGTTAGTCTTGTATATTCAATATATCCTCTTTGGGTACTATATGCCAGCTTGAGTTTCTAGAAGATTCTATATTGCTTCTGCTTGGTCTTGTATATTTAATATGTTCTTTAAACAGGTGTTGAAACACAAACTTGCACACAAATGTTCAAAGCAGCACTATTCACGATAGGTAGAACCTGGAAACAACCCAAATGTTTATCAGTACATAAATGGATAAATAGGATATGGTATATCTTCTTATTCAACTATAAAAATAAATGAAGTACTAACGCTTGCTACAACATTAGTTAACCTTGAAAACATAATGTTAAAAGAAGCCATATGCAAAAGCCCACCTACTATCTGATTCCATTTATACGAAATCTCCAGAATGGGCAAATCCATAGAAATAGAAAGCAAATTCATGGTTGTCAGGGTTTGGGGGGAGGGGTGAATGGAAAGTGACTAATGGGTACAGGGTTTCCATTTGGAGTAATGAAAAAGTTCTGGAATTAAATTATGATGATGTTTGCACAACACTGTGAATATATTTCATGCCACTGAATTGTTTGCTTTTCTGTTATGATATTTTACCACAATAAAACATGGAAAATAAATTTTATACATATATAACAATGGTCCATGATAGTAATTTTAATTTATTGAAGAAGAAAAAATTTAAATCCAAAGAGTAAAAATAAGGAGATGCCAGTTATTCACAATTATACTATTCTGTGATAACTATGGTTAATATTTCAAAATACTGGCAGAACCTCCATATCTGTGGGTTCTGTATACATGGATTCAACCAACTACATATTGAAAATATTTTGAAAAGGAATTGCATCTGTATTGAATAATAGACATTTTTCCTTGACATTATTCCCGAGATAACATAGTATAATAGCTGTTTACATTGTTCTAAGTATTATACATAATCTAGAGATGATTTGCATGTTGGTAACATGCAAATACTATGCCACTTTATATAAGGGATGTGAGCATCCTAGGATAATGGTTTGGAGGCAGTGTCCTAGAAAAAGTCCCCCAATAGATACCAAGGGACAGTGGCATTTCTTTCTATCTGTGTTTTTGTATCAGTAAATCTGCATATTTGATTATGAGATCATATTTAATATTCACTTATAATTTAAAAGAAAATTCAGGGAAATCTTTGTTTATTGTTCATCTGTATGTGTAAGTTTATTATTTATATTGTGAATTTCCTTTGTGAAAAGTCAGTCTATATTTATGAAAGTATGCCTTCACTTTGGGGAATTTTATACTGTCAAATAAGTACACCTTTTCTTTTAAGGATAAAATATCCTATTCCCTATAATATTTAATTTTAACCCAAAATGCAAAGATCTATATATGTTTACACTACTGGTAGAAATAAAAAGATTATTTTGAAAATTTGATAGAGAATTTTTTAATAGAGAATTTTAAAATCAAAGTTAGATAATGAACATGTTTTATATAAGCAGAAGCCTCTAACAGAGGGATTTTCTGGTTTGAAATTTGACTTCTATTCGTGAAGTGTGTTATAGTGGTGGAGTCCCTCGTTAAAGAGACAAAAATGCACACAGATCAAAGCAAAAAGAGGACAATGTCTAGAAGTCCCAAAGCATAGAGGTAGATAACTTTGCTAAGAAAGAGAGACATCCTTGTGTTCATGAGGGTAAGGGACGTGATTGGTGATAAGCCAACTAATTTTCATATGTTCAGGAAAGAAATGGACTGCCACAGGTCTGGCTACCATCTTATTGTCTTTTTCATCAAAAGTTAAAAGAAATCTATTTGAACTCTCCTTTGGTAACATGTTTCTAGTTTTATAATGGAAGTTAGTAGGAAAATAAGATTTTACAATATGTTTTGGGTGCTTGTTTTATAATGTAAGAAATGTTTGATAAATGGTTTCAAAAGTGAGTCTAATTAATTCCACGTCAATATTGAATTGTCCATATGTTGTATTCCACAAAGTAATAATTATAACATTTGAAATGAGTGTCTATAGATAGCTTTTCAAGGAGTCTAAATAGTTATTTAAAGACAACAAAATTACCCATAGAAGGCTATAAATTATAAATAGATTGGAGCAGTGGCCTAAGTCTTCCAAGAGTTTCTGATCATCACCCACATAGTGATCTATTTAGTAATCTGGTAGGTATACAAGTATGAAGAGTGAATAATTTGGAGAAAGAATTCATTAACTGATAAATAACAATATCTACCTAAAAAGACCAAAATGGTTCTGAAATGAGAAGAATTGCTCCCCTAGGGAGAAATCCAACATGGTATGCCTTATGTTTGAACACAAAAAGTAATCACCATTGTTCTGAGCTCTTCAGTGGACATTTATCTTAACTCTGAATGACAGGATGATTGACAGACACAGAGCTTTAGAAAGAAAGAAAGAAAAAAAAACTCATGAGTATGTTGGAGCCCTCCAAAATGACAAATAGCCTGGAATTAGTGTAGTTAAACTGTTTGGGCATCATGTTTCCTTTTAAGAAATCTGAAAGGGTATAAATCCAGTGACATTACTAGAGTTTGACTTGAGGGGTAATTCTAGGTGTGTCATTTCATAGCTGCTCATTTTCAGGATGATATAAATGAATAAGCTTTTTGTTTGTAGAAGAACTTGTATAACAAGTATGATACCAGTGATTTTGTGGGAGCTAATATAGCTCTTTGCTGACAGAAGTCAAAATATTTCCTAAATTGTAATCAGGCATCTTTTACTTTGAAGCTATAGAGACAAGATCATTTAAAGAAAGGCATGAAGAAGGAAACATTTTCTGTATCCTAAAGTAAATGTTTAGATCATATTTTAGTATATTAATGACATCTTCCCAAACCTGAAGACATTTTTCTTGTATCTAGCTTCCTGCACCATTGATATCTCACTTGTCTATACAGCCATCACCTGGGCAATACATTGTTGTCCTAAGACAGTGTGTTGGTTCCTTTTTAGTATATGACATTTACATGGAATCAACCCATTCAGGTGGGACTGGCCAGTATGTTTCTTCTGTGGTGCCAAAATCTGTCCCTGCAGTATAAAACTAGATCTCTGAGTCCCTACTCTTCTGTCCCTAAAGTACCAAAGCATGTGTCATTTTGTAGGAGCCTTGTAGACTCCTGGTACTCAGAGAACTGCACTTCACTTTAAAAGCAACCTCTAAAGAACTCCTCTTGAGCAATTGCAGCTCCATTTCTGACGTATTTAGTTGCAGTAAATAATAGGACGCTTTTATAACAGCCTTTATGAGAGTAAACAGATGAGATGAACAAATTGGCTACTGTCATTATCTCCCATATATTTTAGAAGTTAATGTTCTCCTATTCACCCTCACTTCCCCAAAAAGGTTTACTTTTTTTTTTTAGCTCCTTTTAATGTACCACTGAAAACAGAGTTCCCATTCATACACAGATGGTTAGCGTGACTCATAAAGTCAGCAAATGAAATGACTTCTAGTTGTATACGTTCTGTTTCCTCCCTTGGTTATATTTTCCCAGCTATGAGGCATACCATGTTTTGCTCTCTTATAATTTAAAATTCCCGCCTCACTAAAAAACATGGGCCTTTTACATCTAGAAAATGTACTTCACATGTATTTTCCCAGAGACCTTGATATTTTTGTGTAAAACATCACTATCATGGTAATTTAGTCTTTATCTTGATATTCTAAATGTTGGTTCAAGTGCTGTGGAGCACTGGGAACGTGCTTTACATTTCTTGGCCATCTACAGAGAATTTGTGAGCATCAGCAAGTCAGTGTATAAGAAGCCTAGTGGAGACGCAAGCTGTTCTAAGTAATGTAACTTTTTTGGGGATACAGGGATTCGACCCAGGGATGCTTAACCTATGAGTCACATCCCCAGTCTCCTTTTTATAATTTTTATTTTGAGACAGGGTCTTTCTAATTTACTTAGGGCCTCGATAAGTAGCTGAGGCTGGCCTGGAACTTGATAAACTTCTGCTTCAGCCTCCTGAGCTGCTGGGATTACAGGCATGCACCACTATGCCTGGTGTAATGTAACTTCTTAGAAGTTGATTTAATGCAAAGAAGTTTTCATTAGCTGTTATTACCCTTAGAAATGGATAGCTTAGAGCATTCTCTGGCTTCCTGCTTTCCTATGTTCTTTGGCCAGGGGCAGTGGGGGGTTTCTGCTTCTTTCTTCATAATAAAGAAACTCTTTTTCTGCTCCTTCCCAAGGAATGCCATTATGATCTATTCTTTTATGTAGTGTTTGCCTATGTGTGTGTAACCCCAGCATTTAATAAAAAAGTGCTGAATTTTGGGAATAAGAAGACCTGGTTTTGTTCCTGACTATCACTGCCCAGCTTTGTGACCTTTCCAGACCTCAGTTCAGTTTTGCCAGGAAGCTGAAAAGGTTGGATTAGTTAATACCTCAGGTTTCTTTGGACACAGAATGTGGTTCTATGACTGACTTCCTTTTTAAAAAAAAATTGCTTCTGTTTCATTTTAAATCCAGAGACTGAATCATCAGTAGCCATTTAGAAGTCATAAGAAGAGTTCCCTAACTTTTAAAATGGCCATTGTCAACCTAAACATAGGCAACAAAAGTGGAAAATGATTCAATTTTTAAAATTGTACATATTCTAGATTTCTTTTCCTCAATAGAATTGTCTTTGGGAAGGAAAATACTCTAAACCATTAAGGCCTCTATTTTTAATGCATCATCCCTTGTTTTAAGTCAATATTATATATTGAAATGAAGCAAGTATATTAGGGAAAGATTATTCACATTACAAGTAGATATTTTGCTTTGCATAAGGACTCATTCTAGGGTCTCATTTTCTTCCTCATAACTTCAGGATTAATTCGTTTATATAAATAAAATGCATATGTAACTTTTTTGTAGTACTGGTGATTGAACCCAGGGGTGCTCTACCACTGAGAGGTATACCCACAGTATTCCCCACCCTGTTTTTTTTTTTTTTTTTGAGTCAGGGTCTTGCTAAATTGCCAAGACTAGTGATCATCCTGCATCAGCCTCTCAAGTCACTGGGATTACAGGTGTGCATCACTGGGAGGTGTGCACCACCATACCGAGTTCCCACGTATAACTTTTTAAGAAACAAATCTCTTTTGTAGACTGAGTTGAACCATTTTGAGTCAGATACTCAGTGTACAGCTCCAATCTGAATATGATTTTTCTTAATTTCCTATCATGTAAACATTACTACATATTGAATATGTCTGTCAAGAGATGGTTCTCCCTAGCATTTGGAAAATAAAATAAGTCTTTCTAGATTCTGATAAAATTTTATAACTTTGCTTTTCTTATATATAAATTTACCTCCTTCCTCATCCCCTTTCTAAAAAAAATGGTAGGAATGTATTTTTCTAACTTCTGATGAAAAGAGGCTTTTTATTTAAAGGTCACCTGTGTTGCCTGAACTTTGCTTGGGAAACATCAGGATGTTCAGTTTTCATGGAATGCTCATTATAATTAATCATTACCGAGATTTTTTTCCTTAATTATACTCTGAGTTTTCACTTGTTCTCTGCAGAACCTTAGGGTAAGAACAGTTTCTTTCATTGCAAATGATATATAAACATGTTTGGCTTCATAGCTTCTCAAAGCACCTCTTCATTAACCTTGCTTTATTTAAAATCTTACTAATGCTTTAAAAGTTTGTGGGGGTGATTACTAGATAGTTCAGGTATTTTAGAGCTATGTGTCAGTTGTTATTTAAATAAATGTTATCAGGTTGTTGTTCAGTAGCCATTGTGAATAAATTGGCAGGCTTGATAGACAAGATGTCTAAATCTCCTACATGAATCAAAATTGGTACTAATTAGTCCTTTAGTAAGCTCTGCAAAAGCCAAGAACTGGTCCATGGAGACTGAACTAATTTCTAAGCTAAAGGTGACTAATTTGCAGGGATTTTAGAGAACAACACACAAATGTATCTTGGTCAAGGGAACCTTTGCAGTTGTTTTCACAAAATAACCAGGGGAGAAAAAACCCTTCATCTGAGGTAGATAATGAATCAGAGTTTTCATAATAGAATATGTTAAAAGGTTACTGGTGTCTAAGTGATGGCTTGCAACCAATTATCCTCTTTGATTTTTGTTTCTAGTATTTGTTCTAAATCTTCTCAAAGGCTATTTGAAAGCAAAGACAGCTATAGGAATGGGTCAGATAATGGATAAAAACAGCCTAAAATGTATTCCTTGGTGGTGTCTCAGTTGGTTCAAGAGAAGAAATATTTTTTTAGTCACTAAGAGTTTTATCTAGGTAGTACTAGGATTACAAGCCATCTTTATTTTTCCCTTCATAATTTTCTGAAGAGATTTTTTTTCTTATAACATGTACAAACTATTTCATGAACAGATTAAAAATAATTCATGGTTGAAGTTTACAAAAGTAAAAGTTACTGAGTCAAAAAAATAGCAGAATTGCATCAGCACTCTTTAAATTTTTACAATTTGGCCCAATTCTGAAGGAATCATGTTCACCAGATGGGCACCTGCAAAACTTCTGGCTGGCTTCTTAAATTGGTGGGTGGAATGAAATGACACAGTCATGACTGTGAGGATTTGATGGGCAGATCCTTGATAGTCTGGAGTCCAAAAAAATATGGGGAGTTGTGTCAGGTTTAGGAGGAGTAGTGGTTTATTAGAATCCGTACAAATAATTATCAGCCCCTCTGATTAAAATCTCAATTTTTCTTGCCCAAAAAGTTGTTACTCAAGAGTATAAACTTGGAGTAGACCCAAGTTTGAAGCATTTTCTACTCGTGTTGAATTTGTGTTCACTAGGCAAAGGAAGAGACACTATTTTCACAAGGCTGAGCTGGGGTGGAGCAAAAAGTACTGTGCAGTGACGAGCATAAAAGGGGGATATGCTGCACTGGGAATTTTGTATTCTTTAGGGCAATAGCACATTTATTTATTTCCTCTATATAAGAAATGCCAGACTCTGGCTCAGAAGTTTGAACTGTCTGATGCAATGTTTGTTTCTGTCTGTGGTAGCCTGGATCATTTTGTGACAGCACATGCACATCTTCTATGATGCCAACATCAAAAGGTTAGGGAGTATGCCAAACACCCTGAGCTCCTCTCATAAGGAACAGAGACCTTCCATTCAGTTCAATGGTATTGGCGCATTGAACCTGGCAGGTCAGTCTTATGTGAATGGCCAGTAACTGACTGTGTTGTTAATTACATAGTATGTTTTGTCAAATTATTTTGTCCAAAAAGCACGTTGAACAACTTTTGCTACTTTGACCTCCTGTGTTTTTTTTTTTATGTTATTCAAGATGAATTCAGTAAAAATGAGTAGAGTGAGCCATGGCAATATTTTTATTCTTTCAGGGCAACCCATCATTTGGTTTTGAAAATGGGTTGAATGGGACTGATTGTGGCATGGACTAAGACAGGATTCCACCTGAGAAAGTAGACTGGTTCTGTTGGCTGTCCAGAGTATGATCAGAGGCAGATTTGGCATTGAGGGTCATGACTTTGGAAGTAATTGTGGACCCACGTGGTCACAGGTTTGCATGGAGCCTATTCAACTTAACCAGGGCACATTTTATACACATTCATGTTTTTAGCCAGATGGCTTTTGTTGTTGTTTCCGCCTATTCAGATCATAGGCTTGCTAAATAGGCTTGCAGGCAAAAGTTAGCACCTTTTGTAGTGCTGCTAGTGGATCACAGGACTGACACTTGCCTTATAGACAGATTAGGTATTAAGCTTTGACTATGCAATTGTGAGGAACATAATATGAACCGTGTATTATAATGGGGTGGGAGGGGCACTCTTTTTTTAATGTTCTTGTGTTCAGGGTCACTGCATTAGAGGATAATAGTTTTAAGTGAAGCCACATTTCTAACAAGGGGCCAGATAATGAGGATAAATGAAATCTGCAGACAGTCTCAAAGCTTCATTTTAACCATTATTTATAATCTCTTCTTCTACCAAACCTTTTACTATGTAGCAAAATTGATTAATTTGTGTGTATCTCTACTTTCTCTGCCCACATCCACTCTAATAGAGAAATGAACAAGAGGAAAGAGGATGGGCTGAGACCAGGTGGAGTTGGGGATGCATAATCCCCAAACTGGATAATCAACTCCAGAATAATCAAGATATATTTTAGGGTTTTAATATTAATCTTGATATTCAATCATTCTGAACAATGTTAAAACAAAATATTGTATAATAGCATTAATAAAAATCACTTGTTGTGGAATGGTTCAGAATAAATATGGCTTTCTTTTTAGCATGAAATAGGACTCTGTTGAACTGGTCTTAATGTTCTCTCAGCACACACAAATACAGCTCTATTTAATTCCATATCCTCTTATCTATAAGTCCTACATTTAATTTACTACCATTAGAATTGATTTATAGCTTTGCTTAGCAAAAGTACAGTCTTGATTAAAAGAATATTATCACAGCTGATGGACCTTGAAAGCATTTTTTCTTAAGACTTTCTAATAATTTTGAAAATGATCTGCAGACTCCCATAAGGCTAGATTTGCAAGTAACCATTTGTTGCTCACCTGCCTGTACTTTGCACAATGAAGGATTAGTTAAGGGTTTGTTTCATGACAGTTTTCCCAAATGCTGCCTCCCTTCTCGTTCTTAGAAAGTTACTGTGATAGCATTTTATAGCAGGTATGCAACTGGGAATCCCACTTCCCTAGTCAGTCGATTTCTTATCCAGCTGATAAATGCCAACTATAGCCTTTGCTTCCTGGGATGCTGTTGGACTATAGGATTCTCCAATCTATAAAAGGGGGGATTCAATTACTAGGCATGAAGATTACATTTTGGAGTTGCTGCTATAACACGTGCCTCCCTGAAACAATATGGAATCTATTTCTGATGCTCATTTTGGTGGAGATGACTTAATTTGAAAAGCCAGTGATTTCCACAAGGTGGCCAGAATCAGTCATTCTCCACAGCAGGCCATTTTCCACTCTCCTGTTTTGATTGTACAGTGTGACTATTTGTCACCATCTTCGATTCTGAGAGTGAAGAAAATGTTATCGCTCAACAAGTGACAAAAGTTATTATGCTTTTGATCCTGTTAAGAATGTTATTCTCTTGATTCTGATGGTTGAAAAAAATTACTCACTCTGGTTTTGGCTTTGTGGAGTATATATTTGACCTATGAAAAAGTTATTTTTCACAAAGGATTCACTTTAAAATCACTATATTTTCATTTCAATTTATAGGGCTTTCAATTGTTCAGAATCATACGAATCCAACAAAAATTAAAATTTATAAATGTTGCAAGAAAGAAAAATGGGATAATTTTGACTTTTTAAAATCAAAGTTGATGGTGGAGCCTTCTTAAAAATACAAATAGAGCATTCTTATTCATGAATGATTTTCATTTTGCTCAACATGTCCTTAGACTTTGAGTTAATCTCATATAAACACCTTTATTGAGATATAATGAACATACCATACAATTAACAAATTGTTTAAAATTATTTTTTTAATTACTCTTTCAATTGTTAAATTACTAGGCTTTAAAATCTCTGACGTTTTTGTTGAAGAACACAGGTTGTACTCCTAAGAAGGATTTATGAGTCCAAATTACACCCCCATTTGCCTAAATCACTTCTCCCACTCCAGTACATAGCCACAGTTTGTCAGAGCTAGGATGGTTATTAGAGGTCACCTCATTCAAGTAGGATAAAAATCACCTGGTGAGTTGTTCTTTTTCCAAAGTCTACTTGCTGAAGCATAAAACCTCTTGAAATTCTGATAAACTTTTCAGCCTCTTCCCCTCATCATGCCAATTAAATATTAATAATTTGTCTGACACTCTCATCTCACAGATAGACATTCTTCCTCTCACAATTTTGACTAGACATCTCAATAAACACCAAAATTCTTTTCAATTTCAGCATGACAGATTTTTGATAAATAGAATGAAAGATTCAAGATTCACTTCAGTGAATGAAGGGGCATAAATTACTTAGGCTGTATATTTTTTATAAAAAACAAATTATGAAGAATCTGATATTGTTGAAGGAAAAAAATCAGAGTCACTGAACAGGAAGTCAGTATACAGAAAATGTTGCAAATTTGTCATTGCCTCTGTGCTATGTCAGGCACCAGAGAGATTACTAGATGTCCTTTATCCTGGAAATGCCTGATAGCTAAGCACTCATATTTCTTCTCAGCTGTCCACAGTCATTTCCCACAGGGTATGGGAGGTCTTATTGTGTTAGTTTTTAAACAGCTGCCCTGGTTGCATTTTTAGTAGAAGGAGATTCATAAGAATGTTGGTATTAAATAGATAGAAGAAATAGCCACAGAAATATGCTTTAATAATAATAATAATAAAAAAAACTCCTGAGAAGATCTGACAGGCTGTAATGGATAGATGTTTGGAGATCTGAGGATCAAACGAAATGGATTTCCCAGAGGAGTTTTTATTCCCTGAAAAATTAGAAAATTTCATGCTAGGGGAAGAAGCAGGTAAAAAGGTTTTCATTCACCCCTTTTCTTCTTCTAAATCTTTACTTCCATACAGATGGAAAGATTAAGGTCTATGATTTAACTCACCTGCTTTGACAAGAAGCCACCATCCTGGGGGATAATGTTCACCTGGTTTTACATCTGTACCTTGGATACTTCACTTAGTAAACATTGATTTGACTCATCCACAGAATTGAGAGAATTTAGTGGGGTGTTTATGCTTTTGAAATTTTATTTTTATTGTCAGTGTTCACAAAGAGATTAAGAACTTTGATCTTTCATTAGTGTACCCTATTCTATGTAAGATATGAGGGGAAAGGCCAGTTTCCTTTTGATTGTATGCTAATCAAAGGACAAGCATATTAGTTTTTAAAAACATTAGCAAGAAAGAGCCCACTCTTACTTAGAAAATGATCTTTTTTAGGTCATCACCAAAAGTTTGTTTGACATTTTAAAAAGTTAGGCTAGGAAATAGAAATGCTGGGCAAAAATACCTTGCTCATGAATTAGTTGTAATCTTAATTGCCCTTAAATGGAAAGGTACTGTGTGATGTATGTCTGGTTTTCATATTGTTTTCAGTCTCATCTGACAGTATTTTTTTTTTGCCTACATATAAATCAAGGTCTCAAAAAGACTGGACAGCAGTACATGGTGGCACATGCCTACAGTCCCAGCTACTTGTCAGGCTAAGGCAGAAGGATCACAAGTTCAAAGCCAGCCTTGGCAACTTATCGAGACCCTGTCTCAAAGTTAAATAAAAGAAAAACAAGGGTTGGTGGGGGCTGGGGTAGTGGCTCGGTAGTAGAGTGCTCGCGTAGCACATGCGAGGCCCTGGGTTCGATCCTAAGCACCACATAAAAAAATAAAGGTATTTTGTCCAACTACAACTAAAAAATAAATTTTAAAAAGGGGTTGGAAAATATAGTACAGTGGTAGAGCACTTGCCTAGCATGTGCAATGCTTTGGGTTCAATCCCCAGCACCACACACACACACACACAAAGAAAGAATAGACCATTTGGGAGGGGGGTCAACACAGGAAGTTTGGGAATGTAACCTGAAATGGTGAGTGTACCTGCAAAATAGGGTGATTGTTTGTCATCTCTTTAAAGTCAATTCCCTTTGTCTAGTTCCTTAGTGTCATGAGTCACAATTTGAGAGTGGCAGCAGGATTATTGCCATCAACTATCTTGCTCTACATCCCCAGAATGGTTGTTCCAGTTTTCCAAACAGAATAGCATAGCCTGCTACATTTGCAAATCAATATTTTCAGTCTCCATGGCTATCATAATAGCCTTCAAATCCAAAGTCAAAATTATGGAAAGAGAATTGATATGCATTTCTTAAAACATGGGGAAGAGAAAGAACAGCATTCTCTTGAAAATTAAATTATAACCATTTCTTTCTGTTTCTATGAAGAAGACTGTACTAATAAAACTGCCGATTTCTTTCAGGTGGGTGTACATGGCATTAGAATAGAATTCATCAATGAAAAAGGATCAAAACGCACCGCCACCTACCTACCGGAGGTTGCAAAGGAGCAAGGTCATTATTGTACTTTATTTCATATAATCTGGTGAAGAATTTAAACAAATATACAAATTGAAATGCGATTTCTGACCTTGCAGTTATGCCCAATAATTGATCAGTGTCAAATTAAGAACCAACTCTTCTATCACTGCCACTGCAATGTCTGTATCAAATCAGTGAATTACACTCAAGCCAAATCTCTGTACTGAAGTTTGACAGCATAAACTCAAAATATATACTTTTCAAAATAGCATAGATTTATAAAAGTTGGTTTTGATTTAGGCAATAATTTGCTACTAATTTGAAAGACTCTTCTCCTGTATTCCATTGTACTGTAAATAGCCTTGTGGAATAAACAAGCCTTTAGTTTGACAGCCACATAGTTCATTATCACTGCCAGAATCTAATGTTTCATTATTAGGTGGTTGCCATTACTCATCCTGCTAATATTAAGATGGTATGTTTCCCCTTAAAATTGGAAGCATCATGAATACACAAAGCATTCATGTTTTATATGCTGGGTCTGCACTTCCTAACCAACAAACATTTTCTTATTCCATGAATGTATCTTTATGAACCAATACTGCAACACAACATAACTTTGTAGTAATTTGTTTTTTTCTAGCCACTACTAAATTCTGATCTCATATAATTTGAAATTAATCTCTATTTTTACCTTGTTGAGCTTTTCTTTTAATCACAAAGCATTTAAATTTGGTTTGATCATGTTTGATAATACAAATATAAGATATCTAACAGAAAAATATAGTGAAATTAAACCTCCAAATGAGAAAAGTTAGTCTTTAAGTCCATTATCTAAAGAAAATATCCTCATCCTCTAGTATTACTGACTCTATAAAGCATACATAAGAGAGAAGGGGGGCCTGAGATATTAGGATATCATCCATGTCAGAACCAAAAAAAAAAAAACCATATCTTTGGATACAGCCCACAAATATAATTTATTACAGAGATACCATTCACACCAACATGAGGTAGTGTGAGAATCTTATACACTACTGAGTTGGCACAATGAAATGCGGGCTTTTCCCTCTCTTTTGAAGATTTCACTGTTGGAGAATACAATGGATGTGGTTTGTTATAGACTAACTGACAGATTCTCCCAGTCCCTTAGACTACGTACCTTCGAATATAGTTGAGATAAGGAAGCCAATGTTGTTAGACGTGCACAGCTAAAATTTAAGGTGTGTGGTAATGAACCTGCCTTTGTATAGGAAGCAGTCTTAGCTCTTCTGTATGATTGTTTTTAGAACCAGAGCAGTTGATGGCATTTGGAGACAGTGATAGCTGACATCAACAAAGTCATTTTGTATTTAACCAAAGGTGCTTATTACATGTGCTTAACCAATATTTTATCTGGTCAACTCTTCACAGGATGGGACCATATTCAGACCATAGACTCCTTACTGAGGAAAGGAGGATACAAAGCTCCGATTACTAATGAATTCAGGAAAACCATAAAACTGACCAGGTACAGAAGGCATTTTCTAGTACAAGGCTAACCAGTACATTTCAATGCATATGACTATAACCTTTTTATTTCCTTGGTCTCTCTAACTTACCCTTGCTTCTCTTTTCTGAAACAGTGGAAGTGAATGGCAGGGCTATACTGAGGGTGAATACAATGGAACTCGGCTTGGCAGTAGAGCCTATGTGATGTATGAGCCCATCCTTCCCACTTTAGCTCTCTGTGATTACTCTGGCTGTGTATGAGTAAGCCCTCTAAGACTTTAGATTACGTTATTGGAGAAAGTGCCAGAATTAGCTATTGGCTAGCTTTTGACATTGCCTAGCAGAACCCCAGGATTCTGATAAGCAGTCTTCAAATTTGAATTTAACCTTAGCATTTTGGCAGTGATAAAAGTCTACCATGAAGGCTTGTTGAAAAACACAATTGAGCTAAACTTGAATGCTACATAAATTTCGGCATGAAATAATAGGGATACTTATTTTAAGAGGAAAATATCAAACATTTTAGGAAAATGGGTTGCTATTTCCATTTATTTTAATGCCAGAGAATTGCATTGAATGCCTGTAGTCTAAAAATGGTCTATTCTCAGCTCTAAGCAGTCACAAATTTGAAAATGCCTCCATCTCTGCTCTCCCTGCATTCACAATTGAGAATAGAAAGGCATGTACAAAAATAATTACTATTATGAAGCAGAATATGTTGGATGATGTAAGATCATAAAGTAAGGAAAGAGGAATTCCAAGAAGGGATGGGGAGGGAACAGAAAGCTTCAAAGAGGAGGTAGATTTAGGGATGGGTTTGAGGAATGGGTAGAATATTTGACAGGTAGAAAATAAGGGAGGAAAGGGATTCCTCAAAGACTTTGTAAGTCAAGGCATTTAGGTGGCAAAGTGCAAAGTACTGAGGAATGTGAAAGTTGGATTTGGCTGGTCTTTCAGTGACGCACATAGAGAAGGTAGTCATTAGGGGGAAAAATAGGGCCCAGAAAGTAAGTTCAAGTCAGTGGAGGGTCTAACATTCTAGACTAGGAAGTTGGACCTGATTCTATAGGCAATTAGTAGCCCTTGTAGGGTTTCAAACAGATGGCCTTGGAGAAGTGTAAGATTGGAATTGGAAACGGGAAAATTGAAGTACTGCTAAAATCTAAAATCTATAGAAGTTCAGTGGGGCCCTTTAACTAGAGTGGCAGGTGGATGAGAAGAAAGGGACAGATATGAAAATATTATGCAAGAAATTAAAGGATATAGTCACCAATTAGAAGCAAAGAAGTCAAGGCTTTAATGTACATAAAAGGGACCACAATCATCCCTTGAAGCAAGATAGGGACCATAGGAAGAGTTAAGTTTTATGTGTCACTTCTAGATTTGAAGTACTTCCTTCGATACCTATCCAGAAACATCTAGAAGGTCACTGAAAATGTACATGTATAGTGCTCATGACTAGAGATAAAGCTTTAAGATCAGCTGCACAAAAGGTCATGGATGAAGCTATAAGGATTGGGTTCACTGAGAGGTTCAAAGTATAGAATCAAAATAACTAAGGATAGAAATAGAAAATCCTACAAGATATGGGTAGGAGGAACACTCATAGATAAGAAACAGAGGGAGAAGCAGAGGCATGTGGAGTCACTGGGCCTCTCTGCAGATGGGACTAGAGAGCTTCAGAAAGAGTATGAGGGGTATCACATTGGAAAGGTCAAATAGAATCAAGGATAACTTTCAGACAGTTGTTTCCATGGAAGAGAATCCAGGGAGCACTGGGCTGCAGAGTAATGGAAGAAAGAGATTGAAGGCAAAAACCACATATGACATTTTATAGAAGCTAGATATGGGGAAGAGAGGGTTCTGGTACCAGCATTAGGAAATATTGTCAGTTAATGACAACACCTAAGTAAGATGTATAGACAGAGAAAGAAATGGCAAAAGAAGGAGAGATCTCTGAAGGAAAACCATCAAATGAATGCAGTGTATATATAATAGTAAAAGGTTGGCCTTTCCTTGTTCCTTCCTGTTAGCAAGCCAGGGCTCATGGGACAATAAAGTTTCTAGAAAAATTTAAACAAAGAGGAGTAGAGTGGAAAGAGCATTAGACTCAGACTTTGAATACCTGTGTTCTGAATTAGCTTCACTTTCTAACCACATGTCCTTATGCAAGTCACTTGTTCTCTCTAGGCCTCCATTTCCTGACCTATAAAATTATATTAGGCCATTCCTATCTCTGACAATGGCATATCACTTCGTGTTAACTTTTCTCTTCCCTGACTTTCTTTCAGGTACCGTAGTGAAAAGATGACCTTGAGTTATGCTGAATACCTTGCTCATCGCCAGCATCATCACTTCCAAAATGGCATTGGGCATCCCCTTCCACCATACAACCATTATTCCTGACACTGAGCCGCACAACCAGTCACTGGGCCTCTCTGCAGACCTCTTCCCAGGAGACCCTACACCTTCTTGGTCTAGCTATCTCTTTTACTGTACCATTTTATGATGATAGTTTCCGTTGCCATGGTGAAGCTTCGACATCGTCAATTAAGATCATCATGGTAACGGGTAGGAAAGTGGCATTTGTTGAGAAGATCCTGTTTTATTATTTTAGATCTTTGATTTTTTTGCAGCATATATAAATTTTTGGGTTTTCTTTTCTTACAATATGAGATAGAATTTTGCTTTGCTTTCTTAGGTTTCTGTTCTTCCTGTGTTCCTTTCTGCCTCTTCTTCTTTTCTTTCCTTCCTTCGTTCCTCCCTACCTTCAACTGTGGATGGAAGAAATTGTGCAGTTTTTGAGGGTTTTATTTAGACTTGTCTTTAATTTTTCTCAGTAAGATAGTTATTTCTGATAGCTGAGTTTGGGAGTAATTCATGTCAAATTCAGGTATTCATATATTACCGTTGGATTTGCCTAAATTTCACTTTGCTATGAGAGATTAGTATTTGAGTCTTCACTAGAATATGTTTTTCCCATGGTTAAAATAGATGAACTTTCATTCTAATAGTGAACATTCAAGGGTCCATGATAGGGCTTGTCACAAAGACAAACCATTTATGCCTACTTTGCTGGTTATTGTAGTTAGGAGAGACTGCCTCATCACTTTTTACAGAACCAATTTACAAACTAAAACACTGTTTTAAGAAAGTACAAACTATCTTTCAAATAGGCTACAGAAATCATTTTGAAGAGCAGCAAATATTAGGAAGAGAACAGATGCAGAATTTAGTGCCTTTGAGAAGACTATAATTAAGTGGAATCAAGAGGGGTTAAAAAAAGGCAATTTAGAGAAATATTCTTGTAAAATTTTATTGTTTCTATATGTGAAACAACAGATTAGACAAATTCCTTACTCTGGAGTATTTTTTTAGCTGAAAAAAATTTATTTTGAGCAAATAACCAAAAAGACATTTGTCTATTTTGTATTAATTTAAATTTGATAGTTTTAGGTTTCAATAAGTCATAATTGGCTAGAGACAATTTAACTACCATCTAAAGATATGGTAAAGATAATCTAGTGAAAGAAAAGTTCATACATGACATTTCACATATGGTTTGTCTATCATGGAGACAATACTGAAGATACTAGAAAATAGCTTGAATCTCTTTCTGCACTACATACTTTTGATAGAAACACGTTTATTATGTTGCTAAGATGCTATGTTATACCTATAAAGATGGAGTTGGCATTCAGATAGGCTTCAATTAGAGTCTGGCTCATTTTCAGGGCCAGTCTTCCTGATTCGTACAAAGAGAACTTACTGATGTCGATAGGAGGTACATACATAGATTCCCCAGGAAAAATCACACATGATTCTGGAGAAAGATGACCTTCATTTGATGGTAGTATATATAGATATATATATAAGTATATATATTTGGGAAAATATATAATTTTTTCAAATAGGAAATCAATATATCAAGTGATGAATAAAAGTATGCTGCAGAATATATATTCTAAAACTATGAGAAATGTCACTGAATATCAAAAGGATATACCTTATACATGTACTTGCTTGTGACAAGTAATGGACTGCTAGTTCAGAATTCTAAAATTCTTTCCTAATTTGTGAAAAGTGCGTAATTGGCTTAACTCCTTCTGCTTGCCACTAAGGCAAAGCACACTGCTTTAGTTTTTGATGAGAGATCTTAGAAATTTGTTGGTATTCCTTCATCCACAACATCCATTGTTGAAATAACCATTTTCAGTTGTGATGCCTTAAACTAAGAAGCCAATTGTTAGCCTGAAATGCAATCTTGGTAGCCTGTTCCCTTGAACTCCTAGAGATTAGTCAGAAAAAGTTAACTGTTGGGCTTTAGAAAGAGATTTGCAATCCTGTTATTTCTACGTGGAAGCATTTTGGAGTAGATTAGTCTTTCATTATAAAAACAAGTGGCTACCTGATGGAAACTTTTTCGTACCCTTATGGGGAAACTGAGCACAATGCTGAATGATATTGTCTGCTGCAAAAAAAAAAAAAAAAGGTAAATGAAACAAACTGAAGAGAGACAGAATAGACCAATATTGTTGTGAAATCCATCCTTATCCATCATCTCATCAGCTCAACAGGCTCCTCGTCCTGGGTGGAGCTTATGGTTAGAAGTTTTTTTAAAGAAAAGATCTATTACATACATATATGTGTGTGTGTATACCTATACTTACACATACATGCATACATATGTGTGTTTATGTATTTAACGGTGCTAATCAATCTTGAGTAGGTCACGTGACTGGTCATGCGGACTCTAAAATCATATCAGATTTTTTAAAATCCTTGATATATGCAGATGTTATACAGATTTTCTTACCAGTGTAATAATGTTATACTGAAGAAATAACCATCCTGCAGGCTTCAAAGGACGAGGTCAGCAATATTTCCCACCATGGCTTGGGGGAAAAGGATAGTTTTGTCTCCTTTTGTATTCAAGTTGATGAACAGTGCATTTTTGTCTCCTAAGTAGCTGTTGACTAAAAGATTTTGTAGTATAAAGGGTGTTATACAAACTTTAATGGTGTGCTTCAAAGAAACAAATGCTAGACCCTTTCACCTTTATCGTTAATATTACCAAGCTGTTAAATATGTGGTTTGAATTAACTTTGAACATGTTGAAAAATGTAGCATGTGTCTTTAACTCAGACGAAGATTCTAATTGCACAGGTTGTGTTCTAGCCAGTTGTGGTTTATTTGTTCAGAAACACAAATGTGAACTGCACTCATCACCAGAATATTGTACAAGTTCAGTGATCTTTAAACAGCTCTGAAGTAATACTTGAACTTCATTTGAGTAGCACAAAGTTTACATAGCCCCTTTTCAATGTTCATTAGTTCTATTTGAGTTTTCTGTTTTCAAACACATGGGGGGGTTCCTCTTGGAAAAATAGTATGTATTTTACTTTGGTATGTAGCAAAAGGCTTCCACTTCTGGAAGGGTTTTCTTGTTCTTAAACAGGGTCAGCCAGGTACCAGATTCTAAAAGAACACTTGTCCCCCCACCCCTCAAGTGGCCTTCTGACTGCACAAGAACGTGCTACTACCCTCTCTAGTCTCCCCTACTGTGAGAGGTCGGTGAAGTTGATGGAGGAAGTGCAAGGCTTACTCTCTTTCCCACACCCCACTTAAAGCAGTTTTAAGATTTTCGGTCCAGTGCATACAGTCCCAATGCCGGCACACCGGAAGTTTGTATACTGGCCTCTTCTTGTCTTGTGCAGGAAATTTGAAACTGTCATCTGGAATAGGTTCCATCTCTTATGTGTTAGATCAAACCAAAGAAGCCCCCAGCCATGCCCAAATGCTGCTCCAAAAGCCTGCCTTCCAGTCCTTACAAAAACCTTGCAGGATTAAATGTGTTAACTTTTTTATTTTTGTACAGTTTCTAAGTGATTTTTGCTAGTGATGTTAAACTGAATTAAGTTTATTTGAGGGGTGTGAACACCTCCTCCATTTAAATAAACTGGTGACTTTCCTTTTATTTTTTAAAAGCAGAAACCCTTTGTGTGCCTCTCAATTTAAGGGTTTCTGATTACATTATTCTTAAGACCAGCATTGATTCTTTATATACAAAGATATGTTTTCCTTGTTTTTTTATTAACTGTTTCAGAAGAAAATGAACTTTTTATTTTGCTCTGGACCCAGTAACTGCGCTGGTACATAGAAGCACTGAGAAAATAAACTTTTGTAACCACCTCTGACTGCTTTTGTATATCAAAGTTGATTACTTTTGAAATATTTGGATCTAGTTTCTAAGTTATTTTAGTGTTTTATATGTTTCCCCAAATTACTTTGAATCGGTCACCAGCATAAAGAGTTCTTGGTGATGCAATGGTGAGACTTGTAATGAGCAAAAAGCTACCTGGAGTAGCTCTTCTTTTCCTTCTTTCTTAGTAACCTGTTTTTTGATTACAGTAAGACATCACAGATTACCTGAAACCCCTTCCAGTATAACTAGGTCCTCCTTCCTTCCACATTTAATTGCTTAATAGTTTGAAGAAACTGTTGGAAATGGGCATTTTATATGAAATGTATGGCTTTAAAATATCAAAAATGAGCAAAAGGACATATATGAGAAGGTTTACATGGGTCTGTAAGGTATGGCTGTGGAAAGATATTGTAGTAGTTTTGACACTATTGTTATTACCTTTAAAATCATTTACCCAATAAAATGTTAAAACCAAGCTATCATTTGTTGTTTGTTCATTTGACCTGACTCATCATAGGATTTTGGTCTCATAAATACTTCTGACTCAAAGGTTAACAGCTGAAGACTCTGAAATAATACAGTTAGGAACTGATATTGATTAAGTTCCAAATAGCACACGGGAAGTCTTACAAGCCTGCAGCTGCTCCCTACTGTCTGATTTGTAGATGTCATCCTTTTGCCTAGTCCTGAATGCTGCCTTGGTGATGCAGATTAACTTTTATTTGGACAATCTAACCTGGCCACAGATCTGAGGCAAGCATAAGACTTGAATTCCGGTGGGAGCTTAGCTGTGCTTAAGCCTGATCGGATATCTTCCAAATCAGTCAGTGGTTATTGGGCGTTTGCCCTTTGTGAGCTGGTGGCAGACAGTAGCAGTACTGTCCATGAAAACCACCCGATGAAGTGGGAACCCTTTCCTCTGCCATTAAGGGAGTCTTGGTCATTTTTTGAGTATAGGACAGACTCTGAAAATGTCCAAGTTGTGGCCACCCAGAGACTGCATGCATTCATATACACACTAGGCACAACACACATAGACTTAGTACCAGTTACTTTTCAAGTTCCGGATTGGTACCTCCAACTTCAGCTTGAGGGAAATGCCTGAGTGTGTGGTAGGACAACTGGTGCTACTGACTTGCAAGGGCCAGATAAGAGCCTGCATACAGAAAGGAAGCTCTTGAGGTGCCACTGCCAGCAGCTGCTGCCCTGTCTTTCTCTATGGACATTGTTAAAATACTTCTGGCTCTTTCTAAATCACTTGTTGTCTCACTTTCATTGTGCACATTCCAGGGTTAGTTGCTAGTTGAGTATATGAAGGACAAATTTTCTGTTACATTGCCCCAAACCCCTGGTGCCATATCAATTTTATGACATGTGCTTATCTCAATCATGGTGGCTAAAATCGGCCATCTCAGCTCCAAGAGGACTACTGTGAGTTTGAATAGTTCTCCATTAAGGCAGCCATCTGCTCAGGATTTATTCATTTTCATCATTTGTGTTTAATGGGACATAAGATTTTTTAAATGATTTAGACTATTAATAGGTTCAGGTGGAATTAAATAATGAGGTCACAGCATTTTTTATATATATGTGTGTGTGCATAAAATATAAAAGAAATATATATAAAATATATAAATAAATATATAAATATATATAAAAGAAATATGTATAACATAAATATATAAAATAATATGTAAATGTATATAAATGAAATATATAATATATAAATATATAAAATAATATATATAAAAGATTATATATATATATATATAATGTATGTATGTATGTTAGTGGTTGTGTTGAGGATAAAATATTAGTGGTTCCCTCAATGGTCTAGACAGATTTCAACTTCACTAATCACTTCACCTACCTAAATTCTTCCCAGAGTTCCTGCATTTTCTCTTTAGATTTTATGCCTCACTGGACACCTTTTAAATAGCTCTACTGCTTCAGAGGGCAAGCACAGCATGTAGCATGAGGCAATTCCTTTCTGTTGGTGGAAAATAGTGTCATATCCATGGGATCCTATCAGCATGAGCCGGAGAAAGTGCTGTGGGGAAATCACACTTAGTTCAGAGCTACCAGCCAGGAGAACCAGTGAATGACTGCCCACTCCCACTGGCTCTTCCCAATTTGTGCAGCTCCGACTGCATGAGCTGAGACAAGTGTGGGTTTAGGTTGGTTAAACTCTGATAGCTTTTCATCTGTTTGCCAAGGCTTTTCACCTTCAACTGAATGGGAAAATGCTACTGAGGCAAGCCCTGCACGTTTTTGTTTTCAGCTGCTACATTAAAAGGTCTTGCTTGGGGGCTGGGGCTGTAGCGCAGTGGTGGAGCACCTGCCTCGCACTTGTGAGGCACTGGTTCGATCCTCAGCACCACATAAAAATACATAAATAAAGATACTGTGTCCATCTACAACTAAAAAATATTTTTGAAAAGGCCTTCCTTGATGTATGCGGTCTCATGGCATGATCTAATGTTCCAGACTCCAAGCCTAATGATAGAAATCTTTCAAGAACTGGAAGCCTTAGAAGAACTGTTCAGAAGTGAGTTTACCTTCTGATCCCCAAAACTTAATTATAACTTTATACAATGCCATACACCTATAATCCCAGTGGCTATGGAGGCTGAGGCAGGAGGATTGTGAGTTCAAAACTAGTATCAGCAACTTAGCAAGACCCTAAGCACCTTAGTGAGACCCTGTCTCTAAATAAAATACAAAAAGGGCTTGGGATTGAGTGGTTGAGTGCCCCTGGGTTCAATTCTCCAGCACCAAAAAATTTAAAAAAAAAGAACAAAACCCTTCAGGACTGAAAAGTGTAGCTCAGTGATAGAGTGCTTGCCTAAGGTTTGAGGCCCTGGATTTGATCTCCAGCACTGCAAAAAATATCACCCCCCTTGATGTACAGTAGATACCCCTTATCTGCAGTGAATATATTTCAAGATCCCCAGGGGATGCCTGAAACTGCAGGTAGCACCAAACCCTATATATACACTAGGGCTTTCCCTTGTGCATACCTATGGTATAGTTTAGGCACAGAGGTTAATAATAATAAAATAGAACAATTATAACAATATACTATAATAAAATTGGCAGTATCACTGCTCTTATATTTGGGGCCATTAAGTAAAATAAGGGTTACCTGACCACAAACACTGCAGTACTGTAACAATCTGATAACTGAGATGGCTGCTAAGTGACCAACTAGTGTGTAGGATATACATTGTGGATATGCTGGAAAAGGGATGATTCACATCCTGAGCAGGAGGAAGCAGGATGATAGGCAGTTTCACCATACTACTCAGTATGCAATTTAAAACTTAAGGATTGGGAGGGGGCGTTGGGGGTTACTGGGGATTGAACTCAGGGGTACTGGACCACTGAGCCACATCCCCAGCCCTATTTTGTACTTTATTTAGAGACAGGGTCTCACTAAGTTGCTTAGCACCTCACTTTTGCTGAGGCTGGCTTTGAATTTGTGATCCTCCTGTCTCAGCCGCCCCACCCCAATACTTGTTTATTTCTTGAAATTTCCACATAATAACTTTTGAACCATGTTGACTGCAGCAACTGAAATCCCAGAAAGCAAAATCATACACATGGTGGAGATTATTATTGACTATCTCAAATTGCTTCAACAGACCCACCCAGAGAGCTGGTGTAGGGTATGTGCTTTACAAAAACACTGATCTGCCCTTGGAGATTTCCATTATGGCAGATGATTACCTAACTTAACACAGGTGAGATGTAGAGTTGCTAAGGCTGGATCATGCAGTTGGGTAGTGGCTGCATTATATGACTCTGCTCACCAACCGCCACGGCATCTTTGAGGTCATGCTCTCATTCTAACAGGATTCATCCAGACCACAAGGGGCAGATAATTTCTTCACACATTAATCTCCCTCCATGGTGGAAGTGACACTCATTTTTTCATCAAAATCTTAGATGATACCTTATTATGTTAAAAACATGAGATTAAAATCAGGATTTCATTGCTATAAGATACAAATGTATGCCAATTTCTGAGAACAACAGGGCTGTTTTAATGCCTATAAAAAATGTGTTATGGGGGTGATGGGTAGAAGTGGCAGTTACAGTCTCAGGACTCTAGTTCTATATTTTGAATTGATTGTACAACAGCAAGAAGGTCTTGATTTGCACAGAGAAGGAGCTAGCTATCTTACTTGCATAATTTTATGAAAGTGGGTACATAGCTGGGCGTGGTACCACACGCCTGTAATCACCATGGTTCTGGAGGCTGAGGGAGGAAGACTGCAAGTTCAAGGCCAGCCTCAGCAAGTTAGCAAGGTCCCAAGTAATTTAATGAGACCCTATCTCAAAATAATAAAAGGATGTGGCTCAGTGGTTAAGCATCTCTGGGTTTAATGCCTGGTACCAAAAAAAAAAAAAAAAAAAGTAGGTACATATAGGCTTAAGTTGTGAAAATCCAGTGCAGTCATGACATTCTGAACCAATGAGTCAAGGCTTGCAAAAATTCATACAGGAAGAAGCATCACTCCCAAGGTTTCAAAACAGAAATGAGTCAACTCACAGCTCTTAACAATTGGTGGTCTTCAATTGCTATTCTGGATGTGACACATTAGGTGTCTGTTAAGTGTTTTCTTCTATTTTTATTACAGTTTTAAAATATTACACATAATGTGTTTTCTGAATTATATGTTTAAGAAAATTTAGAGCATTTCCAACAGGACCCAGTATCTCACAAGGCAATCTGAAAACCATTACTGGAGCCTCAACACTCCCAGTTATTTTGAGAGCCTTTGGGAAGCCATTATTTGATGAAATGACAGGGTTTTTTTTTTTTTTTTTTGCCTTTTCCTCCCAAATGTCAGGCTCACTGTGATCCATCAATATTTATTGAGTGCCTGTCCCCAAGAGGCACAGAACCATGCTTGGTTTCAGAATGAATATAGTATCATTACGTAAGACAAATTAACAGTCTACTGTTTGAGCTAAGAGTTGGGAGGGGGATATAAGAAGTTTGGTCGAGTTGGAAAAAGTCCTTCAGACTGTGCCCCAGGCAACAGTGGGCTGGCTTTACAGGGTTTCACGAAATGACTTCCATCTCTGAGCGGCTAGGGCACAATTGTATTTGCCCCTTTGGGAAATGGCCTTTTATGCAGGGGTGTGGGGGCTCACCAACATGCCAGCACCACATGATTTGTGATTAGAGGAGGAGATCATTTCTATTCCCACAATGTGTCTCTTTTGCTCCTTAGCAGGAATGTGCAAGGTGGTTGGGAGAGAAGTTAGGAAATTGTATAGGAAATATATTTATGGACATGCAGAAGAGCATGACAGCTGAAAGTTGTGTTCTATACTGCAAAGCTGCCTTCTGAGAGGCGTCAGGCCTTCCTGTGACCAGGGTAGAGACGAGACAGAATTTGCTGCAGAGGCTTCCTTGAGGCGTAGGGAGGAGAAGAAAGTTTACAGTACACTAACTGGTCAAACAATCATCGCACAGGTGGTGAGGAGTCCTTACGTGGGGCAGGAGGAGGGTAAACGACAAGGAAAGGGAAATTAGAGTAGCCTTCTGAATCGCCTGCTATGTGGGAAGGGCAGGAAGGCAGTATTTGGGATATTGTAAAACAGAAAGCACAACTGGTACCCAGTAGCATGTTTAAATCACATTTTAACTGACAGAAAGCTGGGGAGAATCACAGCCATTGCTTGAACATCAGGCGGATTTAAAACTAGGAGTTGCTAAGTCATGTCATGAAACTTGTATTTCCACCTAAGTGGTATTCCAGAATGATCCCAGGTTACCATATGTGCCAACATACATAAGTGGATCTGTGTGTATTCACATGGGAGATAGGGTCTGGCCAGGCAGCTGGATGGAGCAATTATATTTCCCATTCCCAAATATCCTGGGAGAATTAAAAAGGTGTCTTTTATCCAGAATAAAAAAAGTACTTGGACTGGAAAGTGTGGAAAACCCCACCTTTTTAAGGACTATACTGGTATGAGTAATGCAAACATTTCCCTAAACTTTTACTGCAAACATCCAAATGAATTCCAGGAACTCTACTTGGAGACATTGCCACGTTGCTGGCACAGACCTCAGCAATGGCCTCTTTCCCAGAATTGTGGTTAAGGGCAGAGCTGGGTGGCTATAGTGACCTGTGTACATAAAGTGCTGCCCCTTGGTGATTTGGTTGTTTTTCTTGCCTAGCACACATTTAGTGTTCCATGGTACTCATGAATGATGGGTTTAAAAGTGAAACACGGGGCCAGTGGAGTGGTTAAATTGGATGGAATTGCTCCTGTAGGGTACATAGGTCTAATTGGCTCCTTCGTCCCCCATTTGGATTTGTACCGCTCTGGGAGACTCTGCAGCCTCCAAGGTCAAATAGACATTGCAAACAATCATCCCCAGGCTGAAAAAGTGAATGCAACATCCTTTGCTCTAGGGAAGGTTAGACAGCAGGTCCTGTGAGAAGGGTGCACAGGGTACTTGAAAGCACAAAAGAAACTCCTTTATTTTCAACCCCTTTTGGGGACAGTATCTTTTATTGAGATGAAATTCACATAAAATACAACTCGTCATTTTACACAATTCTCATCATTTATTGTATTTGTAATATTATACAACCACCAGGTCTCTTTTTCAAACCATATTAATGACTCCATAAAAACATTCCATATTAAAAAAAAAAAAACATTCCATATCCAGGAAGAAAGGCCACTCTCCAACCCTCACTCTCAACCTCTAAAAATTAACCTCCAATCTTCCATCTCTCTGAATTTGCCTATTCTGTGTGTGTAAGTGTGTGTATGTTTGTGTGTGTGTGTAGTTACAGAATGTATGACCTTTGTATGCAACTTCTTTCACTTAGTGTAATATTTTCAATGTCTGTCTAAGTTGTAGCATATTTTAGTTCTATGTGCCTTTTATGGCTGAATAATACTTCATGTACTCTATGGTTCATCATAATGAACATTTGGGTTGTTTTTACCTTTTGGCCATTAGGAACACTGCTGCCATAAACTGTCATGTACAAATTTCTGTGTGAGCACATGCTTTCATTTCTCTTGAGTACATACTTTGGAGTGAAATTACTAAGTCATATGGTTCTTCTATGTTTAACTTTTTGAGGAACCACCAAACTACATTCCATCATGGTTCCATCATTTGCATTCTCACCAGTCATGTATATGACATCCTATTACTTACCTTCACCATTATTTCCTTTTTTAAAAATTAACTGGGGCTAGGGATGTGGCTCAAGCAGTAGTGCGCTTGCCTGGCATGTGCGGAGCACTGGGTTGGATCCTCAGCACCACATAAAAATTAAAATAAAGATGTTGTGTCCACCAAAAACTAAAAAATAAATAAATATTAAAAAATTCTCTCTCACTAAAAAAAAAAAGAAATAACGTCATCCTGCCTGACCAATGTGATTCTGCAACCTGTACACTCAGAAAAATGAGAAATTATATCCCATCTGATTCAAATGTATGATGTCAAGATCATTGTACTGACATGTGTAACTAAGTAAAACAAATTTCAAAAATTATAAAAAAAAGTTAAAAGAAAAAAATTAATGTCATTTTGGTAGATGTGAAGTCATTATATAATTTTTACAGTTTGGATAAGTGTCCTCCAAAGGCCCATGTGTTAAAGGCTTGGTTCCCAGCCTGTGACACTATAGAGAGGTGGTGGAACTTTGAAGGGTGGGACATAATACAAGGAAGTCCAGTTGCTGAAAGGCAATATTGGACCTAGTCCCTTTCCTCTGCCTTTGCTTCCCAGCTGCCATGAGGTAAGCCTCTTCCTCCACCACTCACTGCCACCGTGACGTGCTGCCTCACCACAGTCCCACAAGAAACAAGCCAACCGACCATGGACCGAAACCTCCAAAACTGTGAGCCAAAATAACCATTACCTCCTTATAAAGTGATTATCTCAGGTGTTCAGTACAGTAACAGGAAGCTGACAAACACATTATGGTTTTCATTGGCATCTCCCTAATGACTAGAGGTGTTGGTCTCTTTTCCATGTGCTTACTGGTCATTTGAGTATCTTCTTCAGAGAAATGTCTACTCAAGTTCTTTGCCCCATTTTTTCATTAACAGGAATAACTTTATTTCCATATTTACACCAAAGTAGAAATTGTTTCATTATGAAATCATGACCAACTTACTGAGAGTATAATCATTTTGAAAAATAATTTATGTGTGTGCTTTATATTCATTTAGACTTTAGATTCGTAAGTGGAGTGACCACAGCTGTATCAGTTACATAGCTCAATAGCTGTTTGTTGAACGCTTGTTGCTTTAAATATGAGGCCTTGCCTTTGTCTAGTTTTTAATTGTCTTTTTGCTGTTGAGTTCTAAGAATTTGTCATATTTAACTATCATTAGATATATGATTTGCAAATCTTTTCTATTTGTGTAGTTTGTCTTTTTCACATTCTTGATTGACACACCATGATCATCCAAATCCATAGTTTACATTAGGGGTTACTCTTGGTATCACACATTCTATGAGTTTTGACAAGTGTATTATGAAAAGTAGTAACCATTATAGTATCATACAGAATTATTTTTTATAGGTAGACACAATATCTTTTTTAAAATTTTTTATGTGGTGCTGAGGATTGAACCCAATGCCTTACACATGGTAGGCGAGCGCTCTACCTCTGAGCCACAACCCCAGTCCTCATACAGAATGTTTTCATTGCCCTAAAGTTCCTGTGTTAGCCAGGCACGGTGGCGCATGCCTGTAATCCCAGCAGCTCAGGAGGCTGAGACAGGAGGATTGTGAGTTCAAAGCCAACCTCATCAACTTAGTGAGGCCCTAAGCAACTCAGTGAGACCCTGTCTCTAAATAAAACATAAAAAGGGCTAGGGATGTGGCTCAGTGGTTATGTACCCCTGAGTTCAACCCCTAGAACCAAAAAAAAAAAAAAAAAAAAATCCTGTGCTTAGCCTGTTCATACCTTCCTCCCCCAACACCTGGAAACCACTGACTCACCTTGATCATCCCCTTTTAATAACTATGACAACCAACATTTATTGAGTGCTTACTATGAGCTAAGAACCATATGCTATATATTTTTCAATAGCCCCATGAATAAGAATGCAGTTAAAGAAATTGTCACTTATTCATGGTCACCTAGCTACAAAGTGGCAAAATCAGGTTTCAAACCAAGTTTGTCGGGCTTCAGAGAATGAGCACTTTACCATCCACTCTTTTTCTTGATGAGGACGATGCTGGTGACAGTGGTGGTGGTGATGGTAGTGGTGATGGTAGTGGTGGTGTCTAACATAGAAGCAGTGCTTACAATGTGTTGCCAGGCACTGTGCCAATTGTGTTCTGTATTTTATCTATTCAATCCTTACAACAGCACTAGGAAGTATATACTATTGTTATTGCCCCATTATAGATAAGTAAATGGACACTCAGAAAGGTTAGGTAACATCTCCCTTGAGTGCACAAAATCTAACAAGTGGAAGATTAGTGACCATCATGGAAGACTTAATTTTGACAATCCACCATCTCTGCCTAGGGCTGGAGATAGTAATGTGTGGGACTGAGTCTCATTGGTTGGCTTGGCTTTGAATTTCCAAAATCTGGGTATCCACCTTGACATGATTTGGCTATTGCTTTTATAAGGATACATGAGGTCTGATGGCAATGTTCTCTGATGGGCAGGGCACACTGTGCTCTTGGCTGTCCAGCCTTAGTTGTTGTCTTTCTAGTCAGGGGAAGACTGCCCCCAGGCTTCTGGGTATACAACTAGAGCTCAGAAATAGCCCCCTAATCGGCCTCATCAGCTTTGAAGGAGGCCACCACAGGAGGGGCCTAAGTAGGCCAACACTTTAACCCAGTTACATGAGGGCAGCTGTAATCTGGGCTGATCATGTCTTACTAAGCTCTCTAGGGGAAAAATGTCCAAAAGCTGCTTCTTGCATCCAAGTATCCCTGGACTGCACTGCAGACACTCCCTTTCCCCTCTGGAAGAACATGACCTAGAGGTTACAAGGGCAGAGCTTAATTTGAGTGGCTACCAGGATTGAGGAAAGGCTGGTGGCAGTTTACAACTGCAATGAAATACCCATGGCTCTGGCTGTTCTAGGCCAAAGTGCTGTTTTTCCTTGAAAGGCCCACAGACTAACCTTCCTATACCTCATTTGAGGAGGCAAGGAAATTATTGTCTTCCTCTTTGGGGCCAGACAGCCACTCGAGTCAGACCAGCAGGTTCCGGACAGGCTGGGCCCTGACTCCCCTGTGTCCCCACTCCTGCCAGCTCACCTCACATCTGGCAATGACTAGCCCTGAAAGTTCCTGGGGGAAGCAGGCTGAGCTGTCTGGCCAAGCTGTGGTTGGGAAATAATGAACCAGAACTCTACTGGGTCCTGCTTGGCCTAGTTTGTCTCCCTCTCTCCCTGTCGTCTGTCATGGGGGGGCTTCCTCATGCAGGTGCACTCTGCCTCCTCCCTCACGCATTCCACAGACCATCTGTCCCAAGAGACAGCTCAACAAAGTGGGCCCCACTCTGGGCAGGAAGCAGAAAGCTTGCCTGGCCTAGGTGGATGCTGGCAAGGAAGAAAGAGAGGATGGAGTGTTAGAATGAGGCCATATGCTAAAAATTTGTTTATACATTTTTCCAAAGGAGTTTCCTCTAGCAGGAAGGTGACTTTCATAGGAGAGGAGGAAGTGGAATCCAAGCTAACAATTACACTATTGCATTGACTCTAGGCACCTTAGGTTGTAAGATGCCCATTATTTTATATACTGCTGAAAGACAAAAAGAGTTGCTGATTAAGCTATGTCATGTAACTATAAGGTATGTCCCAATTTTAGAGATATTAAAACATTAAAAATTGTGTCACAGAGTCAATAAAATAGAGAAAAATTCCTTAAAACTGAGATAGCAACACGTGTGTGTGTGTGTGTGTGTGTGTGTGTGTGTGTCATGCAAACATACCCCACAATCATGCAGGACACATTAAAGCACAATGGCAAGAGCAGTCAAATCCCCAGCAGGGAGCTGGGTATGGTGGTGCATGCCTATAATCCCAATGACTTGGGAGGCTGAGCAACTCAGTGAGACCCTATCTCTAAATAAAACACAAAAAAGGACTGGGATGTGGCTCAGTGGCTAAGCACATCTGGGTTCAATCCGTAGTACCAAAACAAAACAAACAAACAGAAAACTAGCAGGCCTCTATACTAGAAGGGGCTTGGTAAGCTCATTGGAAATAAGGATCACTTAACATTGGACAGGTAGGACAGTTTGTAAAGCCCTCTTAACACCCGGTTATCTCACAGGATTCCTCCTATAGGGCAGGCAGGACAAGAGTATTTATAACCCTTATACACAGGAGGTTCAGGGAAATCTGACTTTGCCAAGGGCACAGAGCACTGAGGAGGGGGAGAAGAGGGATGGCAGGCCCTGTCCATGCAGTTTCTGCAGCATTTGTCTGACTTCTACAAGATAGCCACTATTCAAGAGAGGGCTAGGCAAGCTGGCTGTGGTGGCACATGCCTATGATCCCAGTGGCTCAGGATACTGAGGCAAGAGGATTGCAAGATCAAAGCCAGCCTCAGCAACTTAGCGAGGCCATAAGCAACTTAGGGAGACCTTGTCTCTAAATAAAAGGTTAAAAAGGCTGAGGATGTGGCTCACAGGTTAAGCATCACTAGGTTAAATCCCTAGTACAAGAAGGGGTCAGTAGGGACATAGCTAGTGAGGATGTGAAAAAATGGCTTTTAAAACCTTTTCCAGATAAAATTACTTTCAAAACCTCAATATGCCAAACAGGAGATAAGTGGAGTTATTCTAGGTGAAGCAACGGGAAAGGCCATAAGTCACCTATTCTGATCCCACCAATTCCCCAATCATGGAGGAGACCTCGAAGGTAGTTTCCTAGAATCTCTGAGGTGCTGAGGAACAATTTCTCATCCTCTGGAGGAAGGGGACTTCAAGTGTACTGGTAATGCTCTTTTTCCTAAGCTGAATTAGACATTCATATTTTTTGTAAGTCTTAAAGGTTTCATTTTAGCAAAAGGCACTGGTAAGGTCCAGTCAAAAGATGACTCAGAACATGGAAGATTGAAGTAAATGCCAAAAAACGTTTGCTTGAGTTATGAGTTTGGGTGAGGGTTGGCATTGAGATTTTTAAAGCTCTCCAGGTGATTAATATGCAACAAAATTTATAAGCCACTGTATTAGAGATACCTCGTCAGCTCTGGCATGCTTGAAATCTAATGGCATGTCCTTGAGTATACACAATATCCTCTCTGTTCTCATAGGACAGGGTGCTTGAGACCCAGGGTCTTTTTAAAAATGCAATAGTGCCAGGTGCAGTGGTGCACGCCTGTAATCCCAGTGGCTCAGGAGGCTGAGGCAACAGGATCGTGAGTTCAAAGCCAGCCTCAGCAAAAGCAAGGTGCTAAGCAACTCAGTGAGTCCCTGTCTCTAAATAAAGATATTTTTTAAAGGGCTGGGGATGTGGCTCAGTGGTTAGGCGCCCCTGGGTTCAATCCCTGATACCAAAAAAGAAAAATGCAATAGCAATGAGCTTAGTGTTCCTGAGTAAAAGGCAGAGCGAAGGCAAGCTGGTGCCACCTCTGCAGACCCCTGGGATGGAGAGAGGAAGGGTAGAAGCCAGTAGGGGACAGAGGTGAGGCTAGGATTGAGTTGTGGAACAGAATAGACCAGTATCTGGTGCTATTGGTACTGTTTGCCAACACAGATGTCGAGAAAGCATCTGCCTTACTCACTGAGACCTGCCTGATTGTGAGACTCAGAGGCTGTTGGGGGGCTGCCATGCAGAAGTTGCAGAAAGGGACTTAAGTCTGCTGTGGAAGGCACCCATTAGCAACAGGGGCATCATCTCCTCCTACTACATCTATGGGAGGCTTATAAATTCCTGTGCCCAACATCTAAGACATCCAAGGTGTGCAATCTCCATGTTGGGCAGAATGCTGATGGTGGGAAGGGGCGAGTGTGGAGTGTGGGCAGTAACAGAGGCCTTGACTTTGGATAAGGCCAGATTTGACTATTGCCAATGTTAGCAAGCCACATCAGAGTGGCATCGATGTATCGCTTCCTCCTCTGGCCTTGGCAAACCACGACAAACTGGAAAAAACTCACTGAGAGATCAGGTTGTAACCATCCCAAGCTGCACCCTTTCCCACTGAGGGTTAGATGACACATTCCATGGAATGGTGGGGCTTTTGCCATTGCAAACACCAACTCTGTGTACCCTGAGAAAGTAAAAGGGTGGCCCAGTTGTGACTGAATAGCTAGCAAGGTTATGGAAAAGCAGCTGGCCACTCTGGCTGCCCACCTGGACAGAGGTCTGGGAAGGCTTGAGGTGGAAAAGTTATTGGCCCTTACTGCTCTTCCCTCACAATAGTACCCCCCTGTCCAGGATACCAACTACATAGAGCCCTGCGGAAAAGCAGGATGGGGCTCATAAGTGATGGGCTTGAGGGGCCCATGCAAACCACAGTGGCCCGAGAAAACCAATGAGAAGTGCAAGGGGTTATGCTACCAAGGGTTCTCTCTCAGGTACCAATATCTCCCACCATTTCTCAGCATTCAGGGATAAGATTCTTGTTCACTGAATACCCTCATGGGGTGGGGGGTGGGGGTGCTGAGAATGGAACCCAGGGCTTCACACAGGCTGTGTGTGTGTGTGCTTTGCCACTGAGCTACACCCTCAGCTCCTCACTTAGTACCTTCTGCGAACTGGGTCCTGTGCCAAGGGCTGGAGGATGAATTAGACCCCACTCTTCCTTCAAGGAGTCCAGTGTCCAGAAGTGAGTTACTTAAGAGGGAAGTAAATGGTGCCCAAAGTAGGCATCAGATGCTGTAGGGGCAAAGTGGAGAGGTGTCCAACACAGAATGGAGCTTGGGGAGGGCTGCACAGAGGAGCTGAAGTATTAGGAGGACAAAGGAGGCTGTGGCTAAGAGAACACTGCAAAGGGAAAGAAAGGCAAGGACGCAGGAAATGGCATGGTGTGACAAAGTGAGTGCATTATGGCTGGAGCAAAGTGTCTCTGTGCATGGTTCTTTTGGAAACATGGGGGTGAGATGAAACTGAAGATGTTTGAAGGGCCCAGAACCTGGGTGTCACACTAAGGAGCCTGAGCTCTATCCTCTAGTCAAAGGCGCAGGGTAGTAATGTAGTCACATTTGCATTTGAGACCACTGCCTGCAGAGAAGAAGAGACCAGAGTGGAGATGGGCGGCAAGGGCAGAAGCACTAGCCCATGGGAGGGATGGCGATGGCCTTGGTGGCTGGTCTTAAGCTCTCTTCTTGAAAAGGAAGGTGTAGAAAAGCCAGGAGACCACCTTTCCTCACTTTCTCTCCACCAGCCTCTTTCTGTCTCCCCAGCTCTTACATGGCCCCCCTTCCTCTCACACTTCTGGTTCTGTTCTGAGGCTGCCCAGGGTTGGACCTTGACTCCCCTGCTCGTGCAATTGTGGCCCACGCCGTTCTCTCTCTTGTCCATACCTCACTGCCCAATTCTTCTCTTTCTTCAATACAGATTGGAGGTCCCTAAGCAGTGATCTACCTAGTAATCCCAGAACACCAAAAAGGCAGTGGAGCCCAGAAGCACATGGGCACTGAGGTCTAATGAAACTACTTTCTAGTCCCAGTCCCTCCATATATTACTGAACCTTAGTTTACTCATTCTGCCTGTTAATCAGGAACAGCATTACCAAACAGCTTCCAGACTCTGGCTGTGGGGATTGTCAGAGGTGCACATGCAGGTATGTATGTGCGTATGGAAAGGGACTTAGCACCTGGCACACAGTTGTGTAGCTACTGCTTTGCAGATGGAGAATCTAAAGCTAGGAGAGAGGGAATGGCTTTCCCAAGCTGGTAGTTTTCTACTTCAGGACTGGAGAGCTCTGCCTCTCTCAGAGCCAGGTGCCCAACTACTGGCAAATGGTGAGATCTGTTTACACTGGCTGTTGTGCTGCTTAGCTGTGACCCTTCTGGAAGCAGCGCTACTGGCTAAAAGATGGATCAGGGCCTGTCTGGTTGGTGTAAAGGCAGTAGGACCCAGTGGCCTTGGAAAAGCAGGTCTAACTGTTCCTGAATGGCAGGGTTATTTTCACTCACTCTTCCCCAAGGTGATATTTTGACCCTTGTTGGGAACAGCCCAATCCCCTGCTACCAACACTGACATAAGGGTACCTGGGTGGAGTGGGCCTGAACATGATGCTTTTGATTTTTTGATCTCAGTCCCTCAGCCTGGCCCAGAATGCCATGAGTCCAGTAGGCCAGCAAATGTCCCCAGAAGGCAAACCCTGCTAAGAGAAAATGGCCCACTGGATTCCTGGAAGCCAGGCAGTGTGTGGGAATAAGGAGTGCAGCCACACTGCTCCAGGGCAGAGCTCTACTGAGAGCCAGCCACCCTTTGGAGAGGGGGTGTCCTCCAAGTATGCAAGGCTAACAAATGATCCCTTTTGTCTACTTTTCAAAGCAGAGGGCCTTCTTAAAGGATTCTGAGAAGCAGGGCCAGGACTCCTGGGTTCTCATAAGTCTTTTAATAATAGTAAAAGAAGAAAACAATTGTAGCAATAAGTCCCATTGTGAGGGTTCCTTTTCATTCAGGGATCTTCAAGAACAGAAACATCAGAGACTAAGATTCAGAATGCTAAATACACAAATTAAGGGCAATTTATTTCCAAAGGTGACTGCAGAAATCATTTCATTACAATCAAAAGGTTGTACAAAACAGAGGAAACACATTACAGAACATCCCAAGAAGTGAGGAAACTGGTGGTGGGGAGGGGCACAGAGCACCCAAGAACCAGCCTGACAAAGAGGCTCACCCTGCTGCTATCTAGGGAGGTTACAAAGACTGGTTCTGAAGGGAGGCACTGCATGGGGGCGGGAGGGGTGGGGGAGGGGTGGGCCCAGTGCACAGCAATCCCAGCCTGGGAACAAGGAAGGATGGGGAATAGTAAGGGGGGCAGAGGCATTTGCCAATGTCCCAGCAGAAATAGTTACATATCAGCCTATCTTATTCTGTTTGCTACAATAATACCAATATAAATGCAGAAGTCTTTAAAATGTTACACAACATTGATACTAAAAGAAAGCAAAGAGTTTCCAAAACAACACTTTTGCTTGAAATGACTTTTTGTTTTGTTTTGTTTTTCATGGGATTTTTTTTGTATCCGTTTAGTGCCACCAGTAGCAAGCCAGTGTACAAAAATGTTGCAGACAAGGGGAACAGCAAGAGACTAGGTTTTCCTGAGCACAAATGGGCTCATTCTTTATACACAAGAGGAAGGCTCATGCCCTCTCCCAGGATCCCCACCTCAAAGAGGGCAGAGCTGCAACCGGGAAGCCCCTTCCAAGGTGTGGGCCTTGCCAAGGAGCCTGCAGGGCCTGTAGGAGTCCCTCCCATGTGCCTGCTCCCAGTTGACCAAAACCAACACCAGTGTCTTGTCCTACAGTGTGATGCATGGCCTTTTCCCCTCCCTCCTCTACCTCCCCTTCAGTAGAAACCATCTAGAAACCCCTCTTCCAGAGAAGATAGATGGTGCTAGGTCACTGCCCACAAATCCAGAAGAGGCAGAGGGAAGAGGGAAGGGCACTTTTGCTACCTCATGAGTACCCAGCTCATGCCCAGGGCATCCCCCATCTCTGACTCCAGTGCAGAGACCTGCTGACACTGAGCTATCTGTGGGGAGCTGTGCCCATGTCACAAAACACTGAATCATCAATAGTCACACATATCACAACCCTGATGGAGGCTACAGCAAAAGGGATGATCTGACGGCTGGATTGAGGTACTGTACAGTAAGGTGTGCCAGCTGCCCCGCTTACCCCAAGGGACCTGCACACAGCTTCTGTGAGTTCTACCGAGTCCCCAGAGAGACAGAGGTTTGGGAAGGCAGAGTTTGTGGCTTCAGAACACCACAGGCTGACAGAGGAGCACATCCCTGCCTTGCAGAGCAAGCTGTGCCAGATCTTTGGTGTACAAAACCAAACACTATGGGGAGGACCTGAAGCAGACGCGACCAGCTCTCTGCTATTCAGAGTGGAGGTCGCAAGTTGGCCAGCTCAACAGACTGTTCTCCTTGGCTCAGACCCTTGACCAAGGCCACCTGGGGGCCTGACCGAGCATTGGTTTCCCTTCCTGGGGCTGTCTGAAAGGCAGCTGGCCACTTCCACATAGTCTTACACACTGGCAGACAGCATCTGGAAACTGGGCCAGGGTGCTTGGGGAACAGCCTCAGTTCACACAGGAAAGCCCTGAGGAGGAACTGGGAAGCCCTCTGATCCCTGGGTGTGCAAACTGTGGCTTCTCCCTCACTTCTGTACTAGAGCTGACAGCCATCAGTCTGCTGTGGGACAGGTATGAGGGCCACTCCCAAGGCAGGCTGTCTTGCCTCTGATCAGGTTACCTGTCTCCAGGTGGGCTTGGCCCCAGGTAAGGGAGAGACACGACCAGCTCTGATGCCTACTGCTCCCCAATACCCCAAATAGAGGGCAAGACTCCTTATAGAACTCATAGATGGGGCCCATTATCTGTTCCTTCGACTTCCATGTTCATGAGCCAGCCTGCCTCTTTGCTTCTCCCCTTCACCTAACAGGTATAAGGAGAAAGTAGCTTTCACTTTCTTCTTTCCTTCCAAGCACCAGAAAATACATGCCAAAATGGGATGCTGAGCTGTAACCAGGGCAGTGTGGGGAAAGCCCGAGATGACTGGAAATCTGTGCCATGCACAGAAAGAGGGAGGAAGAGGGGGCCTACTGTCACATAACTGTGGCATTCTGGGGCTGATCCCCAGTTGAGACATAGATCCTCTGCCTATAGTGGCTCCACGTTCTGGGAGGGGTCAGGCCAGGTCTCCAGGGGCTCCTCTCATAACCTCTTTCCACCCTCACCTTTTCTAAAGAGGCCAATGGGCACCAAGACCTCACACATTTCCTCACTAGTCACTCCTACATATAGCAGCTTGATGGTGGGCAGGGTGAATCCAGCTTCTACAGTGAGAGGCGCTAAGAAAAGCTTGGCCCCGCCTCCAAGATGGCAGGAAATGAAGGTTATGGATCACAAGGGGCTCATGGGCACTCAATGTTCTCCTCTGCTGCTCTCTGTGCTCTTGCCAGCAGGCATCTTCTGATGGATGGTCCCTCCTGGGGTTGCTTCCCTGGGTCTCAGCTTATTCAGAGATTCTCCTGCATAGCACTGCCTCCTAGAGGTCCATTTGCTAAAATCATGATCACCTTTGCCAGAAGTACAATCTAGGTCTAATACGAGAAAGCTTAAAATACTGGAACTGGCCCAGAGCAATGAGGATATCTAGAGTGGTGAAGGGAGGGGAGGCTTGCAGGAGCTTGCTTTTCTGTTCTTAAGCAGACCTGACCCTAGTAGGAGTCAGCAAGGTGTCAGCAGCCATGCAGCTACTTCTTGAGGTGCAGGAATGACTGAGTGCAAGTCTGTCAACAAAAGCTCCTCCTTTTGGAGCACTTGAACCCCTGGGGACCTATCCCTTGACAGCTCCCTTTTGACCTAGACAAGGGCTTTTGAGAGGGCAGGGTGGGAAATTTGTGACACTTCCCACATTGAACAATTCAGCAGAGTCTGGCTGTACTGAAGAAACCTGGCCCTGGGAAAATAACACTGGCTGGAGTTTCGGCTTCCCAAACCAGGGTGAGGCCACACCCTGCAAACCCCAGAAAAGGATCTATAGGACCTTCCAGAAATAGGCCCTGATGCAATGGTTCTCCCAACTCAAGCATCCAAAAACAAACAAGTAAAACAACCCCAAGCCCCAACTCCAGCTCACTCTTCTTGAAGCTGCCTAAGAGACAGAACACAGAAACAGAAAGAGAGGACAAGAATGAGTTGAAGGGGCACTGGAGATATGGATGGTATCTATTATCAACATGAATGTGGAGAATGATTCAAATCACAGTTTTCTCAAGTTACCACTTCCATTGATTGATTTCTTAATTCCTGTGCTCACTTCTGATTGGGATGTGGGTCAGGTCTCAGCTCTCATGGGCAGTTTGCACAGGGTTCTGCCTGGCACTGTGTACATTTCTACCCTGTTTGCTGTGGATTCACCATCACCACAATTCAATAGGACCCTTGGTGGAATCTTGCCCTGAGGCTGGTAGTGCCCTCCACTCCTCCCCCAGGCAGCATCCTAGAGGGAGTGGCTGGGCAGCTCCCTGCTTTGAGTCATGGGACACCAGTGGGAAGAATCTGGCCAGTTCTATTTTGACCACTATGTGGGAAATCCCTTGGCTCTGGGCTTGCTGCTGGTATAGATAAAAGGCCTGAGTCCCCTTCCGGTGGGGGCTGTGCTGGAGACAAAGGGGGATCCCAGCATGAGCATGGAGGTCCCTGGCAGTGGAGAAATGAAACACAACCTGATCTCACTGCTGTGATACTGCAAGAATTACTGCTTTTTGTTCCCTGTCTCTTCAACCAGCTGTTGTTAAAGCACCAACAAGCAGAGCAAGGGAGCCAGACTACCATCTCCCCTCATAAGGCCACTCAGAGCAGGGAGACAGAGCCAAGGGGAGGAAGAAGGGAAGATCCAGGCCCACACCATGCCCCAGGCGCAAGGAGCTAACCTGGGGGGAGGAGCTGGGGAAGGAAGAGTGGTGGAAGAAAAGGACAGAGGAGGAAAAAAGAAATACACCAACATCCTACTACCCTCTCCCATGATTTCATCAAGAACTGGGTGTTCTCCAAGTCAAGTCAGGACTTGCTTCCTTGGGGAGGAGAAAAAAAAGAAAAAACAAGCACCTTCAGTCTATTTTCTTGGCTGGAAGCCGGAGCAAATCCAGCAGATATTTACACAAGGGCCCAGCCATGTATGAGAACAGGATAACCAGCTTCCCGTGGGTCATGGTCATGAGAGTCTGGTGTCCCGAGGCCCAGATGCGATACCAGGGGCCGTAGAATGGGTCTGAGATGGCCGGACACAGCATGTTGTTCAAATTCACTTCGGTGACCTGCAGGGACAAGGGAGGTAGAGTGAGCGTTCGCCATCCTTAGGCGTTCTCTGGCTTATGCCATTTCAGCCTTCTCTACCTAATGGGGGTCAGGACAAGGAGGGATTGACCAATCCCCACCTGTTCATGAACGGGTTTCCCTGCCCTGGGTTTTCTGAGGGAAGCAAGGCCACAGCCCATTAGAGGTGATGGGAAGGGATATGCAGGAGAAAAGCTGTTCAGTGTTGCTCAGGCTTGACTTCTAGTTGTGCTCAGAGCCTGTTGCCATTCCTAAGAATCTGCTATGTGCCTAGTTCCTGGAAAGGTATTATGGGATAAAAAGAGTAGTTAACAGCATGGTCCCTGTGTAACTGGCAATCAATCAAGTGAGGGCGATCGGTTTATTACATCTGACCTCAAACCAGACGGTGCCCACCAAGGTTTATACGCCATGAGGAGGTCTGAGGAACATATGGAATGGGGTCTGAGTCCTCAGAGAAGATTTCATGAGGGAAGTGGCACCTGAATGGACTCATGAAAGATGGACAGGGGATAATGGTGACAAGTGGGGTGAGTGGAGCCCTCCCTGTAGGAGGCATGGCCAGAGCATGGTATGTATGGTGACATGAGCACACTGACACCTTAGAAATGCAGGATGTCAGTGGGGAGCAGTGAGAGGTAAGGGAGGAAAAGTGACTGATTCTACAAAAGGTACTGGGGACATCGGTTACACACGCTCTTATCCTACACGATAAGGATAAGGTCGCACGAGGCTCACACGGCTATTGTTACGTTAATGCTGCCCACACCAAACCAGATATGCCACAACACTTGGCTTCCAGAGCCCTACAAGTCTGCTCATGCTAAAGACAAGTCCTTACCACCTCTCAGGGAGGTTAGGGCTATTATACCAAGTCACAGAGAGGTGGAAAACTCTCTTCCCTCAAAGATGAAGTGACTCACTTAGAGCAGAGGCAGAATCAGGACTTCAACTTGCGTCTCCTGACCCTGTCCCCAACCCTGAGCTCTTCCTGACTCACTTTACCACTAATAACCACCCTTGCAATACCGGCGATCTTGGACTCTGGATAACTCAACTACTGAGTCCAACCATTCTCCACACTCCAGGCAGTTCTGAACACCACAGAATGCAATGGGGGTCCCCAACAACACACTTTCATGGCCACACAGCTCAGGGGAAATAAAGAACCTGGGAGCAGGACCAGAACAGACAGACCCAATGTCAGAGACTTGCCCCAGGCCCAGGGGGCCAAGGCTAACTAGAGTCCCAACTCCCCATGAGGTCCATAGCAAACCATTTCCCACTGTTTCCAACCCAAGTGGCCAGGAGTGAAGGGCACCCTTGCCTCCCCAGGGATGAAAAAACAGACATTACTGAAGGATTCAGAAAATTCTTTGGAGAGGCCAAGGCTGTGGATCATAAATCAGCAACCCAGACACAACAATCTGACATTCTGGCCTTTAGCATCTTGTATTTTCAAAACAAAATGATACACCAGCGCCAAGAAGGATTATCAAGATTTATGGAGAACTCCAAACAGAGGGGAGAGAAGGGGATTGAACCAAACTTACCAGGCCGAGGATCTGTAGAATGCTGAAGTGATAAAAGAACATGAGGCCAGTTGAGAGAAGAGCCCACCGGAAACTGCTGAGGGGCTCTGGGGTGTAAGCACCTGGAGGGAGATGGGAGAAGGTGAGATTGTGGAAAAAGTGACCCACTTTTCTCTGCCCACGAGGGCATGGATGCTAAGGTCATAGTTGTAGCCTGTTCATTGTCCCCTTTTACCCATCAGTGATAGCTACTTCAGAGAGAGCCTTGCTGATTAGCTGGGTACTCAGAACAGCCCCTTTCTGACCTCTGTTCTGCCATTCGATGCTGAGGCCATTATAAAGAGATGATTTTTTATTATAAAAATAATACATGCTCATTAAAGGTAATTTAGAATGCTGAAAAGTAGAAAAAAAGTTAGAGGAAAAGAAGAAAAACAGCCCCAGTACTCTACTACCAGAATATAATCACTGCTAATGCCTGCTGTGTCTCCTTGGTCATTTTTTCTATGCCTCATAATTTTCTTTCATTTTTAAATTAATACTTGGAATCACATACATGTACAATATATTGTTGATTATATATATGAGTGTGTGTGTGTGTGTGTGCGTGTATAAAAATATAAAGTCTTCATTTCTACATTTATTTCCTCTTAGTTCTAGAGGAAAATATCATTGAGGAAAGGAATGATGTGGTGATTGAGAATGTTAACTTTAAAGTCAGATGGCCTTGGTTGTGCAAGCTTCAACTCTGCCACTTACTGGCCATGTGATCCTGGGAAAGTGGTTAAAACTCCCTGAAGACTCAATTTACTTGCTTATAAAAAGGGAATAACAGTAGCCCCAGAATCTGGCACAACATGAGTGTTCAATGAAATGTTAAGATGCTGTCACTGTAATTCAAAGAACTGAAGACGTGCCATATCTAACAGTGGTGCCATCGAAGAACTATTGAACAATGCCTCCCCCCAGGAACTCCAAAAATAATATATTTCCTTTCTATTATTTCTGGGACTAGATCCCAGTAGGCTTGGACATATTCCAGAATTTACAGAGCAGGGGCATGGTTTATAGGATGTTGCAGGTGTCACTCTGAATGGGGACTCAGAGGGGGTAGCTTGAGAATGAAAGGGACTTGAACCCCCCCACTCAAGGAAGCAGGGGTGATATCATATCCTGGACTAGTACTTTCCCAAGTCTTTCCTTTAGCGACTGATCCATTCATTCAATAGTTATGAGGCAGCTAGACTATTCTAAGAAGATAAGTTCCCTGCAGCCTCAGACTCATGGTCAACAATTATAAAGGAGTGGGGTGGAGGGGTGGCTGTAATGTGAAGATAAAAATCAGCCTGCAGGATGGGGTGGAGCAAAGAATGCTTCTTGATAGAGGGAGTATGGGAGTGGTCCTGAATTGGACTTCCTAAAGAGGGGTCCTGGGATTCCAAAGCAGCAGCCTACTTCCAGTCAGACAGAGTGAGGCAATTCAGAGAATCACAGTTGACTTAAGTAGGAGAGTGGGATGAGGGCAATAAACAGGCGGAAGACTCAGGCTGGCAGGGCTGGGCCATGTAGCACAGTAGGAGCTACACTAAGTGCTTTGGGCTTCGTCCCATGCAGCAGGGTCCTGAGCTCAAATGCCTAAAGTGTCAGGCCAAGTAATAGGAAGCAGGGGTGTAATCACGGTCTAAGAGACACTGGGGGATTCTAGAGACTGGAAAACTGGAAAGCCCACACCCCTTCACTCCACCAATCCTTGCCCTGCAAGGATATGGCCCAAAAGGAACCCCCCCCCCCGCCACCTCTTTTTTCCAATTTTATAAGAGTGGCCAGAAATATGAAACTTTATGTGGAACTTCCTGATTTTTAAATGTTGGCAACTAATTCCAAATGTGCTAAGAATGCCTGATGGATCAAACAAAACATATCGTATGGACAGATTTCAGCTCCTGGGTGGCCAGGCTTGAGCTCTAAAGCAGAAGGAGCTCTGAGGCAAGAATGTACTAGAAACACACATGTGCTTATAAGAGATCACCCTTTTCACTGCAGCAGAGAGTGGAGGCAGGGAGATCAGCAAGGAAATTGTAGAAAGAACAGGATGGCTTTTGAAGGTAAGAGCAGTGGGGCTACAGAAGAAAAAATGAAGGAAAATATCACTAGCATATGGTAGAATACTGGATGCGTGTCTAGGGTTGGTGGGGGGTAAGGGGAAGGAAGGACCACAGAGACTCTTGGGCTTCAGTGGGGTGATGATACTAGATAAGAGGAAAAGGCAGGTGGGTGCAGAGGGTACGGAAATGAGGAGGTCTATTTTAGACATTGAAATTGCAGTATCTGTAGAATGTATGGGAGGACATGTCCCTCTGGTGGCTGAATGTACTCTAGGATGTACAGGGTGATGAATGACAGTGTAGGTACTAGAGCCCAGCCAGTGGAGGTTTTCACATTGTGGTTCTATCACCTATCAACTTCAGGGCCTTAGGCAAGTCTTGGTATCTACTGAAGTCAGTTTAACTCATCTGTAAAATGAAACAGTACTACCTAATTCACAAGGCTGTTGGACAGAAGAAAAAAAATATGCTATAATTACAGTACCAGGATTTAACAAATGCTGATTATTTTTATTTTAGGAGTCACAAATTCAATAAAAAGGATGGGGTGAACATCTATATGTAGGAAGAAGGCCAGAGACACAAGACTAAGAAATACCATGTAAGGTAGAGGAGTGAAGAGAAGAAAAAGGAAGGAGACGGGGTAACTAAAGCCAGGGGATCTTCTGTGGGAGAAGCTCAGCCTTGCTCTAGGAACAAGAGACAAGGCTGTGACATATATGAGTCAAAGGCCCTTTGAGGATATAGCTATCATCCCTCCATTTTGTAGATGGAAAAACTGAGGCTGGGAGATGGGCAGTCACACAGCCAAAGTTACTCTGGCAAAAGACTGGGGAAACCAACCCTCAGGGATTCACTGCCCAGTGTTTCTGTTACCACTTGCATAGGCCTCAAACATACCACGTTGGACCATCTCTTTCCTTGTCTGCCTACATTCTAGACTGAGCACAGCCCAGGTCAGTAACCACATCAGATCTATGTGTGTGCCCCTAGAGTCTAGCAGAGCTTGACTTGTGAAAATCCACTGAGTGATCCACTTGGGCTGTGTGCACTTGCCTGCCTGCTCAGTGAGTGTGAAGTGGGCACTGTGTTGTCGCCTGGGTTCTGGGACACGTGGGGGAACACAGGGGAAGAAGGGACCTGGAGGACTGACAGGTGCTCAGAAAGGATGCATCCCACTGCTAGAGCCTCCAGCCATTGCTCCCCAGATGTCCCTTCCCTCTAGCCTTTGCTTGGCTTCTTCTAGTGGGAGCTGATATAGGCCTTCAATGCCAGGTGGTAGCTACAGGAGAGGCCCTGAGTGTGTGTGGTGTGGGGGGTGAGGCGTCCTCATCCAGGAGGCAGCTCGGCAGCCATAGACCTGGGGAAAGCTGGGACAAGGGGTGGGCACTCAGTGGCGCACCCCCTCATCTACCCTGCCTGTGGCAGCCCCAGACCTTATGATACCCCATGCTCTGGGATAAAAGAACAGCCAGATACTACCAATGGACATGCTTCTAAGTACTTTCACTGTCCCTTGTCCAAAGTTTCACTTTAGCATCATTCCTTCCATGTCACATAATCTGCCCTATACCAGAGTTTGCTAAGCGAGGGGCTGTTTCTGAATCTCCTCTTCACCTCTAGGACCTGATATATAGTAGGCACCTAAAATCTCTGTGTGGGCAAATGAACAGTACAGACTTTTAGAAGAATCATAAAAGTCTAACCCTATGGCTCAATGCTACTTACTACTTTGAAGGCCACCACTGAGACTCTAAAGAGCTCAATAAACCATCCTTATTTGCCCAAAGAAATCCACAATATTTAGAGACCAGAAAGAAACCAAATATGGGAGATGAGTTATGTAAACTATTGGTACCTCAATATTGTTACAATAGTACACTGCCATTCAAATGACAGCCAAACTATGTACCTGTGTGAAAAGATCAGTCCATGGCTGGTAATATCAAGCATAAATGACAGAACGTCAAGTAGCTTAAAAACAAAGACCATGGGTTCAACGACAGCCTTGTGTAGTGTGTCACCTATCTATGGGGGTGACCTCGAGTAAATCACACTGCCTCTTTAAACTCCTTCTGGAGGTAGAATCTACCTCTGAAGGATAATGAATGGAATAAGAAAGATGACAAAGTATGTATGGAAACCAGCCCAGCATAGAAATGGCTGCTGATATTTGTACCATGGTGACCACAGCCATGCAAAATCAAAGTCTGGAAGAGGATAGGGGATATTGTGAAGAGGTGGCCTTCAATGAAGGGCTCTTTGACTATGGTTTCCCTTGCCCTTTCACTATTGTTAGTTCTTTTCATTGCAAAAATGATCAAATATTCAATTTCTTTGAGAAAGAAAGAAAGAACAAGCAAGCAAGAAAGAACAAACCCACCCTGGGCACAGATGACTCATTCAGTCTCTGTGGTTACATGGAAATTGTATGCAAACCCACATCATTCTCCTCACTGTGTACCTGGATGTGACCCTTGGGATAATCCCAATGAAAAAAACCAGTACTGCTTGTAAAGGAAAACAGAAACTTAAACACTTTCAGAAAAATTAAATACATAAAACTTTTTTTTCTACTTTAGGAAAAAATGTGACATTTTCTGTTAGCATTTCTATCCCAGGAGGATAGAAGTACGTCATCTCTAAAGGTAGGGGGAAACCAAGATAATTGCTTTTTCTAAAATCAATTTCTGCCAGAAGGAAGCTTTATGAGTACTGGGAACCAAAGCAATTGTACCACCAGTGGGAAGGACTGATCCCCAGGGGCATCCCAAGGGACCTTTGTGTCATCCTACAATTCTACCCAGAAGGGCTTACACCAAGAAGATGAGACTGGGTAGGGTGGCATCCCATTCTCTAGTTTTCTTCCTGCTTTCTTCCACTTAGTTGCTTACCATGCTGCCTGGTCCTTCAACATCTATGACAGCCATGGGGCTCATGGCATGCAGTGGGGAAAGTCAGAGAAACCCTGCCCTTGAGTGCCACCCTGCAGTTCACAAGTGAAGGAAGACTGAGTGTGATAAGCACAGTAAGTAAGGTGACATTGAGGAAGGGTAGCTGGAGAAGATGATGCTTGAGATGAATTTTAAAGAACAAGAAGGACCTGGGTAGGGCTTGAAGGAAACAACATTCCAGGCAGAGTATAGCCTGAGAAAAGTTGTGGAAATGGCAAATGGTGTGCTCTTTATGTATAATTGCGTAGAGTTCTGTGATACTGGAAAACATAACATTCTTTGAGGTTGTCATGTGGCAGGAGATAAAGCTGGAGAGACAGGCAAATGGGGCATGGTCACAAAGAGCCTTGTTTGCCATGCTGGGGAACTTGACCTTTTTTTTAAATATTAAATTGCATTTTTTAAAGTTTTTTTTATATCTTTATTTTATTTTTATGTGGTGTTGAGGATCGAACCCAGTGCTTAATGCATGCTAGGTGAGCGCTCTACTTCTGAGCCACAACCCCAGCCCCAGGGAACTTGACCTTTATCCCATACACAATGAGAAGCCACAGGAAGGGTTTCAACAGGAAAGAGAAAAGGTCAGCTTTCTGTTTCAGCTGGTTGAGCTGCTCCACAGCACTGTAGACAAAAAAACTAGAGGGAGATGGGACTGAAGACAAGGCCAGACCTGACTGTAGTGAGTGACATAGATTACTTGGAAATTTGTCAGACATGAAGGAGACAAAGGGTAACTTCCCAGTCTACGACTTCAGGAACTGAGGGGTGTTAATTTAGGGGAGAAGTGTTATCACTGAGTGCCTGTCTCCCACAGGCTGATTTCCAGGACTGGGACTCAGGAAATGGGGAGGGCCTGCAAACAGAGCTTGGAGTGTGGATAGGGTAAATGAAGAAGAGTCCCCAAATTGAGATTATAGGACCAAGGATGGGGCTTTGAAAACAGCAAGAATTAGGTACCCAGCAGAAGGAGAAGGGTTCATGAAAAGATAAAACTAAAAACAAAATGAAAAGAGGTCATGATAGAACTAGGAGAGGGCTGTTGTGGAAGTTGAGAGAATATTAAGTTTCAAGAAGAAAAGGATTGGTAATGTTATATGCCCTATTACTTGAACTGACCAATAAATAACATAGCTACAAACCACATGTGATGACTCACATTTACATTTACTACTTTTGAATAAAATTAAAAATGTGGTTCCACATTTCAAGTGCTTGACAGCTATGTATTTCTAATGGCTACCATATTGGACAATGAAGAGATTCACATTCCCATCACCACAAAAATTCCACTGGAGACACAATTCTCCAGAGGGGTAAAGTGAAGACAAACACTACCATAGGGCTTGACAACATGCTGGTCACAGGTGATCTTTCTATAGGGAAGTAGCAACCAGGAATTGGGTGGTGAAAGATAAAATGTTTTCGAGGTGTGCAAGGAAAAGAATTTCAGAAAAGGGAATAGGGTATGCAAAAATTACAGAGAAATGATTAGTCAGATTCTCTACATTCTCAATTCCTTCTCTGAATGTCCCTTTCATCCTTTTGTCTTTATTGGACCTATTTCTCTCCAGAAGGAGCCTGCTTCATCTGTAGCCCTCTAATGTAGTGAGTGATTTTTCAAATTTGGCTCATGTTATCTAGAAAGAGTACCTTCTTTCTTTGCATTGCTGTTTCTGGATCCTTCTCCCAAATCCCCACAGATATCACCCTATGCCACCTGCCATTCTTCCCTTCTACATTTATCTACAGACATATGGGTCATGACCCTATTCCCTTGAATATATTACACCTGGTTTGGTACCACCGTCTCCAAACCCATTTGTCATAATTTTTGATAATTTTTACATGTGCCTAGAGGAACTTTCCAGGATCTTGTTCTCAGTTCCTTAGCCTCTCTCCTTGATGATCTTGTCCAGCACCAAACCTCAGTCACTCATTCTCAGAGTCATGCCTGAGGCCTTATAATTAGGGACAATTTCTACCTTTCCCTAATTTCAAAGTCAAACATTCCCTCTTCAACCCTCATTAATATCTGTCCTGTGGGAGACCAACCCAGCAGGTGACTGAGTTAACTCCCCTGCTGGGCAATGTGGCATCAGGCACCCATGCTGCTAGACTGCCCTACTCTTCTAGGGTTCGAGTGACTGTCTTCCTGCCTGGGCATGACTTCCTACAGCCCCATGGGTGGAGCTACACTCACCTGTTCCTTTGTATATAACCCCTTGCCCTGTTTAGGACAGCATGTTCCATGGAAGTGCCTTGTGTGTGTCCCCTTCTCTTACTGTGCCCTTGGGTGTGGCCTACCCAGGTGTCAGTCAACCTGCTGACAATGGACATCATGAAGATAGTCTCAGCCCCCTGAAACCTGACCCCTTGCCTCTTTTGAATAGCTTCTCCTCAATAAAAGGGGTCAGCACGTGCGCTGTCTCTTCCTGCAGACCCTTAAGGTCAGAGGAGCCGTCACAGGGACCCCAAAGAAAAAGGTATTTGTGTCTCTTGTGTGATTATTTTGTGCAGCCCAGTCAGCCCAGTTCAACTGGAGTAAACCCTGTGCCTTTTAGTTGGGAGAACAGAAACCCAGCACTTTCCGACTCAGTCTGTGACCCCAAAGTATTTGACCCTCCTGGAATCTGTCACAGATCAATTGGCCCTACCACCTTTTTACTGTCCTCCTTGGCTCCTTCTTCTCTCCTTTAATTCCATGGCCCATCATTCTAATTATCCCTTGCAGACACCTTTGGACCTACTGTTCCCCTTGTTATTATACTCCCCTGGGGAAATAAAACACCTTAGCCCTAGTGAAATCTCAATCTCTTTCTCCCCATTGCCTGCCCTACACAGCTGAAGACGGCCAGAGAAAAACAACAGGACTGGCTGTTCTCACGTCAAAGTCGTGATCACAAACTTCAAGTGCACCCTTCATGTTGCCAGGCAATCATACCGTACTCCCCGGCTCCATTCACTCTCTCACTCTCCTTGGCCACAATTTAATATTTTATCTGCTCTTCTCAAACCCTTAATACTTCTATTCCATTCTCACTCTCAGATGATGGCTCTGCTTCCCGTTCCACTGAGAAAGAAAGGAATCAGATTAAAACTTCTTCAAGCACTCCTGATCACAGCCAAATTTGCTCTGCCATCATCCCTGTGACCACAGATAAACTTTCCTGGGTCCCAGTCAAGGCTAGGCTTTGCATTTACATCAGATGTCATCCCCTCTCTGCTACTCAACCATGTTACTCCAGCCATTGTTTTTCTATCTTACATGAACAACCTCCCTTCTTACCAGATTATTCCCATTACTATGTAAACCAAACCCACTGGAATTGCTCCCATTCCAAAACAAACACTTGACCTCACTTCTTCCTCCAGCCACTGCTCATTGCTCCATAACCTTTTACAGCAAAACTCCTTGAAATAATCATCTACACCTGATCTGTCCAATATGGTACCTACTAGTCATATGCAGCTTTTCAGGGCTCAGAATGTGGCTACTTTGAATTGAGATGTGCTATTACTACAAAATGCATCCTGGATTTCAAAGGAAATTGAGTATAATATATATGTCATAATTTTATGCTGCTTATATTGGAATGAGAATATTGGATAAACTGGATTAAATAAGGTATATTACTAAAATAAATTTTATTTGTTTGCCTTACCCATTTTTAGTGTGATCCTAGAACATTCAAAATTACATATTTGGCTCATATATTTTTATTGGACTGTATCTGTTTATCCTCCCAACCTTTAATTTCCCTCTTCTGATTCTCTCTTAAACTCATCAGGTTTCTCTCCCTGTACCAACACATCTCCCATCAAGATCACAAGTGATCTTTTTGGTAGAAGGGAGACTACTGAAGAGGAAGAGGATCAGGGAAAGGAAGGTGAAGAAGGTATGGAGTAGGGGGGATAGGTTATGGAAGGTATAAATGACCAAGGTGCGTTCTATGCATGTATGAAAATACCAAAATGAAACTCATTATTCTGTATGTTTAATATGCATTAATAAAACAAATGACCATTCAATGAGCAATTCTCTGGCCTCATCCTATGTACCTTTCTGTTGTTGAAACATTCTTCATTTGGCTTCTGGCATGCTACTCTCCATTCGTTCTCTTCTTGCTCCTTTACTGGTTCCTCCCCATGGCTCTGACCCCTAAATACTGAATAGGATCAGACTGCACAACTCAGAGCTTTTCCTTGTCTACTTTCATCCCATAATTCACTGGAACCAATTTTATGACTTTAATTATGATCCACATGCTAATGACTATAAAAATGGTGTATCAACTTGGACCACAAGCCTGAAATCCAGGCTCATATACTTCACAGCCTACACTCAATATCTAGCAGGCATCTCAACCTTAAACCAAACTTCTCATCTTGACTCCTGTGGTAGGTCATGACAGTAATGGCTCCTAGTGAATCATGCCTTCCCAGAATCCACACCCCTATTATGTTTCCCTCCCACACTGATTTGGTCACATGATTTGCTTTGGCCAATAGGAAATCATCAAAAAAGAATCTCTCAGGCTTGATGAACACTTTGGGGGGCATGCATTCTTAGAATACTGCCTTTAGAGCCACATGCCATGAAAGACTATGTGGATAGTTGAGCCCAGACATGACCAGTAGAAGATCTCAGTTCAATTTGCCAAAACAAATTACCATAGACTGAGTGAGTGACTCAAACAACAGAAACTATTTTCTCATGGTTCTGAGGCTACAAGTCCAAGATCAAGGCATCAAAATGGTTGATTTGTGATGAAGGCTCACTTCCTGGCTGAGAGCCATGTTCTCACTGTATCCTCACATGGTGGGGATTAATCCCATCATGACAGCCATACCCTGTGACCTCATGTAACCCCAATTATCTCCCAAAGGCCTGATCCCCAAGTGCCATCACACTAGCAGTTAGGGATTTGACAAGTGAATTTTGGAAGGACACAAACACTCAATACATAATGAAAAACCCATACATTGTGGGAAATAATGTCATTGTTTTAAGTTACTAAGTTATACGAATGGTTGTTACAGTAATAGATAAACTGAAACAGCACTTCTCCCTTATAAAAAAGCAAAAAACAAGTACAAAAGTCCTTCTCTTTACCTTCTTTATCCCAATAACTTGCTTTAGTAATTTTTTTTTTTTTTTTTGCAACTGGGGATTGAACCCGGAGCCTTGTGCATACTAGGGAAGCACTGTACCACTGAACTGCCTCCTCAGCCCAGTCAAAAAATTTTACATTCATCCTCACCCCTGTTCTCTCCCACCCCACATCTGATCCGTCAGTCAATTCTATTGGCTGAACCTTCAATATATATCCAGAACTCAATGACTTTTCCCTGCCTCTGCCTCCTTTTCCATTCTCAGCACCCTGATGCAAGCCCCATGATCCATCTGCCTCCTGGATTATTACAAATAGCACTATAGGTCTTCCTACTTGTACACCTGCTCACCTGCAGTCTAATTTCAGCATAGCAACCAGGCAATCCTTTAAAAATTTAAATCAGATCATGTTCAGTCTTGCTCAAAATCCTACAATGGCCTCCCGGCTCCCTAAGAATAAAAATTTAAAATATCCTTATGATGGCCTACAAAACCCTACATGTCATGTGCCCTCTCACCTCAATCACCTCTCTGATCTCATGTCCTACCACTCTGCCCTTCCTTCACAGATTTGGCCACAATGAGTTACTTGCCTGGAACAGTCTAGAAACACGTCTTCCTCAGGGCCACTGTGCTTATTATTTCCTCTGTTTGGTATATCCTTCCCCCAGAGATCAAATGGCTTCTTCTCAAGTCTTTGCCCAAATGTCACATTTTCAATGAAATCTTCTCTTTAAATGAAGCCACCACATTTAAATTGCAGCCCTCCACAACCCTGCCCTTCACTCTGCTGTATCTCTTCTCTCATGGTACTCATCATCTGGGCTGTATAAGTTCCTTGTTTCTGTACTGTCTCCTCCCACATGAGCATAAGCTCCATGAAAGCAAGGATATTTCTGTTTCCTCACTGCTTTTTATCCCCAACAACAAGAATACTGCCTGACCCAGAGTGGGGACTCAATACAATTATTCACTGAAAGAATGGTGTGCTCAGCCCTGCATGCTCATGAACTTGGCAGAACCCATTTTCGCTGGACTAACACATGGGGGAATGGGCAGAGGTGAGGGTGAGGACCAGTACAAGAATTCTGTTTAGGACTTAGATATCTCAGAGAGAACAAATCACCTTGTGATGTTTTTAAAATGTAGGTTCTGTTACAGAAGGTCTGCAGCAGGGCCTGAGCCTCTCTACTTCTAACCCATCTCCCTGGTGCTCAGATAACACTTTGAATAGCAAGGACTAGAGCCTGTACTCTGGCAGCAGACTGAGAAAATACAGAGAGCCCAGAGAGGAGGTTGTTGCAATAGACCAGGTCAGGATGATCTCATCTGATCTGAACCAAGGAAGGGATAGTAGCAGTGAATTTGAGAAATGATCAGGAGGTAGAATGGACAGGATTTGAACATTGATTGGGTGGGGGTGGGGTGTAGGAGGGAAGGAAGAGTCAATGATTAATTTTAGATTTCTGGCCTAATGAGTTAGGTAGTGATATCACTCAATAGGATGGGCAACATTGGAGCAGGTACAGGTTTGGAGGCAGGGAAGAGAATGACAAGTTTATTTCCTGAAAACAATGCCATGGCATCTTTGGTGCCCTATAAATGAGAGATCTCCATTTCTAGCTTTAGTTCTCCAGGAAATAGGTCTAAGGGGCATGACCCCAAGATGATTATGAACATTTAACTCTTTATTCTCAGCTCACTGAGTGTAGGCTCAAGTCAAGTCTTCTTGATCCAGGTACATGACCACACGAATGCCATCCTCTAGTCTGTTTACCACATACAGAGGTGAAGGATGTCCTGGGTTAGGTGTTTCCAAAGGAGATCCTTTTGGTCAACTTCCTATCCTAAAAGGCTGGAGAGACCAAACTAGGCCAGGCTTTACCCTCAGTGTACCACTGGGGGTTGACTGGCCATGCAGCCTATGGCTAAGGCATCTTAAAAGCCAACCTTTCCCCATGAGGTTCAGAGACCCAGCCTTCTGTCAGTTACACACAGGGTGAGGGCCCTGAACTGGAAGAGATTCTGACAGATGGACTTGCCCTGGTAGAAGCAGCATTGGAGCCCACAGACCCAGTTTCCAGCTTCTACTCTTACCAAGTTGCTATGGGACCTTATATGTAGATCAAAACCTCTCTAAGCATCAGTGTCCCTCTAGCAGGAAAAGCCCAGATCCTCCCCATCTTAAAGGAGCACTTGTAGGAACAGAAAAGCTAACAGAGCATAAAGATACTCTGGAGAGAAGTGCTATTTAAACATAACACACCACTGTACCACACCATGTTATACACTTAGTATTAGCTGGGCCTCTGGTAAGCTTTAAGCAAGAATCATTTAGGCAATGAGGCTTAAAGTTCAGTCTGTATCTGGTTCCCCCAGGGTAGAGACTCTCAATCTTGAGTGTGCCTCAGAATCAATCCCCTAGAGGATCTGCTAAAACACAGCTTACTAGGCTCATCTCAGAGTTTTTGATTTAGTAAGTTTGGGGAGGGTCATGGAATCTGAGAGCATGCATTAATAACAGGTTCTCCAGTTAAGCTTATGCTGTTGGTCCAGGGAATACACTTTGAAAATCACTATCCTAGGGAATGTGTGGAACACAGATTCTTGGGCCCTGCTCCCTTAGATTGAATCCAGGAGGTCTGGGAGAGCCCTGGACTCTCTATTTTAGCAACAAGCACATCAGGGTGATTCTGACATTTGGGCCATCCAACCACACAGGAGAAACACTGGCTTGGGGAGAAACCTGGAGATAAACTATGTACCAAGAGGCCTGGGACAAGCTACCAGTGGAGGCACAATGTGGCCAGGTGTGAGGAGCAGTATCTTATGCAAGGTATAAAATCAAGGCAGACAACACCTGACTTAATCCTTTGTTCCCACAAGGGACTCCTGAGCCCCAGTGACTTCCTTCTCAGCAAGGAAATGCCAATTGTCTTCACAAACTCACCTACCTACCCTCTTGCATAAGGTTCAGCCCTTGGGCAATTTTTCAAATTCCCAAGCTCCTTTCTCACCCACTCACTCCTCAGGAATCTTCAGGCTTCATGTGACCAGGAAAGCAGAGCAGGGAACCAGATGAGAGAGGAGGACTTATCTAGCACTCCAATGAGGAGCAGGGGTGAGCATGGATTCACTGGGGTGGAAGAAAAGCAGGAGGCCCAACCTGGACCCTGAGGTTAGTATGACCTTGGGGCCAGTTTTCATGTTGTCACTGGTCAAACAAACTGCTTTTGATGTAACAGACCCTGGAAACTACCAACAGGGGCTGCATCCCAATCCTCATCCTTCAGGGGAGAAGTTGAAAGCCCACTCAAGGGAGATGTGGCTTACCCAAGTCAATCAACACTGGGGATCTTAAACCCCAGTTTCCTGAAATGTCCCAAGAACATCTAAATTACCTGTACTCAAAACAACCTTCTCATACAGTGTCAAGTCTGGGAAGGCCCTTGCTCCCAATTCTGAAACAAGTGCTCCCTCTAGTGGAAATGAATGGGGTTGCCCAGCAGCCTTGAGGCAGGGTGAGGCAGGGGCCCCTCTGGTAGCCTGGGGAGATCAAAGAAGCCCTTCTCAAAAAAAAAAAAAAAAAAAAAAAAAAGGCTTTTATTTTATGCATTTATGTTGAAATGCATAAGATAAAAGTCATAGCATTGCAAAGGAAGCACAGTTATCAAAATGTCTCAAAAGTTTGGCAATAGCAATTGTACTTCTTCATAAATGCATTTAATAAGACCTGCCAGCATAACTATCATAATTTCAAAGAATTGATAAACATAAGCAGTATTGTGAGGTGGCTCCAGATACTGTAATATGATAGGAAGCCATCTGCGTTTGCTACTGACAAAGTCGCAAGTCTGGCTAATTGTACTGGTGCTTGCTCCTTCCATTTCTGTAATTTTTACCCATTCAAGTTAATGAACACCTACAATCCTACTTATGGACCACAGATTAACAACCCCCGCCTAAATAAAAACTACCACAACCAACACCATGAGGACAAAACAAGTGGAACTTTCAGAGGGGTCTTCTAGAGCTAGATCATCATCCCTGCAGGCAGAGACCAAGAAGTGGTCCTAAAGCTGAGCAGAGATGTGCTCTCTGCTCACCCCTTGCCTGACTTCCCTCCCAAACATCCCACATGAACCCCTGGAATCCTGGCACCACCATCAATAAATCTTCTACACCTGCCCCCTTTCCCTAGGATGTCCCTTTCACCTCTTCACTCTAAATGGGCCTTTGTACTCTGAGCAGAGGCTGTTCTTTCTTATCCTTCTGTGGGGAAGGGAGTTGAAGATTCCTCTCACCCTTCATTGTTGCTTCTACATGTTCCTTCTCCCCCTTTCTCCTCCTTTGAAAGTTCTGCTCCTCCGCTTGTCACTGTCACTGTTCTCTATGTCCTTGTCAGAGTCATCCCAGACCAGTGTCACTTGAGTTACAGCCTTTTTCCTTTCCATATTACTCCTTTTCATGCCAGCATTCAGGGTGATTTCAACATCCCTGTGGGTGCTGCTTCCAGTGCCCTGACCTCATGGTCTCTTGAACCTCCTCATGTGCACAGGTCTGCTCCACCTCACTACCTACCACCTGCCATCTGTCATCATTCTGCCCCACCTGGGCTGGAATCATCTGACCACAAACACCCATAGTGTCAACCTTCATATCCTCAGTCCTACTGCTCACAGGTACCTAGACCTCCTGGTGATCTCTGGTTCTCTGAAACCCTTTGTCCTCCCCTACCCATGGAATTCCTCCTTATTCTGCACTAGCTTACACCCCTTGACCCTGAATTATGGCACTAGTACCCTCAATTCCTTGGTGGGCAGAGGAGACTCTTCAACCCTCTCATCCCATACTTCTACCTAACCCCTCACTATCTCGTTCCCAAAGGGGCTAGTAAGAACTTAAGAAACCACTCAGACCACAGTTCACCTGATTGGTAGACAGGGTCATGGCACCCTGGCAAGCACAAATCATATGAATAATAGATAACTTACACAGCACCAACTATGTGACAGCAGTATGATAAGCAGTTTATATAGATTATCTCATTTAATGGCCATTTTAACCTGATGAAGTACTGCTATTATTCCTATTTTACAGATGAAGAAACTGAAGCACAGAGAAGTTAAAGAAGTTAGCTGAAGTCACAAAACCAGTGAGGAACAGAACCAGAATTTGAAAGCAAATAGTCTAGCTTTGTGATGGGCAGCGTAACTTTTTATTGTACCCATCAGTACAATTTGTCTGTTGGGGCAGGCAGGCCTGCTCGCCTTCTATAGCTTCTCAGTGACTTTGCCAAGGTAGGAAATAAAGTGGGGTGTGCTCTACACCTAGCCACCTCAGATTCTCTGGGTATAGTGCAAGAAGTTCTGTTAGGGGTCAAGACCAAAGCTGTAAGCTTTAACCCAGCTGAAGATAAGTCCTATACCTTGGAAGGTACTGGGTAACTCTCATCTAATAATAAAGTGCCTCTCTGTGTCCCATTCTGCTATCATGCCTTACAGACCTGCCCTTGGTCAGAAACCTGAAAGCAAGAAAATATGTGGCAGGATTACCAAAGTTCTGTCCTGAACACCAACATCCCTCATTATCTAGATCTTCAACAGCATCCATTCAAGTCAGACCTTCTGTTCTTCTACTCAAGTTGGCTGAGCCTCAAATAGGGCAACCACTCAGATCAGCGCCAGAAAAACACATGGATTCCTGCTTCAGAACAGCCATCCACACTAGCTGCCAATCTTCCAAAACTACACTTTGTAATGTAGCAGCCATTGACCACATGTAGCTGAAATTCAACTCAATTTAATTAGACTTAAAATCAAATTAGAAATTCAATTCCTCAGTCCCACAAGCCACATTTCAACTGCTCGGGAGTTACATGTAGGTAGTGACTACCACATTGAAGAGAAGAGAGGATTTTTGCATCATCATGGAGAATTCTACCAGACAGCACTGAAGGAGACTAGAATTATCTCCTATTTCCCATAGCATTTACTCCTCTTGTCATTATCCTTCTCCATTTACCACCAAACCCCTTTCCTTCTTGGCATTTGTCACCACCTTAATCCCCTTCCCTTTCTCCCTGGTATCTTTGAAGTTCCTTCTCCCTACTGGCCTACATCTTAGCATCTGAAGATGCCCAAACCTGGGGCAGAGAAGAAAGGAAATTAAAGGAAAAGGGGAAAAGGGGACAGGGAGAAAGGAGGAGAAGACCCTTTCCATTGGTTCTGGAATATACATACGCCCTCATTCTTAACATCCTTAACTTCTCTATTGTTTACATTCCCACTTCTTCAAAGGTTTGATAACACTTCTCAGATCCCACATGGCTTCGGTGAAAATTTCTACTGCTTAAGCTTCCAGGACAACAAGATTCTCCTTTTATTACTCTGGATATTCCTGCAATATCCTCACATTCTTTTCTACTCATTGCAGATTGCTTTATCCAAGACTTTTTCTAAGTCCTATTTCCTCTCCACCCAATGGTTACCTCATGGACCCTAAGACTTACATCTGCTACTATCATATTGATGATGCCAAAGTTGGCCTCTAGTACATAGTCCCCTGAGCAGCTCTAGAATATTCCATCCTGCTGTCTCCTGCACATCTCAACCTGAATATCCCAGAAGTTCCTCGAAGTCAAGTAAAGTCATCCCCTACCCTGCTACAGACTGAATGCTTGTGTTCTCCAAAACTGCCAATGTGACAGCATAGAAGGTGGGTTTTTAGGAGTTGATCAGGTCACGATGGTGGAATCCACGTAAGTTGAATTAGCATCCTAATAAAGAGGTTCAAGGAAACCTATCTGTCCTTTGCACATGTAAGGATACAGTGAGAAGGTACCATCTATGAAGAACAGGCTGTCACTACTCAATGAATGTTCTAGTGTCTTGACATTGGACTTCCCAGCCTCCATAATTGTGAAAAATAAATTTCTGTTGTTTCTAAGCTATCTCATTTATGAGTTTTTGTTATAGCAGCCCAAGCCAACTAAGACACTCCCTAAAATACATACCTTTTTATACATATACTTCACATAGTAGGAATAAGAATTGTAATGCATGTAGGAATAAGAATTGTAATGCATTCTGATGTCATACATAAATAAAAAATAATAATTAAAAATTCTGAACTTCAGAAAAAAAATACATACCTTTTTTCTGTGTCCTCTCTGTTAGTGGCATTCTATCCCCACCCAGGTATCCAGGCCAAAATCCTAAAGGCCTCATAGACTTCACTAGTCCCCCTCAATTCCACAGCATCTCAGTTATAATAATCACTATTAATTTAATCGATGTTCATTGATTTAATTGAAATAATAATAAACATCCCATCTTGTCTATCTTCCTCTCCTGAAAAAATTAAAAAGATGTGAATACTGCCACCTAGTGGCGAAGCACAAACAATCCAGCTCTGGCAGTTCATACATTCAAGGCCAAAGGACAAAGAAAAAGGCACATTAAGAAAATGTGTTCTTGGGGGCTGGGGCTGTAGCTCAGTGGTAAAGTGCTTGCCTTGCATGTATGAGGCACTGGGTTTGATCCTCAGCACTACATAAAAAATAAATATACTGTCTGTTCATCTACAATGCAGTAAGGTCCTAAGTCTCAAAATTTAAAAAAAAGTAAAAAAAGGCTTGTGATATGGCTCAGTGCTTAAGTACTCCTGGGTTCAATCCCTGGTACCAAAAACAACAAAAGTCATTCTTTCCACAGTATGATTGACAGACTGCATGGGAGGCTTGGGGCCATCAGTGGCAGGGAGATGAGTGAGAAGACAAAGTAACCCAGTTAATAAGGACTGAAAATCTGGACTAAGACAAGGGAGTGGTGATGGAAAGGAATTTGCCAGCAATTTTGAGAAAGTGAATCATCAGTACCTCTGGCCTGATCACTGGAGGGGATGAAGCAGAGGAAGGGGTCTTGAGTGCTGTCTAGGTTTTTGGCTTTGGCACTACATGGAGAGGGAAGCCACTAGTCAACATAGGAAATGGAGGAGACGGAAGAAGAACAAGTTGGGAGAAGAAGTATGAAAATAAGAAGTCTGACTGTAGACATGTTACTTTTGAAGTACCTGTGGTGTCCCTCCAGCCTGCAGTAGCTCTATCCACCAGGCTCTATGGGGTAGGTAGGGCAAAGGAGTTTGAGGAGAAAGTGTCAGAGAAACAGTAGAACAAGGAAAAGGGGGTCTTGGAGCCTAAAGGAAAATTACCTCAGCACCATATACAAACAAAGATGTTGTGTCCGCTGAAAACTACAAAATAAATAAATAAATATATATATATATATATATATATATATATATATATATATATATATTTTTTAAAGAAAAAATATTTAAAAGGGCTGGGGATGTGGCTCAGTAGCTAAATGCCCCTAAGTTCAATCCCCAGTACTAAAAGGGGGAAAAAAAAAGTAATATAGTTATCAAAATCTCTTTTAAAAAAACAAATATATTTCTAAATTTTGAAGCAATGATGAATGTGAATTATTTTTCAAGATTAGCTGCAGTAACTATGTATAAAAGGAAAATATCTGTGATTTACATTCTCAACATGCTAGGTGCTGCAGATGTAACTATGGTGTGTTGTCAACATTCATAATTGAAGGAAATACTATCTTTCAGTTAGAGTTAATGCAGAGGAGATGTGATTTTCTCTTTCTCATTCAAGGTCATGAGCCCCAGGTGATGTACTCCTATAAAGCTACTAGACATGTGGGGATTAAATGAGATCAAGGTTTTGCATGTAAAACATTCATCCAATGCCTAGTGCACAGAATTTAGACAAAAAAAAGTTAGCTTGCAAGATATTTAATAGGATAGATATACAGTGCATGAACACATCCCTAAGCAGAGGAAGCTTCACTCATTCATTCAGCCCCTATAGAACAAGGACAAAGAAAATTTCCTATCCTCAAGGAGACCAGCACGCAAAGAGACAATTCTCTGCAGTGTGAGAAGGACAACAGCAGAAGGGACAGAAGCAGCTGCAAGGGGCTAGAGCAGAATAGTTTCTCAGAAGGCTTCTGAGAGAAAGGGACTGCTAAGATGAGTTTTGAGAAGTGAACACTTCCCAGGCCATGGCTGGGAAAGGGCTATGAAAATTGCACTTTAAGCTCAGGAAATCTCAAGGATTTGGGTATTATCAAAGTGAAGATTACAAGGAAAGAGTATAAAGAGGCGAGGTTGGAGAAGGGGTTAGAGGACAAATCACACAGCATGTTTAGTGCATTGGGGACTGACTGCACAAGACAGGAGCTTTGAGAGTTTCCAAACACGGAAGTGCTGTGATCCTACAGAAATAGCTTTGGAAGCTACAAGGATGGGACTTTAAGGAGGGTAGAGGATGCAGGATGGAATCTGGGAGACCACAGGCAGCCAATGCTATAATTGAGGGAAGAGATGACAACCAAGGCCTGCACAATGG